>NC_088677.1:14151729-15351729 GCF_950023065.1 Planococcus citri
TTATGGAAATGTAGTACGTAATGGAATGTTATATATTTTTTTTTCATCTTTATAAAGCAGAACAGAGTTTGACTTATCAGTTATCACACTAGAAAAATAGAACAAGTCGAACGAAGTATTTCCGACTGTACCCGATGACTTCCGAGTTTTTGCACCGGAAAAAAAAACTAGTGTACTTTAACGTCTAGTGACCTACGTCTTTGAAAGAATTGAAATTTTCTGTTTTTTTTTTTTTTTTACTGAGCTTGTAAGCGTTTAAAGGAGATAAATATTCGTAATTTTGTCCTCTTTACTTTAGTTTTTCACTCAAAAGTCAAAACTCTAGCTTTTACAGTTCAAACTTCAAAGTCATAAAAACTAAAAAGTGGACGGTCCGCGATTTCGCGCGAAGTTTTTTTCTTGTTTGTTTACATTTTTGTGAGTGATAAATGTGATGAGTTTTGCTGTTTTGCTCAGTTTTTGCGACTTCAAAGTTCAAAGTCAAACTTTAAGAACTTTTTAATGGTGAAAGCTCCAAATCTCGATGAAAACAAAAACACCAAAGTAAAAAGGAAAAAATTTCGCATCTTTTGCTTTATCGAAACGGCAGTGGGACATTTGACCCCTGTGCATTTGACCCATGCGACATTTGACCCACCATTTTATCAATTCGCCATTTTTGAAAAACGACATTTGACCCATGAGACATTTGACCCATGTTTTTATCAATGTTTACAAAATACCAATGCGACATTCGACCCATGCGACTTTAGACCCATATTATTGAAATAATTTAAATCGACATTTCACCCATGAGACAATTGACCCATGGAAATATTGGAAATTAAAAATAGCGACATTTCACCCCTAGGACAATTCGCCCACGCATTGAAATAAAGTAAACCATTTAACCCATGCGACATTTGACCCATGAGACTTTAGACCCACAGTGAAATATAAAAATAAAACGACATTTGACCCATAGGACATTCCACCCATGATTTTATAAGCTTAACCTATCAGCATTGCGACATTTGACCCATGAGACTTTTAACCCCATAATAAAATTATTCCGAAAACGTGAAGCAGTGTTGCCATCTCAAGAATCATGCTGCAATAAGGCAAAAATTCTCAAGATGAATTGATTGTGAAAAAACAGTGCATCCATTTCATGGTGCTGGATTTTCCATCCAAAGGCAGGATCTAACCTAACCTAACCTAACCTAACTAGAATGTGAAACCGTATACTTGTCAAGTTGTTTTCTAGTTTTTTAATGTTTGGCACATGACATTAAAACCAAAACCAAAACTGAACTGAAATAACCCCAAAAACTGATTAAAATTGTTCCAAAAATTTAACCTAACCTAACCTAACCTAACTAAAATGCGGACCCTATTTGTCAAGTGTTATTTTCTAGTTTTTGTATGTTGGGCACAGGGAAATAAAACCAAAACTTATACAGTGAGACTGAAACCCCAAAAACCGATTGAAATTTCTGGAAACCAAAACCTAACCTAACCTAACCTAACTAGAATCTAGAATGTTAAAACCTGCCTTTTTTTCACGGTTCTCTGACTTTTAGGACACCTAAAGGTGGGGCTGTACCCCACATTTGGATTTTGAGACACAAAAAATTGCGTCGGGGGGCTTTAAAAAAACTTTTTGTCATTGCAGTGCTACCTCCACCATCTCTTTGCCAAATTTAGGCTGCAGCGGACAACTTTTTCAAAAAATTTCCATTTTCCAACTTCGTCAAAAAGTGGTATTTTCTACTGTGAGTGAATCCTGCACATGGGGCAACACCAACACTACGTCGTGCAAGTAATATGAAAAAAATACGACAAAAAAATTTAAAATACCAAAAAACCTGCAAAAATTCCGATCTAGTGCATCTAAGCTCTGTACAAAGTATATTAAAATTACGTACGTACCTAATAAATTTTCCAGCCTCGAGATCAGATTCATAAGCTGCTAAAGTGTTTGCCAGGCATCCTTTTTATAAAATTTTCACCGCGACTATTTATTCCAATATGTATCTGTTTACTTTAAACTGTAGTGAAGTTTACTCGAATTACTAATCAGTTGAACATCAATTTCAAGAAAAAGCACCTCGAATAGGTAGGTACTAGGTAGTACGAGTATACTAATAAAAATCTCTCTACTGCAACATTACTGTGTAAAATTTTTCGACGTTATCAAAATACACCGAAATCTGAACGAGAAAAAATTTGTATAAATTTGAGCCACATTAAACAAAAGGTGTAGGGCAGAAAAAATAGCGTACAGTTTCAAGTGCGCTATTAAATACCCTTCCTAGCGTCGATTACAACGTGCATCTTGTAACGAATTACATGAAAATTAAACATTTAAATACTTTACATCACGTACATTAGCGTGGTATCTAACGGATTTTTCGTTGATGAAAAAATCACTACCTTTTCACTAGGTACATATTTTTTCAACCAAATTTTCATAAAGTTCTCCACTCGAGCCCTCTTCCAATCACATACACCAACAAAAAATTAGCAGTCAAATTTTTTTGAAATTGGAAGACAATTTGAATACGAAGTATTTTTCAATTTCAATCAAAACTATTTTTTTTTTTTTTAAATAAAAGGTTTTTTCAATGATTTGAAGGTTTTTGTTGAGGGTTTGAATTTTTTCATTTCTTTACTACATTTTTGACTGAATTCAATATTTTATAACTACTTTCACTACCTGGTAGATATCCCGATTATCAAATACTCCTAAATCCATATATTATTTTATGATTTTGCATTACATACTTCATTTTTAAAGGAACTTTTTCAAAGAAAATGTTTGCGATTATGAATTAATAAAAAGAGGCATTTTTATCCATCGCACTTTTCATCATAAACAATATGTAAATACAACATATACATACATTTCTTAAAAATTAATAGATATTAAGATAGAATAATATACAGCGCTCTCGTACTTTGTAAACATAGCGTAATAAAGTACGTATTCAAAAATATTAAACTTACAAATTACAACCTACAAAATTTATTCCACTTATAAAAAATTTTTCATCACCAATATATACGTTACCTATACGTAGTAGAATCAATTACTTGAGCATAAATTGTGCTCCAAGGAAGGAAAAAATAATTTAAAAAAGTTTCATCTCACAGACATTTTTTAATCTTAATTTTATAATTACAAACATGTCACAGCATCGCGGATACATTTCGATTGAATTGTATTTTTTTATAAATTAAAAAAACAGTATTAATTAGAAAATATAACTAAAAACAAAAGAAAGAAACAAAAAAATCATCTTTAGTTTTTTCAAAAAAATATTCGGTTCTTCGATACAAGTGAAAAAAGTGATAACGAAAGGTTTCCGATTCGTATCAATCATACATACATTATTATGAAATTGCAACGCGGTATGTGAAAAGACGATCATTCGAAAAGCATTGAAAAACCATCTCGAAATCAAACATATACATAGTACATATAGCCACTGTTGCAAAAATATGCTATTTTCAAAAATATTTTATTTTTAAATGCAATGCAATTTATAAAGCGATGATTTTATCGTATAAACTGCGATACTTCGGTCTAAGATGAAATCTGCTGCGAATCCGATTCGGTGATCGGTTTGCTTTTCACGTCATACAGCTTGTCTGCCTGCTCGAAGCATGTAACCGATGAGTTATTATCACCATAAACTCCATCTTCGTTGGGTGCTTCGATAGCAGATAATGGTAAGGAACTCCTGAATGGACTGGCGATGTATTAGTTTCTCTTAAATTAAATCTCTGAGGTGGTGACCGATTTGGAGAAATAACTACTGGATACTTCGCTATCGTGAACCCTATGAGAGAAAATCATTGAAATTAGCTTGATAAAAGGGAACTGCGAAGAATGTTGAATCGCAAATTATGGCTTCATATGTACAAAAGATCTTCCAAGATCTCGATTTGACAACTGGTTTGTTAACAAGGGAGTAAAAAAAGAGCTTTGATTGTGATTTTAAAATGTTTAAATAACACTTTTCAATTTTCGTAGTCATCAGGAAAAATTGAGCTTTCATCATGAAATTTAAATTTTGTAATATGAAAGTTCAATTTTGAAGTATTCAAATTTTAATCGTCAATTTTAATTCTTCCATGAGTCTGTTCGTTTAATTTTCAAACACCACAACTATAGTTACTCAAGGTTCAACCAGTTTCGAGATATCAGCCTTCAAGGTTTGGTTTATTCATGAAAAATTGTAAAAATTACGAATTACCCTTTTCCGAACCCTTTGAAAGATTTTTATATTGCCGTAGAAAAATTCATGCCGTAGTGGGAGTAAATCCAATCCATTATTTTAAGTCAACTTTAAACTTACTGAAAACGTTCCGATTTGAACCAAGGTATTTGTTGGGCACCCTTTACGACCGGGTGCGGAGGATGAATTTCATTTGATGTAAGTTCTTCAGTTTGCGAACCTTCGCCATCGTCAGATTGCTCGTATGTATCTCTTTCCTGCGTACAAAACTCGTATATAGATCGACAATATTCTTGAAATCTAAACTCACCCCACCTGTCAGGAATCAAACACAATCCTACTTACCGTATCGGGACAAATTTCCAGCGCTTGCAATGTTTTCTTCGCCGAATTGGATCTCTTCAGGAAATATCCATTCGCAGTATCATTCAAAGGAACCGAACTCGTCGACTGCCAATTAGCATAATTGTAGGGCGGCGAGACGAAACGAAAGGTCTCTGTAATATTCCGAAGTAATACGATTATACTTTGCATTGCAAAGAGTAAAATTCAATTTTTTTTCCTCGAAAACTTACTCTATCTAATTCTTCATGCAACCATTCGATCGCTTACCACCATTTCTTCTTCAGATTAGGATCACCGTTGAGCATGTTATGGGCAAGGCGTCATTTCGAGAACAACATACCCATGCATTTGATACACTGGTAGGATCTCTTCTGATAATGCGTTTTACTAAGAAATGTGATTTCGAACAAACCATCGCGATCTGGTGATAGCCCTAAAGCCGATGTAAGTATCATTATTTTTGACAAAGGAAAATATGAGTTTGCAAACACGAAATTAGCGTTACCTTTTAAAGCGTTCGATATATATGATACGGTTGCCACGAGTCATGATGTTTTAATTCGTTACAATATGCGGACGCTATATGTCACAGCACTTCGCTCAGGATGGTCTTAGACATGCGCGAATTTTCCCACGAAACGAATTGTAACAATTTTAAAGTATCTTCTGTTAGCTGTAATTCTTCAATCAAAAATTTTTCACGTAGCTGAACAAATGATCGTAAAAATGAATTGGCGTTATTTGCGAGCATAAAGTTGAATCGGGAGTTAAAATACAAAGCATTATACAGAAGTATGTAGTTCAGCACTTGACATTTTTTTTTCAACGAGCGAAGAATTTTCATCTTCTTTGTAATAATAACTCTTTGGTTAAAGAAAACAAAAAAATCAATAGGAAAAAAAGTACCTTATATGTTACTGTACTCAGCATACGGGTTAGGTAACATTGGTGCTCCCTGCAACGAGAAAATAAAATCACGTAACACATCGAATCCATCAAAATGAAGAACCTTGTTATTCAAATTTCAAATCAGTACTCACAATGTCCACGAACCTGAAAAGGATTGCACTGATTTCTCACGTCACAGCAACTAAATAACGTTGAAATAACAGCATGGCATTTATTTAATTCGGTATACTGGTACTTAATAGCAGGCCCTGGACCCTCGTCTAGAGTAACCAACAAAAATAAGCATGGCACATTCAACTGTGAACAAAAAAAATCGATTTGTACACCATCTCTGGAAAATTACTTTCGTAATCCTACTGGTTCATTAACTCACCCTAAGTAACTGCTGTCTTTCGGTGGTACCAAACCCGCAATAAATTGCAAACAGAGTGAAGTAATGAGAAAGATGTCGGCCGTGATCAGATATCTCTTTGTTAAGCAACTGCAAAGCTGTGATTAGAATGTGATCGCTGAGAGGCGAAGTAGTATCGAAAAATTATAGCTGAAACATTCATTTCAATTAGGTCTAATAATATGCTATTCGTTCAATTGGGCGAGTCACCAAAGACACTTACTTACATGGTGCACTGGATGCGCTAGGTACCGGATCTTTGACCGAATAATGAGCTAAATAAGCAACGATTTTAATAAACGCCGTTCTAACTTCGGCACTCGGGCATGACAGCAGGTATTCGCATTTTTAACAACCGCAGTCTCGATTCAGCTGAAAACAAAGAAAAGTGTGAATCCAGCATCGTAGAAAAGAAGAAAAATCCCAATCGTTTGTGACTTACACAAAAGTAACTGTTATAAATCATCAAGTAAAGGCCCTACCTGTACATCGTGACGAGTATAAAATAACATATGCACCTTCCACTATCGTTTCTATCTTCTGCAGCTCATCCTATACAGTATTTGATCAAATATCTGGGGTTCTTAGATAAAAAATACACATTTATTAACTTGGGATAAATGAATTAGGAGGAAAAAAGTCACCGTACAGGTTATTACTTCGCCCATATAGTCTCCTCCGAAACATTGTGACTTCATTTCTTCATCGTCTTCCGATTTACATTCGTTGACATCGCCATCATTTGAACTTGTACCATTTCGAAGATCCGTCGCTTTCTCTGCAAATTTCAATCGTTTAAAAATGAGTTCTAATGAAACCAGTAAACTTCGTAACTTGGAAACTGGGATGACAATTTACATACGCAAAATATACGGATAATAATGGCCACCGCTGGGGATGGCGTGTCCGCTGTGAACGACAAAAAACCGCTTAGATGTTATGTGGTACAAACTTCTTCGGTATTATTGCCGCTCGATGAGTCATCCGGTGAAACATTATCACAGTCTGTTTGTTCTCCTTCAACTTTGGCTAAAGTGGCGACTAAAGTTCAGAAAAAATAGTTTGAATTACATTTATAAATTGGCTTAAATTTCACACCAATAAGAGAAAAAGTCAACTAAACAGCACATAGGACATACCGGTATACGGTTCTGTATCTAAGCTCATCGGGAATTCAAAATTATCATTAAATTTAATGGCACAAAAACGTTCGTAATCGTATCCGAACCACTTCAACCGGATTGTAAGTACTGGAGGTAACGTTTTCACGCATAAGCGTTTTACAGTTTTAACCTGCATGTAAAACAACGCAAATTGAAACTCGTTCCATGATTTATATTTTTTATGCTACGACTAGCTTCGATTAACTACCTTTTTATCGCATTTATCACAGTGACACGCATCAGCTTCTCCCAGAAGTTCGCCCTTCACATACTGTTCTAACGAATCTAATAAATTTGAATGGTTTCGCATATCTACGCTGATTACACTAAATGTGTTCTCCTCTACGGTATCTAAAATGAGAAAAAAAAGTACAGATGAACGTTGAGACTTCTATTCGGGAGCTGTAATTTTAATAATTCGGCGAACCAATTTTCTCTGCGGTTATGTCTGTCGCTTGAAGATTTTGACAAACCTACCCATGAGTCTGGTCCAAAACCGAGCCACCTAGCACCTTACTCAAAGTTTGCTCGTTCATCGCAAATAATTCACTTGAATTGAAAATACACCCAACATATCGGAAATTCCTCCATAATCATTTCGGTACGTAGTATTGCAAGTCACTGCACGCCGAATGCCCGAAAATAGCCTAAACTTCTTTCAATATATTAAAATTGCATTTTTTTGCGAAAATCGTTGACGCTACATTTCCCATTTCCGTCAACAGTACCAACCGGACTTTGCTGCAAAAACAGAAAATGTAAAATGTAAAATTTTCCTTTAGGAAGGAGAAAAAATGAAATGTCCAATCAAGTCACAGTACTTATGTACGTCCAAATCATACCTACTTATGTTCGCTAGAAAAATCTTCATTCGGATCGGCAGCTGCACCTTTGGCGGCGAGTATATCAACTCTGGTACTCTCCACCATGCACACATCACTGTTGAATCACAGAATTCGTTTATAACATGTACCACCTGCGTTTTTCAATCCAGCGAAAGCGATCAATGAACGAGGACTGATAGGCGGTAAATAATCCCATTCCACCTAAGGAGCATCACGATCTAAAAATATAAATTTAGTATCATATTTTTTCGAAGATAAAATTCAGTGAATGCGTCAAAAGTACGTACCACAATGGATCATATGTAGCACAAAGCATTTGTACGAGCAGCCTTAAATTCTACGCGTAACCCATACATAGTGTGACTAGCAAATCAAAAACTGAATCCAAAGACTGAGACATATTACACACAGGTATTACTCTTTCCAATACAGTTTCTGTACTCTTTTCAAAATGCAGCATTTCTTTGCATGCCGGAAATTCGAAATCTTCGATTAGCTCCTAAAATCAACCCATGATTAGTATTCAGATTACGTTTTATTATTCAATTGAATAACGGACGAAAAAATTCAAATTTACTTTGACTAATTTCACCAAACTGTTCTCGTCTAAACCGTAAAAGTACTCGTACTTATTTTCCGGGGAGATGCGTCTTAATAATTCTTTCTTGATGCTTAAATGTTTTTCCAGCAATATTTCATCCACTAACAAAGTACCAGACTTCTTCGCGTTATCCTAAAACATGAAAAATAAATAAAATTTCATCCACCGAATAAATTTTCATCTCCATTCCATGTGAACATTTGTAGCTGTAACACAAAACGTCAGCTATTATCGCTAAAAATCTCTTTTTCTTACTTTTTCCATCTTTAGCCAAGCAATTTCGGAATTCAACAATTCTTCAATGTCGGCGTCGTCGAACAACGCTAATCAATCGGCACAGTAACTAAGGAAACAAAAAACTGATAAATAACACGAGTACACACAATATCTAAATCGTTTCGTAAATTCATTCCAATGCAACATACATGAAAATATTCAAACACACTAGATCCATTTTCGGTTACGATATTCTTATTTAGAACGTTGAATAGTAATTGAATACATTCAATGAAGGCGCCTGACTATGTGAGAACGACATAATAAGTATCATCTGTTCGCTAGCGCAATAACGAATAGCTCTGCGAAACAATAAATGGGCACTCGATAAAAAAATTCTTTCTCAAAATGAATATTACAACTAGTTCCGCAGATTACTAACCGGTTGCGCGCAATCAAAATCAAATCGATGATGAAATGTGGTCACAATTTCTCGCCGTGTAAATTATCCAACGCGAATCTGTTCAATATCATGTATATTGGTAACAATTCCAAGGCTTCTCTGCAAACTGAACAAGAAAAACCACCAAGTTGAAGCAAAAATTTTAAAATGTACAAAGATCGATTAAAATCTACGTTTATTTTACCTAAAACGTCGGGTTCGTTCTCTTGAAGAGCGACATGGAACATCTTCGTTGCAGCCGAATCGACCAAAATTTTCATATTACCGCCGTCACACGCCCATGCCAATCGTATTACGGCGTGGATGGTGTTTAGTTGAGGTATACTGCATTTAACACCCTTCCGTCGATGATAGAAGAATGAAATTCAATGCAGCGAGTATTTATATAAACCTATAAAATCATTGAAACTATCAATACCCTTTCATTCATTCATTCATTCATTCATTCATTCATTCATTCATTCACTGCTTTAAAAAAAAAAAATGAATTACCTATTGTACTATCTCGTCAACGAACTTCTGAGCAACTTTACACGCGACCAAGCTACGAACAGCCGAATCGGTATTACAGATAGGTAACGACTAGAACGCACCTTTCATAAATATAAGGCCGTTATTCGTCGCAAAACCATCTTCGCTCTCGGGACTCGTTTCGATCAAATGATTTCTAGTACTTTCAGCCACCTTATACGCAATATGTCAAACAACCGAAAGTAACACGCAGCAGATTTTCAATACGGTAGGTAAGAAATGCCGTTCTAGAACACCAAATATGCATACAAATTGTTCTTTAGTAAACCGAACACATCGAACTGAGAAAATTCGTAGTACTTGAATCAAAATACCGTTTAGTGGCGACATCGGCACGAGGTAGAAAATTATTCTTGGTCAACATTTCAAACGCAACCTGAGCTTTATCGCTGCACAGAAAGGAAAATTGAAAATGGACTGATTTGTCCATTTGTGGATCATATGTATGTGACCATCAATAACGTATACAGCACCTGAAATGAAATTTCCTCGTATAAAATTCAACAAAAAATAGTCTAACCACGATGAAGGATACGTACTTTGATGTTGTATAACACTTGCGAAAAAGATCCAAAGAACATTGATTCCAAGGTTGGTAATTGTGCCGATTCATCTTGCGGGTCGATTTCAGGATTGTAAAAAAAGATCTGTAATCCATTTCGTGTTCGGTTGAAATGTTTTTTAGAATAATATACGACAAATCGAGTGATTTGAACTTACGTATAAATTCTCCACTGTATTTTGATTGGGTGGAATAATTCTGAGAATATTTCTAGCAGTATCGCGCAGATCCGAATCGCCTAGTTCACAACGTCGATCGGCGATTTGGAAAAAAAAACTAGGTGTATTGTTCGTTACACGATATAATCTACGAAACAACATCCGAGCATTAATAATAAATCGAAGGTAGGGTAATTTTTCAGCAGAAACGTCCAGTTATACTCACCACGTCAGGTAAGTACATTTCATCGTCATTTGGAGATTAATCTGACGCAAGGCGAACCAGTCAAACTATCGGAACTTCTGTCCGGTGAACTAAACAAATTACCACTTCCTTGCACGAGCTTTGCTGTCAATAACTAAACGAAGCCAAAAATCGATTAATTAATTTCGATACAAAAACCACAAACGGTGAAATAACTAATAATTTTATTGTAATAATACGAGTCGACATGCTCCTGTCAAATCGTCTCATTATAATAGAAAAAAGTAGAATTGTAATGCTTGTCTGGGATACAACATCCGCATCACATTACACTGCACACTGGAAATTAGTTCACTTACCGAATTATCTTTAATAGCAGCTGGATATCCGATATCAGTCGTTTATCGTCAACTGGATCCATACGTTCGCGTACAATTCTACTTGTGAATTACTCGAAATCGATTTCAATTCACGCAATACCTGTTCCTCAAACATCCGACAGTCATATTTCCGTTTAAAACAAATTCTAAGTATCTCATCTGGTTGTCGTCCGGTATTGGCGAATCGCACGATTAAAGTTACATCGTTTTCTTCATCCGGCTCTGTAGTCACACGAAAATAAGCAAATAAGCAATTAACCATTTCCCAAGTGATTACCTTTCCACTTGACAACCTCACCTGTAGTACAAAGGTGACGGTTTCCTTTCGGATGCAAAGTTATTAACTCGTATAAGACTCTCAAGCTACAGCACATCCTGAAAGATTCTCTACTCATTGGATTCTTCACAGGGCCTTCGTTCGATTCCATACACGAGCTATCTTGATTGCTTCATGCACTTACGATATGGTCATCATGAAAATCACACAACGACGTTTGCAAACGAGGGCATAAATTCGTGTTCGCCTATCTTGAAAATTCTACAGCTTGATTTGCGATCGTGTCACCGCCATAAGCACCTATTCAAAATAATGAAACAAAATCCTTCATTACGAAGAATTTCAAGTCACTGCGAACAAATCATACGGTACGTACCTCCATAAATATGCAGTTGCAATTAAATCAAGATAGCCAGCCTGATAATCTCTTGTTTTCTGGTGTAACTTTCCTTCCTTTGAATAATTGACAGTATTGAAAAATCGTTCGAAACATCTCATGCCGCTTTCCGTCAGCTGAGCAGGCTCAAATTGTAGGGTATTACTCTCAGAAAAGTCTTTGTGAATGTCCGGGTACCAGGTTCGGAATTTCACCAATGATATTTGAAAACCACCAGAAGCATGCTTCTCTATCGCATACGTTCTTTTTAGCCAAGCGCTCCCAAATTTCATGTCCTTCCATCCTGAAAAGTAATATCAAAGGTATTAGATGAGCAATACGAAATATCAAATAGAACACGATTCGATTTAAATGTATATGTAAAAAAAATTACCTGTAGCAAAAATCTTGAAACAGAAAGTCTCTCTCGAACTTGTTGAATATGATTATGAAAATACGACAACAACAAGCACCCGTATACGGTAGCAATTGATAACACTGATAAGGTATGTTGCGCACGCATCTCCAGTCTAGTTGAATTTCGACATTTTGCGTCATCGGTAGATTAGAAAGTAGAATAAATTGTATTGTGCAGGGTAGTTAATAGTTAGAATGCAGAATTGAGAATCTCGACTCCGACTTGGATTATTTACAGGTATTTTATGTACATTTGTTCTATTTACATTTCAAGTTATCTTGATTATACATATACAATGTCCGCCTGAAATTAAACAAAGGTTTTCATTAGATGTTACTCATATCGCTCTCGTTTTTTTCATTTCAGATGACATCCCAAATCTAGCAAACGTGGTCATAGTTTTTCGCCCACAGTCGTATCAGCTACCCTTTCAACTAATAGGTAACTTCATTGTGTATTTACCAAATTATCGATACAAAATGAAAAAATATTAATAATGAATAATATTAGAACGGGTTAGGTTGAATAGAAATTTACATAATCAAAGCGTTCCGTTCACTATGCTAAATCATCACGTACGTTTTATACTATTTGGTTTTGTTCTTATCGCGAAATACCCATTCACACTTTTAGCAACGATGCGATTACAATTTTTACGTTTCTTTCTCCTTCTTGTTTCAGATCAAGAATAATGAATTGAAACTACTTTGATGGATGTATCTAATTCGGCCGGAAAATGTATTCGATATAAGATGAGAATCGCGTAGTGATTCGGCTACAAATTTATTCGCTTGTTTGAGACTGGACTGGAAAACATGAGCGATAATGGTACTCAAGCTACATTAAACGATACGGATGCTGACACTGTTGACGAACACGCCGACCAAACTGAAATACTTTCTCAAGTACCGTAGAAACTACTGCAGAAGACTCTCACACCACAGAATTACTTCAATCCGGTACCGAACACGATAACGAAACGCAGATTTCTCCTGAAACTCGAGTTGACGAATTTTTACCAACTATAATTGATAGTCGTGGCGTTTGTGACGATTCTTCGAATCTAGAAACTTCACGAACTAATGCAGTTAATGCAACTATCGCTGCAAATGAAAATAATGTAGCGTGCGTTATCGATGACGCTGACGGTGCTGATACTCACTCGATTACCAACACCGAAGAACCTTCCAATTGTGATAATACTAATAATAAATCGGTAGGGTGATTTTCGAAGCGAGTATTTGAACGATTTTACGCCAAAAATGGTATTATAAGGTGATACATATTTGATTACAGGATACGGTTTTGAATTCGAACGTAGTAAATAAGAAAGAATCACGCGATGAGGACATTGATAACGATTACGTGAGTAATATATATTATTGTTCACGAGGACAAATTGATTGTGTAATCGGAAAGTTGTTTTAATCAACGTGTTGGTTTTTTTTTTGAATTAATAGATGTTGGTCGACTTGATGATATCGGTATGTACTATGTACTTCGTTTCACGTCGGAAATTGAAATCAAAGAGGAACGAATCAACGAGGTGGGTTATTCGAATAAACTCTTCTCACGGCTGCTACGATAATGTTATTAATATTGCTTTTGTTTTGCTACTTACCAGCGGAATTTATTAAATACGAACGGTCCCCTGATTGGAGCCACGAATACATCCGAGAGACGACGACGGAAACCTGCTCCGAACGACGACGACGGGAACTACTTTTTACGCGGTAGTACCTATGAACAATTATTAATACCTAATTAATGATTAGTTAATTTAGAGTAAGTAATCATGATGGCATCTGCCCTACTTACGCGGCCAGTGTATTTCGGCGACAAACACCACATCCCTGTGGCATACCGGGCATTGACCTCCTGCGGTCACCGTATTATCACTACAGACGTCGCAGAATACCTGATGGCCGCAGGGCGCACCGGCAAATGTTGCCCACCTTACATGGCATATCATGCAATGCCGCTGGCCTGCGGCGTTGCGCCGGATTTCGGCGATACACATCATCCGAGCGCGACATTGGGGACACGCGTTGTTTGCCCCCCTAATTGCGCGTGTTCTTCTTAAACACGGCTCACATCCCATGTGACCGCATGGGAATGCGGCCGCGTTCGGTTCACGCTCAAAACATAAATAGCACAGTCCATCTAAGAAAGAAAATAACATTATTAGTAATGTAGATGTAAATTTTTTTCTGCTCCTTAACTATTACATCTTACCGATTCGTTGGATTTGCTGATTGTTCGGCTCTCCACCGATTATTCGGTTAAGTTCGTGAACTGCCTGATCTGGTTCTGCGTCACCCATCGCCTCTTCTTCCGGTACAATTATTTGATTTTGCTGAAGTGCTGGTTCATTTTCAGGCTGCGGCTGATTGTGAACATCGGCTTGAACTGCCGATTAAAAAACATTGATTACTTTTTCATATCACTTAATTGAAAACTTTATTAATAATTTATGTACTTTACCGATTATTATTTGATCTTGCTGAAGTGCTGGTACAATTATTTGATTTTGCTGAAGTGCTGGTTCATTTTCAGGCTGCGGCTGATTGTGAACATCGGCTTGAACTGCCGATTAAAAAACATTGATTACTTTTTCATATCACTAAATTGAAAACTTTATTAATAATTTATGTACTTTACCGATTATTATTTGATCTTGCTGAAGTGCTGGTACAATTATTTGATTTTGCTGAAGTGCTGGTTCATTTTCAGGCTGCGGCTGATTGTGAACATCGGCTTGAACTGCCGATTAAAAAACATTGATTACTTTTTCATATCACTAAATTAAAAACTTATTTTTATTAATAACAATGTATTTTACCTATGATTTGTTGAACAGGAGCAGCAATTTCGTGAACCAGATCTTGATCCGAATCTGAATCATCCACCTCCTCTACGTGAACCAGAAACAGATCTTCATCCGAATCTGGATCATCCACCTGCTGTTCGTTCAGCCTGTCATCAATGAAATTGAACGGAGACGGTAGATGACCAGCGCGACCACGTGCTCGTCCAGCTCTGCTTCCTCTCGGTCTTCTAGCGCCGCCGCCGCCTCGCGCTTGTTCAGCGCCGCCGCCTCGCGCACCTCTAGCGCCGCGTGCACCGCCGCCTCGCGCTTGTTCAGCGCCGCCGCCTCGCGCACCTCTAGCACCGCGTGCGCCGCCACCTCGCGCTTGTTCAGCGCCGCCACCGCGGGCACCTCTAGCGCCGCCACCGCGGGCACCTCTAGCGCCGCCACCGCGGGCACCTCTAGCGCCGCCACCGCGGGCACCTCTAGCGCCGCGCGCTCTTCTGTTACCGCCGCGCGCTCCTCTGGCACCACCGCGCACTTGACCAGCGTCACCCTGAGCATCGGCGTTGTCACCGTCGCCACCAGGTGGAGGATTTCCCCCGTGTAGGAGTGGCAATGCAGGAGGTGGCGGTATATCTGCGTCGTCATCTGCGAATTGACGGATCACCGGTTCATCATCTGCAATAGAAACTAAGTAAGTAACAATAACGAAAACAGTCGTGTATTACTTGGAAACACTTACCCCAATCCAGCTCTATATTTATTACTTCGATTACGTCGTGTCCGTCTACAGCTGCCACGGGGTCTTCCTCTGGTAGTCGGTAAAAAAAGAATTAGTTTCGATTCTAAGAAAAAAATAATAATTTCTTGTAATGATTACAAACCTCGCTCTCGCGCGTTGTCCCTCGCCGCATCTGCCTCTGGCGCTGCTACATCAGGCGCATGGTGGCCTAAAAATCGGAGCACTTCTTCGGCAGTTCTAACGCCCCTGTCATACTCATCCCAAGCACGGGTCAAGTCACGCTCATGCGCTTCTTGTCGTCTGTCTGCCGGCCAACGAACTTGCTGCGCTTGCCCGGCTCGCAGGTATCTCCCATACTGGGCATTGCTCACCTCCATCATTCCGTCTGAAAATGTTTTATAGCCTAATAAATATCACTCAATACCTACCTACATGACGATGGTGGTGTGTCCACTTACTCAGAAAAGTATCGTAACTGGGACGGTGCTGCCGTACCGTCATCTGCTCCGGTAGGCGCCTATTGAGTGCTTCCATTTCGTTGTTCGTCCTTCTTGGTTGACCATATACAGAAAGTAGTGCACGTCCTGTGAACAGAATGTATTAATAGCAATATTCTACACAATACGTATATTACTTGTGTGTGTACTCACGGGGAAACCAATACGCCCGTAAGTATTGGTAAAAGCTTTGCGCTTCCGGCGACTGCGATTCTCTCACATACTCCCGCAGTATGGAGAATCCCAGGGGGATATCGTCTGCGGGGAGCAGAGGGAGCGCGGTGGCCATTTCGTAGATCCTGCGAAGCACTGGATTGGCTTGCACAATGGCGGTGGTGAGTCCGTGCGCTGCGCGATTTCGCCTCAGCGCCTGCACGTAGTGAAAATAACATCCCAATAATTGTGCTAGTGGCCAAACAATGCGCACAGCTCGCTGTAATGCCAGCTCGAAGTCGGTAATTACTATGCGTGGAAGCATATTCTGCACTACCCGCTGCAATGCCCTGAATACCTCCACATAGCAGATGGTATTACGCCGCCTCATCACAGCCCAGGCAACCATGTACATCGTTCCGAACGCGGAGGCCATAATCACCAGTAACTGTGTGGCCTCCGGAATGTTCGGGCATGACCGGAACGTACCATCAATACTAAAGGTCGTATTGTGCTGCGTCAATAGGCTGCAAAATTAAAACATTTCGTAAATTACCAATTAAAATTATTCTACTTATTTTTTTGCAGATGGGGTACCCACTGTCGAAGTTCCGGAGACACAAACAGGACGGAGTGCTGTCCCACGCTTTCTACAACGAGGGAATTGCCGTTGGGCCGGGTGATTAGACCGTGATATGCCTGGTTGGTTCGCAATAATTCCCCGAATTGCCTCACAGTTGCAGGCGGCGGCGGGACCACTGTTAACCTCCATCTGTCCATCGACCGCCTCATCGACTCTAAATTCATCCTCTGCAAAACTGCATCAGGGCGCCTGTCAAGAAATTAAACATGTAAGTATCAGAATTAATAAATTTTTTTTGTTTTATTGGCGGCAGCGGGCGGATGAAACTTACCCATTCATAACTCTGTTAAATATGACGCTGTTGCTTTCGGGGGATGCGCGAACAGCGCGTCGAAGCGTTGTCCATGCCTCTACTACAGCCGAGTTGGTCATGGCGTTCTCCACCGCGTGCGTATGGGGATGAGACCGTCTGGTAACTCGAAAATTTGCGTCAATATTCACTGAAAAATAAAAAATTTTGAAATGTCATCGAAAATAAGTTTGGGTGAAGTGGGGTGGTTCTCAAATGTTTTTAAACATACTGGTGACTCCGCATGGTTTATACCGGCACTTCAGTCGTTTCCCCCCATAAGCCAAATTATCCTTGATTGTATATTCATAACCTTCGAACAAATACCGGTGCCCCCTAGTACTTTCTATTAGAATGACTTCATCATCCGCCATCTGAAACAAAATATATAAGTATTGTATTTATTAATTATTGTTCGTTTGTGTTTGCAGGCTTATGGAATGAAAAAAGTATGAATTGACTAGTCGTGATAATATCTCAAGAAGTGCGCATTTTTTAACTCAACTATTAGGTAAGTTTTTCCACAGTCACATTTATTTCCTTTGAATGATGTGTTGGTTTGTTGAGACGATTCTCTAATTTATTTGTAGATAATGTGTTCTACCTATATGTATTTGTAAGCTTGAAAAAAAAATTGTAGACGCGTTCTTGCTTCTTGATAAGCTATATAGGTAATTGGACAGTGGCTGACTGGCGGAAAATTTTGAATCTTTACTTTAAAAAAAAAAAAAATTGTCCAAATATCTCGCTTTTTGCCAGAAACGTCAATCTCGTTTTTATTTTTCCAAGAAGTGCTTTTTTTGTCGAAAATTTCCAAATTCTTTACTTTGCTGCCAAACAATGATCAAAAAGTGTCGAAATAGTTCAACATTTCAAGATTACATACATTTCAATTCGTAATTCGTGTTTATTCTGTTTTTCTTTTGTGTGTTTTTTTTTTTTTTTGGTCACTTTTCAATCACCTTTTGGTTACCTTTTCGAGCTTTTTCACTTACAAGATTACACCTTTTGGGGGAAAATTGTGTACGAGCATCAAAAGAAATTGACAAAATTTTTCAAAAAATTGTTTTTAGCTCCCGAAACGCGAATTTTTGAATGTTTATGCCCTAGTTTCGCTGGCGACCAAGAAAAATCCCAGTTTTAAACTTTCATCGTTTTCGAATTAGTTGTAATCTATGTCCTATCTACTTCACTGTTCACTTTTTTAAAAATTTTGATAAAAATTTGGGGCTTCTGTATCCTTTAGGATACGTTGAGATCGTATTTTACGTGCAAATATACCTCTTTATAGTAATTTATTCAGATTTTTAAATGGAGGTTCCGAATTTTGAATTTCAAAATAATGGAATTTTAGGGCTGAAATACAGATTGGTGGAGAGGGCTGAAATCGGGCACGGAAGGGCATCCCAAATCCTTACTCAGCACATCTACATAATACTTGGTATCAGTGTGAGATGAATTTTCAACTTTTTTTCAAATTGTAGTACTTTGAGAGGGTAATCGACGAATGATGTCAAAATCTGTGTTGCCACTTTCAGAAACATGAAAAAAAACCTATTTAAAAACTTATAATTTAAATATAACCACGATGTCCGAGAGTGAAAATTCTGAAAAAATTCTCAGTTTTAGTCCTTTTCTTGTACAATCACAATAACATATCAAAAAATTGGACTGACATTTTTTTTCATTTTCGAGAAGAAAAATCACAAGTTTGGCACTTATTACAAAAATACCATCAGAAACCTGAAAAATGTAAATTTTTGCAATTTTGAGATATTCTTTTACCAATGTGTAGACGAACATTTGAAAAAAAATTCCGTCCCCGCAATTTGTCAACTAAACATGATCTGATTTTGAAAAAAATCAAGGACCCCTCATGCAAAATCAGCCGATTTAGCGCGGAATGACCCCATACAAAAAGGACCAATTTTTTTGATGTACTCACCTACCTAGGTATATACAGATTTCAAATTGAAAGGGCTACATGCGCTACCTTTAAAATTTCCACATTTTCCCAACAATCCTAGGTCCTACGAGGTTTTAAATTATGTAATTCAAAATAGTTTCGAAATTTGAACAAAGTCGGTACATACTCTACTGAATTTTTAAAAATTGTGAAGAGAGTGAGTTTTTGAATTCCGAAATAAAATTAGAAAAATTATGTAAGCTCTTGCACATGTTTTATTTCAAAGAGTTGCCCATTGCCCACTTTGAAACCTTGAAGATAACTTTTTATGGATATTCAACAGACAAATGGTAAAAAGTGGGCAAAATCGGTACTGACAGTGACTTAAGAGGCCCCCTTGCAAGTATTTTCACCAAGATTAGAAAAAATTATGCAGTTTTTTGAAGATTTCGAGCAGGATACTGAAAAATTATTAAGAGTAAGTACCTAGGTCTCCAGGAAAGCTGAAATTTAGTGAACAAATTACACACTTGTGGTTCCGACCATGTGTCCAAATTCATCTTTTTGAGAGTCCCCCTCCCACGGATGGCGTTGGCCAGATTTTTGTAAGGTGAGGCCAAAACTGAGGTAATGAATAAAAAAAAACAAAGTCTATTTAATTTTCACTCGCAATGACCTCTTTGGGTTTTGTTTACTGTCGTCTGTCAGTCGCCTGTCGATTAGTGTGTTTTTATTTTTGATTGTGTGTGTGTGTGTATAGAGGTGTTTGCGCATCTGGTGTTTACAATTACGAAGCAGAAAATATATTTAGGAAAGGAGGGATTGATTTACATCTACTGGGTTAGTGGGTAAATAAACGGCTGCGCCACTGCTTCGTGTACATGCTCAGTTTATTCGTTCCGAATTAGCTTCGGTGGTGTTCTGTTTTTGTAAAGTTGATTTTCGGTTAATCGTTTCATTCGTTTCTCCAATAATTTCGAAATTTTTATTTTTTGGGCAATTTTTTTGCGCTGCTTATTATTTATTCTTTCGGACTTCGGTGGTGTGGTGGTGTTGTGTTTTTTTAAAATAATCAAAGTTAATTTTCGGGTGAACGTTTTTCTTATCATTTTTGAATTTTTATTTTTCGGGCATTTTTTGAAATTTTCATTTTTTGGGGCAATTTTTTCCAATCGGCTTGTGCCAGTAGCTCGATTCATTCAAAGGTATGTACTTACTCATTCAGATAATTAAATTTATTTCAATTTAATTTTTTGAGAATTTTCCTGCGATAAAGTTGGGTGTTTTAATTTTCGTGTGTGTCTGTAAACGGGGGGGGGGGGGAGGTTGACAGCTTTTTGAAAATTTGGTTGAAGAAAAAAGTAGTTCTTCTTTTCAAAAAAAAATCCGTTTGAAATTTCATAAACGGTTTCATCAGTATGCTGATTTATATTTGCCTGCAATTTTGTGAAAATTTTCGATTTGGTTTTCACCACTGCATTTATCGATCAAAATTGCATAAGATATGAGAATTTACATCAGTTTGCGTTATTATTTGAAATTATCATTCCTAAAACCGAGAAAATATTTCCGAACGCAGCGATGGTTATTGTCGAAGAGATTTCAAAAAACTCGATTTCAAATTACATGTTTGTTTTAAAACCGTCGTAGGTTTTTTGAATATAGATGATTTGTGTTCCTTTTTACTCGGATTTTGGCAGATTTTCGTGAATCTGTATTTTGGACGTTTTTTAAAATCTCTATTTTAACACTATAGATTCCATTCATCAACTTTAAAAACCTCAAAAGTCTTCTTTTTTCAAGTAAAATCCAAAATCCATTTTCAAAAGCTGCTACCACCGCAGATTCTCGAGATGGATTTTTTTGGCCGTTTTTTTAAATTTCTATTTCAACACTTTATAGATTCTATTCATCAACTTTAAAAACCTCAAAAGTCTTCTTTTTCCAAGTAAAATCCGAAATCCATTTTCAAAAGCTGCTACCACAGCAGATTCTCGAGAAATCTGGATTTTGGCCGTTTTTTAAAATTTCTATTTCAACACTTTAGTGATTTTCTATTCGTCAACTTTAAAAACCTCAAAAGTCTTATTTTTTCAAGTAAAATCCGAAATCCATTTTCAAAAGCTGCTACCACAGCAGATTCTCGAGAAATCTGGATTTTGGCCGTTTTTTAAAATTTCTATTTCAACACTTTAGTGATTTTCTATTCGTCAACTTTAAAAACCTCAAAAGTCTTATTTTTTCAAGTAAAATCCAATTTCAGAAGCTACTACCATAGCAGATTCTCATGAATTCTAAGTATGGCAAAATCCAGATTCTCGAAAATCTGCCAAAATCCGTGTAAAAAGAACACATCTAATGAAAGGTACTTACCATGCAAAATGAAATCTATAAATACTTTGAACGTGAACGATAATTCGTTGAACAAAAATTCAAAACGATAAACAAATTCCACATCAAATTCAAAAAAAAATCGTAAAACGATAAACGAATTCTACATCAAATTAAAAGAAACCTCGTAAATGTCGACTAAGACGGTTAGAAATTTTAAAAATATGCGCTTTTACCTCGTTACTGAATTTTTGAAGCGTAACGGATTTTTTCAAGGCTACTTGGGGGTGGGTGCGTAGAGTAGTCATAAATGTCCGTGATTTTTTTTCTTTTTTTTTCTAAATCCAATTTTTTGATTTTTTTTACTCATTTTTCGTGTATGTTTTCCCAAAGGTGATTATTTTGATTTTTTTTTGGTTTTATTGAGCAAAAAGATGAACATCAGACGTAAAAAAATTGAGAAATTTGAAAATAAAGCTGATATTTTAAAATACCGATGATAATTGGTTCAATATTTTGAAATTGTGTTTCTTATTTGTAATTTTTTCCATGATTCTGGGGGAGGGGATATAAATTGAAAGACAATTTATACTTTATAATTCGACCAATTCAGAACTTGTGGCACCTTCATGAACATTTTGCACATTAATGATCTCATCCGCATCAATTTCTGTTCATTTTCGATGAAATCAATCGGATAAACATTTTTGACGTTCAAAAATTCGGCTTGACTTATGTACGTTGGACGGAACTTTAAGTGACATGACCTTCCTTAATTTAACATAAGATTGATTTGAATTTATGAATCAAGCTGGGAAAGGTCTCATTCTAAAGATAAGACTCCGGCGCTTGATGATTTGGACAATGAACTCACAGCCACAGAACTCAAGTCCAACAAATTTAGCAAGAAATTAAAACCATTTATACACTCTTTTATTTTAAATTTTAACATACGTATGTACATAGTTATTTCGAGTAATTTATTACCAATTGAAGTAAAAAACTATTTCGGAATTGAGATTATTCAGCGGGATCAGAACAACTCGTATATTCTGTACACCTGAAATGAGAATAATTTAAATTTTGTGATGAGGAGAGAAGTGAAACTACACCATAATATGCTGGGTACTTACGAATTACGATATAAGTGTTCGGATCAATTCCGTCAAATATATTATAATGTTGCGTACAGTGCCCAATCCATAAATATAGATCAGCGACGACAGCGAGATCGACAATGACCGCATCATAATTTTCTGGTGGTAGATGAGCTGAAATTACAAAACAAAAAATTCAGTACATGTAGATGTATTTACTTATGAACTGAGTACATACTTCAGTTCATCATATGTTTAAGTAAAATAAAACTTACCAATCAATGGGTGCTGGAAAATTAATTCCTCCAACTGCAACGCCATTACTTCTGATAGATAGCTATGTTACAATAACAGAATGTTCAAATTTATGTGAATCTTTAATAATTATTTACTTATCGAAGTCACTCTTATTAAAAAACACGTGATAGCTATGTTAGTACAAAGTAGCTACTCAGTTTGAGCAACGTGTGCTGATAATTTCATGGGTCAAATGTCTTATGGGTCAAATGCTACTTGGTTGATTTTTGAAATCATGTACTTGTTTTTTATTTAGCGCTCTCTTAGGGGTTATACATAGGAAAGTATCTACTAAATTATCAATTTCAACAAGTTTGCACTTGTTAAAATTAAAACGTGTATCAGAATCTTCGATTCGAGAGGGTGTCGGTATCTAACAGGTCAAAAAGGTAGTGAAAAAATGAAAAAATTCATTAATGGGTTCATTTGTATAGTTTTTTTAAATAATTTTGATCGGAATTAAAAAATACTTTGTACACAAATACTTCACAAATCTTTAACCATTTGGAGGTTCTCTAGGTTTTTGGGTTAGAAAATCGAAGTGCCTTAATGAGTGTGATAGGGTACCTTGCCCAATTGGCCAAACCACAAAAAAGTCGAGCTTTTGATGAAAAGTTTTATTGGAAAATGAAAGTTTCCAAAAAGCACACATGTGACATTTCCGAAAAAAAATTGAATATATGCAGAATTTTTTTTGAAAAAATGAACCAAAAACATGTGTCAAAAACATTGAACAAAAGCACTCTATCAAAAAATAAAATGAAAATTGAATTGGAAAAAAATAAAAAAACAAGGTTGAAAAAAAGTCATCTGGCAGTTCACAAATTCAGCGAGAATCAAATCTTGTTGGCAAAAATGCCTTTGTTTAAAGCATGAAGAGAAGAAAAATCTATGCCGCTAAGAGAGGATTTTTTATCAAGTCATAAAATCTTTTCGGAAATCGAGCCGAAATATGGGACAAAATTTAGCAAAATTGCAAGCTTTCTGGTAGGTGGTAACTAATTATAAAAACATTTCCGCCTTTATTCACGAGATGTAGCATAGAATTTTCTTTCATTTTGGGAAAAAATGAGTATTTTATCACTTATTGGAGTATTGGAATATGAAGATGAAGATGAAGATAAATAGTAAAAATAGTAAATAAAAATCCAAATTCATCTACGAGTTCAGTCTTTCATTTTTGTTTACGCTGTGGATTTGTGTTTTTGCTCACTATTTCTCTCTATGTTCTTCTTCATATTCCAATATTCAATTAAGTGATAAAATACTCATTTTTTCTCAAAATGAAAGAAAATTCTATGCTACATCTCGTGAATAAAGGCGGAAATGTTTTTATAATTAGTTACCACCTACCAGAAAGATTGCAATTTTGCTAAATTTTGTCCCATATTTCGGCTCGATTTCCGAAAAGATTTTATGACTTGATAAAAAATCTTCTCTTAGCGGCATACATTTTTCTTCTCTTCATGCTTTAAACAAAGGCATTTTTGCCAACAAGATTTGATTCTAGCTGAATTTGTGAACTGCCAGATGACTTTTTTTCAACCTTGTTTTTTTATTTTTTTCCAATTCAATTTTCATTTTATTTTTTGATAGAGTGCTTTTGTTCAATGTTTTTGACACATGTTTTTGGTTCATTTTTTCAAAAAAAATTCTGCATATATTCAATTTTTTTTCGGAAATGTCACATGTGTGCTTTTTGGAAACTTTCATTTTCCAATAAAACTTTTCATCAAAAGCTCGACTTTTTTGTGGTTTGGCCAATTGGGCAAGGTACCCTATCACACTCATGAAGGCACTTCAATTTTCTAACCCGAAAACCCAGAGAACCTCCAAAGGGTTAATTTGTCCAAATTGAAAAGTGAACAAAAAAGGATTAAAATAGGAAATAATGGTCTTATACTTCTTGAATTATTATTAATTTTCTGAAGCTTTTGCCCTCTCTTTGCTTTGAAATTGGAAGTTATAAAATTGTAGGGTTGGTGCCGGTGCAAAAAACGCAAAATTGTATTATGCAGCACAAAATAGCGAAAAGAGGTGGGAATTGAAATTTCTTTCAAAAACATCAAAAAGCACGACATTTCAGCATATCATGTAATTCGCTTTTTGCATTACGATTTGTGTTCCCACTCCCTCCCTTATTTTATGGGCTAATGAGCAGCATTATTGGAAGTTGGTCGATACTTCACCGCTCACAGGTTCTAAAAATGTGAGTGTGAAACTTTGCGTACGTACCTACTTGATAACTTGAATAACTATTTGTAGTACAAGTATGTTCAGGGGCGGATGGGCCATAAGGGGAACCGGGGAAAATCCCGGTAAAAATTGGATTTCGGTGCCAATTTTTACGCTGATTTTGACTCGAATTCGGCGCCGCAGCAGCGCCGAAAGTGTACAAACATTATTTTTTACTTCTTGAAACACAAATTTTTGAAAGCTTTTGCCCTCGCTTCGCTCGGGCTTGTTTTATTTTGTTTTTCAGCATCAAGATGAAAATTTCTCCCAAAAAATCAAGTTCTAAAGTCGAAAAATAAACTCTTCATCCTCACATTGAAAAAACATCGTTTTTATGACTCTCCTCGAAATACAAATTTGCAAGAGCTTTCGTCCTCGCTCGAGCTTGTTCTGTTTCCTTTTTCAAAATCAACTTCCTAAAAAAACATCATTGTATTTCTAAAATTTAAAAAACCAAAAAATAAACTACTTACTTGCATTTAAAAAACCTCGTTTTTAGGCATCTCGAAATGAAAATGTTCAAAAGCTTTCGCCCTCGCTTCGCTCGGTCCAATTTGTATTTCTTTCGAAAGTAGGACCCAAGGTGATATCCGCTCCAAAGTTTGCCGGTTCAGTAACGAAAATAACATTTTTTTACACCTTTCAAGTTGGGATTTTCCAAAATTTTTGCCCTCGCTCCGCTCTGGCAAAATGTTCACCGTTTCATACCCATTTTATTCAACTTATTCGACTCAATTAGGTGCAAGTACATCTTTTTTTAGTTATTAAACTCTAAATTTTTCAAAATTTTGTTTATCCTTTTACGAATACATACATACTTAGGTTGATTTAATTCAGCATACAAATTCTAATTTAATTTAGTAAATAAATCTAATACACTCATTTCAATTTCGTCAAATTGTTCAATTTAAAAAAACAATCAGCAACTTTTTCGTTTTTTCCCATCAAAAGTTGACGAATTTGTAATTTTTTGCCCCCCTCAAAATGACAACATTGGCTAAAATATGCAAGGTAAAATAATTCAAAAAAAAAAAAAAATACATGATCTTTTTTCTTTGTCACAATCCCCCCCCTTCCCCCAATCTTCGCCCCAAAAAACCTGGCGTCGCATCAGCACCGGCGCCAAATCCCAGTAACTTTAAAGTGCCCCATCCACCCCTGAGTATGTTTTTTTATTTCTTGTAATTACTTTTTCTTGATTTTTTTCTTAAATTTCAGTCACAAAATAGCAATCCTGTAGAGGTTTTAATGACCAACTTAACGATAGGATATCGCACCTCGGGAGTAATAAGGTCACATCTAAAAAAGTGAAGTTTTACAGGAGAGTGATTTTCTTTTTTTTAAAAAACTTGATTCATTATTTTTATCAACTTATAATTAATTGTGAGGAATGAATAGCACCTCATTTTAAAGATCTGGTATCCTACCTTCATTTAGCATAAGAACACTTTGAAAAATAAAATCTTAAAGAGGAAATATTTCAATGTTTGGAAAACATTTTGAGTTATAACCTTTCATTAAAGTTGATGTGGAGGCGAAAGGAAGCGTCCAAAAAAAATTTCCATGATCTCAAAGTTGTAGAGAATTAAATTTCCAATCGACGTAATGTCGTTAGTTTTTTTTTAGAGTGCTTAGTTTTTGAGTTTTTCTCAAAAAACTAAAATTTCATGATATGTGCAAATTCATTTTTCTGAAAAGTTATCAATTTTTAAAAAAATTTCCATTTGGTACAAACCAATAAAAAATGCACTCCTTGTGACTATTTCTAACTGACAAACATTCAAAACAATCAAAACTATTTGTTAACACTTTGTACATACAAAATTTGCTCAAAAAAGGTGGAGTATTCTGAGATGTACCCTTATAACTCCAAACAACTTGCAATGTTGTTGAGATTTTGAGTTAGGCCATTTGCGTTTTTCACAAGATCTAGATAATGTACCCAACTCAAAGTGTAATTTTTGGTTGAGGGGGGTCAAATAGACCCCAAAAATGTAAAAACATCAAAATCAATTTTTTTGAGATGTGACCTTATTACTCCCGAGATGCGATATAACCCTGCGAAAATTCGCAACAAGATCAAACGTCTTTCGGAAAACTGCTATGGTCGTATTGGAATTCTTACCCATCTAACTACTTATGTATTACCATACGTTTTCCATCGATGGAATTCGCTAGTAGGTATAAGTTTCGAAAAAAATAAAACTATAAAATATCAAAGTCATATTCTGTAGGATATGTGGGATTGAATAATCATTGGTTATTTAGAATTTTTTTTGCATTGATAGCAGCTATCGGGTTTTGTTACGCGTGTTTCGAAAATATGTATGTTATGAAGGTCAAGTACGGGGTGGGTCAATTTTTTATGTTTTTCTGAATATTGTCTCCGTGTAATAAGAAATAACTTGTGTATATTTTACAAGCATGGACGTGAAAATTTGAGTGACTCACTCACTGTTAGGTAAAGTTGTAAATGTAATATTCAAAATTACGCACCATTTCAAACCTTTGAAGGGAAAAAAAGAACGAAATTACGATGATAAAAGCAACGATGTTTTTACAAGACAAAAATTAATCCAACGTCTTTTTTCAAGTTTTATTCTTTTGAATTCTCATGGATTTTATTTTCCAAATTTGTAGCCAATTTTCAAAGAATTTTTGTTTTTTTTTGTGTAAATTTTTGTGAAGTTTTCGAAATTTTAGATTTCCGAATAAATCAGTTTTTTGTTATTCCTGAAAACTGCGAAAATGGACTTAGCCCCTTTCTGTTCTCACCGATTCATTTATGGAATTCTTTTTACAAATCATTGTTCACTTATTATTACTCAACACTCGAATAATTTTTTTTTCGTCAAATCCTCGCTCATGTCAACATTTCTGCTATTTTGCGATTTGATTTTTTGATAAGATTTTGAATAAAAGATTAAATTTCGTTCCTCCCAGTTTACATAGACTTCCCCCTCTTCTTTCAATTTTGCAATTTTGTCAGTGGTTTCCATTATGTTTCCGGAATCCAATTTTTTTTCATGCTTTCTTTTTGCATTTTGATCTACGAATATAGTTCACTTTCGAAATGTTGATAATTATCTGTTTTGAGCTTTTGCTAGTTTTTTTTTCAAACTGGTTTTTATTCGAATTTCGATGTTATTTTCTGTGCTTTTTGAAAAAACTGCTGTTGAAATTTTCGTTGAGTTTTGTTTTGTTTTTTCGTCATTTTTGGGTAATTTTTTCTGAAGATTTTGGGTCGAAAAATACCATATTGAGAACGCGTTTTAAAAATTGCATCCAAAAATTTAGGCTGCACAACCAGACTCAACAGCAGTAAAGTATAAGGAAACGAACACGAAAAAAAAATGCAGTGATTGGAATTTTTGAGGAACGGCGCAGATTTGAGGTCAACTGCAGTCAAAGTCGAAGGAACAAGTTACACTGCAAGGAATACGCGCGCTTTTGACGCAATCGCACGTACTCGCAACTGCGATGACTTTTTATTTTTTGAATTAGTCAGAAATGGAATACGCGATAGTGTAGTTGTACAAATAAAAAATTCCCAAAAAAGGATCCATTTTTTCATCACCCGAATGCTTTGATTTTTGCCAAAAACTGACAAATCTTACATCTGGCTTCTGGCAACAGCGCTTCACTTCAACCAACCGTTCGAGGATATCGGCGCCAGTCAGTCGCCGAACAATCCTTCACTGCTAACTCGAAAGTCGAATTGCTAGAATAATTCTTGGAAACGTTAGCGTGTGTTGGATGGAAATTATTGTTATCGACACAGCTGTTATGATACCAACTAAATGTTTTATCAGTGCTCGTAATTTAACACGTAATCGTTGACATGGCGGCTGACAGCCGCCAGCCTGAATTTTTTTGAAGACATGGCGGCTAGAGCCGCCATGTCAACGATTACGGGACTTAAGTTTAAGTCAACTTTTAAGTGTTGAAAAAAGAGATCATCTGTAAAATTTCGAAAAATTTGATACATACTGCTTTAAAGGGTATTCCCGGTTAAGATAGGTGAAATGGCCCTATGATGGATTATTGTTGGGTACCTCCAATAAAAATTTTCGACCGGAATTTCCGCCCCCCAACCCACCCCTCTTGGTCAGTATAGCCAAAAAAACGCGTTTTTAGCGCGAAAAATTCGGTATCCATGAGTAGGGGGGGGATTCTGGTACCACACGGAATGTGTAGGGGAACAGTGGACATATCGACATGCTTTTTTTCAAAATTTTGTATCGTAGTGGTGGGGGTAAAATTGACAAAAGAAAACTTTGAAGCGCCACAGCTCCGAACTGAAGGGTACTACACAAAAGCAGTTTTCGCCAAAATGTGTCTTTTTACAAGTACTATCTTCCTACTAATCCATGAAATTGAAATTTTGCCTGCAAAAGGCTCATATTGGCAAAAAAATCTGAAAAATACGCGTTTTTCGCGTTTTTTTGCAAAATTATGCGAAATATGTGAAAAATGTAGGGAACAAAAAATGTTGAGCGTCGAATTTCATCCTAGAAAACGTGTTCATAAGTGTTCCGGTATCTGAAATTGAAAGAAAAATGTAGGTTAGCTTAAGGAAATTGATTTTACAACATGAGTGATGCCTACTTATACATTAATCCAGGCCCGTAGCCAGAATCTGGCTGTAGCTGGGGCGAAGGAACTATTAGCTGGGGCAGCACTTTTTGAGGCTCAAACATCTATGAAACATACCCCTTTTAACCCCCCCCCCCCCCTTCAAACATCTGTTATTTCAAAACAACTTTTTGAAAAGAAATGAACAAAATGAGTGTGTATTTCAGAAAAAGATTATACATAATGCATAATGCTGCGTTTGAGGCTAATACACAGCTGTAATTGGCGCAATTTACTGTGAAAATCTCGTAGTACATAATTCTTCAGCAGTGACTGTTTCTGTTTTAATTTTTTCATAAGGTAAAATAGTCAAATTTGACTCACGTCCAAACAACATTGAAAAAATATGCTTATCATTCAAATTTTTAAAGAAATGTTAAGCCAAAAAACGCGCTTTTCACCTGAAAAAACTTTACTTCTCAAAACAAACTTTTGCCCTCGCTCAGGACTCGTACTTGATCACATTTTTTGGTTTCTCAAAATATTTTTTTTTTAATTTCAAAAATTCAATTTTTGTATCTATCTTGATGAGAAAAAAATGCTACCTAGTAATATTCATAAGTGAATAATCTGAGAAAGTTAACCTATACTTGAACAATGAACATACACTTTTATCGCCAAAAATAGCTAAAAATCTCACCTTTTGTCAACATTTCCAAAAATAGCCTCATTTCTTGCAAAAAATTGTTACTTTTTGGTAAAAGAATTCAAGAAGTATCCATTTCCCCTTCCTAAAAATTACCTAAAATATTCCGCTTTTTTGCTCAAAAAAAATGTCAATGACCAAGAAATTTCTCCCATTTTCAAACGAGGTTACGAAAAAAATAATCCTTTTTTTGGCCAATGATTGCCAAAAATTCGTGCTTTTCCTCAAAAATAGTCAATCTTGCTTCTTGCTTAAAATGGTCAAAATTCTCGGTTTTTCGCAAAAATTACAAAAATTTTCATTTTTTCCTAAAAAATGTCCATAAGTCTTCCCTATTGCTGAAAATTTTAGCCTTTTCGCAGTACAAAAGTCTCAATTTTTCACGTAAAACTGCCATAAATTGCACAAAGTGGAAATCTCACTTTTCGAAAAAAATTGCAAAAAGATGTACTGGATTTCTTATCTTCACAAATTACTCATTTTTACTTATAGAGCGGGCAAATAGCGGGTTTAAAAAGGAAAAAATTGGCACATGAATTTTTTCTTCGGGAATGTGTTCAGATGAACCCCCTGAACTACCAAAAAAAACCCGCGCCTTCTACCCCTGGAGCTAACTTTTTTGGGGGGCTAAAACCGGTTTCGATTCACGTTTTTTTGCGATTTACTCGGAAAATATTAGGTTTACGATAAAATACCATGACAAAAAATGTTCCCCTTTAAATTCTCGACAATTTGATACTACGCTCGATACCCATATCTCAAAAGGGGTGTCTGAAAAAAGGGGTGGAAAGAGAAGGTGTTTCAAAAAAAGGCAGTTCAATAAATTTATCAAAGTTACCACTTTATATCATTCGTTTTCGCTCAAAATTTTTTTACAATGTCTACTCACTCAACTATTAATTACACCACCATTGATTGGTCTTCAATCCTCCCCGGGGGTTGGTGTGGGGTGCTTGATTTTTCAAGTAACACACAACTGAATCATATATTTGAAAAACGAATCTGGACATGCGATGTATCGAATAGTATGTTTTTGAGGTCGCTGAATACGAATACGAACTTATTTTTTGGGTCCAACCCCTCAAAGCCCCTCTGTGCCCCAAAAAGGGGGTTAAAATTTTGAAAAATCGTGAAAAGTCGAGTGATATATCGAATGGTATGTTTCCGAGGTCGCTGAGTACGAATATGAACTTACTTTTTGGGTCCCACCCCCCAATGTTCTTCTGTGCCCCATCAAGGGGGCTAAAATTTCAAAAAATCATCAAAAAGTCGAGTGATATATCAAATGGTATGTTTCCGAGGTCGCTGAGTACGAATATGAACTTACTTTTTGGGTCCCACCCCCTAATGTCTCTATGTTCCCCAAAAAAGGATCAAATTTTGAAAAATCATGAAATGTCGTGTGATTCATCAAATCGTATGTTTTCGAGGTCGCTGAATACGAATATGAACTCATTTTCTGCTGAGAGTTCTTCAAAATCCATTTACGCCCTTCTAAAGAGGATAAAATTTTGAAAAGTCGCTGAAAATCATGTAATACGAGTATATCGAATAGTATGTTTTCAAGATTGCTGAACACAAATTTTTAGAATCCAAAGCACAATGGTTCTCCGTCCCAAAAAAGTTAACGACAAAACATGGTGTGATCTTTTTTTTTAAAGATTCTCACCATTATTTTAGAAATAATTCTGAAAATTCATCTCAAAAACACTAATTGGAGTAACTTTCGGAGGGAGGAGGGCCGAGGTAGAGGTATTACCAAGCGGGTATTATACCGGGATTGCTATTCAAAAAGTTTGAACGCTCATTTTGCAAAGAAAACATTTCACATCTCAAGATTTGTTTTTAAAACGTTCACTCACCTACCAGTTGTTGATTACTTTTTAACAGAAAATAAAATAGAACTGAGACTTTTACAGTTTTGTCGAATTTCGTCGAAATAAAATGTATAACCATCCAACTAATTTCTATTTGTAAATTTCGCTTAGGTATATGCCACTCGGATTATTAATTTTGGAAATTTTAATGGAATTGATTATTTATATCGTTTTTTTTTTGTTGGAAAAACTCATAAATTGATAAAATATTTCAAAATAGAATCCCGAAACATACGATTTGATGAATCACACGACATTTCATGATTTTTCAAAATTTGATCCTTTTTTGGAGAACATAGAGACATTAGGGGGTGGGACCCAAAAAGTAAGTTCATATTCGTACTCAGCGACCTCGGAAACATACCATTCGATATATCACTCGACTTTTCACGATTTTTCAAAATTTTAACCCTCTTTTTGGGGCACAGAGGGACTTTGAGGGGTTGGACCCAAAAAATAAGTTCGTATTCGTATTCAGCGACCTCAAAAACATACTATACGACACATCGCCTGTCCAGATTCGTTTTTCAAATATATGATTCAGTTGTGTGTTACTTGAAAAATCAAGCACCCCACACCAACCCCCGGGGAGGATTGAAGACCAATGAATGGTGGTGTAATTAATAGTTGAGTGAGTAGACATTGTAAAAAAATTTTGAGCGAAAACGAATGATATAAAGTGGTAACTTTGATCAATTTATTGAACTGCCTTTTTTTGAAACACCTTCTCTTTCCACCCCTTTTTTCAGACACCCCTTTTGAGATATGGGTATCGAGCGTAGTATCAAATTGTCGAGAATTTAAAGGGGAACATTTTTTGTCATGGTATTTTTTATCGTAAACCTAATATTTTCCGAGTAAATCGCAAAAAACGTGAATCGAAACCGGTTTTAGCCCCCTAAAAAAGTTAGCTCCAGGGGTAGAAGGCGCGGGTTTTTTTTGGTAGTTCAGGGGGTTCATCTGAACACATTCCCGAAGAAAAAATTTATGTGCCAATTTTTTCCTTTTCGTCCTCGCTTTTTTACGTTATTTTCCTGCTCTATTAAATTATCAAATTTTTGATTTTAAATTTAGTGAACTCATTGAGCGAGCCATCAAGCTATCAAATGCAAGAATGCAATTCATGCTGGTTTAGCCATTTCATGAACGTGAAAATAATTTTACGTTGTTGAGTTGGGTTTTTGCACTTTCTGATTTTTTTTTCTGATGTTGCTGGTCGGGGCAAACGTGTTTTTTTTATGTTTTGGATTTTGCTACCCGGGGCAAACAGCCTGCCCCGGCTAACCCTATACGCTGGCTACGGGCCTGCATTAATCCAAGAGGACTGACATATGTTTAAACTGACACCATTGTGGAAGCCTCCGGGTTACAACCCGGAGGTTTCCACAGTTATGTCAGTCCTCTTGGGGTAGTATTATGTGAAAAAGCTATTGGATGTCAGGAGGTCACAACTTCTGCTGAAGTATCAAAAAATGTCCTATTTTTCGCCGCTATTCGAAAACAATAATTTCCAATTTTTGCTAAAATTGTGTGTGTGTTTTTAATACCTATTAAGCTTCCTTTATAGTGGCCGTGGAATTTTTCTACAGAAAAGACAAATGTGTACATTCAAATGGAAGCATTTATACTGGCTGTGGAATTTTATCAATTTTCTATGGAAAAGTCAAAATTTTTCAACTTTTCCATAGAAAAGTGATGAATGAGATGAAGATTGAAAACTTTTTATTAAAGTGAATAATCATCAGAATTTATAAGAAATGTTATTATTTTACTAGTTTAGAGGTTCAAAAGTACTTAAAATTGAGTTTGAAAAAATTCCACGATTTTCTGTAGAAATTTTCTATTGCCAGCTTATCGCCACTATAAAGGAAGCTTTACAATTTCCTGAAAACTGAAAATGATATAGCAATGAAAACCACATTTTTGCATCTTTTGAAATAATTCAAGATTGATGTACGTTTCGAATTACAATCAATTTTTCACTGCTTTCGTCCTCCATAGTGGAGGCAAATTAGCATAATATTTGAATAAAAAAAACATTTTTGGCTACCCAAGCTTTTATGATGAAAAATTGTCAGGTATGGTCCCCCGAATAATTCCTGAGAACTACCACCCCACAGACCCCCGGCTAATTTTTTTATGGGGGGTTGAACCCCCCAAAATTGGTTTTTTGCAGTTTTATCCTCAGGGGTTGATTTTACGTTAAAAATAGCTTTAGTTTTGTGTTCTACGTCAAATTTCCGATCTATTGATATATCAACTGCCTTTCTGCCCCTAAGGGGGGTGGAGCTGGAACCATTCGAATGTGAGGGGTTTTCTAAAAAACTCCAAAATGCTATCGGCGCATAAGAGGGGTTAAATGACCGCCGAGAGCGTTCGGGTAGATACTAGCATGGAAGGTGGGTACTATCGAGAAACTATCACGTGAAAAATTTCAGATCCACACCACCTCCCCTTTCTGGGGAACCCCCCTTTTCTGAAATTTCAATAGCACTTTTCTGAGTTCCATTTTGGCCGATTTTGAAAATTTTTCAGTATGTAATGTATACTCTTGGTAGGTATCCCCACAAAAATTTTCAACCCCCTCCCCTCATATTTACCCCTCAAAACGGCGTAAAATGTGTCTTTGCGAGGTTTGGGGGTAAAATGGGAATTTTGGGGAAAATAACTAGATATTAATAAGTAGGGTGTCGTTGTCTTATGATTCGATACCGCTGAGCACGAATATGACGTCAGATTTTTTGCTACACTCATCTAGCCCCTTCCAAAGCACTTAGACCCCTCAATTTTTACTATTGTTAAGAAACATAAAATAAGTTGAAAAACGCTATTTTGAGAGGTAAATATGAGGGGAGGGGGTTGAAAATTTTTGTGGGGATTCCTACCAAGGGTATACATTACATGCTGAAAAATATTCAAAATCGGTTGGAATGGGGCTGAGAAAAGTGCTATTGAAATTTCAGAAAAGGGGGGTTCCCCAAAAAGGGGAGGTGGTGTGGATCTGAAATTTTTCACGTGGTAGTTTCTCGATAGTACCCACCTTCCATGCTAGTATCAACCCGAACGCTCTCGGCGGCCATTTAACCCCTCTTATGCGCCGATAGCATTTTGGAGTTTTTTAGAAAACCCCTCACATTCGAATGGTTCCAGCTCCACCCCCCTCAGGGGCAGAAAGACAGTTGATATATCAATAGATCGGAAATTTGACGCAGAACACAAAACTAAAGCTATTTTTGACGTAAAATCAACCCCTGAGAATAAAACTGCAAAAAACCAATTTTGGGGGGGTTCAACCCCCCATAAAATAATTAGCCGGGGGTCTGTGGGGTGGTAGTTCTCAGGAATTATTCGTGGGACCACCCCTGACAATTTTTCATCATAAAAGCTTGGGTAGCCAAAAATGTTTTTTTCTTTTCTTATTTGCCTCCACTACCACCTCACATCGCTCGGGCTACAGCGTTTTCCGTTTCTTCTCTCTGACCAAAGTTGCAGGGTTGAAAAGTTGACTTATCACATCACTAAAATTGTGGATTTTGTTTTAAATTTGTTTTTGCGTTTTCAACTCGTTTAACGTAGTTTGAAACATGTTTTAAGCATTCACACTTTTCTATCATTTTATACATGTGTTACACAAAAGAGAAGAAAAAGTTTTGAACGGGAAAACTGTTTTTCATTATACACGCTACGAAAGTATAAGTTTTCCGCCCTCTGTGCATGCTACGAAAATGCTCTATGTTTACCTGGGCCGAAAATGAAATAAATTTCCAATCGACATAATGTCTTTAGTTTTTTTCTACGAGGTTCAGTTTTCGATATATTTGCAAAAGAAAGCATTCTCTTTTAAAAAAATGAACTATGCAAAAAAGGTTTAACCAAAAACGGACATAATATTTGACTCGCCGAGCCGAAATTGTAATATACTCTTCTCTTCTCTTCTCTTCTCTTCAACTCTGATGAATACTCCTTAATGTTTTCGTGATAGTTTTCTGATTCAATTTTTTCGTAATTTTCGAAAAAAATTTTCATATTTTTAAAATAATTTTGAAAATATTTTCTAGACATTTTACGATCAGTTTAAATAATTTTCATTTACACTCTTCAGAGCCTGAGCTGACATAACTGAGGAAACCTCCGCGTTGGACTCGGAGGTTTCCTCAGCGATGTCAGCATTTGCTTAAGTCAGCGCTCAAGGGCTAACAAGGGAACTACCTGAACCGGCAGAAACGAAAATGAACGAATCAAAGCTAGTTCGAAAGGAGACCACCTCAGGACCCCAAATCCAAAATTTGAAGTGCTGAAGTTGATTTCTAGATTTTTGGTGAATTTTTGAAAATTGAAAAATCCGAAAAATTATTAATTAATACCAAAAATAGAAAATATTGATGAAAAATGGAATTTTCTCGGGAAGTGGCTCAGATGGTGTCCCTAACTCATTTACGGCTATCGAACTTCGTAAAACCTCAATTCCAGTCATTCTGGAGCCTCCAGCGATTTTTTATCATTTCTCCAGAATCTTGAAATTGCTGTGGAACGGCTAAAAATAAACTTTAGCACAAATAACTTTATTTGGGGCCTATGTGGGTTGCCTTTAACCATTTTTTGCGGTTGTCGCGAAAATCGGCGTCTGCCGGTTCAGATGTATATTTTTGGCCACTGGAAAAAAATGACAAAATTTGAAAATTTTAATGGATGCTCCAGAATGGTTGAAATGGAGGTTTTGCCTATTCGGAACGTCGAAAATCCCACATAGGCCCCAAGTAAAGTTATTTGTGCTAAAGTTTATTTTTAGCCGTTCCACAGCAATTTTGCAATTTCAAGTTTCTGGAGAAATGATAAAAAATCGCTGGAGGCTCTAGAATGGTCGAAATGGAGGTTTCACCTATTCGGAACGTTGAGAATAGGTCAGAGCTCGATTTCGGATAGGTAGCATCGCAAAAGATGGAATATTCAACATTTTCAAATTTTGTCATTTTTTCCAGTGGTCAAAAACACACATCTGAACCGGCAGACGCCGATTTTCGCGACAACCGCAAAAAATGGTTAAAGGCAACCCACATAGGCCCCAAATAAAGTTATTTGTGCTAAAGTTTATTTTTAGCCGTTCCACAGCAATTTCAAGATTCTGGAGAAATGATAAAAAATCGCTGGAGGCTCCAGAATGACTGGAATTGAGGTTTTACGAAGTTCGATAGCCGTAAATGAGTTAGGGACACCATCTGAGCCACTTCCCGAGAAAATTCCATTTTTCATCAATATTTTCTATTTTTGGTATTAATTAATAATTTTTCGGATTTTTCAATTTTCAAAAATTCACCAAAAATCTAGAAATCAACTTCAGCACTTCAAATTTTGGATTTGGGGTCCTGAGGTGGTCTCCTTTCGATCTAGCTTTGATTCATTCATTTTCGTTTCTGCCGGTTCAGGTAGTTCCCTTGTAAGTTACGTTTATGGGACTTTCCATAAATATTCTTGAAGACCTACGCAGGACTTTTCACAACGTTTCGTCAATTCGCCGAAAATTGACTATCTGACAATTTTAGCTAAAAAAAAAGTAATTTGTTGACAATTTCGGCAAACGGTATTTTTTGGCCGATCTTGTCATGACCTACTGTTTGACGATTTTGGTTTGGATGTCATTAAGTATGCACATATATGAATGACAAAAATAGTTGAAATTATATAAAAACACGAAAATATATAACAAAGTCTATGAATGATGATCAAAACTTATGAAACTTGATTTAAAATTTGATTAAAATGCTGCCAAAATCGTGCCCAAAAAGGCACCTACCTATCGTCTTTTGGTTTTACTTGGGAGTTGGGACATGGTGCATAAGTTTCTATTGATAGATGTCACCCAACGCAATATTTGTGCCCAAAATTCTACTCTTTCGTGTACCCCCAAAAAACAAGTGACAAAATGAATGTCTGATCTAACGTATCCCTTGAGAGCTGACTTAACTGAGGAAACCTCCGGGTTCATGTCAGCACCCGGAGGTTTCCTAAACGATGTCAGCATAAAATCAAGTCACCGCTTAAGGGGTATTCAAGTTTGTTGATTTTTCATAACCGTCAAAATCATCCCTTCACTTTCGATTGTGTACTTCTACGTCAAAAGGACCGCGTGAACGTGAAGCTTTCATGGACAATTTTTGTTTGTACGATGAAAATTTGCGAATTTATTGGTGGCTAATCGGCTTTTTTTTTAGTCACTTTGGTAAAAAAAAATGTTTCAAGTTACATTCAAACGTACATGGATTGGCTGAACGGATTTTCATTAAATCTGGAATGTAGCTTCTGCTCGTTATCAGTCAACGCAGCTTTGATGTCTGGTTCAATAATATTGCACAATTTAGGGTGCATCAGTGCTGTCCTAATCATATGTACTTTCACGTACGTCGTACATACTACCTACTCGATCACAACTGCAATAGCAGACGCTGATTTTTATCTCGTAATACCCAAACCATTTGAAAAGTGCGAATTTTTCATATTTCCTCAGCTGAACCACTAGCTGTTCAAAATTTATATTTTATGATACTATTGTGCTCGGGTGAAAATTTAAAATAGGTAAAACATACAAAATTATCGTTTTTTCGTTATTTGGACCAATTCGTTTGAAAAATTTTCGTTTCAGCAGTATTTTTACCTTCGTTTCGATAAAATAATCATTCACTATAGAGGGTTTTCGAAAAAATACCTGAAATGTCGATTTTTCATTTCGAAACATCTGGTTTTGCTCTCCTCTCCCTCCATCACAAATAAAAATAAATATAAACTCCCTCCTGTGATTTCATCCTGTAAACGTCACTGATGTTCAGCATAATTCAATTAATTTTGAATTTGTAGACTAAAATGGCATTTGTGATGATACGTCCTTCTCCCTCCCCAAATAACATGACTTAATCCATAAATTTTCGAAAAAATACTTTTTTGAGGGGGAATCGGTAGCAAAGAACAAAGATCATCTTTCCGTGAATATGAGGAGGGGTACAAAAGTTCATGTTTGAAAGCAGGGCAAGAAAAAAGCAAGAAGTTTGTTTTTTTGGTTTCAGTGGTTACTGTGGTGAGTTTTTGAGATTCGTGTTTGACGCCGATAACATGCCTACGATAAGCGACTGGTTTTTCTTATCTTGTGAATCGTTGGAGGGGGGGGGGGGAGAATATCGCTTTGCCTACCGATCGTACATCACTTTATCAATAGTAGTAGTGTAGTAGTAGACATTAGTAAACTCAAACTGTGCGTTCGTGACGTTAGAGTGTACAGTGTAAACTGTAAGTTAAGTAAGTTAAGTACATCCTGTGGATTTTGGTACGAAGTTAAGAGTTGATTTTTTTTTGCGAATTTTTGCTGTTTTCTATGGCAAACTAAATTAAATGTGCGTTATTTATCGTGTTTTTTCAAGATACGCCGAACAGTTAGTGAAAATCGCGAAATTTTAATTTGAGGAATGTGTATTTTTTTCAGCGGAAAAATTCGGTCGATTTTGGCGGAATGAAAGTAATTTGATGGCAGGTGCGCAGTGTCAGCTGCCAAATTCGTATACCGAAATGCAGAAGAATGGTTTAAAGGAATGGAGCTGGTTGGACTTGTTAATCCGTTGGATATGAGTAAGGTTCGTAAATGATTATTGATAGGTATTGTTTTAAATCCGGAATTGTCTTTCCTGTTCGTACAGCAACGTTTTATTCTATTTGCGGGGAAAAAAATCCTCGCTGTTCTTTTGCATAACGATTTGTGTTCCCAGTCCCTTATTTTACGCGCTTATGAGCACCATAATTATTCCAGGTCGGTCGAAACTTTACCTCTCAGAGGTTCTGATAATGTGAGTGTGAAACTTGGCCTACATACTTGAATAACTATCTGTGGTATACAAGTATGTTTCTTTATTTCTTGTAATTACCTTTTCTTGATTTTTGTCTTCTGTTTTAGTTACAAATTAACAACCCTGTAGAGGTTTTAGTGACCAACTTAACTATAGGATATGACCCTGCGAAAATTCGCAACAAGCTGAAACGTTTTTCGGAAAACTGCGGTGGTCGTGTTGGAATGATAACCAATCAAACTGCTACCATAAGTTTTTCAGCAATGGAATTTGCTACTAGGTAAGTTTCGAAAGAATGCAATTATAAAATAAAAGTCGTATTTTGTAGGATACCTATCAGGTGAAGGGATTGAATGAAAATTGGTCATTCAGATTGTGTTTGGTTTTTTTCGGTTTTTGTTACGCATGTTTCGAAAATACGTATATTATGAAGGTCAAGTACGGGGTGGGTCAATGTTCAATGTTTTTTTTATGAATAACATTCCCGTGTAAGCATGGACGTGAGAATTTGCGTGACTCACTGTTAGCTAAAATTGTAAAAATGTAATTTACGAAATTGCGCACAATTTCGAAACCTCGAAGGGAAAAAAAGAATCGAAATATTCAGTAATGCCGCAACCTGCTCAAGAGTTAACAAAGAAGAATTACTAATACGTGTCAAGTCGACTGTTGAACTTTTTAAAATGCATTTGCGACCGCGTTTTAAATTCCAAAATACCGCGTGATTAGTTTTACTTACATATTAAATTAAGTGAGTTTTATTTTTTTTTCACGAGTGAAACTTATCCATAATGGTTGGATTGTTTTTCTGGAGCTCAAAAGCGTATGAATAAGAAACGAGTTTTTGAAAAATTTATTAATTTTTCCACCAATTGTATGTATTCATGTTATTTTGTTGTTTGTTTGTTTTTCAGTAGGGAAAAAGAATAACATTTGCGGAAACTTCGATCACATTGTGCCTAACCAGAAAATGTATCATTGTCCGAATAACGAGAATTTTCTTATCGTTCCCAAATATCCGATCAATGATCAGAGGTATAAATAAGTTCCACTCAAGCAGGATTACGAGTATTTTACAGTTTTATTTATGTGTTGAGTAACGCGTGTTCGTATTTTTATCCATCAGGAATTTCTTACGGTACGAAAGACCAGCTTCGTGAAACGGTCAACGTAGCGATAACTACACTGTTCCTTATACAATTCAAGAGAATTTCCCTCATCCTAATAATTTACCACATGGAAGTTTCGAATTGTTTTGATACCGTTCATTGAATTTAGAAGTATACGATGGAAGGTGGTGGACAAGTTTTGGCTGCTTGCGACGTTACTGCCAAGTGTTTGCCTCAAGATCCGTATGTGATGGCCCAACGTAAGAATACTTTGTTTTTCTCTTTTTTTCGCTGTTACGATAACGCGATTGACGAATGTTTATTTTTTCAACGGAAAACTTTGATCGATTTTGGGAGAATGAAAGTAATTTGATGGCAGGTGCGCAGTGTCAGCCAAATTCGTATATCGAAATGCAAAAGAACGGGTTACCGCAGATAACGATATTGAAAAGGAATGCAGCTGTACCTGTTAATCCGTTGGACTTGGATATGAATAAGGTACGTAAACGATTATTGATAGGTACTATTTTAAATCTGGATGAAAGAAATTAATATTTAATTTCGGTACACTCTTTCCTATTCGTACAGAGGTATTTTCATCCTATTTATACAAATCAAGCTACAATCAATCAATCTACTCAAACAAATGGACCGGTTGAATTACATGTAACGAACTTTGATTTTCAACGCGTTTGGTCAGATTTTGAATTTATCTGCTTCCGGCGGCGGAGGAGTCATTCTGTCTTCGTTGGAATTAATGGAATCTTCGGATCATGAATAAGACGAACTGTCGTCCTTTTTGGAGTCGGATTTAGGGGAAGTTTTCAACTGCTCTTCGTTCTGTAAACTTTCGCCCTATGTCATGGATTTTTTTCTTTTTCAGATTCGCTGCAGATCGACGCTGTCGGCGCTCCTTGACTGCTTCAGAGTACCTTTCATTCGACTGTCGATATTATCGATATTTTCCGTTCGCTGATACACCGAAGTATTCGAAAATAAATGTAGGTAGAAAATTTAAAGACAATTTTTGACTATACGTTTATTTCATTCTAGGTTACGCTAATTCTCGGTAAATTAGTGTCAAACTTTCTATAAATTTGCGTTAATGAGTCGCTGATCACTTAAATTATTGTACCTTTTATGCCCGACAGATTTTGATGCTGGACGAAACAGACAGTATATTAAACATGGGTTTCAAACCGCAGATCAGAAAAATCGTCGAAAGACACTCGATGCCAAAAATTGGCGAACGATAAACCCTTATGTTCTCTGCTACTTTCCCGAAGGGAATTCAGGTGCGTAGTACGTACTTGACGAATATCGATCGGCGATTAATTTTAGTACGACTGCATTAATTGACCTCTAATGGATAACTGTTGCGTTGTTGATAATAGATTTCAGCCCGAGATTTCTTCGATAATTATATATTCTTAGCGATTGTTCGTGTTGGTTCGACAAAAACGAGAAAAAAACCTGTTTATTAGATTTACTCGCCGCCCATAAATCCGATCAGCCGGGTAAGCAGATAACTTCTTGACGAGATTACATTTTCCAGACCTGATTACGTATTGAAATAATTATGTTCTCAAATTAGCGGCCGATGCGTTGACATTGATCTTCGTAGAGATGAAAAAGGCGCATAATCGTTAGAAGAATTTATAATACACTGCGAGAGCTATTAGATTTGGAAGAACAACCATCTTGGTGGCGACCGCTGTTGCGACTGGCAGTCTTGATATACCGCACGTCACAATCCGTCGTCGAGTGTTGAACAAAAAAGTGGTTCATCCAAGGCTGCTGCGGTCGTTTGTTACCGTAAGTGTAATAAAAGGAGTGAAATTGCACACTGCACAGTGGGAAAATGGTGCAACTTGGTCCGTTGTTCGCTTCGTCTTTCAGAATTCAAAGATGACGCGTGTATCAGAGCCGAACCTACAGATAACGTTTCCTAGCAGCCTCCGAAAGAGGTGGAATTTTCGATCGACAAGACCGCTAAACAAATAATCGAATCCTGCAAGTAAGTCGCGAGTCGTATCTGCGTCCGGGACGACCGCTTACTCGTACTGATAATCGCAATCGCCTACTCACTTACAGGGGTAAAAGTCTAAATGGGGTATCCGAACTGCAGTGCCTTCGCCACCGGATCCTCCGCCTTCAACATCAACTAAAGAACAACTACCTCAGACTGTGTTGATATTCATACATAATAAAAAAACAAGCGTTTAGTCCGCAGCTGCAAGCATTCTGCTAGAAACATCCAACACCGATTGTTCGGGAGCATCGCTGCTGCTGTAAACTTAGGTTTGTACGCTCTCATACTCGTACTCGTATTCTGTCGTGCGAGCTATTTTTAAAATGTGTAAATGTCGACGCGCAGATTTGGGATTATTGTCGACCAAAAGTCTGGTTGAAGCGAATCCCAATCATTTGATCAAAGTACGAACGCAAGTACAGCAAAGCGGTGACGAAAATTGGAATCAGTCACACGCTCGTAATGGCTGGGCTTGTATTAGCCATCGATCGCACACAACTATAGCCAAAATATGCTCAGTATCAAGCGTCTAGTTTTCAAGATTCGTTGAAGGTACGAGTATACGAATACATATGTGTAAAAACCAGCGATAGCCGATTGTGTTTCGAATGCGTTTGTTTTCTTTTCTTTTGTTTTGTTGTAGGAGAAACGAGAGACGCATTCGTCCAATGCGCAAGGTAGCTCTAACAATTTATCAGACTTGATTCCAAAGATTCGACGGGTAATTTGAAAAGAAAAAAAGGCCCCTCCAATTTTGTAAGTGTTCTGCCCAGTGTCGAATCTCAGTCATAACACAAACGCAATGCAATGTCGATGATATGTATTTTCGCTTCGCGCTTTTCACAGAGCGTACCCGGTATCAAACCGCATCAAGGTTCGAAAATGCTAACTTTGTTGCGCCTTTCGCTTGTACATATGTGTGGCTTTTTTAAAACAAAATTGTGGGAACGCTTTATCTTTTTTTGCCCAAATTTCAATTTTTCACCTTTTTTTCAATCGCATCTCAAAATTTTCCAAATCATCTTCTAGAATTTTTATTTTTTCTCTAAACTTTTTTCAAGTTCCACTTCTTGCGACTTGAATTAATTTTTACCCATCCCTCCTCCACTCGTCAATTTTTCCGTGGAAACGAGGAGAAATTTCCTGCAGCGAATACAGATGTTCTCTTTTCATAATTTTAATCTTCAAAAATACTTTTCGTGCGTATTCATATTGCAGGTACATGTGTATGGTTTTCATTGAAAATGGTTGTGTTCCTTTGAAAAATATTGATACTTCACCCCCCTCGCCCATGATACTCGTAAGATGATGAATTTTGAGATACCTTCAGGTTAAGAATGAGTATGTTTATGATTATTCTCAAAAATCTCAAAAAAATGACGCTTCACGATAGTTGAAATTGGAGATTTGGCGCCGCAATGTGCCACTTATTATTGATGTAGAATTCGTAAAATCGAAAATACCTATTTTCACACTTAAGAATTAATAACTTAGGGCCTTTAAATCTCAAGAGTAGGCAACCGTGCTTACGTGTATTCACGTTGGGTTGCGTACGTTACTGATACAAAGGAACTATCGAAATGATGTGAAGGTGTTCATCGCTTCGTGCTCTCTGATCCGGTTATTGATTCCTACCAGGGCAATTCAAAATAAACTTTGTAGTGATGATTCATTAGAAGAATTTTCATCGGGTTTTAAACTTCACTTTGGAATTGTTGTTGACATTCTTGATTACTGGACAGGTACTAAGTGTGCAGGAAGCTCGTCGCATAGTTTTGAACAATTTTCAAAATCACATAAATATTTCAATTCTTTTGACGACAGTCACGTAACTGTGTATTTGGTTATTCGATGAAACCTTGACTGTACGTGTGTACATTTTCATATTGTTTATTCAGCTGTGTAATTACTGTTATATTGCGGTACATTTGAAATACTCTTTCTTGCAAATTGATTATGTGATTTTGTTTTTCTATTAGCGAGTTATGAATTTTAAATATGAGTTTTCTATCATCCTTAGAACGTACCAAGTTTGGTTTTTATTGACATTATTTTTTTCAATTTCAGGCAAATATCTCAATCAGCACCCCTAAAGATCAGCATCGTTGGATTTTGGATCAAAAAGGACGAAAATTGAAGGATTTGGATAAAAATACCGGAACCAAAATAAGCATACTGAGTATTAACGATTCGTCTGATGAAATCGCCGTCGTTGAAAATCGAGAAAGTATCGAAAAAGCGGTTCACGAAATTCGTGTCATTTCCGATGAACAGGTACGCAGAATATTCTGTGCTTTTGGTAGTTTTGGTAGAGATTGGTGACATTAATGGAATTCATCTCGAAAATAGTGAATACATTAATTTAATCAATGATAACGGTGTTAGTAATGTTATCAATTTTGGTTAAATTATCTGTTCGCACTTATCGTCGGGCAAAGGTCATGACAAAAATTTTAATCGAGAATTTAAATTCGTGGTTGTTTGAAAACAATTTCATATTTTTCTAATTTCAGTCTAAGAAAGCATTTGTCAGAGTAAGCGTTCCGAAAATCTATCATCCCTTCGTTACCGGCGCGAATAACGAGAAAATCAATCAACTGAGTCACGAAACGAATACCAGGATCAATGTACCTCCGCCTTCCGTCGATAACACCGAAATAACCATAACTGGAGAAAAAGAAGGAGTATTGAATGCGAAAAATCGAATCATGCAGATATATCAAGATATGGTAGCTACACGTCTCGAATACACCGTATATTGGACCATTTTACTCGAGTTAAATTTATTCACGAGCTTCGTGTTTTTTTAATAGGAAAAAAATTGTAAAAATATCAGCGTCGAAGTACCGAAATGGCAACACAAATACGTAATCGGACACAACGGCTCAACTATGGCTGAAATCTTGTAAGAAACTGGCGTTAGTGTAGAAGTACCTGCGGCTGACGTCGTCGATGACACCATCACTTTACGTGCACCGTGCCAAGTTCTTGGAGATGGTACTATTAATTTTCTTACTTGGATAAAAAACTGCAATTTCTCTATCCTCGTTGATAATGGTTAGACGGATGCTCCTTTGTTGAAATTCATGTTTAGATGAAACTTTTCCACAGCTTTAGGCTACTTTGCCATTAATCACACAAAAATTCTGCGCTTTAATATAAAGCTGTTAGAATCGTAAGCCCTATTCATTTTTTTGAACTGACTGCGCTGCTTTTTTCAGCATTGGGGTTACGTTATGGTTGTCAAAATTGCCGAGTCTCGTTTCTTGGCAAAAATTGCTAGAAAAAATTGTCGTTTTATTTTTTGTCAATAATTCTCGAAAATTAAACGCCCCTTTAAAAAAATGTTGTCAAAAATTCTAGCTTTTTCAAAAATTTATGACAATTTTCTTCTTTTTTTTTTAGCAAAACAGCTAAAAGGTATTATCATTTTTGTTTAATTCCAAAAAAATCTCAGTTTTGTCCAAAAATTACCCAGCAGTCTCGCTTTTTTTCCAACAATAATTGTTGTTTTTTTTTTGCAGAAATAGCAAAAAGTTTCTGTTTGTTGCCAAGAGCCATGTATTAAATTTCTTCTTTTTTTTCTACAGATAATTATCAGCAAAATGGGATTTCTGAAATCAACGGACACGCTGACGATAAAGATCAGGCTAAGCCTTGCGACACTGTTTATATTACAGTTAAACCAGAAAATTGCGAGAGTGCTAAGCGCAGAGTCTTCTACATATTGTTCCAATTACTTTAGAGGTAAATTTCAACATTGAATAGTGCTAACATGGTTTAAATACATATATTTATTTTAAATGTTTAATTTTTTTCAGCTATATCTTATAGCTATCACGGTTTGATTATTGGACCTAGCGGGAAATTGATCCGCAAAATTATCAATGCGCATGACTGACGTTCAAGTGGACGTCCCTCAGATAGACATGAAATTAGATTTAATTGAAGTAAGTGTTTCTCTCACAGATACAGCGAAGAAGTCAACATAGATCGTCGCGTTCACCCTAGAATAATCGGAGCTAAAGGTCGACAAATCAGGAAGATAATGGAAGAGTTCGACGTTGAGATCAGATTCCCTCGCAATACAGATGCTGATCCCGATACCGCTGTGATATTCGCCGACGAAGATAAGGTCGCTGATTGTAAAGATCATCTGTTCACTTCGCAAGACGACTCTGTAAGTTTATGAAAATAATTTCACGTAAGACTGCTCGTATTAAATACTAAAATTCATACGGGTTTACAGTTTCAAAACGTTCATGATGACGTGAAAGCGCCGAGTACATCGGATATGATATTCGACGGCGGAAATACTCGTAATAAACCTGACGAAGCCGGGTTCGTCGTGAAAAATGCCCATTTGGATCAAAAAGCACCAGATATGAGTAGTATTGCGGAGTTTCCGTATTTTGAAGCCGTCGATAGTAGTACAACTTCCGCTCAGTTAGGGTCCGAATCGAAACCTACTTGGGGGCAACGGCGTCAAGTGCCTTAGTGCCTTTTTCTTAAATTAGGGTCCTTTTTTCTTTTTTTTTAAATTATAAATTTAATAATTTAATGCATAATTACTTCCATTTTAAAGATAGTATTGTTGAATCTTGAAAAATGAAAATATGATTGCTTTTTTCATTTCTTTTCTCTGTGAAATAAATTAGTCATTCGTTGCATTTGACGTAGTGTAATTTTACGACCATGTATTTCATGACCTGAATATTTGTTTTCTGTTTGATGTATTTTTTAAAATGAGTTCATTATTGATATAATTATGCAATGTTTCCTATGATCGTTCGAGCACGCCATTTTTGATATTTCATTTCCTCAGAATATTGTTTAGTACGTTTTGTTCTCTCTGCATTTTTTTTTTTTTTTTTTTTTTTTTGTTAAAGAATCTTGAATGATGGCAATGGCATGTTGAAAAAAGAAAATAAACAAAACATGTTTTTGATTTAATAAAAAGGTACTTACTTACTTACTTACTTTAGTGTGAATAGATTAAGATGCGAGAAGTGATTATGGGATGCAGGTTTGCAGTGCTGAATTATTCTTCTTTGCCCAGCGGTAAATGAATATTTTACGATTCTTTTTATTAAATTGGTGGTGGTCGCTTGAGATTCCTACTTTACGACTTGCATAGTGGTTTTGTATTTTAAACGTAGTTAGTTTTCCGTGATGAATCGTTTGTATGCCTGCAAATTATGCGAAAAATTGAAACAATGCTGCAAAATCGGTTAAAATAGAGCTCTTTGGGTTAAAATTATATTTGATTTTGAAATGCAGTGTCTGTAGGGCTATGCTGAGCCGACACGAGGGTGGGAAATCCAGCACCATGAAATGGATGCACTGTTTTTTCACAATCAATTCATCTTGAGAATTTTTGCCTTATTGTAGCATGATTCTTGAGATGGCAACACTGCTTCACGTTTTCGGAATAATTTTATTATGGGGTTAAAAGTCTCATGGGTCAAATGTCGCAATGCTGATAGGTTAAGTTTATAAAATCATGGGTGGAATGTCCTATGGGTCAAATGTCGTTTTATTTTTATATTTCACTGTGGGTCTAAAGTCTCATGGGTCAAATGTCGCATGGGTTAAATGGTTTACTTTATTTCAATGCGTGGGCGAATTGTCCTAGGGGTGAAATGTCGCTATTTTTAATTTCCAATATTTCCATGGGTCAATTGTCTCATGGGTGAAATGTCGATTTAAATTATTTCAATAATATGGGTCTAAAGTCGCATGGGTCGAATGTCGCATTGGTATTTTGTAAACATTGATAAAAACATGGGTCAAATGTCTCATGGGTCAAATGTCGTTTTTCAAAAATGGCGAATTGATAAAATGGTGGGCCAAATGTCGCATGGGTCAAATGCACAGGGGTCAAATGTCCTGGTCCCGACCAAAAGGACCATGCTATTTTAGACATATTTGACTACAAATCTGGATTTCAGATCGTATTGATCATACTTCATCAATTTTATTTTATATTATTCAGATCTGTTGGAGTGGTGCGCCATTCTGCACTGATGCATACTCAATAATCCAGTCTGAATGACCAATTTTGTATCACTTAATGTTATTTGAAAAGAGGACACGTACCTACATATATATATGTACAGGTGTATTTGAGCAATTATCACAGTTTTGAATATATGCCTTCCTAAGAAGCCCAGAATGGGAAGGTTACATTTTGTTTTAAGAATTAGAGTGAACTGTTTGTTAATTTTGATGGGCACTGTGCTTTAAAGCTCGATTTTTTGTTAATAAGTAGGGACATTGCGGCGTAATGATGCCATAAAAATTGAGAAAAAAAAACGATGTAAAGATTTTCTTGCAATCAGCGATAAACAAGATATTCTTGTTCAATACCTTGAGCTTATGTATCTTTTTTCTTTAAAGCCGGATTTTTTGCCTACAGGCACATTATGGTGCAATGTCGCCATAAATGAAGGGAAAAAAAGCAGTTGAAAGATTTTCTTGCAATCAGTGTCATCAGCAATAAAACAAGTTTCAATTCGGTTTTATCGATAAAGTAGTCTCATTGAGTTTTGGTCCTTCAAACTGGGCAGTTACACGTAACTGGGTTGGACATTTCTATTTTCAGAATTTTTCAGAACTATGGTACCAAAACATCCGAAAATTAAAAAATTATAAAAGTTGTTTGTTTCCGGTGCAGTTGAATATTGAAAAGCGAAGTAAAAAAAAGTTTTCAATTTTTTGTTATTTTTTAAACGTACGTACTTCAGGATAATTATTATTAACCTGCACTCCAATGAGAAGTTGGTCAATTACAAAAAATTCTCTCAAATGGTAAGACGACCTATTGGACTTGAGACTTCATCCTGCTAAAAACGATTGCTTGTTTTGCAAAGATAAAAGTGTGTTCAGCAGATTGTAAACCTTTTTATTATTGGTTGTTAACTGCCTTTACTTCTTTGTTGGCGTGTTTCGCGTCATTCTCCATCCGGCCCGGAGGACCATTTCAGAAGTAATGGGCCATACATCTAGATTTCACATCTTGGCCAAGTTTATCAGGTTTTGAAGTTCTATTCTTTCCAATGCATGTTCAATGCCCATTGCTTGAATATCCGACCTGAAGGACCATTTCTACTATTTTGATATTTGTTTGAAAGGAGTCAGGTCTTATTCGATAATCAATCCAATCCGGTTGAATAAAATTATTGTTCTTTCATGTACTGTTATTTCTTTGGGAAGCCAGTGTTTTGGAAAATGGAAAGTTGTTCTGTAGGTGTTGAGTGAATAGTTCTTCGTCAAGTGGTATGTACTTTGCGAAGTATACATAAATAGTTTACATTTTTGTCTTTGGAAACATTAAAATGAAAAAAAGCAACAGAATGAAGAAATAAGACAAATTGCCAAGATTTTCTTGCAATCAGCAGTTCGCAATAGATACCGGATATAAACATGGTTTATTACAAAACTAGAGCTTGGATTTTTGTGCACTTAGAAATTCATTTTATGCGCATAAAATATGCATTTATTTTGATCAAATCATGACAAAATACTCCCTTATCCATCGAAATATGCTTTTTTATGCAACATCAGTATGGGTATCTATAAAAAGGATTTTTCATTTCAAAGGTGAGGGGAAGGCTAGAAAATTTTCATTTCGAGGCACCTATGTAGGTATTTTTTTTCAAAAACCTTATAGTAATCGAGGTTAGATAGCCGAGTCGCCTGAGAAAGATCAATTTGCAGGAAAAAATTGTCGACTGCACGTAGTTTCTAGTTGTTTTGAAGCTTCCAGCTACTTTTTGGACCTTCCTGACCCATGAGGTCCCTTTATTTCTTTCAAAATCGGTGTTGCCCAAAAATAGTGCTCAAATGGACGAACAAAAAACGTTATTATCACAAACTGTCTATTTTCAAAATTGAAGGTGCAAACACAATTTAAAAATTTTAAATCGCCAAAATTTGAAGCATTCTAATTTTGGAAATTTTGATTCAAGTTTCCCCCTTCAATTTTCAAGATGAGCAATTTGTCATTATAACATTTTTTGTTCGTCTACTCGAGTAGGTACTATATACGGATTTTGGGCATCATTTGAACGATTCAAACATTTTCTTATTTTTTATGATTTTTTTTTTTTAATCAACAAGTTTCGAGTTTTGTGAAGCACGTGCCTTCTTCAATTCACGAGATAGGCAACCAGTCAATAAGATAAGTAATAACGAATTTTGATCGTCGTCGTCGAGTTTTTCAATTCTCATCACTCACTTGTTTCTACCCTCCCCCTTCCCACAATAATCCTAAAATTTTAGCTCTTTGGGGCGTTTTTCAGATTTTTCGAACTTGTACAAAAAAAAACACACCAAGAGCTAAAATTTTGAAATTATTGTGTGGAGAGAGAGGTTGGAAGCAAGGAAGAGATAGGTAAATATTCAAGTACAGCCCCTTCCTTCATCACAAATTCTGCCACACATTTCACCACCACCTTAAAATCTGATAGAAATTTTGAAAAAAAAAATCTTTGATGGTAGACAAAAACTAGCTTTTTGAACACTTTTTCTCCAACATACTCCCTCATGGCAAAAAAATGAAAAATGCATTTAAAATAATTTTTAAAAAGAAAGACAACACTTTCTTGCTCCAGCAAAATTGGTAAGTAAGGGTGTGAAATGTCAAATTTTTGACAAATTTAGAATCATGGAAGTGTTTTTATAAAAACTGTTTTCAACATACCTAATTATATTTCTCATGAATTTTAAAATCCACAAGAAACGGCTGTAAAGTTGCAATTTTGTACCTATGTGAACACAAATACTTGCCAGCATGAATTTCAGCGAACATACCTATTGTAATCTTGATCTAGAAGTTTAATAATCATTTACTTGCAGGTTGACTTCTGAAAAATATTATTTGGAGACTTTTGATTCTTGCATACTTTCCAGCTTCATGAACGAGTAAAATATAAGGTACCTAATTTCACCAACCCTTCAAATTTTCTCAAAACAATAGCATGTCAACATCGTTCATAATTTACACATGCAAAACCACCTCTTACACGTCCAAAAGCGAACAACCTTCGCCCACACTTCGATATTAAGATTACGAACCACTGATAATCTATATATTAAAATTATGACCGGATTCTTGTGACAGCGAGATCTCAGGAACGGCTGAACCGATTTTGATCGACGAAGTCTCAAAAAAAAGCTTTTGACCCGTAGATGTGCAGGTTTTAATCAAAAGTTCAAAAAGTTGCGCGGTAAAGCTCAAAAAAGCTCAATAATTGATTTTTGTCCATACGTAGCGCATTCGACGTATACACAGTAGTACGTATATTATACCTTGAAAGAGCATCTAAAAAAGTCAAATGTTGAAGAAAAAAGTTCACAAAAAAGTTGTGCCTTAAAGCTCAAAAAAGCTCAATAATTGATTTTTGTCCATACGTAGTGCATTCGACGTATACACAGTAGTACATATATTATACCTTGAAAGAGCATCTAAAAAAGTCAAATGTTGAAGAAAAAAGTTCACAAAAAAGTTGTGCCTTAAAGCTCAAAAAAGCTCAATAATTGATTTTTGTGTATACATAGCCAACTTGAGGTATACAGAGAAGTACGTATATTATACCTTGAAAGAGCATCAAAAGAAGTCAAATGTCGAAGAAAAAAGTTCATAAAAAAGTTGCGCCATAAAGCTCAAAAAGGCTCAATAATTGATTTTAGCCTATACGTAGCGCATTCGATGTATACACAGTAGTACATATATTATACCTTGAAAGAGCATAAAAAAAGTTGAATGTCAAAGAAAAAGCTTACAAAAATTTTTTGTCATAAGCTCAGAAAAGCTCAACAATTGATTCTATATACCTATTATAATTATGACTTTGACTCTGAGATCTCAGCAACGGCTGAACTGATTTTGCTTGATGATGTTTCAAAAAAAAAAACATTTGACCCGTAGATGCGCAGGTTTTTATCAAAAGTTCAAAAAGTTGCGCCAAAAAGCTCAAAAAAGCTCAATAATTGATTTTAGCCTATATGTAGCACATTTAGTGTATACAGAGAAGTACGTATAGTATACCATGAATGACCATCAAAAGATGTCAAATGTCAAAGAAAAAAGTTAACAAAAAAGTTGTGCCGTAAGCTCAAAAAAGCTCAATAATTGATTTTAACCTGTACACAGTGTATTCAACATGTAAGGCGAATACGTATATAATACCCTGAAAAAGCATCAAAAGAAGTGTAATGTTGAAGAAGAAAGTGTACAAAAACAGTTGTGCTGTAAAGCTCAAAAAAGCTCAATAATCAATTTTGACATATACACAGCGCATTCCACATGTACAAAGAAGTACTTATATTATAGGTACGTTGAAAGAGCATCAAAAGAAGTCAAATGTCAAAGAAAACAGATTTACAACAAATTTTTTTCCATAAGCTCAAAAAAGCTCAATAATTGATTCTGTATATTAAAATTATGGCCAGATTCTTTTGACTCTGAGATCTCATCCACGGCTGGTTTTTATCGAAAGTCCGAAAAGTTGCACTGTAAAGCTCAAAATAGCTCAATAACCGATTTTAACCTATACACAGCGCATTCCACATGTACAAAGAAGTATGTATATTATACCTTGAAAGAGCATCAAGAGAAGTCAAATGTCAAAGAAAAAAGTTTACAGAAAAAGTTGTGCTATGAGCTCAAAAAACCTCAATAATTGATCTTAACTCTATACTCAACGCCTTCGACGTATACATATTATAAAGAAGTAAAGAGCATCACAAAAAGACAAAATTGTACCTCAAAATACCTCCACGGAAAAACAAACTTTGACAAAAAAAAGTTAGTGATAAAAGCTCAGTGAAAGCTCGATACTTTGTGATATGCAGTATTTAACCTGAGTCATTCCACGTCAATTCAATCAAGAAGTGGTGGGGGGTTCGGCGATTTTTTTGAAATTTTTCCTGTGGGAAGATTTTCCGAAGGGATGACCAATGGCGCAAATCTCAGCCCACCAGCCCATTTTCAAAGTCAGCCAGGGGGTGTCAAAGTTTTCAGTGAACTTGAAATGTCATCCATTTCAGCAGTGGATTACTCGATAACCGTGGTACCTACCAATATGGGACTTTTTCCTATACATAGTTAGTGGTTTTGAAAGGCTTTTTGGTGATATCATAAAAATTAGTGTTGCCACTTTTTTTTCGTACAAAAAATTAGCTCAAAAAGTTTCGAAACTTATTTTTTATATCGTTCCGACTCTCAAACAAATTCTGAAAAAAATATTCACAAAAAAATCAAAATTCGAAAAGATTCAAAAAATGAACGAATTCTTATTTTTTTGTTGTGAGTGTAATTTTTATCGACTTTTTCAAGAAATACGTCAGAAAGAGGTCAAAATAAAACAACTGAATAAATTTAAACTTTTTATGATGTTTGAAATTGAAAATTGAATTTTTTCGAATTTTGTTTTTTGAGGAGTTTATTTCATTGAGTGAAAGGGGGTTTTCAAATTTTTCAACATTTACATAAAAATGAGGGTCAAATGGGTCAACTTCACCAGTCAAAACTTCTTTTCAAGTTTTAAATCAAAAAATAGAATTTTTTTACAAACTTTCAATTTTTAAAATCGACTTTATGAAATAATGCCATCTCAATTTTTTAATATGTTGTTCAGCATGAAAAGTTGTCCATTATACATTTTTTTAGAAATTTTGAGAGTCGGATCGATATGAAAACTATGTTTTGAAACTTTTTGAACTAATTTTTTGCGCAAAACAAAGTGGCAACACTGATTTTTATGATATCACCAAAAAGCCTTTCAAAACCCCTAATCATGGGAAAAAATTCCATTTTGGTAGGTACCGCGGTATCGAGTAATCCACTGCTGAAATTGATGATGTTTCAAGTTCACTGAAAACTTTGACACCTCCTGGCTGCCTTTAAAAATGGGCTAGAGGGAGCTGCGATTTGCGCCATTGGTCATCCCTTCCAAAGATCTTTCCACAGGAAAAATTTCAAAAAAATCGCCGAACCCCCTACCACTTCTTGGTCAAATTGACGTGGAATGACCCACCTATAATCATTCCATTTGACAAACCTATACAAAGAAGTATGTATAGTGTGCCTTGAAAGAGCTTCACAGAAAGACAAATCTTGAAAAAGAAAAAAAAGCTTACAAAAGTTTAAAGCTAACTTTCAAAAGTTGACAGTAAAAGCTCAGCGATAGCTTAAAATTTGGTGATAATACGGTACATTTATTTAACCTATACTCAGCCACATTCGATGTATACAAAGAAGTACATACATACAATTACTGTCCCTCAAAAGATCTTCACAAAAAGAAAAATCTCGAAGAAAAAAGCTTACAAGAGTTCGCGGTCAAAGCTAAGTGAAAGCTTGAAAGTTTTGGTCATGTAGTAGTATTTGATCTTATTTGATGTGTAAAAAAAAATATACATATTGTACCTTGAATGATCACCGCGAAAAAACCATTCTAGACTAGACTGTAAAAAAATTTAAAAAATTAACGGTAAAAGTTCAGGAAAAGTTTGAAAGTTTATTATAAGTAAGTCAGTTTTTTGTCACAGCAAGGTCTCTGCAACAGCAGAACCGATTTTGATAAACAGCCACTCAATAGAAAGGTTTTAAATAGTAGATATGCAGGTTTATGTTGAAAGTTTAACAATTTTCACCATGGGCTAAAAAAAGATGAAAAAAACATTTACTCAATTTTAAAATGTGAAACAAAAGTATGACAAAAAGTTGATTTTATAAAAAAAAAGCTTTCAGGGTGCATCGTCAACATTACCTCCTGTCACAAAGTTGTAAGCTTTCACAGAGATTTTACGTACCATCAAGTTTTGAGTTTTTTCTGTCAAAAATAGTTTTTTAACTTAGATCATTCAGGTTACAACATAGGAATTTTGTTTATCAATCAAATATGGCTTCATTATTGAGCTTTTTTCAGCTTACTAAACAACTTTCTGAGCTTACAATATAAACTTACACATCTACACTTTGAGGCCTTACTATCAAGAGTTCGTTATTTCAGGTGAAATACCACATGTCACGAAGTGTTGAGCTTTTGTTTAGCTTTTTTTTTTTTAGAAATTTTCAAAAAATGATGGTAAAAGCTAAGCGAAAGCTCAAAATTTTGTGACATGTGATATTTGACCAGATCGAGTCATTATATATAGCCAAGGTTGCAAGTTTTCACCACTTTATGCAGAGGGTGCAGCAGATCGAGTCATTTTAGGCGAGACTTTAACAACCTTAGCAAACAGCAAAATAGGTAATTACTAAGATTTTTGGTATTTTCTGATGTAAATTAAAAAAAATTAAGATTGTTGAGTTGGTAAAAAACAAGAAACATTGTCAATTTTAGCAAAAAGTAGCAACTTTGGTGGTTATTGACAAAAAAAATTATGTAGTCCACATTTTTTTGCAATTATTTTTGTCGCTTAAGGTAAAAAACAATTCTTTTTTTGGTATTTTTGCTAAGAGTTTGCAATGCTGCCAAAAAGTGAACATTTTTGTAAATTTTTTAAGAAATGAAACCAGGACTTTTCTTCAATTGTTGAAAAATAAAGATACCTATAATACTAATTTTAAAAAATGAATTTCCCAATAAGTAACAATGAAAAAATCGTGATCATTCTATGTAGGTGCCTACTTATTGTGTAGTTACTGAATTTTTAAAATGTACACTGAAAGAAATGATTTTCAAAACGCTGTATTCAGTCTCGAAATTGATGCAATGGTTACTGCACAGTACAGTAATTTTCAAGTTACCTCATTTTGATGTAATGGTTACATAGTTCAAATCAGAGAATGCATCAAATAATGGAATGAGTACATCGCCAGGATGGATTTATTGCATCACCTTCTAAAATTCATTTCTGTGTTCTCATTACATTTCTTGGGGGACTCAGTCCTGCAGACATGGTATTCAGAACATCATTTGGTGGGTAATAGTTACATCGTATAGTAAGCAATGATTACATTCCTTAAACATGGCTGAGAACCATGTAGTGATTTACTGAATACAGTAAACGATGTACTCAGTACATCGTCAGTGGTAAACATTCCCAAACAGTGAAAAACTTATAAATACTTTCTAGGGCCTGAATTAAACATTCTACTCGCGGCCATGTCGTTAAGTGCAGGCAGTTAGAACGAGAGGTCGCAGGTTCGAATCCCGGTTAGGTAGGAAAATTTTCGTAGGGATATTAGGTCTTGAAAAATTCGGTGCAGTGAAAAACATTTAGATGTGCGGAGAAACTTGAAATTGATAAAAAAAAAAAAAAAAAAAAAAATACCTAACCCCACTTTTTAAAATTTAAATACTGTTGAATAAAAACGATGGAATGGTTACTGCACTTCTGTGTAATAGTTACTTCTCTAAATGTGTACTGATTAATGCGTTTCATTCCTATACCAAAATTACCGCATTTTAATGCACTGAGTGCATCGTTTTAATGCAACTATTACTGTTTATTTCTTTCAGTGTATATTATTACGTTTCGAAGAATCGCGCAGTATGCGCGATTAACGGGTTAGCTAGTTTTAATTACGAAATTAGAAACGGAAGTATTAAAACCAGCATAGACACGGTCGTTTAATAAAACCGACACCTTCAACAACGCCTAAAATACGAGTACGTGCCACTAAACCATAACCGAGCGGAGAAATTTCCAAAAGTTTTTCCTCTTTCGTTGATATATTACGAAAGGTTGCGCGGCTATTCTTCGTTTTACGTCGTAATAGGCATTTTGCTAATTGCCGTTGTTTCTCATTTTCGCGTATCCAGCAGACGGGTCTCTTCCTTTTCGTTTCGCTATAGGTATAGCTTTCGTTTCTCAAAACTAGGTAGGTAATAATACTACGAGGTGTAGGAAGATATAACCCGTGTCTTGGTCTGTTTTTGCGCGTAGTGTACGAGACAGTCAACTTTTAAAATGCCTTGGCCAAACTCTGACAACTTCAATTACGCTGTATATTAACTTTTAACACGTTTAAGATGAGATAAATCACTTAGATATATCTCTAAACGTTTTCTACTCGGTTATTTTCGTGCATTTCTTGTGGGTTTCCTGCTCGTATATCTTGAGATTTTTATACACATCGAGGATTGCCATATCTCCCACGAGCTTCATTTTCGAGTACAGGGTGTTTCAGAGATCGTCTCCCACATATCGATTTCGGGAAGTAGTGAATTGAATGAGCCACGTGCTTCGCAAAACTCGAAAATTTACTAATTTTTAAAAAATCACCAAAAATAAGAGAATGTTTGAATCATTCAAATGATGCTCATAACCCATAGTACTCGAGTTGACGAACAAAAAATGTCATTATCACAAATTTCCCATCTTCAAAATTGAAAGGGCTAACTTGATTCAAAATTTCCAAATTTGGGACACTTCAAATTTTGACGATTTCAAATTTTCAAATCATTCGGGTGCCTTTAATTTTGAAAATACGCAATTTGTCATGATAACATTTTTTGTTCGTCTATTTCAACTGCATGGGTTATTGAAATCATTTTGATGATGTAAATATTTTCTTATCATCTGTGAATTAAAGAAGTTGGCTGCACCATTTTTGGGAAAAAAATTACCAATTTTGAAAAATTTTCCATAAATTAAGAGAAAATTTTTACACCATTTAAGTGACTTCACTAACTCAATTGGAGTTAAAATTAGGATAGGGCTTACGATTGAAATGACTAGATCGATTAGTACTATTAAAACCTTGACTAAAATTACTTACCATAATTATTTCCAGGTGGATTCGATTTTTTAAGTCGAGCTCTCGGGTTTATTCCAACGATTTGAAAAATCAAAATTTTCAAAATTTAGGGCACAAGATATTTAGAAATTTTGAATCAAGTTGGCCCCTTCAAATTTTTAAATGGGCAATTTGTCATCCTATTCTGTCTATACTGGTGGAATAATTCTACTTTTGCTCTCTAACCTTGACGTTGACGGTTACTTTCAAAAAAAAAAAAATTCTGTCAGGAAATTTATCGGCTGTATTTTTATATTTTAATGGAATATTCATTTTCTATTTTCGTCTTATTTTTTTCAACCAAAAAATCTTGAAATTTGAGACATTTTTTTTTTATTTCTTTAAAAACGTTTCTCTGGATTTTACGAGTATAAGTAAGCTGAAACTTAAAAAATTTACTTTTTCATCATCAAGCATAATTAATACTTATTTAAAAATATAATAAAAATGTAATGATCAAAATACAAATAGGTACCTATTATCTTAACAAAGATCATCCTTTAGCTAAAAAAAAAATCACACATAAAACACAGTTGTAAAACTAAAAATCTACTTTCTAGTAGATCTGCTGCTACCTCGCCGACGTTAATGACACATGACTGGAAGCATTCAGAGTAAAATTCGTGCTAAAAAAAATACATTATATCTATGGTTCAAAAATAGTCTATGGAGTACAAAACTGAGAGGATAATATCACTTGGTATGGAAACAAAATAAATATATAACTAGCTCGATTTTTAATTACTGTTGTGACATTGTCATAATACACACCAAAAGTCAGACTTTCACACTTCCTCCTCCAGGGGGAGGGGGAGTACCTCAGCCCATTGCCGGAGGAGTGGGGACATGTTTTTTTGAATCAATGGTACGTGCCCTTTTCGAAAATATAATATTCTCATAGTCTCCAAAAAGTATTTTCGGGCGACTTTTGGGAGCTCCCGAAGGTGTCAGCTGACTACCTTGGAATTGGGAACATTGCATTTTTGGAACGAGGGTGGTCGTGAATACCCATAAAACACAAAACTTTTTCAGTTCCCAAGTGATTTAAAAAAAATGGTTTTTAAAGCATTCAGTACAATAAATGTAGACTAGTAGTGTTTCGTTACAGTGGGCGCAGGTGACACTAACATGATTTCTCTCGATCGTTCCCCCTCCATCAAAAAAATTTAGAAAGTGAAAAAATTCAGTTTGTCTAAAAATTTTCCATTTCTGGTCAAAACTACTCGTATTCCATTTTATTTTTTTCGTTTCAGGAAGTGCTTCCCAGGTTGGGTCGACTTTACCTTCTTTTTTTTCTGGAAAATTGGAGAGAAAATTTGATGAAAAGTGGTGAGTGAACCTCAAAAGAGTGAAGGGGAAATTTTTAATTTTGGATCTCCAACTATTGAACCATTACTTTTCTGACAGACTGGGTTTCAAAATAAATTATGGAATTTACATTAGAAAATCAAAAAAAAATTATTTGAATTTGTTTTTTATTTTTGTGTTAAAACCTTGACAAAAATTACTTACCATTAGGTATTACGAGTATTTCGAGATGGATTCGATTTTTAGACATAGGAATATACATATATGATTTCCAAATTTTCAAAATCTGGAGCATTACATAAGTACATTTATATGAAAATTTTGAATCAAGTTGACCCATTCAAATTTTGAGATGAACAATTTGTCATCCTATTCTGCCTAAATGTGGAATAATTTCAACTTTTGCTCTCTAACCTTGACCTTGATGGTGACTTGTGCAAAAAAATCTGCCAAAAAATGTATTGGCTGCATTCTTATTTTTTAATGGAATAATAATTTTCTGTTTTTGTCTTAGTTTTTTTCAAATAAAAATCGTGACATTTAAGACATTTTTGTTTTGTATTTTTTTTTTTTTAATTTTCTCTTATTTTTAAGAGTAAGTTGTAAATTTAGAAAATTTACTTTTTCATCGTTAAGCCTATAATTGATATTTAAAAATAAAATAAAATACAAATATGTAAGGTATTATCTTAGCAAAGATCGTCGTTTGATTGTTCAAAAAAAACACCAAACACAGTTGTAAAACTAAAAAACTACCTACTTATTTTGACTACCTATCTTTAATATCGTGCGCTTTTGTATTTCGCAGCTCTTTCAGCTCTGTGCATAGCAGTTTTAACGATGGTTTTAAGAAAAACGATTTTTGCTTAAGAGCCTCGGCTTTTTTTTCTGAAATAAAAATACCAATTTGATCTTTGTGATATAGGTAGGTACCTGAGTTCATAATTCTGATGACTCTGGTTCCGCCATTGCGCTTGAGGACCCTACTGCAAATGGTGAGGATTTCATTTTCAGGCAGTTATCAAGCAGATCTGCTGCTACCTCGCCGAAGTCAATAACACATGACTGGAGGTATTCAAAGTACAATTTGTGCTAAAAAAAAATACATTATACCGTAAAAAAATAGTCTATAAAGTACAAACCTGAGAGGATAATATTACCTGGTATGGAAAGAAAAAAACAGCTCACTGTGTCTCAATTTGTAATTATCAACAATCCATTGCACTTAATGTTGTTCACACTCGTTTTAAAATTTGAAGGAGTTGAGCCCTTCTCAAAGGTGGGGGTGGAGGGGTATTGATTGTTTTTCAACTATAACAATACGACAATATATTTCTTTCGAAAAATTATGAAAATTCACACCAAAAGTTGAACGTTCACACCTCCTCTAGGAGGAGGGGGAGTACCTTAGCCCATGGTCGGAGATTCTTTTCGTTTCAGAAACGTCCTCTCTCTTGGTGCCCCCTAGGGTGGGTCGACTTTGACCTTTTTTCCGAAAATTGGAGGGAAAATTCGATAAAAAGTTGTGAGTGGACCTCAAAAGACAGTAAACAAAATTTTGGATCAAAAAATTATAGAATTTACATTAAAAATCAAAAAAAAATTGATTTTTTTCCATTTCTTTGTTAATTGAGTAAATTATGTCCACTTTCAAGTAAGAAGGCCGTTTTTAAATTCTTTTAACCTTCCCTAGGGTTTTAGACGTGTTTTGAAAATGATACGATTTTGGACATATTAATTTGAAACCTCAGTAGAAAAGTGATGATTCAAGTTCTAGGGATCCGAAATTTATCCTACAGTCTTTCAAGTCCACTCACAACTTTTTATCAATCCCCTTCCAATTTTCAAGCAAAAAAAGTCGAAGTCGACCCACCCTAGTGGCCCCTAATACAGTTAATCCTCTTGTGTAGAGGGTCTTGAAATTGGAAAAAATCAACGGAATTGAGTACGTAAAATAATGAAAAATTTCCAATCTCTGTTTCCGAATTCGGTTTGATGATCCCGTATTCACAAATCTTCCTTAGTTCCCCTGTAATTGTTAAATCCTCTTTCACAGAGAGGTTTTCAACGCTGAAAAAATCAAAATAATAAACTTACTTATACTTACTAGGTCGATAATGTTTCGTTTCATTAAAGTAGGTAATGATGATGTAGGTAATAGGTATGCGTACTTCGGACATTCTGGTATTTCTGCTGCTTTTTTGTGTGTACCTATATTGTTTTCAGTCTCCGGAATCGTAGCACCGGAATCACCATCGTTGCGCTGGCGGCAGCAAATTGCGTATAATAAAATCGATATCCAATACAGCTTGTATGTATGTACTCGACACTGCGATAATTTCCCTTATAGAGGTACCTCTGTAAGTCACGCGGTTTCATTTCGTCGGTACTTGTTAAAATATGTTCTAGACGACAAGTCGACGAGTCAGTCTCGTGGGAGAATAAATTCGTCGTCGTCGTCGTCGTGCATCTCGCCTTTATAATGCTCGAGTCGAGAACATTTCGCGTGAAAAATTTAACCAGCGTACCTGAAATTATCCTGCAGAGATGGATACTATGTGTTTATAAATTCGTATTTTGTATGTATACGAAACCGTTTCATCGATTGGAATGGAATTTTCCATTATGTATTAGATTAGAATGTCGTGTGCCAAATTAGAGGTGTGATTGATATTTGGCAACACTGGTTTTAATTAATGGAAATTTAAGGATTAAAAATTAGAGGAAAAAAATTACTTACCTAGTTGCTCACCAATGTCCTATCGGTAGATTTATTCGGGCTTGTAATATATTTACCTGAGGATTTGAAATCAAAAGGAAAACATATTTCTCACTAAATGTCACATTATTGGGCAGAAATGCAAGGAAATATGTAAAGAATCGACTTTTGATTGATTTACTCGATTTTTTGGACACTGTTGTGTGAATTTTTGATCAAATTCACGGAGGTATAGTGCCTAGGGTGAGTCGTCTTTGACTTTTTTTTTTGTTGGAAAATTGGACGATGGATTTGATAAAAAATTGTAGGAGGATCACTAAAGACTGCAGACAAAATTTTGAATTTCTGACTTGAATCATCGCTTCTCTTCTTACTTTAAAAACTGTCAAAAAGACCGCTCACCCGGATAGATTGAAAAAAAGTCATACCTATTGCCGCACTGAAGGTATAATTGGTTAATGGCAATATCGGTTTTAATTACTCAGGAGGTATTTAAGGATTTGAAATAAAATTGGTAAAAAAAACTACTTACTGATTGTTCTAATGCACATATCTGGATTCCCTTTCGAGTTCTGCAAAACTGGATCCATACTCTGTATAACATGGTTGATGAACTCCGTGTCCATACACCCCATGTAGGTGTCGCGTTGCGTGAAAATGAGCCGCCGAACTTCGCACTTGAGCGGATATTTTGACTACTGAGTCTTTTTCTGTAGCCAGTGTAGCCAGGTTTCAAAAAAATGAAAGTAATTTTAAAATGCTAATGTACTCTCCTTCTTACACTTAGATATCACTTATGAAATAACGAGTTCACGTCATTTAATTTTTTCATAAAAATAACCATTTTCCTTCCAATTTAGTTTTTCTAATCCAAATGAAGAAAAAATTTGAAAATTTATTTTTGTACTTACTCTCCTAGTCTGCAACTTGGTCGTTATCGAGTTCATCCCCTCTGATTTGTTCCTAACCTCAGATTTGCCTCTTACTTGGCAGTTTTTTTGAATGGTTTGAATTTTTTAAAACTCACAAAAAATCAAAAATGAACATTGCTTACTTGGGTTAGCACAGTTAAGAAGGTGTCATTCCCCAGCTAGCTTGTTTGTATGCGCATCGACATGGGTCCTCCGTTTGAGTTCCTGAGACTAATTCGGAGTGCCGGCTCCGCTTCGGCTTTGGAGACTTTGTGATTTAAAATAAAATTTACAATAAAATACCTTACCTTGGGACAGTTTTACTATGTTTCTCATTTACATAAGATATGTATGTACCTACATGATTACACTTTACCTGGTACACGGGTTCCCACTAGTTTTTATGTGAAAAAAAAAACCAATGACATCAGGTTTCTCCATACCTAGTACTTACCTAATAATATGAAGACTTGATGGTAAAAATCAATGTTCAGATATTGAAGGGAATTTCCCCAATTAGGGGAGGAGGAATTCTGGTGTAATATGATCCCACAATTCAGAATTATTTCCACTCTACTTGGGTTCAACTGCATTATGGTTAGCAATGGCATTCCAATTTGCCATAATATTTCTGATTTCATCATCCAATGTTGGACCAGCGAGTAAGACATTTCTTGTGATCTAGAATAAAATTTACGATAAAATATCTTACCTTGGGCCAATACAGACAAAGCGAAGCAAATATCATTAGGTCCCGAATATTATTACCTAATGATTATTTGAAATCAAAAGAAAAACATTTCTTACTAAATGCCACATTGTTGGGCAGAAATGCGAACGAAATCACTATATCATCGACGCTTGATTGATTTAATCAGTTGGTGAATTTTGATCAAATTCACGGTAGAGGTAGTGCCTATAAGGGTGGGTCGTCTTTGACTCTTCTTTTTTTTTTTTTAGAAAATCAGAGGAAGGATTTGATAAAAAGTTGTAGGGGAGTGGGGTCTCTAAAAACTGCAGAAAAAATTTTGAGTTTATGACTCGAACTATCGCGTTTTTCTCATTATTTCGAAAGCCCCAAAAAAAGTCTTTTCGGATTTTTTTCTCGATTGATCATATTTCATGCAGTCTTTGAGATCGCACCCACAATTTTTTATCGAAACGAGTCAAAAACGACCACTCACCCTAATAGATAAAAAAATATTATATCATATTGCCGCATTGAAGGTACATAAGTATTATAAGATGGGTTGGCAATATCGGTTTTAATTATCCAGTATTTGGGAATTTGAAATCAAATTTTTAAAAAAATTCAAAAATCCGTCAGATGCTCAAGAACGGTTTGAAACCGTTATCAATTAATTCGAAAGGTCGAAAATGGGGTAAAAAATCAAATTCTCGCCTTTAATGACGATTTGACGAAATTTTAATTATTTTTAAAAAAATGGGCTGAATGAAAACTTTTTTAAAGTTTGCCAAAAATCAAAAAACTATTTTCAGCACCTGGAATTTTTTCTGATGGTTTACTGCGGTGTCCTCTTTCAATTACCTTTATTCCAGCTCAAACATTTTGTACCAGTGGTGAAATGATAAATTCAGAATAATTAATTTTCAGTTTGATGGTAAATGTCTGAGATGAGATTATGTTGATAATGCCATCAAGAGTTGTTGAAAAAATATTTGAAAGCATACCCAAAGAATTTTAGCAGCTAATAAGCAAAAGGCAAATGCAAAAACTCTCTTGCAATCAGCGAATACCTGGTTCGAGTTTTCAATACTCCTGCTGCACTGCCTATGAGGAACCTGTTGATAATTCTGTTTATTTATCCATAAAAACGCGGATATGCAGCTATATCTGAAAAAAAAGTCGACAACTCCATTCATGATCCAAGGGTAGAATTGGCGTGAAAAATTGCTAAACATGGTGCAAAATAAAATGTATATTTTTCAGTTGAATTTGTAAAAAAAAAAATGAATATTTTCTTGAAAACTGCGAGTTTGGCGAATGCTAGTCCGGACTATAGCTTCAGACTATAGTCACATGGTCTGGAAAAACTAGACTAGTGCCTATTTTTACTGAAGTGTTTAACTTTTTCAACAAATTCCACTGAAAAATACAGCATTTTCAATCGGCCAGAAATAAACTTTTCCACCAAATTTCCATGTTTATATCATCCCCACACCTTGTCCGCATAAATATTGTAAGACTTTATTTAATTCAGATAATTAAAGAAATACTTATGAGTATATAAACATGAAAAAACAAATTCATTTCCCTTACCTCTATAGTCATCATGCTGTCAAAGATATCTTTAGTTTTTGCTTTAGTTATGACACCTCCATCTCTGATGATTTCATTTTCATCCAAATCAATGATGATTGGTTCCTCATCATCTTCTGAATCGACGAATGATGGGTCCCTCTGTTAAGATGGAATGTACATTAGATTAATAGGAACTACTAAATCTCAGCATGCAGATAAAAGCAAATAGGTACCTACCTTAATTCTACTCTCCTCGGCTATGGGATCTTTAAGGAGGTCCCAGATCCTCACTTGCTTTTACATCCCTGTAAACTAGATGAAATGTACATAATTCGATATCTTACTTACCTTTGTAACTATTTATGAATTAATATCTTACCGTTAGGACTCTAGCTGTTCGGAAAAGCAACATGAAATCATCAATTAATTATGAAAATTACCAAACCTAAAACACAGCGTGTATTCTTATGAAATAACAAACCCGGATATTGTAAATTTTTTAGTTGCAAAATATTCTGCAATCAAAACTCTATCAAATGACAGTGCCACTAACTTCCTGTATATATTGGAAAAAATGTTGGTAATTCAAAATTTTTCTGTTGCTGGGGTCTCCCCTAATCTTGCCCGGACAAGCAAAAAGGATCATGTGCAACATGGACCTAACTGGTCATGGGAGTGAAAAAAGTGTACCTACCTTCGTGAAGTGTTACTTCCTTAATTTACTCATTCATAATTTTTGTGGAGGAGGGGGGATATGTGAGGGAGATGTACTATATTCATACACAAAATTTGAACAAAATTGGTCAAAAAGAACATATTCAACTAGTTTCAACTGCGATTTTCTTCATTTTTACCATTGAAAATTCAACTCTTTTTGGTGTGTAGAGTAGAATATTGAATATTTCACAGTAAGAATGAAGTAAAACGCTGTTGAACACTTGTTCTTTTTGAGCGATTTTGCAGAAATTTTGTGTGTGAATACAGAATTCCCCCCCCCAATATGTTCCCCCCCCCCCCAATGAAATTTCATTGTATTAGGGTTTTTGCTGCTTAGCAGCTCAAAACCCTATTGCAATTTGATTTCAATCATTAGTTTTTTTTCAATTTGTAGCCAATCAGTAAACAGTATTTTGGAGAGACCAATCTATGATTAGTGTTTATCATTGCCAAATCGTTACCTTAATGCCAAATCCGAGTATGTCCAACCAAAAAAACATCGTCGTTTTGCGTCACTGATAAGACTCTGGGAAGCCCTGAATTGAAAAATTTGCATCCGAGTACAGTTGAAATGCACCACCGAAGATGCACGAAGCTGACCGATGTTCAATCAGAACTCAACGAACCCTTCCGAGCGTATCCGAACCTTATCAGTGATGCGTAAAATCGTACTTTTTTTGTATGGACATACTCGGATTTGGCATTAAGGTAACGAAATGAGAGATTTTATAATTTGGATTTGGAATTAGATTGATAATATTACATTTTTAATATTTCTTCTAATGAGATTTTTTCATCAATAATTATGCATTCAACATGTTAACTAATTGCTATTGGCTGAAATCAAATTTATAAAAAAAAAAAACAAACTAAAATGCAAATAACAAAATGCAAACCCCCTTTTGCAATCAGCGAATAGTGGATAGACACCACCAATAATAAACTTCTTCTGAGCGCCATTTTTCAGTTGTTGACTCACAAACAACGGATTATTGAAGCACAAGAGCACCAAATCACCGTCTTAGACGCTGCCCATAATCAACTTATTTTTCTGAGCGTCCTTACTCAGTTGAAAGAGCAACAGAAAAATAATAAAAAACAAAAACGCAAAAAAAAAAGAAATCAGTATTTACCATCCCCTCCCCACAAATTGATGAGCTGAAGTTGACAAACGTGTTCAGTAAGTAAATACACTATCAAATAAAACCAAGAGTCTAGAAAAAACAGAATTAGAATCTAAGAGGCAGTGTATAAGGTGTGCAGCTGTCACTAAAGAGGCAGGTCATACTCACACTGGATCAATGTTGCCTCCAAGCCACCACAGCCTTAGAGCCTTCCTAAAACTACACTTTGAGGCCAACTTAACAGGCTCTGGCAAACTGAGATAAAATGAGACAGACTTAAACCCAAACTGTATGCGGGAGTGATATTTTTTCCAATTTGGTGGTTGTTGAACACCCCTACCACGTCTATGGAATTCACAGCCTAGCTCGAGTGAATATAGTTTTTCAACATTTAGCAATCACAACTGACTGAAGAACTAACAAAAAGCAAAAACTCTTTTGCAATCAGCGAATAGCGGATTGACGCCGCCAATAATTTAAAGAAATATCATAAGTACCAATCAAATGTTTCTCGAAGAATTGAGCGAATTGAAAAGTTCCTCCTGTTGAAGAAATTATTCACAGGAAAAAATATTTTACGAATGGTGCATTTTAGGTACACCTTGTTCCCTCCCATGATGAGATATACACTCTGTATACATTACGGTGGTCCTTAACTACATGGTAAAAAAAAATGTGCGATTTTTTCCGCTCCCACCCCCTAAAGTGGTGACCTCAGGTGAGAAAATAATTCCCTATTTTTTATTTTTTCCATTTTCGAAAAATTCGGGCTGCGGTGGACCCCTCAATTTTCAAAAATTTGAAAAAAACCTAATTCAAAGAAAAATTTTTGAAATTTCAAAATCTCGAGTTCCATCATCTCTCGTCGTCGTCGTCGTAGTCGCGCTCCTTTACAGGAGATAGCGTATACTTCCATCTATATCAGCCGGTTTCTAGCGTATCTGATAGTTTCTTTCAGGGTCTTACAGGGAGAGTTGGCCGGTGAGTTTGTTGTTAGCATCTCCGATCGTTTCCTCCCTCTTGTAGTTCTTCCTTGAATTTTCCCCTGTACCGCTAGCATGAAAATACCGTTTTCTCGTATTTTATGAGCTAGATACTTTAGCTTTCTGTTTTTTATATCTTCTACTACGACTTTCCGCTCCTCTCCTATTCTTGCTAATACTTCCTGGTTGGTGATGAAGTCCTTCCATGAGATCCGTAGTAGCCTTCGATAGCACCACATCTCAAAAGCAGATACTTTCTTCTCGCATTCTGCACTCATGGTCCATGTTTCACAGGAATACTTCAGAACGGTCCATACGTAGCATCGCATAATTCTCTTTCTCAGAGCTAGACTCATCGTTCGATTTCCCAGCACATTGGCTAGGTTGTTAAAGGCGCTTTTTGCCATTCCAATCCGTGATTTAATTTCTTTATGATCTCTACCATCATTATTTATCAGTGCTCCAAGGTATCTGAACTGATTTACATTTTCAATTTCTTGAGTTCCGATGTTGATTTTGACCTCCTTGAAGTCTCCTTTTGTAAATCTCATCACCTTGGTCTTGCCTGCATTTATCTTCATTCCATATTTTAAACCAGCACTGTTGATTTGGTTGATCATTTTCTGCATCTGCGCTTCTGTTTCAGCAAGGATCACTTTGTCGTCTGCGTAGCTTATTTCATTTATTCTCTTGCCGTTGATCTTGAATCCCATTTGTTTGATTCGCGCTTCTCTCATTATTTCTTCTGCGTACACGTTGAACAGCCTAGGTGAGAGGGGGCATCCTTGTCTCACGCCTCTCTTTATACCACATCTATTCTCCGAGTACTCAGTTCCAAACTTGATATTTGCGCTCTGCTCCCAGTACAAGTTCTTGATTATCCGCAGGTCTTTGTCATCGATATTGTATTTCTTCAGGATCTCCAGCATCCTCTCATGGTTGACACGATCAAATGCTTTTTCATAGTCAACGAAGCAAGCAATAATTTCCCTGTTTGCATTCAGTGCTCTTTGGATGATCGCTTTCAGCAGGGCAATTGCATCTCTCGTCCCTTTTTTTGCTACAAAGCCATATTGTGTTTCGCTTAGATTTTCATCTATCTTCTTTTCAATTCTGGCATTTATGATGGATAGTAGTAGCTTTAGAGCATGGCTCATTAATGCGATGGTTCTATATTCAGAGCATTTTTGCGAGTTATTTTTCTTCGGTATTGGTACAAAATTTACTGCTTTGAAGTCCTTAGGCAGTGTACCTTCATCGTATATCTCATTTATAATCTTCAGCAGTTCTTTTTCGTACTCAGGTGTTAGATGTTTAATCAAGTCTACTGGTATGAGATCCTCCCCCACTGCTTTGTGGTTTCTGGCTCTCTTCACCGCATTTCTCAGCTCCCACATTTCGATTTGTGGTGCCTCCTCTGTGGATGAAACTTCCATTTGAGCCGGACGTGTGTCATCTCCATACAGTTCCTGTATGTAGCTGATCCAGACCTCTTCTGTTTCTTGATTGTTAACACAATACTTTCCGTCTTTTCTTCGCATGTATGCTATTCCACTTCTCCTTTTCTTATGGGCAGCCATCATCTGCTTCACTTTGGTATGCATTTCTCTAGAGTTGTGTCTTTTCTCCAGTTCTTCTACTTCTCGACACTTCTCCTCATACCATTCATTTTTGGCCATTCTGCACATTCCCATGATCTTGTGATTTAGTTCTGTGTATTCACTACTTGGTCTGTTTGCATTCCTTCGTTCTTCCATCAGATCCAGTATCTCTTGAGTTATCCATGGTTTGTGTTTTCTTTTATCTTTGAGTGGAATAGACTTTTCTGCTGCTTTTTTAACCTTTCGCTTCCATTCTTGCCACTTCTCTTCAATACCTTGTTCTTCTTCCAACTTGTCTTCCTTTTGTTTTTCCAGTTCTTCTTGGAATTTCTTCTGCACATGCTTTGATTTGATCTTTGCAATGTCAAGTTGTTGGTATTGTTCTTTGCTCTTCTTCTGGCTCTTCATGACTATCTGGCATTTTGCAGCCAGTAGCTTATGGTCAGTGTTGCAGTCAGCACCAGGATATGTATGACAGTTCTTCACCATGTTCTTGAATCTTCTTTTTACAAGAATGTAGTCTATCTGGTTTCTGGCTCGATCTCCAGGACTGACCCATGTGTATAATCTTCTTGCATGTTGTTTGAACCAGGTATTGCATATTATTAGATCGTGTCTTTCTGCGAACTCTACGAGCATTTCTCCTCTTTCATTCTGCTCTCCAAGTGCGTGCTTCCCTGCCACTTGGCTACCATGATCATTCCCGACTTTGGCATTGAAGTCTCCCATCAAAAACACAACATCATTGTTTTTTGAGCAATTCATTACTTCTTCTAGGTCATTGTAGAAGTTATTGATTTCTGCTGTACTGCTTTCTGCTGTTGGCGCATAAACTTGAATTATCACGATTGGTTTTGGCTTGACCTCCAATCTCACAAATATTATCCTCTCTGATTTTGGAATTATGGCACTGATTTTATCGCTGATTCTGGTATGTATTAATATACCCACACCTAGTTCGTGTGTGTCTTTTCCAGCGTAGATCATTTCGTAATCCTTATCTACCCGGTTTCTGCCATTTCCAGTCCATCGGGTCTCGCTTATTCCTAATACGTCGATTTTTAATCTCCTGGCTTCCTTGATTACATTGGCAAGTTGTCCAATTTTATACAAGGTTCGTACGTTCCAGGTTGCGATGTTGATGTTGTTCCGCCTTGTTTTAACTCCGCGTATTCTTAGCACCCTATCCGGCTGCCTTGGCGGATGAGGATCAGCCTGACGGAGACTTAGGGCCATTGCTGAATTGATGTCCATATAATTCTAGGGAGATATAATGGTGTTGGTTTCCCGTTGCCTTCCACCATGGTTTTCTGTTGGGGTTTGCTCCCTTAGCTGAATGTGCCAGTTTTTAGGCGCTGGTATTCGCCTTCTCACTCTGAAGCCCTTGAGCTTCCCTGGGGCTGGAACAAGTGAGTTGTTGGTGTTCTGCAGCTGTTATGCATTCTTGTTTGTAATCCGGTATTTATGTAGAGGTTTGGCCTTCAGCTTGCCACTCCTCCCCGTCGTTCCACCAACTGGAGAATTCTGCTTTGGCCATGTTTATCGATTCCGAGTCCATCGAACAGCAACATGTTACCACCCCGCACGACGTGGACGCGCAGAATACCCCTGGTGTTGTCTTCGCCTTCTCATCTGTCCTCGGGGACTGGCTCCTATTGATGATCCGAGCTACTACCTAGAGACTACCTCTAGCGACAACAACCTATGCCCTCGCGAGGCCCATCATCTCTAGAAGGTCCTTTTTGAGTAAAAAAGCCTCTCATGGCGAATTTAGCCCCCTCCCATGAAAACCAAGCTGACCCCCCACAATGGCTGAAATTCGTATATATTATGTGAGATGTCCTAAAATTGGTTGTTTTTGGTCTTTCCTCCTTCCAACCCCACAAAGTGGTGTCCTTTGGTTAGAAAATAGTTCCCTATTTTTTATTTTTTCCATTTTCAAAAAATTCGGGTTGCGGTGGGCCCCTCAATTTTCAAAAATTTGGAAAAAAACCAATTCAAAGAAAAATTTTTAAAATTTCAAAATTTCGAGTTCCATCGTCTCTAAACGGTCCCTTGTGAGTAAAATAGACTCTCATGACGATTTTAGCCCCCTCCCATGAAAACCAAGCTGACCCCACCAGAAAAGCCAAACTACAAATTTCAGTTATTCTGGTGGGGTCAGCTTGGTTTTCATGGGAGGGGGCTAAAATCGTCACGAGAGTCTATTTTACTCACAAGGGACCGTTTAGAGACGATGGAACTCGAAATTTTGACATTTTAAAAATTTTTCTTTGAATTGGTTTTTTTCCAAATTTTTGAAAATTGAGGGGCCCACCGCAACCCGAATTTTTTGAAAATGGAAAAAATAAAAAATAGGGAATTATTTTCTAACCAAAGGACACCACTTTGTGGGGTTGGAAGGAGGAAAGACCAAAAACAACCAATTTTAGGACATCTCACATAATATACAAATTTCAGCTATTGTGGGGGGTCAGCTTGGTTTTCATGGGAGGGGGCTAAATTCGCCATGAGAGGCTTTTTTACTCAAAAAGGACCTTCTAGAGATGATGGAACTCGAGATTTTGAAATTTCGAAAATTTTTCTTTGAATTAGGTTTTTTTCAAATTTTTGAAAATTGAGGGGTCCACCGCAGCCCGAATTTTTCGAAAATGGAAAAAATAAAAAATAGGGAATTATTTTCTCACCCGAGGTCACCACTTTAGGGGGTGGGAGCGGAAAAAATCCCAACTTCAAAAATAAGGACCACCCTAGTATACATAACCTTTTTTGTTTGTCTCGGCCAGGGCTACCAAACTGACGGAATATTCGGAAACTTTGATGGTGGGTAGTATAGGTACACCCTGTACCATAATTTAAAATAAGGTACACGACAAAATAGTATCCCATTTTCCATCTCAAAATAATAATTCATCGAATAAGAGATCTCGAAAATTAAACCATCTAAAAATACCCACTCTCTTTGTATACATCTCACTTCTCATCAACATCCCACCATTTCCTCGAACCCTTTCGCTATTATTTACCCTGGCGTTGTCATTTTCGCGAAAATTAAAAACAAAAAAAAACACGAAAATTGAAACGCTTCGCTACGGATTTATATCAAAACCATATTATTCGCAGGTAGCAGACATTTTGCATTAAAAATGGTCGATTCAATTTCACAATTATCTCCTACGTAATGTTTCGTTTCTCTTTTGGCATTTTTAAACATTCAAAAGAAAGAAAAACTCTTTCGCCAGTTTATTAATTTTTTATGGAAATTCTCACAGCAATGTTGCTGCGCGAGAAAGTGACGAAGATATTTTTTTATTTCGTTAAAAATGAGAAGAAGAAAAAAAAAGTCATGCTCGTTAATCTCACAGGCGTGAAAATTTCTTCGGTATTTAAAAAAAACAGCCGGCTGAGAAAAAAACATTGTAGAAGATGAGAACGTCCAAAGTGGTAATTTTGTTTAAAATTTAATAAAGAAAAAAGAGCTCTACGATTGCTGCGATGTCAAAAAGCATAGAAAAATCGTATCTTGGTATACTCGCGACGAATACAATGGAAAAATTACCTACGCCATTTTATATATAAAAAAGTATACGTTCGCGTAGGGAGAAATCGGCGGCGCGACAAAAAAATTAACCAAGTTGGCAATGATGAGTTTGGAAATTTAAATTAAATTTTACAACGCAGTTACGAGTACTTTTTGCGACAATCTCCGCAATAGGTATATAAAAAATTTGCAGCGAGATGAAAACGTACAGTTTGGGAGAGATAGGTACCTCTAAAACGTTAAATTCGCTCGTTAAACTTGTTTGATTCCCAAACGAAGCACGTGAAATTATCTCAGTCGTCGAATAAACTTAAGCTCTAGCTGCGTGAAAGTAAAATCGAAATTGAAAAAGACGCTTTCGAGTTACCATTAGAATTGCATACCGAACGACGAAGAAGAAGGAAATTCCTGCTACGTTCTCGTTTGTGATTTAAAAGTTGAACTTTTAGCCAAGCAACGTTACCTCTGGTGAATTTTTATTATAGACGTATCGTCTCATCGTCGTAAAAATTAATTGTCGAGTATTTGCACACGACGAGCTTGTTTTTAACAATTCACAAAGGTGAATGGTTGACATTTTGCTTTAAGTGAAGTAACTCGGCTGCATTATCCCAAGAGCTGGCTTCTTTTTTTTGCCCTACACCAATTTTCTTTTCATTTATATAAAGAAACGCGAGGTTGAAGAACTCGGTTTCATTTTAATGAGCGCACTTACCCGTATAAAAATGTTAGCCAGACTATTCGACGTATACATAGTTATCGGATTCACTCGCAGTCTCCTCATCATCATCAGCATACTATAACCTCATTTTATACGACACTATACACAACTCGACTCGAAGAAAAATTAACGACGCTGAAGGGTTAGATGGAAATTTCGAAAATTTAATCCTATTACAAGATAGCATGAAATTTTTTTTCATGCTGATTAAAATCGAATGAAAATTTTTCGTCGTCGAACAAATTAAAAAGTGAAAGTAATTCGTTTAATTTCGCGTCTTTTTAGATTTTTCGTAATATAAAACCGCACACCCCCTCTCTCTTCCCTCTTGCCCCTGGCCCTTCTCTTTGAGCAAATATACGCTCACGTCAGGTTTGAGCTGCGATGTGGTTTATAGTAATCGTTAAAATTTGTCAACATAGAAATAAAAAGAGGATTTTCAAAGCGTTACCAGCGATAAATTTTACTCCTCGTGTTGTAAAAACAAGCAATTTAGAATAATATACTCTTTTTTAGTTTACATTCGGTCGACGCTTTTAGGGATTTTTTTTTTTTCGTAACACGAGCTGCTTTTCGATGTTACTCAGCTGCATGACATGTACTCGTATATATAGCGAAGGTTTTCGATAATTATTTTGAAAAAGTTGCGCTTCGTGGGACAATTTTTACGAATTTTCAGACGTGATGTATTAGAATGCCACTTTTGTAGCTATACGTATGTCGATGTCGATGTGTATAGTCTGATATATTATTGTGTGTTTTGTGTCTGTACATATTCGAAATACCTATCTCAGCCAATTTCATGTACGATGAGATAGTTTGTACGAGCTTTAGAACCACACGTAGCTATATTTTTTTGGGTAAACGTGGCACGAGAGATGGTTCTTTTGAACGCCGAGTTATGTTTTTATTGAAAACGAATGACGAAAACGAGTGAAATATTTTCAAGATGTTGGAAAAAAGTGAAGGTGGCAGGCAGATTGAATCGAAATGGGTGAATTCTGTTTTGCAACTGATAAAAAGATCATAAAGAGATATATTAGTAATTTACTATTGGATGTAATCATTGTGGCTACTGCTTTGGTATAATTCATTTTTTTTTTTTTTTTATTAAAAAGTGCTAATCCAGGTACAGGTTTCCCTTATTCTCATCGATATGTTCATACAAAGTGAACACCCTTCTTATTATAGCTCGATTTTAATTTTTATTATTGCTATACCTTTTCTCATTTTGATTCACTGAAAAAAAAAACCAATAAAAATTACTATTTCAGTACAGTAACCGGATCCAATCCAAAAATAATAGTGATTTTTACTCCGCCAAAAAATACATTTTACTATAGAATTAGGTAAAATTTATTACTCTCATAGTAAAATTTACTAATCTCATAGTAAAATTTACTAATCTCATAGTAAAAATCGCAATATTTTTGAATGGGATCCGGTTACTGTATGAAATAGTAAAAATTATCCATAATTTTTTTTTCCGTGTTGGAAAAACGACGCCATGTTTTTTAAAAACTTGAATGAGTCTTGGAATAGTTTGAGTTTCTGAACCTCCTGGACCAATTGAATTTGAAATGCAATACTGCTTTCAGCCCTCTATACCGAGCCCTTGAAGATTGACGGTTTGCGAAAATGATAATTTCACATCCTTTTTATAGCACTTCCACTTCGCTCCATTAAAAATTCTTCTTGTAAAAAACCAACGCTGAATTCGTGTTCAGAGGCTTAAAATACCCCGATTACCAAACTTTTCACGATTGTTTCGATCAAATTTCCAAAATTCATATTTTTTCACTCATTTTAGTGGATGCAAAAAAAAATCGAGCAAAAAAAATGAATTTGTAGGCAGTTTGATAAAAATGATTGTGAAAAGTGTGGTACTTAATCGAGGTATTTTGGCCAGCTGAACACGAATCCAGCGGTGGTTTTTCATAAAAGGGAATATTTATAACGATGGAAAAGTGCTTTCAAGTTGATAAAAAATTGTGATTTCCACGATCCATCAATCTTCAAGCGCTTGGAAGAAGGCTAAGAGTGGTATGAAATTTGAATTCAATGGGTGTGGGAGCTTCAGAAACTCAAGTCGCAACCTTTGAGATGGTAGGATGGAGGGGTGGGGTTAACCGGGGGTTTGTTTAGGTTGTACTATCCAGAAGTGACAATAAATCACGATTTATTCGAAAATGACCCCACTTCAAGGGTCTCTCTGGCTCAGCTCCCTGAACAGCTGGTGGTCTCAACATTTTTTTGGGTGGTCTCCCACTCAAAGTGAACTTCCCCATTAATTTTCTTTGAAATTCAGGACATATTTTAATTGTGAAAGGAAAGTGTTTTAATCATTACTTACCAAACTTTTTGAATCGGACAAAAGAGAATGAAAAATGGTAAGTAACAGAAAATGCCTCCTGAAAAAATTTCAAATGCAGAATTTCTTTTTTTTGATTTTTTTGGCTAATTTTAAAAAATTCAACTTTAGCCCATAGTTTTTTCTAAAAAAAATTTTTGAATCAAATTTTTACTTGAAAATCTGAAATTTGGTTAGTAGCTCATTTTTGACCCATCTATGAAGTTGAGCTTTTTTTCGTTGAAGCGTGTGCGAATGATGATATTATTTGAATAATTTTTTTGAAAAATCATTGGAGAAAATGTTGGATTTAAGGTAGCACAAAAACATTTTGAAAATGTGTGTCTAAATCAATCGAAAGGATTACAAAGATGATAAAGTCAGGCTTATATAGACGCTAAATTTCATTTTAACTCGTTTTACAGCATTTTTTCAAAAACTGGAGAAATTGAATTCCACCTGGAGACTCAGCTGATGGATAGAAACCATCACCAATCGACTCAGAGAGGTCAAAAATAGGGTACAATCGAACTTCAGCCTTTTGTGTGAATTTAATCAAATTTTGATTTTTTTTTCGTGAAGATTGTGATAGATTTGAATTTGAGTGAAATATTTTCAAGATGTTGAAAAAGAGCGAAGGTGGCAGGCAGACTGAATCGAAATGTGTGAATTTTGTTTTGCAAATTTAAAAAAAAAATCATGAAGAGATAAATTAATAATTTACTATTGCTTATTCCTTATCTACAAACTTGAATAGTATGACACATCTTTTCTTCACGTTTTTGAATTCTTTCATTTGGCTACTTATATCCAGATCAACTTTATCCGGGTCTTTCTCTTCTTCGCTGTCTGCATTTGATCCAAGCAACTACACAAGATCATTGGATTTTAGTACAGTCGGTAAGGGGTTGAACCTGAACAAAATTGCCACAAAAGATTTTTTTGCTTTAAAAGGTCTAGGATGGTGTCCTAAACAACATATCCGGAGCCGCCCCCGATCCACCTGGTGCGTTCCCCCCCACAGTGGGTTTTAGCCCCCCAAAACACGTTTTTCGCAATTTTCTCCCCCGCATTGCATTTATCGAAAAATATGTGGTTAATAAAATAATCTACGTCAAATTTCCGATCTAATGATGTATCAACTTTCCTTGTACGTTCAAGGGGGGTGGAACTACAGCCATTCAAAAAAGGGGGGTTTCTTGAAAAATACATAAAGGCTATAGGCGCCTAAGAGGGGTGAAATGGTCTCCGAAAGCGTTCGAGTTGATATTAGCATGGAAGGTGAGTACCATTGAGACACTTCCGCATGAAAAATGTCAGATCCACACCCCCTCCCATTTTTGAGGTACCCCCCTTTTCTGAAATTTCAATAACACTTTTCTCAGCCCCATTTCAACCGATTTTGAAGATTTTTCAGTATGTTGTGGACATCCTTAAAAGGACCCTCACAAAAATTTTCAGCCACCTCCCCTCATATTTACCTCTCAAAATGGCGTTTTAAAGTTATTTTATGCTTTTTAACAATAGTCAAATTTGGGGGGCGAACTACTCTGGAGAGGGCTAGATGAGTGTAGCAAAAAATCTGACGTCATATTCGTGCTCAGCGGTATCGAATCATAAGAAAACGACATCCTATTCATTGATACTTAGTTATTTCCCCAAAAATTCCCATTTTACCCCAACCCCCCTACGTCACATTTTTACGCTATTTTGAGGGGTAAATATGAGGGGAGGTGGCTGAAAATTTTTGTGAGGGTACCTTTTAAGGATGTCCACAACATACTGAAAAATTTTCAAAATCGGTTGAAATGGGGCTGAGAAAAGTGTTATTGAAATTTCAGAAAAGGGGGGTACCTCAAAAATGGGAGGGGGTGTGGATCTGACATTTTTCATGCGGAAGTGTCTCAATGGTACTCACCTTCCATGCTAATATCAACTCGAACGCTTTCGGAGACCATTTCACCCCTCTTAGGCGCCTATAGCCTTTATGTATTTTTCAAGAAACCCCCCTTTTTTGAATGGCTGTAGTTCCACCCCCCTTGAACGTACAAGGAAAGTTGATACATCATTAGATCGGAAATTTGACGTAGATTATTTTATTAACCACATATTTTTCGATAAAATGCAATGCGGGGGAGAAAATTGCGAAAAACGTGTTTTGGGGGGCTAAAACCCACTGTGGGGGGAACGCACCAGGTGGATCGGGGGCGGCTCCGGATATGTTGTTTAGGACACCATCCTAGACCTTTTAAAGCAAAAAAATCTTTTGTGGCAATTTTGTTCGGGTTTACCCCCATAAAGTGCTTTACCAACTGTACTATTTGTATCAGACTTGAAACCTATCAATCTGTATTTACTTTTCAGTGGACGTGCAAAGTCCAAACATTTTCTATTGCTATAAACCATCTCCAGCTTATAGGTGTTGGTATAGACAAAAATTTAGAATTTTTGGTACTTGTGAAGTTTCGAGCCTATCCATTACAAAAAAAAGGGACTCAGCTTTATATAGTATTATGTGGAGTTAGTCCAGGAAGCTGCCTAAGAGTAAGTGAGAGGTGATTTCTGCAGGCTTGCATACAATATCTTGATGAATCAGTTGCTGCATTGCATCAGATAATCATTAGACTACACTACTTCATCATAGCTCAATTTGGAATCCAGTGACAAAAATTGACTTACTTTTTAAGTACAGGTGTTTGTATGATAAAACCACAGTATTTTTAGTTGGGCAAGTTTTGAGTCTACCCATTACAAAAAAAAGGGACTCAGCTTTATAGTTGGAGTTTGCCCCTGCAGCTGGCTAAGAGTAAACGAGAGGTGATTTCGGCAGGCTTGGATACCCTGATGAACCAGTTGCTGCATTGCATCAGCTAATCATTCGACTACTTCATCATAGCTCAATTTGGAATCCAGTGACAAAAATTGACTTACTTTTTCTTTTGCTTAAGTACAGGTGTTAGTAACGCAAAATTTCTCTATTTTTAGTTCGGCAAGTTTCAAGCTGACCCATTACAAAAGAAAGGGAATCCGCTTAATAGTATTATATGGAGAGTTGGTCCCGGTAGCTAGCCAAGAGTAAGTGAGAGGTGATTTCTGCAGGCTTGGATACAATATCGGATCTTGATGAACCAGTTGCTGCATTGCATCAGCTAATCACTCTACTACTTCATCATAGCTCAATCCGAAATCTAGTGATAAAAATTAACTTACTTACTTTTTCTATTGCTCACGTACAGGTATTCCTTGTAGATAAAATTTATGATTTTTTTGGTTCAACAAGTTTCAAGCTTACCCATTACAAAAAAAGGGGACTCAGCTTTATACTAGTATTATATGGAGTTAGCCCTGGCAGCTGGCTAAGTGAGAGGTGGTTTCTGCAGGCTTAGATACAATATCTTGATGAACCAGTTGCTGCATTGCATCAGCTAATCATTCGACTACTTCATCATGGCTCAATTTGGAATCCAGTAACAAAAAGTATTCGAGTATCGTGACTATGGACTGGAGCCTCCCCAATCAGCTGCCTCCAACCTTCTCTGTCTTCAGTCTGTCTGGTGCACTCCCTGAGGGTGAGCCCTGTAGCCTTTTCGACAAGGTCAGTGTACCTTGTGGGCAATCTCCCGCGCGACCTTTTCCCCTTTATTTGTCCTTGTACAGTCAGCTTCTCTAGGTTGTTAAGTTTAGCTTTTTTTCCTCCAAGCATGACGTACAAAGGATGATTTTTGAATTTTTTTTTTCAAGTCACCGCAAAAAATGTTGGATTAGAACTAGCACAAAAATATTTTGAAAATGTGTGCCAAAATCAATCGAAGGGTCACAAAGATGATAAATTCAAGCTTATAGGTGCTGAATTTTTTTCCCCTCTATTTTACAGCGTTTTTTTCAATCAACTCAGAGGTCAAAAATAGGGCACAATATGCATGACGTACAAAGGATGATTTTTGAATATTTTTTTTTTCAAGTCATCGCAAAAATTTTTGGATTAGAACTAGCACAAAAATATTTTGAAAATGTGTGCCAAAATCAATCGAAAGGGTCACAAAGATGATAAATTCAAGCTTATAGGTGCTGAATTTTATTTTCACTCTATTTTACAGCGTTTTTTTCAACCAACTCAGAGGTCAAAAATAGGGCACAATCAAATTTTCAGCGTTTTGTGCGAATTTAATAAAATATTGATTTTTTTTGTGAGGAATATGGGCCAAATTTTAATTTCAAAAAATTCTCCAAAAATTGAGAAATGAGTTTCAACTTTTGATATTTTTGTTGATGGTGTGATTTACTCGTACCTACCTACGACACGATTTCAATTCCTTTTTGTGTGATTGAATAAATTTTGTAATTTTTGGGATAGATACTTCTCTTGTGAGCAACTACTCCAAAAATACTTACCTAAATGCAATCAAATTAAAAAATTGAGTTATACCGACGAGGAAATTTTCTGTGCTACTACTCTCAAATTCGAATGAAACCGAGCTAGATCGACAAAAGCATCTCCTAAAACCCCCGTAAACAAAATTTCAAAGTGCTTGCTGAAATTTATTTCAAAATTTTAGCGAATTTTCAAAATTGAAAAAAAAAAACAGAAAAACTTTCGGTCATATCTATCTCTTAATTAGGAAATGAAAAATTGTGGAACCATGAATTCATAATCACTAAAATTTGTGAAATGAAACTAATGCAGTACCTAGGTACAAACTAGAGAGCTACTTTGAATGTTGAAAGCTGCAAAAAAATTGAAAGTAACCAATAAGCTATTGGTAGGTATCATAAGCAATGCAGAAATCCTCTTACAATCAGCGAGTTGGTGATTTTAAAAGCTGCTCGTCAATAACATATACTTGGTGGTCATGATGGGCTCTTTATTTTTTTTCAAACAAAATGAACCACATGTGAATAATTTTTTAATCCCTCCTTCAGCTACTAAAAACTATTAGTTTTGTACCATTCTGGAGCTTTCGGCGAATTTTCAATTCTTTCAGAAATTTCAAATTGTATTGGAAAAATTGAAAATGAACTCGAGTAAGTATCTACCTGTAACTTTGGTTGGCACTTACGTATTGAAAAGCCCAAGTTATGTTTATTAGCCCTTACGATGCTATTTGCATAATTTTTGGAGAAGACAGAAAACTCGTTGGAGGCTGCAGAGTGGCCTAAAACTGGTGTTTTTTGAAGTAGCAGGTGAAGGAAGGCCCAGGTGAAATGTAGGAATCATTTCTATCAGTTTTTTATCATTTGAAGAAAGAAAAATACGATGCAATGAAAAAGTTGAAAAATCGGAAATCGCGTATAAAATACAGGTTTTCTAATTTTTTAAATTTACGTCAAAAATCAAAATCACTTGAAAAAATAATTTTAGCCATTGGAATTTGTGTTACTATGATGCACGTCCACGTTTTTTATATTTTTTGCCTTTTAAAAAGGAAGATGAAGATGACGGGTGGGGGGGGGGCAATTTAATTATATTTTTGTGTTGAGTTATTTGAAAAATACTTTTAGAATTGGGCAGCTATCTTCGTAAGGTCATCGTTGAACAAGAAAGTAATTTTTATAATACTTTGTTTAAAAGGTTATAAGTAACTTGAATTGATTGAAAATCAGTTATTTTTCATACATGGTTAAAAGGATTAGAAACAGTTTTGGTTTGGCAAGTTTGATTTTTTAAACTTTTAAAAAATTTAGAAAATACAAAAGAAAAAAATTCACCCTTTTAGCACCTATAGCTGAAATTTTCATGAAAATTTGGTCCGCGATGTTGCAACTTTTTCGAATTTATTCGAGGTCCCTGAACCCGAAAGATACGTTAAAATTGGACCTCTGTTTGACATTTTTGAGAGAAACAAAAGTTTTCTGCAAAAAATACATAATCTTTTTTCAGCAAAGATGGGACGAGCCGCATTTACGAGTAGTTAGTTACTGGCATCGGAATCGCAGTATTTTTATTGTCATTTCTTCTGATTTTCTTTCAGATTCGTGAGGCTCGCTTTGCAAAAAATAAGTGAATGTTTGAACTGATCGCTCTGGAAAACCTCGTTCACGATCACGCCAAGGATTCTGATTTTTTGACATTTTTTACAAAGTTTAAAGGCGTTGGCATCTTCCACCTTAGGAATGCCCAGGACAAATAAACAAGTCTCGTTGAACCAAAATAAATACTTACAGACTTGAAAAAAACAAAAGGGGCGCTATGTTTCTCATAGTACCTAATAATCTTGAAGAAGAGGGGCGAATGATCAGCTATGAAGTTACCAGCTGCTCCTTTTCTACCCCTTGAGTTAATGTCGGAGATAAATAGTAATCCGACATGAACTATACTAGGTCTTCTTGAATGACCAGGAGGTCAACTTCATCGATGAATAAACGTTCTTGTTTCACTCTCCGGCTCTTAAAATAATAATAATTAATGCATCTCGCCAATAAAGTACTGAATCGATAGTCGGGAATATTTTTGGATTCGTCGGATTTGTTGGCAAAAAAATTGGCGAACTTATTGTCTATACTTTTTTGTTTTAAATATGCACGAATTTTCTACTCCTGGCGCTTGGATTATTTCCTTAATTGGTGCTAAAACATTATGCAAAAATTGCCCATGATTGTAAATTTCCACAGAGAAGTTGGTAACTGGGTATCGGTTCTTATAGAAGGCTAGTTTAATGTGCCTTCTCTTAACATTATCTGGGAAGTAAGTGGGGTACTAGACCTCTTAGCCAAGGTACCTAAGGAGTAAAGGCTTTTGTCATAATTTATGTGGGCAGTTTCCACAATGTACATAAGTTAGCCTTGGCAGCTGGCTAAGTGTGAGGTGGTTTCTGCAGGCTTATGGATACTCGTACAATATTTGCTGCATTGCGTCAGCTACTCACTCTATTAGTTCATAAAATTATCATAGTTCAATTTGGAATCCAGTGACAAAAATTAGCTTACTTTCCGTATGTATACTTCCATATTTTTTTGTTCATCCAGAGTACAGGGTAGATGTAAACTATGTCTGGTTCTTTGGCTATGTTATGTTCTAACATCTCAATTAGGCCTTCTAACCTTTTCTAACTGGTGATTAGAGGGTTTGTAATTTGACCCTATGAATTTTGGAATTTTGTTGGGGACCGATAAACCTCAACTTAATGCCCAGTAGTTTTTCAGCTGTCTTTTCTGATATAGCATTCATTGTTTATAGCACCAGAATATAAGTGTACAAGTAATTTATTATCCGTGAATGTAAGTAGTATGACATTTATGTTTTCACATTTTGGAATTCTTTCATTTGGCTAATTACATCCGGTGATCTGGATCAACTTTGTCCAGGTCTGTCCCTTCTTTGCTGTCTGCATTTGATCCATTAGACTTGATTGTCATTGTTTGACTTTTGCCTGTGGTTATGAATGCCACAGGCAAATACACAGGATCATTGTACCTATGTATTTGAATCAGACTTGAAGCCTCCCAATCTGTACTTGACTAAGGTAGGAGTGAAGGCTTTCTCAGTTCTGCAAAGTCCAAGCATTTTCTATTGCTATATACCATCTCCAGCTTACAGTTGTTGGTATAGATAAAAATTCAGAATATTTGGTTTGTCAAGTTTTGAGCCTACCCATTACAAAAAAAGGGGACTCAGCTTAATAGTATTAAGTATATGGAGAGTTGGTCCCAGCAGCTGGCTAATAGTAAGTGAGAGGTGATTTCTGCAGGCTTGGATACATATCTTGATGAACCAGTTGCTGCATTGCATCAGCTGATCATTCAACTACTTCATCATAACTCAATTTGGAATCCAGTGACAAAAATTGATTTACTTTTTCTTTTGCCTGTGTATAGGTGTACCTATTGGTTAGAAAAAAATTTTGTATTTTTAGTTCGGCAAGTTTCAAGCTGACCCAGCTTTATAGTATTATAATAGGGTGTTAGTCCAAGAAGCTAGCTAAGAGTACTAAGTGAGAGGTGATTTCTGCAGGCTTGGATACAATATATTATTGATTAACCAGTTGCTGCATTACATCAGCTAATCATTCGACTACTTCATCATAGCTCAATTTGAGATCCAGTGATACAAATGAACTTACTTTTTCTATTGCTTAAGTACAGGTTTTTGATAGATGAAAATGTAGCATTTTTGGTTCAACAAGTTTCGATCTTACCCATTACAAAACAGGGGACTCAGCTTTATACTAGTATTATAGGGCGTTAGTCCTGGCAGCTGGCTAAGTGAGAGGTGATTTCTGCAGGCTTAGATACAATATCTTGATGAACCAGTTGCTGCATTGCATCAGTTGTTAATCATTCGACTACTTCATCATGGCTCAATTCGGAATCCAGTAACAAAAATTAGCTTACTATGTATTTGTAGGAGAGAGGTCGTTGGTTCGATTCTACCTAGAGCTGCAAGTTTTATCATGTAATGTATCTATTGTAGTGCATTTAACATCTATTACAGGTTAAGCTCCAAGTACCAGAACAGCAGAGGTAACAGAAATGCACGCCGGTATCTAAGATCTGTAACTGGTTTGAGCACCTATAGGTAGCTGATTATTGAACTGAAGGTTGTGAAAACTGGGCTAGCGAAGTATTAGCTACTTTATAGATAGCATAGCGTTACCTTAATGCCAAATCCGAGTATGTCCATGGTACCAAAAAAGTACGATTTTACGCGTCACTGATAAGGTTTGGATATGATTGGAAGGGTTCGATGAGTTCTGATTGAACATCAGTCAGCTTCGTGCATCTTTGGTGGTGCATTTTAACTGTACTCAGATGCAAATTTTTCAATTCAGGGCTTCCCAGAGTCTTATCAGTGATGCAAAACGACAATTTTTTTTGGATGGACATACTTGGATTTGGCATTAAGGTAACGATAGAAAACAACGGGAATCTACCTCACGCGCTCTATCTTTTTCTGCAGAGATGTACTTGACTTTTCAAATTTCAATATTAGTGATTTGGGATCTATTTTCGACTGTTTGGGGGTCCTAGGGAAAGTTTATTTGAAAAATTAGACATCTGTTCAGACGTTTTTTTTGTCATTTGAAAGAAGAAGGACCTAAAAATCATTTTGTTGTTGCTCATATTTATAAAAATGAAGTTTTGTTTACATTTATCGAATCATTTTTGGGATCCTAAATTCTGAAATTGAGCTGTTGAAATTTCTACTAGGACTACTTACCTCAAGGAACATGTGGCCCAAAAAAAAGTGCTCCCAAATAAAAATATGACTTCTTGTATCTGTACTCCAGTACATATTGAGTACGATCGACCTTTTCTTAGTACCTATTTTCATTCAACAAGATATCTACCTACCTAATAAAAATATCATATGTTTCAAATTTAGAGAGTACTTACTCTATTTTTTTCTTATTCATCAATCACTAGTATCCGAGCATCATGACTATGGAGCCTCCCCAATCAGCTGCCTCCAACCTTCTCTGTCTTAGGTCTGTCTGGTGCACTCCCTGAGGGTGAGCCCTGTAGCCTTTTTGACAAGGTCCGTGATTGAATAAATTTTGTAATTGTTGGGATAGGTACTTCTCTTGTGAGTACCTACTCCAAAAATACTTACCCAAATGCGATCAAATTAAAAAATTGAGTTATACTGACGCGGAAATTATCTGAGCTACCAGTCTCAAATTCTAATGAAACTGAGCTAAATCAAAAAAGCATCTCCTAAAACGCCCTGTAAACAAAATTTCAAAGTGCTTGCTGAAATTGATTTTACAATTTTAGCAAATTTTCAAAAATGAAAAAAACAAGAAAAACTTTTGGTCATATATCTCCTAATTGAGAAATGAAAAATTGTGGAACCATAAATTCATATAATCACTAAAATTCATGAAATGAAACTAATGCAGTACCTAGGTACAAGCTAGAATGCTACCTTGAATGCTGAAAGCTGAAAAAAATGTAAAAGTAACCAATAAGCTGTAGGTAGGTATCATAAACAATGCAGAAATCCTCTTACAATCAGCGAGTTGGTGATTTTAAAAGCTGTACGTTAACATCTTCATGATGAACGCTTCATTTTTTTTTCAAACAAAATGAACCAGTGTGAATAATTATTTATTCCTTCTTTCAGCTACTAAAAACTATCAGTTTTGTACCATTCTGGAGCCTGCAGCAAATTTTCAATTCTTTCGGAAATTTCCAATTTGTTTGGAAAGGTTTAAAAAAAATGAACTTGAGTAAGTAAGTATCTACCTGTAACTTTGGTTTGCACTTATTGAAAGGCCCAAAGGTATATGTTTATTAGCTCTTTCGATGCTATTTGTATAATTTTTGGAGAAGACAGATAAAACGTTGGAGGCTGCAGAATGGCCTAAAACTGGTTGTTTTTGAAATAGCAGATGAAGGAAGGTCCGGGTGAAATGAAGTACCTAATAATTTCTATTAATTTATCTTAATTGAAGAAGAAAAATACAATGAGCAATGAAAAAGTTGTAAAATCGCCCATAAAATATACAGCTTTTTTAAATTTCTGGAATTTTATAAAATATGCATAAGTACGTCAAAATTAGTCCAAAAAATAATTTTGGCTGTTGGAATTTAGGTTACGGGGGATTGAAGACGTCAGAGATCGAAGCATACCAATTCGAAAGATTTCCTCGTGAGTACAAATGAAACTTATGTGTTTGTTTGAATCTTTCATTCCTCAGGCCTCCGAATAACAAATGAACCCTTCTTCATGGACGGATGTCGATTAATTGTGCTCGGGATTTTTCATGTTCACTACCTACACTTATGGATAATTTGTATTGAAAATTGGCAGAGCACATGTTGTATTAAAAAAAAGTTGCAATTTTTTTTGATTTCCTCAATGTAGGTACCTACAGGTACGATACACTTTCAAGTTTTCTATTCTTTGCCTTTTAAAAAGGAAGAGGAGGACTTGGGGTACAATTTGATTAAATTCGTGCTTTCTTGAATAAGTAGTAAATCGTGGCTTGAATTATTTAAAAAATACTTTCAGAATTATTGCGCATCTATCTCCGTGAGGTTATATCGTTGAGCCAGAAAGTAATTTCTATACCCAATACTAAGTTTGAAAGGTTATAACTTGAATTTATTTAAAAAATTCAGTAATTTTTCATACTTGGTTTGAAGTATAGTTTTGGTTTGACACCAGTTCAAGCATCTTTATATATTGATTTTTTAAACATTGAAAAAAATTGAAAAAATACAAAAGAAAAAAATTTACCCTTTAGGTAGGTATTACGCCCGAGTTCTTCAACCAGTTCTTCGTTTTGGTTTAAATTTTAGCCGCAAATTTTGGTTTGAGAGCATGAGATTTTATTACTTTTTCAAATTTATTCGAAGACCCTGAACCCGATAAATAAATACGTTAAAATTGGACTTCTGTTCGACATTTTTGAGAGAGACAAATGTTTTCAGCAAAGAATACCTTATCTTTTTTCGGGAAACATGGGACTAGTGTCATTTAGTATACTGGCATCGGAATCCGCAGTATTTTCACCGTCATTTCTTCTGATTTTTTTGGGGGATTCAGAAGATCTAAATTGAGAAGTGCTAAATAAGCAAAATTTGAAATAGAATTTTTATCAATTAACAGATGAACGAGGACCCAAGCACAATTTTGAATGAAAAGATCCTCTCTCAAAAAATAAATGAGAAGATAGGTATTGGGCGAGTTATTTAGAAAATTCGCGTATAAATTCGATTGTGACATACCTTTTGTCAAGACTGTAATTTTCGAATTTATTATTCTGAAATTTCGATGAATTCATTTTTCACCAAATTTTTTCATGTGCACTGATGAGAGTCTTGGATTTCAGTTCCGAGTCGAAAATTGTTGTATGTAATTGAGTATAACTTTTTGAAGTGTCGATGTGATGGGTAGATCTCCCAAAGTCAAAAATATTTTTCTGATTTACTTTTCATAAAACCTTCATTTTTGAGAATATGTGGTTTCTCGTATCTCGTGCAACTTTTTTTTAGGTAGTGATACTTTCAAATCTGATAGTTACATTCACGTCCGGTCACCAGACACCTTCTATGAATGATACGAAAAAGAAAAATTATCTTACCTTTGAAGGAAAATGTAGGTACCTAATTTTTCTAACTCCTCTACTTTTAATTTGCGAGTACGTACACCAAAGTAAAAAATATATTCTGATTCACTTTTCAAAAACTTTCATTTTTGAGAATGAGTATGTGCCTAATTTTATGTAGGTACAATCACTTTTTTTTGGGTAGTGATACTTTCAAATCGAAAATTTACATTTCAGTCCAATCACCGGACACCTTACATAAATGACAATGAAAAAGAAAAATTACACTCTTACCTTTGAAGAAAAGTAGTATGTACTAATGCGTTTATTTCGACTTCCGACAGTAGACATACCTAGTTCTCTAAATAGGTAGGTAGCCTGTCAAAAATTTATGTCTGCTTTTTTCTTTAAACTGCAGTCATGCATGTCCCACTACAATTTTTTTCACTTCTTCATTTTCTTTTCAAATCATAAGACGTAATGAAATCGGCTTTGAGGCTTGCTTCCAAAAAAATCGGGTAATGTTTGAACTGATCATTTTGGAAAACCTCATAAACGATCATGCCAAAGGTTTCCGATTTGTTGACATTGTTGACCAAATTTAATGGCATTGGCATCCTCAAGCTTAGGAATTTTTAGGAAAAATAAGTATACAAATCTCGCTAAACGAAAATAAATACTTACTACAGACTTGAAAAATTATCATCAGCAAATTAATCACGAGTTGCAGTGGTGTAGCCAGGATTTTCTGAAGGAGGGGGCAAAACCAGATTTTTAGGCATGAAAAATCGAAATGAGGGGTAATTTTCTGGAAATCTATTGTGATGTGTGGTGATTTCATGAAAATGAAGGCAAAATTACTGCTCGAGCGAAGCGAGAGCGAAAATTTTTGGAAAAATGGGTCCAAACAACGAAAAAACGTCCATTTTTGCATGTTTTCGTTTTATTTCAAATTTCCCTCGCAAGGGGGGGGCCATGGCCCCTTTCGCCCCCCTCTCCCTTGGCTACGCCACTGACGAGTTATCAAAGTCTGTTGTTGATTACCATACATATCTTTTTTTTTAAATTTCTGATTGTGAGTTGAAAATCCAACTAGGGAACCTCATGAAGTCCCCCCGCCCTCCAGGATTTGTATGGAAAGTGATCTTATTGGTATAGCCCTTGGCCCCAAGTACCACACCATGAAAATTTTAGCAGCCAGTTTTGAGTTCTACTCCCACAATAAAATTTTGAATTTTAAAATTTTCAAAAACCGCCATCCCTATGTTCAGATTTTTCCTACATGGTGTTGTTGTGCGAAAATGTTGACCCACGTGCTTGACCAAGGGGTATGTTTTATTTTCCCTTTCAACTGAATGATTCATATTATTATATTTTTCTAAGAATATTCAAATTCTTTATTTTCGATGAAAATTTGAATACCTACTCCTTGAAAACTGTAAGTAATATGAGAAATTTAGTTGAATGGGAAAATGAAAAAAGGCCTTTGTGCAAGCGAGTGGGTTAGAATTTTCCCACGACGACACCGTGAGAAAAATCTGAGCATCGAGGGTATAGCGATTTTCGAAAATTTTGAAATTCAGAATTTTACTGTGGTTGCTGAACTCGAAATTGGCAGCTAAAATTTTAATGTTTTTGGTATTTGGGCCAAGGGCTACACTGAGACCGCCTTCCATTCAAATTCCTGCGAGAACACTTCATGAAGTTCCCTAATTCTGGAAGAAGTTTTTTCCCAAGTCACTGGAAAACAAGAAAATGGTACTCATAGAGCAGAAAAAAATGTCACATGCTAACCATTGAACATACTCGAGAGAAAATACATAAAAACGACTTGTCGACTTGTAGATGGTAAGACAGTACGAAACCATCGAAAAACTAACGTAAGTAATGCGTAATAACCATAACTATAACAAAACCAGGTCATTCACTTGAGATTTTACATTTGATCATAACGCTCAAAACGAGTTAAAAAGACAACACTCCCCAAAAATTTTTATGGTTAATACCTTTTAGAATTTTTAATGTTTCGAAACCTTAAAAGCAGAGACAAAAATTTCTGAAATTGATGAAAAATTCAGAAAATGAACTAAAAAATACCCTTACCTTTTTCTATTGCACATATGCAAATGCATTGTCTTCTGGTTCCTTGTTAGAAATTTAAATTTACGAAGCTCCACATCACGAAAATACGTTGGCGCGAAAATACAACTAAACAGGTAAAGAATCCCTTTACCTACTATGAACGATGAAATAAAAATGTTGCCAATTGCTTAAATTTACAGTAAGGCTTGAAAAAAATTGTTATTTCTCTTTTGAACTAATAGTTTCAAAAAATTCTTCTTCTTTTGAACTAATGGTTTCAAAAAAAAATTTTGGTTCAGAAAAGAGGTAGAAATCGACTCTCGAGCAAAGGGAGAGCAAAAGCTTTTAAAAACTTGTATTTCAAGAGATGAAAAAAACGATGTTTTTTTTTTAGAAATTTGTTCACTGTTTTAGATAAAAATTTTAGAATTTGAACGATAAGTTTTAAAAAATTTCAATTCTGAAAATGAGAAGCAAACTGGTTCGAGACGTGCGAGTGTAGTGGAGCAAAAGCTAGTTTCAAAAAGTAGAAAAACAATCTTTTTTAGGTGAAAAGTGGTTTTTTGGTTTGAATATTTGTTAAAATTTGAATACCTACGTATTTATTAGATTTTTATGAAAGTTCTATTTCAATTATTTTGGGAAAAAACGTAAGAGGCATATAGAATAAAAATAAATCTTGCCCCCAGCCAAAGTGAGAAAGACAACACATACCTAGTGATGTGATCTGTCAGTCCACTCCAATGATTTCACTCTCTTCCATTAAGTCGGTATTCATTTTTAATTGGCATAAGAAAATGTTCTACATATTTGTACATTTATAACGGAAAAGTGTAAAATAATCAAGAAGAACTAAGGGAGTATGCTTGTGTAATACCTGAAATAAAAGTTACTTACTAGGTGATTGACGTATATAAAGATTCTTGAATGATAAACGATCGATATATATACATTTTTGAAATTAAGCTGTTTAAATTTCTATTAGGACTACCTCAAAGGTCTTGCCGTGTAGACAAAAAAAAATGCATCTAAATATGAGTTATTTTATCTGTACTCAAATACATATTATGTACGGTCGATCGTGTCTTTGATATTTTTATTCCACAAGATACCTAATAAAAATATCATACCTAAACTCCAACGTGAAATTGAATCTAATTCAAATCCCATCGAAAACACTCCTCCACACTCTCGTTATAGTACCTACCTACCTACCTTTCCAACTCTAATTTAATTTCCATTACAAATTTGCTCCATCGTCTTCTACCTAGGTACACATTGCCAAGTTACTTAATCTTTTAAAAACAAACAGAAATGTTACGCAGACTAATTAAAAATGAAAACACTACAATCTAGACGCCCTCGTCTCGTCTATATATTATACTTACTTGTCAACTCGAATCTATCGCAGATGAAACTTTCATCAACCAGGAAGTTGTAAACAAAAACAGGTTTTGCATGAATTACTAAATTCGTTCAAAACTTTACTTATATCCGACAGTAAGTAAATTTACTCTAAATTGCTAACATATTTCGTGAAATTAGTCTCGAAGCTGCGTGGCAGTGTGTCATTTTTATTTCATAAACGACGACGAGTCGACGACGCGACGATATGACGTCAGCTGATGTCAAATTGTAACGTTAAAAATATTGCTTTATTGATGGGGTAATTTGAAAAGTTATTGTTTAACGAGTAACATAACTGCTCGACTTAGATCTACGTATATTTTGCACAGTTTCTTATAAATTGAAATGAAACTTATATGTATCGAGTCTCTATAATAATGTGTAAGTGTGTTAATGTAGAAAAAATGCGTTAATTTTTGAGTAGTCGTCATAAAAGTCGAAGCAAAGTGATGATAAATTTGGTAGATTATAAAAAGTAGGTTCGAAGTATTTTTGAAATGTTCACTTATATTTATTGAGTTAGTCCTAAATACCCTACGGTTACCAACTTGGCTATAAAATTTGCGTTAAAACAAAAAAATTACTTATTACATCCACAAAAACTGGAGTTGAAAATAAAGATAAACCAATATTTTGCATGATGTTTTTTATTCATCTATAAGTATATAATTCTCCGCTTCAAGATCCCCCCTCCCCTCCACCATTCAAATGTTTGCGATGATTAATGTGGAATGTGAGATTGTTTGTAATGGTTTCATTCTCCAACAAACAAGGTATCTGAACAGTCACAGAAATTTTTGAACTGCAAGAATAGGTCAAAAGAGCATGAAAAAATCAAGTTTGGGCCAAAAAGGGGGAAAACCAAAATTTTACCAAATTGACCTAGAAAGCTCAAATCTTATGTAATTTCCATTCTCAGGCCGCCAAATGGATTTAAAATAGTTTAGGACCGTGTTTTGAACACTTCTGGAGCCTCCAGCAAATTTTTATAAGTTGAAAAATTTCTACAACATTTTATCAAAATAAATGAAGTTTAGTTCATATGCTTGCAATTGGGGCTTATTAGTGACTTACATAACCGATACTCACAATTTTTCTGAGATCGGCCTGGTCCATAGTAAGTGCTATTGGTAATTTGAACAAGATTTTATGGATTTTCTGGAAAATTGGAATTTTTAAAGAGTCGCTTGAGGCTTCAGAACGGATTGAAACCATGTTTAGTTGACTCAGCGTGTCGAAATTGTGGTTTGAAGTCAATTTTAGCATTTTAACTTCCATTTGGTAAAGTTTTCTGAAAACGTCAACATTAAAAGATCTGCTGGAGGCTCCAGAGTTGCAATTCGACGGTTCGAAAATTGGGTTCGTAAAGAATTTCAGCTCTTTATGTCGATTTGGGAAATGTTGATTTATTCATAAAAAATCTAAAAATGGATTTCAGTGCCTAAAATTTTGGTTGGTGAGTATTTTCCCATGCTTTCTAAATCTGGTTTTCCCTGTTCTTAAATTTTTGTGCTAGTTCGGAAATTTTTTTTGCAAAATTGAAAAATCTTCATTGACATTTGAAATTTGTGGGTTATAGCATATTGCACAATTTATTATTCTTCCTAAATTGAATTAGTTTGGACTTATGGTGAGAATTTCACGTGCTGCAGATAAGCCTCAAGCTCGGTTTTCGTGTACAATTTTTTAGTATGAACCGCTGAATACTTCATCAATCAGTTTTTCTTGAAAGAGATTCATAATGTCGGAGTTGTGGTGCCTGGAATTTGGTACTAGAAGCAACAAAATTATTATTAGCCAAAATCTTAGGTACTGAAGTGAAGTTTTCGATTCATAGTGAATTTTTGAAGGTTTTTGGGCAAAAAATGAGAAAAAAAATCCAAGATCTTACCAAATTGACCTAGAAATCTGAAATTGAGGATGTATCTTATTTTGAACCTGTCAAATCGATTGGAAACAGTTTCAAGTTGTTTTGAATAGTTCATGGAGCCTTCAGAAGATTTTTGAAACTTGAAATTTCAACAAAATTTTATCAAAGGAAGTTGAAAAGCAGACATTTACTAGCAATCTGATCGGGCACTCATGTTTTGTAAGTTTGATTTGTGTCAAGTTCTACGTTATTCGGCAATATAATGTTTTTTTTCAATCATAGCAATCTGATTTCATAATGCTCTAAAATCGATTTAAAATCGTTTTCAAAACATTTTTGAATCTCCAGCGACTTTTTGGAAATTACTTTGGAGCCTTCGGTAAATTTTCAATGTCTGAAATTTCCATAAAATGTTACCAAATGGAATTGGAAAACCGAAATTCACTCTGTACTTCAATTTCAACACGCTATAAAGTCAACTGCGGCCTGCGGGTCAATTTCAAATCAATTTAGCCTCCAGCTGATTTTTAAAACTTGAAATTTCCAAGCTTCCAGCTACTACCTAGTTTTTGGAAATTCCAGTTTTCCAAAAAACGTCATAAAACTTGTTTAAATCATCTTGAGCACATATCGCACCTCGGGAGTTATAAGGTCACATCTCAAAAAAGTGAAATTTTACAGGAGAGTGATTTTCTTTTTTTTTAAAACTTGATTCATTATTTTCATCAACTTATAATCAATTGTGAGGAATGAATAGCATGTCATTTTGAAGATTGGGTATCCTACCTTCATTTAGCATAAGAATATTTTGAAAAATAAAATCTTAAAGAGGAAATATTTCAATGTTTGGAAAACATTTTGAGTTATAACCTTTCATAAAAAGTGATCTGGAGGCGAAAAAAAGCGTCCAAAAAAATTTTCATGATAACAAAATTGTAGAGAATTAAATTTCCAATCGACATAATGTCGTTAGTTTTTTTCTAGAGTGCTTAGTTTTTGAGTTTTTCCCAAAAAACTAAAATTTTAATATATATGCAAATTAATTTTTCTGAAAAATGTTCTATTTTAAAAATTTTTTGTTTTGGAACAAACCTACAAAAAATACACTCCTTGTGATTATTTTACATCTTAAAAACGTTCAACACTATCGAAACTGGTTTCTGACACTTTGTATGTGCAAATTTTACTCAAAGAAAGAGGAGTTTTTTGAGATGTGACCTTATAACTCCAAACAACTTGCAATGTTGTAGAAATTTTGAGTTAGGCCCTTTGCATTTTTTACATGATCTAAGCAGCATACCCGACTCAAAGTGTTATTTTTGGTTGCAGGGGGTCATGCAAACCCCAAAAATGCAAAAACATCAAAATCGATTTTTTTTTAGATGTGACCTTATAACTCCCGAGGTGCGATATGCTTCAGATTGGTGCTTCTTAACGACCTACTTGGCTGATAAGGTACAGCCAGGGTAGTTCTATTCATATTTGGTGGAATTTTTTTTTGTTTTTTCTGCTCCCATCCCCGAAGTGATTCCATTTGATGAAAAAATAAATACTATAAAGTTTCAACCCCCCAAGTGAAAAAAAATTGCACCAGATTCATATTGTCTCCCGCAATTTTCAAAAAATCAAAAAATGGAAAATAAAGCAAAATTGATCAATTTTTGATTTTTTTCTCAATCTGCTCCCTCCCAATATTCTCCATTTGAACCAAAACAGCCCCTAAATTTTTTACACTCCTCTAATGGGAAAAAAGTGTGAGATTGAAGGGGTCCAAATTTGCCATTTTGAACAATGAAATCACACTTCATTACCTACCGAGCTACTATGATGTTTTTTTCTAAACATAACAAAAGACGAAAGCATCAATGTTTTGCAATGCTACTTATGTAGCGAAATAGCAAATTTGACCACCTTTCAGTTTTCATTATTTTTTTACAAAGAAAGGGATAAAAAATGTGGGGGCTGTTTTGGTTTAAAGAGGGAATATTGGGATGGAGTAGAACAAAAACAATCAAAGATTGAAAAATGTTGCATTATTTTTTAATTTTTGATTTTTTGGAAAATTGGTGGTAATCTGGCTCCACTATTTTTTCACTGAGAGCGAAAACAAAATTCGGGAATTATTTTCTCACCAAATGGAACAACTTTGATGGATAGGAGCAAAAAAATCTCAATTTGAAACCAAGAGCCACCCAGAGGTACACGACATTTTTTTCAAAATCGGTGTATTCCAGTTCGAATCATATTTTCGTCCAACAATTTCATAATGCAGTTATTTGAAAATTCGAAAAATTTATTCTTCCGCCTCCGTTTCAAGTAAGAACATGAAATCCAGGTCACACCTTATTTTTGATATTCTTCCTTTTTGGGACCTCCAGCGGCTTTTTGGAAATTTTAGTTTTCCAAAAAATGCCACAGAATGTATCCGATTTAAATTTTAGTGCGAACTGTACGTAAATTTTTGGTAAAATGTTATGGAGATTTCAAATTTGAAAGAGTTGGGTATGTGAAATCATGAAACCAAGGTCTTATTTGAATTCAGCACCCATAAAAACCTAGCGAACGATGTGTCACACGAAAATACCTGTTATTTTCATGCTTCACTCAAAATCCCCCGCCCTCTTCTAGAAGTAATTACTCCAATTGTAACATCATTTTTAGATGAAACGCGATATACTTCGATCTAAAGCAGATTAGGGTTGGTATACTTACAGTCGAATTGAAGTAGATTTTACATCATTACTAATGAACGGCGCCTTGGTTCAATTCGTGCCACCCCCTTCCCCCCGAATGACCTTTTGGATAATAAATTCCACGGTGAGAAATGCTCCTCTTTTGATGCTCTGCGACGTCACTTCGCCTATTTTTCTAATTTCTCATCGCGGGCGAGTTTTAAATGGGCAAATTTAAAATTTAGTCAAAATGCCCCCCCCCTCAAATGTGTTATCGAATGGATTGCATTTTTTTTTTCATTTTACGTAGATGCTTCTTGGAGGTAATAAATTGTGCAAAAAATAACCTCCCCCCCCAAAAAAAAAGTTGATTGAAGTTTTAAAATTTTTTCTTCATGTTGGTGAACATTTTAACGTTGCGTAAGGGTCCGACATTGCAAAGTAGGGGCCAAAATTCGAAAAATCCTCATTACAGAAAAGTCTCAAAAGTTGATAATGAATAAAATGTACTTATACCATAGGTGTTCATCTGTTCAACGTATAGCCATTCAGCGATTAGCATTTCAAAAGCCAATTAGAGATTAGGATTTTATTATGATGCTTAGCAATATTTTGGCGCCAAATTCGAAGAGGTAACCAGTAATTGTTTGCGTCCGCGATAATTAAGAATTTTAGCACTGTATTCATCAGAAATTTCTACGCAATTTTTAAATGGAAATAAATTTATGAATTTTAAGTTTACAGGTAACCAATCAACAAACAGTATTTCGACATAAAGGCAATCAGCAATAATTACTGTTTATCAAAACCAAATTTGGGACTGATTTGGAATTTAATTTTTGATATTTTTTTGTTTTCATTTGTATATATGAATAGATGAATCGGTGAGAACAGAAATGGGCTAAGTCCATTTTCGCACTTTTCAGGAATAACAAAAAACTGATTTATTTGAAAATCAAAATTTTTTGGTAAACATGCTTAAGGTCATTGAAAGAGGACCCCAAGACACAATTTCTAGCACTGTTTAGAGAAAAAAATATCCACGTGTGCCGGCGCTATTGCTGCCTAAACAAATGGGACTTGGACCCTTTCTGCACTCAATCGCCAAAATTTTTTTTGGAATTGCTCGGGCACGAATGGGGCTTGATTCTACATCCAAGTACATCATTTAGACTGCTATCTCGTTTAAGTTGACCAAAAACCCCTTGAGGTATAAGACTTTTTGCCGAAGTTGTTAAGTTGTTAATTTTTTCATCTTTTTTCAGTTCAGAGATGAACTTGAATTTCAAGAAATGGTCTTCTCAAAAATGTTAGTTATTTTTCAAGGAATTCAAAAAATTTTACAAAAAAGTCATAAATGTGGATCCGCTCTTTTTCTGCGCCCAAATACCACTTTCCCGGCAGTTTTGCGGAAATCTGACATCACCAGTCGATCCGCCGTACTTTGAAACCCCCATATCCGTGAAAAAAAAATTCCAAAAATGTGACTTGGTCCCTTTCTGTTCTCACTGATTCAATTTCATTTAGTCGAATGTTCTAATTTAGGAAAAATGTATTTGAGTTCATTTCAATAAAAGTAGTTGGTCTAGGTACATTCTACTTTATAAATTATAAAAAGAGATGAAAAAATTAAAAATCAACTTCAAGTTGATATTTAAAAACAAACTTATCAACCAATATGGTGAAAGCAAATGCAAAAACTATCTTGCAATCAGCTGATACATTTTTCCATTACATATAATAACCGTATTTATACATGGGATTGTTGTTTATAGACATGATTGAACCGGAGTACTTACCTCAAAAAAAACTTCCTATTTCAAAATGCTGTAAAACGTGCCAATTTAAATTTTTTTCAAAACTTCCTGGGTTCACTCGTATATCCAAATTTTGGACATTTTCGAGCGAAAAAATCGTTGATTCCATTTTTTCAAAAGTATTTTGATGTCTACCTTGCTCATCATTAAAAATCTCAAATTTTTTTGGTATTATTGAAGTAAAAGTTCTCATTTGAAAAAACACATTCGAGAGCATTTGAAAATATCACATTCCTGGGTAATAATGACGTGTAAGGAAAAATATCCGCAAAAATTTTCTGCTCTAACTTTTGCCTCTTTTGATAAAATTGCTGCGTATGCGAAGTTGCATAACTGTTGTAATTGTTTTTTCTCCAGAGTGCCAACACATAGCCAACCAGCGAGTAGACTTTTCAAAGATAGCCAATTCATAACAAATATGTACTTAGTACTTTTATAATGCTAAGCAATAATGTTTTGGTGCCAAAATCGAAAAAGTTACATTTAGTTGTTATCGTCAATGATAATTTGAAATTTTCGGATGGTATCATAAAAAATTGCCAAGAAATTTTTAAATTGTAGAATAAACTATTTTTTGAATTCAATATCAATTTTATAAAGTTTAGACATCTTTCTATCAACAAGAAGTTGAACTGAAAAATAAGAAAAATAAATTTTTTAAATTGATGCTAAATGTCTAAGCTGAGATCAGTTGATTATGCCATCAAAAAGTTGTTCAGTTGAATGTTCTAATTTTTGAGAAATTTATTCGATTTCATTTGAATAAAAGTATGTAGGTATTTGGTACATTCTACTTTATAAATTGAGTATTTAAAAAATCAAGAAATGAAAAATCAGCTTCAAGTTAATATTTAAAAGCGAACTTGGCATCCAATGCAACCATCGACCAATGGTGTAAAGAAATGCAAAAACTATCTTGCAATCAGCGAATAGCTGATGGTTGTTTTTTTTTGCATATCAATCTACATATTTATTGTTTTGAAATTCTGTGTATTGCACCCTCTCCTCTCTTTGAGAGCTTATTTCGAGGTTTCCCTTATTGAGAGCTCATCTCGAGGTTAAAGGGAAATTTCAAAATCTAAAATTGACTTCAGCGACCCGAAAACACCCTATTTCGATACCTATGTCGGATTTTTTCGAAATTTCATGTTTTGCACCCCCTCCCACTGAGGGTCCATTTCAAGATCAGGAGGACTATTAATGCTAAAATCGACTTAAACGACCCGAAACCCCCCTATTTCCATACCCAAGTGAGATTTTTTTGAAATTTCATGTTTCAAACCATCTTCATCCCTCTTAAGGGCTCATTTCCAGGTCAAGTGGGTAATAAGCTAATAAGTGGCAAAATCGACTTCAGTGACCTAAAAAAAATATCCAAAATTTTACGTTTTTCCCTTTAAAATTCTATTCATTGGCCGCTACTTCTTTATTTCGGACCACTGAACGCCATACCTCTCCCTTATAAAAAAAAGTTGAAATGATGGAAACGTGTGTTTCTTAATTCTCCACAACTTCTGTTCAATCTTTTTTTTTTGTAAGTATGTGCCAAAAAAAAACAACACAGAAAATATATGGACCCTTTGAACCCCCTCTCACCAAAAAAGGAGTAGGGTGGGTTCATTTTGGTGGATTTTTGGATATGTTGAAGAGAGCACTACGTATTACAAATCCATTGAGCCCAAAAACCTGCTTCATGGAATTTTGTCCGGGTATACTAATACTTTCCCGATTGGCACATTTCTGGTGATATCTGACTAATCATTTCTGCAGTCAGAAATTGCCGTTTTGACAGTCAGATTCGCAGTCTGACTACAATCAACCAATCAGAAACAAGTATTTTTTTGAAATTCCAAGATGGCGGTGACTCGTCAGAAGACTGAGTGGAGATCTGAGCGTGGATCTGACTAGTCAGATCCACACTCAGAACCACAGTCAGATATTGCCGTTTTGGCAGTCAGAAAATACATTCTGACTGATATGTGGTCAGATCCCTATTCAGATGCACTGTCTAAAAAATGCCGTTTTGCCAACCGGGATTGAATTCTTTCGTAACTTACTATCCTTTTCATCACTTCTGTGCAAAGTGATGATGCTCTTCCAAAATAAATATTTTTGCTTACTTGCTACCATTTGTCTAAAATTTTTGTTATGTACTCAATCGTAACGTTGTTGTGTTAATTTAAAAAAATACACGAACGGCAGTTTGATAAATCAGAAATTGATCAACCATTAATGCATACTGTGTGGTTGAAACGTAAAAACTGTGTACGATTCCTTTTCATTCATGCTATAGCTATCCTGTACGAGTCGTGTGTAATAGTAGAAGGTGCGCATTAAAGAGAGCAGCACCTCCCGACACCAGTCTAAAATTGTCGTCGAACTCTCTAATACGTCTTATTTGGCTGGAAAAAAATCGTATTTCTCGAAGAAAAATATTTATGGGAGAAGTGTTTTTTTCATGATTATATCATTTCATTATTTGATTGATTTCTTCTCACAAACAATTTACACACATGTTGACTTGAATGAACCAATTGTTCAGTTCTTAGTTTAATAAAAATACATGTATAGATTCACTTACGAGTATACCTATTCCTGATACAAAAAAAAAAAAAAAAAAAAAAAATGCTTGAGAATGGCTCAGGTAACTCGCATATAAACAAAAATAAACTTGGCATTGGTTTTATTTAGGCTATGGCAAGGACCAAGGAGTCTATCGCGAATTCGGTGAAGGTAAAGGAACCTCCCAATAAAATAGATTTGTGTTCGTTTATCATGCGATGTGATACATAAACAGAAGGGTTCAGATATCATTAATATTACTTTGCTAACAATCTATACCCGCATATACTTACCTATAGTGTATAAGGTACCTACCTACCTACCTACCTACCTATATTTTTGGCTGCCTACATTGTAATACTTATACAACTACACCTATAAAAATAATTCCTACACTATAATTTTTCATTAACCTAACACAACAAAATAAAAGTAAAAAAACACCCCATAGATACGAACGATTTTTTTAACTCATTTTACCAACAACTACGACTGTATATTTTGGAAATGTTTCGTTATCGCGGCACGTTGTCGTCGTTTTCAAAGCTAAAATGTTTCCTTTTGTCGGTTAAAGGTCTACAGATGATATTTACGAATGTACTTCAACTCGCTGCCTTTGCCCCTTGACCCATTCGACGAGTGTGTAAACGAAACACCACACAAAAGCCAGAGAGACGTAGACGAGACGCGGTGACGATAACGAAATGCCAAATGTTTAACCCGTCGGCATGGTACCGTCTCAACCCTTTTGCCCCCCCTTACTCGTACCACATCCTCGTATGACTCACGACGAATAAAATACAACCCGAGAAAATTTTGTCCATAATGTCATTGGCGTATATAATACGAGAGAATGTATAAGACCAATTCGAAGATTTGTTTTTACAACTATGGCAATTTGGTACCCGATATCACGACGAGTTGAATTAAAAAAATACTCGAATTCGGTCCGCGTTGATAAAAAAAAAAACTTGCGACACCCTTCGAATGATATACGTTGGTTTTTTTTTTCTCTAACCAGTGTAAGGGTCTGGATTCGATATTTGAATCGGGTGGAAAGCAAAATGCAGAGAAAAATAAAAAGTAAAAAATGTGTATTATCCCAAGTGGGAATTTTTTCACAATTTATTTCCGCTGCTCGACGAATTTACCTGAGGAATTTGTCGTTCTATCGCCATAGAACGAGAATGCTAATAACGTTGTAGAATTATTCAACCTTTTTTTCCTTTTTTCGTTTTCATTTCTACTCTTGCGCGTCTTTCGAATCGTTGTTCTAGTTTTTGGAATATTGTCCCTCGTATGGTTGCGTATACGAGTAAGTCGTCCTGTCGTTGTCGAAAAACTTGTAAAATATTTTATCTCGTTTGTTTTTCCAATTTCGTTCGACGCGGTGGCGTATTTTTTGAAAGCTTTGAAAAAACAACGTATGGGGTTGAAGTTGTGCGTTGGTTTGTCAAATTGCAGCTATTGATTGGAGACGGTTTGGGTGATGCTTCCGGGCTAATGTAGCTATTTTTAGATGATGGGGTGGAGAAGTCAAAAAGTATGGGGTTGGGGAAAGGAAGAGTACGTTGATGTAAGAAAAATATTGTGAAGACGAACATAAATTTAGTATTTAGGTGGTTTGAGAATAATAAAGATAAAATTTTGCCTGAACTGGAACACTATCTAGCTGCAGTTTATTGAGAAAGTGGTAATATTTTCAAGGTGAATCGAAAAGAGTTAAATACCCTTTAATTTGGAAATACATGCATATCTTATATACTACATATCAATACCACACATCTTGCAGTAATATACACCCTTCCAATACTTACCTATCAGGAACATAGGTGCCTTCAGGAGAATCGTTGGGGGCAGGCGCATCTACCCTCTTGGTCCATGGGAATGCCCCAGCCTTGCCCTCTTGATCCACTGGTATGCCCCAGCCTTGGAGGCTTCTTCACGCCTGTGATGGGGCCTTCAAGCTATCATCCTCCTACTATGTCTCAAATCTTTCTTCTTCCCAAAACTTTTGTATTGTGCTTCTCATATACTTCAAATGTGACTGTATGGCTACATCCAGAGGAACACTTGGTCATCCTACACCAAGCCTCTGGCAAGTGGGTAGCACATGTTCCGCTGTTTCTTCCAGATACCCACATCTGCAACTTGCCTTGTTTCTTCAGTGGATGCTACGTATGTAGGAAAGACCCGAAGCAGCCTTTATCGCTGAGGGCCTGTGCGACCCAAAAGTCCAAGTCGGGGTCAAGGTCCATATTCTTTCTTATTGAAATGGTGGGGAAAACTTTCCTTGTACATAGTCCGTGCTCTGACTGTATCCACATCTTGTTCCATTTGTTTAAAGCTCGTTCCTGGATTAAAGCTACTGCTTTGTGTAACTCTTCTTCCTGAAGATACGGTCTTCTTTTATGGGCAAGCCAAGTCTGGGCTCGTGCTTCTATGGCTAATTCCAACGGCATTGAGTCTGCTATCACAGTTGAGGGTATGTAGCTAGTTCCTTTTGTAAAGCCTTGCTATATTTCTGGTCATCTGAAGGTGAAGTTTTCTGAGGTTGTCGACTATTAACCTAACCTAAATGTATCAGTTGAAAAATAATTTCAATTCTCAAGTCTCATCAAGCTGGCAGTTGATACGATTAATAAATTCAATTACTTACTTACTCAAATACGCCATCCACTCAGATGTTTAAACACTACAATAAGTTGAATGGGAAACTATTATTTCTTTCAATATGCTAACTTGTGCTTTTTTTTTTTTGGTTTTAGGTGAGTAGAATTCTTCTTCTTAAGAGTAATATGATGAGTATCAATATGCCCACACACAAGATTAAGTAAGTCTATTTACAATTTATAATATAATTTCGCTTGAATTAGTTGAAAAGTAAAAAATTACTTAAGTACATATTATTGGTGCTCAAAAGTCAACATTGAACTGCCGGTTACAATTCGTCCAACACTGCAAAGAACACCCATGAAAATATTTGAGATCTGGAGGTGCTCCCAACGGGGAGCCAGGGACCCTTCAAGAGGGGTAATTTTTTTGAAAAAGTGTTTTTTTTTGCTCTAGCCTTTACCCAACCTGATTTGGAAAAAATGATCCAGTTCCGAAAGATAGTAGGTACTTATTTGAAATTCTACGTCGACCTAGGCCAAGGCCACTTCAAAATTCATACATTTTGAAAAATTGTTCTTATCAAACATTTCGAATTAATCAAGTCAAAACATCAAAAGATACCATTTCTGAAACTTGAAAAATATTTTGAAACACAGTACGTAGTGCTAAATTTCTGATCATTATTTCTGATTTCAAAAAACCAAATTTGATGACCATTTTTCTCGATTTTCTGAATTTTCCAACGATGACTAAACAAATTGGCACCACTGTATCCCAGAATATTTCCCCAATTCCAGAAATGACCCTCTGGTATCGATTTTTTAGCTTAAATAATTTGAAATACATTGTAGGAATTCAAGACAAAAACATTTTCAGATCACAAATTTACCCGAAAATATAATAGATTTGCAAATCTTCCACCGCTCAGTGAAACCTTAAGTGGTCTTGGATTTTAATGGCAATGAAATAGGATCGATGCAAAATCTCGAATACTATCGAGACTGGATCATTTTCCATGACAGGATTAAGTATAAGGGCTGAAACAAAAAAAAAAACAGATTTTTTCAAAAATGTGTGCTCTTATGCGCCTGTAGGCCGTATCTGCTCTTCAGAGGCGCATTTGGAACTGTTTTTTTGTGATTTTCAACTCAAAATTAAGGTCTTCGAACTGAATTTGATCCAGGTCCTCCCACATTGTGTGAAAAAGTTCCGATTATGAAGGGAATGATTGAAGATAACGGGTCTAAAATGCACCGACGAGTGAGTGAAGTCACTGTTATTAGTTGAAAAGTGAAAAATTACTTACCTTGATGCACTAAATTTATGATCAAGTATTCATCTCGATTAATAATATTTTCCTGATTTCAGAAACCATATTATTTTGATTTGTTGGCCTGATTAATTTGAAATACGTACCTTGTATTCTAGACGAAAACATTTTCCGAACACAAATTTACCCAAGTTAAGACCTTCATTTTGGGTAGGAAGTAACTCAGAAAATATTTCAGTTCTGGAGATGCCTCCGAAGGGCAACTATAGGCCCTTAAACAAGGGAATTTTTGAATTTTTCTTTTTTTTTTGCTCTAGCTGTTACCCAACCTGATTTAGGAAAAATGATCTAGTCCCAAAAGATTGTAGGCTATATCTTTGAAATTCTGAACGTCGACCTGAGCCATTAGCATAAAAATCCAAGACCACTTCAAAATTCATGTTTTGAAAATTTTTTCTTCTCAAATATTTCGAATTCATTAAGCCAAAACATCGAAAAATATCGTTTCTGAAATTTGGAAAATATTTGGAACGACAATGGTGCTAAATTTTTGGTCATTATAGCCGATTTCAAAAAACGAAATTTGATGGCAATTTTTCTCGATTTTCTGAATTTTGCAACGATGATTAAAAAAATTGGCACTACTGTATCCCAGAAAATTTCCCCAATTCCAGAAATGGTACATTCATTTTTTAGCTTAATTAATTTGAAATACATTGTATTCAAGACGAAAACATTTTCAGAACACAAATTTACCAAAAATAATCGATTTACAAATTTTCAACCGTTCAGGGAAACCTTCGGTGGTCTTGGATTATAATGGCAATGACCTAGATCGACGACGCACAATCTCGAACACTATCTTCTGAGACTGGATCATTTTCCATAACATGTTAAGTAATGGGCTACAGCGAAAAAACCCTGACTTTTTCAAGAATGTGTGCTCTAAGCTCCTCTCATAAGAGGCACATCCGGAACTGATTTTTTTGGAGGAATTTTCATCTCAAAATGAAGGTCTCGATTGAATTTGATCCAGATCCTCTCACATTATGGGGAAGAATTCAGATTTTGAAGAGAGGTAATTCTTAAAGGTAACGTGTGTAAAATGAACCAACAAATGAGTGAAGTCCCAATTACTTACCTAGTTGAAAAGTGAAAAGTTACTTACCTTTGTGCACAAAATGATGTGCAATTACAATACAGCTTGTTGATCTGTGAATTCTGTATGCATTGCCTATCACATTTAAGATATGATCGTATGGCTGACGTCATTTCTGAGCTATATCGCCAAGGTTGGTTATTTAATATTTGTTCATATATGCCCGAAGGTGAAGAGGGATCTTCAGTGAGTAAGTCTTAAGTATTCGGGTAGATCATGAAGCGAAAAAATGTTGGAAAATGTTGATAAAATTCAGCGGAAGACTTTCATTTTGAGTTGGAAGTAACTCACAAAGTATTTCAGTTCTGGAGGTTATCCCAAAGGGGAGCTGTGGGCCCTAAAAAAGGGGTATGATTTGGAAAAAATTATCCAGTCCCCAAAGATGGTATTTGAGATTCTCCGTCGATCTAGTCCATAGCTAGGTATCAAAATTTGAGACCAATTCAAAATTCACACTTTTTGAAAATTTTTTCTTCTCAAATATTTCGAATTAATAAGCCAAAACATCAGAAAATATCGTTCCTGAAACTGGGAAAATTTCAAAAAACCTAATTTCATGAGTGTTCGGTCATTTTTTACGATTTTTTGAATTATTTCTCCGATTCCTAAATTACCTATATTATACTTCGATTTTTTAGCTTAATTAGACAAAAACATTTTCAAAACACAAATTTACCCAAAAATAATCATTTGCAAATTTTGAAACCGCTCAATGGAATCCTGAATGGTCTTTGGATTTTAACGGCAATGGCATTTCATCGATGCAAAATCCCGAGTACCATCTTTTGAGACTGGTTCATTTTCCACAACAGGTTGAGCCAGGAATAAAGCGAAAAAATACAAATTTTTCAAAAATATGTGCTTTGAGCTCCTATGTATCTCCTCTTAAGGGGCACATCCGGAACCTATTTTCTTTTTGAATGATTTTCAACTCAAAATTAAGGTCTCGACTGAATTTGATTCAGATCCTCACACATTACGAAAAAGAATTCAGATTTTGAAGAGAGGTAATTTTTAAAGATAACGTGTATAAAATGGACCAATAAATGAGTGAAGTCCCAATTAGTTTAAAAGTGAAAAATTACTTACCTCGGTGCACAAAATGATACGCAATTGGTATGGATGATTGTCTGGAAATTCTGCACGCATTGCCCATCACATTTAAGATATAATTGTATGGCCGACGTCGTTTCTGAGTTAGTAACTCAGAAAATATTTCAGTTCTGAAGATGCCTCCGAAGGGCAGCTATGGGCCCTTAAACAAGGGAATTTTTGAAAAAAATTGTTTTTTTTGCTCTAGCTGTTGCCCAACCTGATTTAGGAAAAATGATCTAGTCCCAAAAGATTGTATGTCTTTGAAATTCTGTACGTCGACCTGAGCCATTAGCATAAAAATCCAAGACCACTTCAAAATTCATGTTTTGAAAATTTTTTCTTCTCAAATATTTCGAATTCATTAAGTAAGCCAAAACATCGAAAGATATCGTTTCTGAAAATTTGTAAAATGTTTTAGAACGACAGTGGTGCTAAATTTTTGGTCATTATAGCCGATTTCAAAAAACAAAATTTGATGGCCATTTTTCTCGATTTTCTGAATTTTGCAACGATGACTAAAAAAATTAGCACCACTATATCCCAGAATATTTCTTTAATTTCAGAACAGATATATTTATTGTTTAGCCTGATTAATTTGAAATACATTTTATTCAAGACGAAAACATTTTCAGAACACAAATTTATCCAAAAAAATAGATTCGCAAATTTTCAACAGCTCAGGGAAATCTTCGGTCGTCTTGGATTTTAATGGCAATGACCTAGATCGATGCAAACTCTCGAATAGGTACTACCTATCTTTTGAAACTGGGTGATTTTAGGATTACTGCGAAAAAACCCTGATTTTTTTCAAGAATGTGTGCTCTTAAGCTCCTGTATCTCCTCTTATATAAGGAGCACATCCAGATATGATTTTTTTTTAGGGATTTTCAACTCAAAATAAAGGTTTTAACTGAATTTGATCTAGATCTTCTTACATTATGGGGAAGAATTCAGATTTTGAAGAGAGATAATTCGTAAAGATAACGTGTGTAAAATGGACCAACAAACGAGTGAAGTCCCAGTTAGTTGAAAAGTGAAAAATTACTTACGTTGCTGCACAAAATGATGTGCAATTGCTCCTCGTTGAATCTGTAGTATCGGTATGCATTTCGATCACATTTAAGATATAATCGCATGGACGACATCATTTCTAAGGTAGTATACTTATCGCCTAGGTTGGTTATTTGTTCTGTGCCCGAAAAGGTGAACGAGGGATCTTTCAATGAGTAATTAAGTATTAGGGTAGGTCATGAAGCGAAAAAAGGTTGGAAGATTTTAATAAAATTTAGCAGAGACTTTAATTTTGAGTTGAAAGTAACTCAGAAATTATTACAGTTCTGGAGGAGTGCTCCCAAAGGGGAGCTATGGGCCCTGAAAAAAACGGACATTTTTGAAAAAAAAAACGTTTTTTGCTCTTGCCCTCACTCAACCTGATTTGGAAAAAATTATCCAGTCCCCAAAGATGGTATTTGAGATTCTCTGACGATCTAGGCTGTACCCATTGAAATCCAAAACCACTTGAAAATTCATGCGTTTTGAATGTTTTTTCTTCTCAAATACTTATATCGAATTAATTGAGCCAAAGCATCAAAATTAGGAAAAATGAAATTCTACGTCGACCTAGGCCATTGACATAAAAATCCAAGACTATTATACTTCAAAATTCATAAGTTTTGAAAATTCGTTCTTGTCAAATATTTCGATTTAATTATATAAGTTAAATGCCAAAACATAAAAATATATCGTTTCTGAAACTTGGAAAATGTTTTGAAACACAGTGGTGCTAAATTTTTGGTCATTATTTCCAATTCCAAGTAACCAAATTTGATAAAAGTGTTCGGTTACCTATTTTTCTAGATTTTCTGAATTTCGCAACAATGACTAAAAAATTGGCATCACTGTATTCCAAAATATTTCCCTAATTCAAAAAATTATATATTTCGATTTTTTTAGCTTACTTAATTAATTTAAAATACATTGTATTCAAGACGAAAATATTTCAGAACACAAATTTATACCAAAAAAAATCAATTTACAAATTTTCAATCGCTAAATGAAACCTCAATGTGGTCTTGGGTTTTAATGGCAATGACCTAGATCAACACATATCATCTCGAATACTACCTATATCGTGTGTAAAATGGACCAACAAATATGTGAAGTCCCAATTTGTAGTTGAAAAGTGAAAAATTACTTACCTTGGTGCACAAAATGATGTCACATTTAGGATAATGATCGAATGGACGACATCAGTTCTGAGGTAGTATACTTATCGCCTATTAGTATGTTGGTTATTTGTTTTGTGCCCAAATGTGAACGAGGGATCTTTCAATGAGTAATTAAGTATTAGGGTAGATCACGAAGCAAAAAAATGTTGAGAAATTTTGATCAAATCCAGCAGAAGACTTTCATTTTGAGTTGGAAGTAATTCGGAAAATATTTCAGATCTGGAGGTGCTCCCAAAAGGGAGCTGTAAGCCCTAAAAGAAAGGATATTTTTGAGAAAAAAACTGTTTTTTTTTTTGCTCTAGCTCTCCAGTTAACCTGATTTGGAAAAAATTATCCAGTCCCCAAAGATGGTATTCGAGATTCTTCATCGATCTAGGCTATAGACATTAAAATCTGAGACCACTTTGAAAATTCATGCGTTTTGATAATTTCTTCTTCTCAAATATTTCGAATTAATTAAGTAAGGTTAAGCCAAAACTTTGAAAAATATCGATTCTGAAACTGGAAAAATATTTTGGAACAAATTTTTGGTCATTATCACCAATTTCAATAGACTAGATTTGATATACAGGTGTTTGACCATTTTTTTTTTCGATTTTGTATTCAAGACGAAAATATTTTCAGATCTCAAAACTCAAAAATAATCGATTTATAAATTTTTAATCGCTCAAATGAAACCTCAATGTGGTCTTGGATTTTAATGGCGATGACCTAGATCGATACAACATCTCCAATACTGTCTTTTGAGACTCGGTCATTTTCCAAAACAGTTTAAGCAAGGACTAAAGCGAAATAATACAAATTTTTCAAAAATATGTGCTTTGAGCTCCTGTGTATCTCCTCTTCAGGGGCACATCCGGAACCGATTTTTTTTTTGAGTGATTTTCAACTCAAAATGAAGGTCTTGATTGAATTTGATCCAGATCCACTCACATTATGGGGAAGAATTCAGATTTTGAAGAGAGGTAATTCTGAAATATAACGTGTGTAGAATGGACCAGAAATTGATTCGAATCCCAATTAGTTGAAAAGTGAAAAATTACTTACAACGGTGAAAATCAAGATCAAATTCAGCATTCGTAAAATCACGTAAAGCAAGGGGCAAAAATCCAATCGTTCGTCCATCTTAAACTACACCATCACCGGAAATCAACGAAAAATTCAGTCTTACCTAATGCGAAACAAAAATAAATTTTTTTTGAAAATAAACTTCGAAATTAAAATTAAAAAATTCAACGAATACAGAAAAATATCATACCTGTACGAAAAATCGCAGGATTCAAAAAATTCAAACTCCAAGTACCTCTTGGTGCACAAAATGATGTACAATGGACATATCTGGATAATATGGTTCCTCTGGTGGTAAATTCTGCATCTGCATGCATCGCCTATCACATTTAAAATATGATCAGTGAACGAAGGATCTTTCAATGAGTACTTAATTAAGTATTAGGGTAGATAATAAAGCGAAAAAATGTTGGAAAATGTTGATAAAATTCACCGGAGACTTTCATTTTGAGTTGGAAGTTACTCAGAAAATATTTCAGTTCTGGATGTGCTCCCAAAGGGGAGCTGCGAGCCCTGAAAAAAGTGAAACTTTTTGCTCCAGCCCTCACTCAACCTGTTTTGGAAACATTATCCCGTCCCCAAAGATGGCATTTGAGATTCTTCGTCGATTTAGGCTGTAGCCATAAAAATCCAAGACCCCTTGAAAAATTCATGCGTTTTGATGATTTTTTCTTCTCAAATATTTCAAATTAATGAGCCAAAACATCAAAACATATCGTTTCCAATACTGGGAAAGTATTTGGCAACACATTTCTGGTCATTTTTGCAAATTTTGAAAAAACAAATTTGATAAGATGTTTGGCTATTTTTCTAGGTTTTCTGAATTATTATTTAGTATTTCCCTAATTCCAGAAACTATAATATAGCTTATTTCGATTTGTTAGCCTAATTATAATTTGAAATAACTACATATAATATACATTGGATTCAAGAGGAAAGCATTAACTTACCTTTCACCTTGCATCGGGTGTTGTGGCACTTGATGTAGTCTATATCGTGTTTTGTCTTATGTCCACGGTATAAATGGCTGTCAATCACATTAAATATTTTGATTCCTTTAAGGGTAGGGATCACTTGAAATGCCATTCTATGAAATTAAATCTGTTGAATTTGGACCTGAAAAAAAAATAATTTTCAGAACGCAATTTTACCAAAAAGTAATCGATTTGCAAATTTTCAACCGCTCAGTGAAACCTTAAGTGGTCTTGGATTTTAATGGCAATGACCTACATCTATGCAAAATCTCGAATTATACTGTCTCTTGAGACTGGGTAATTTTCCATAATAGATTTAGTAAGGGCTATAGAGCCGAAAAAAACTGATTTTTTTTTCAAAAAATGTGTGCTTTGAGCTTCTGTATCTCCTCTTCAGGGGCACATCCGGAACTACTACATTTTTTTAAAGCGATTATTAACTGAAAATAAAGGTCCTGACTGAATTTGATCCAGATCCTCCACCATTATGTGGAAAAATTCAGATTTTGAAGGGAGGTAATGCTTGAAGATAACGTGTCCAAAATGGACTGACGAGTGAGTGAAATCACAATTACTTAGTTGAAAAGTGAAAAATTACTTACCTACCTTAGTGCACAACAAAATGAACTTATTGAAAAAGAGGTGATTCCGCATTTCGTTTCGATTCCGCGATCTTCAGTGTTTTTAGAGAATATTTTTCGAAAAACTCCCAAAACAAGTGAAATCTCAGAACTAAATAATAATAATAATGATAATAATAATAATAATGAGTCAAAAAGGTAAGATTTGAAAAAAAATATTTTTAATCAAAAACTATGCTAATTTAGATAGAAAGGGTTAAATTACTCGTTTATTTATCTGAAATATCAAAGATAGTCTGATCAGATACAGTCAAGCTTCTCCTATTCTTATTAGATCTGATCAAGTTTGAACACTGAATAGGTAGAATGATTTAATTCAATCAAAACTCAAGATATAATTGGATCCAGTCTGGGTAGTATCTCGATCTAATCAAATCATATAAGATCTTACCTGGCCTGATCAGTCAAAGATCCGATGAGCTATGTCTGATCAGATCCAATCAGGGGTTTCTTGTACCTAGAATTCAAAACTTTGATCTGATTAGTTCTGGTCTGGTCTGATCTGATGTGAACTGATCCAATCAAATAAAGGTGTGGTAAGATTGCGCATGCAGGTCTGATCAGATTCAATCAGGCTTTTCCAATTGGATCTGATGAGTTTTCAACACTAAATAGTATACTTAATCTGATTACAACTCACAAGATCTTACCGGATCTGAAGAGTGAATTGATCTGATCAGGTCCCATCAGAGTGCCTCTGTTGGCTCTTACCAGATGAGAATATATGTGATTTGATGGTGACTTTGATCTGATTATATGTGGTGAGGTCTAATATTGGATCCAGTGAAGGTTGGGATTTAATATGATCTTATTTCATCAGATCATCAGATAAACACATACAAGTAGATTTATCGCTGAGAAACGATAAAATTGTCGATCAGAACTGAATTGTGAGTTTAATTATATGTAATAGCAGAGTACCTATCCTGCAACAATCATCTTGTGGTTACCTGTGTACAATCCTAATACGAATCATATGCAAAATGCCAGAAGAACACTTTGTGATTCTTAAAAAGTAAGTAGCTTAATTAAACTTGTTCGTAAATATCTTTAAGTCACATGAAAAAATTTGTTTAAAAATTACTTACTGTTACTTACTTACTTGAAATATCCGTACATACAAATAGAATCAACAGCGTACTGTTTGAAAAAGTTTTCGGGATTTTCAAAAAAAGCTAAGTATAAAAAAATTTGAAATTTAGAAGAATCGGCAGATAGATGTTCAATTCATTTGAGTATTGAAGGAATATCTACACCGAATTAGGGCATCTATGTACTATCGCATTTTGTTGGATTTTTCAGGGCTCAAATGTGATGTTTTTCATTTTAAAACAAGCAACAATTGGCACGAGTGAAGCAACGATGAAAGTTTTTGGAAATTTAATTTCGAGAGACCTAAAAACAATGGTATTTTAAGGAAGCTGATTTAAAAAAAAAAAAAAATTAAAACGAAGGTCAGGCTCGAGCAAAATGAGATTGAAAATTTTTGCAAATTTGTATTTTGAGAAAACTAAGTTTTTTTTGCATTTAAAATTTTTTAGAATTTGAAAGATTTTTTTAGGATGTCAATTTTGCAAAATAAAACAGAGCATTCAGGCTCAAGTGCGGGTGAAAGCTCTTGAAAATTTATTTTTCCGGAGGCATAAGAACAATACCCACTTTTTGTGCTAGAAGTTTATTTTTTTGCCTAAAAACTTTAAAAGTTGAATGATAATTTTTAAAAAAAATTTCAACCTTGAAAATGAAAAGACCTGGGGCAAACTGTTTGCTTTATCCCTCCCCCCCCCCATTCCATGGAGTTTAGAGCAAGCGCCATAAAACAGAGCACATGTACGTAACCAACTTTTATTTCACACATTACAATTCAGAAAACAATTCAGGAATGAATACCTACATCTTAAAATACAAGTAAAATGTAACCTCATAAGTACTGTACCTCTACCTCACACCCCTCTTTCACCTCCATCTTACCCAACTAATCAACTTTCCACCAAAACTAACAAGATAATTAGGTATGCAACATTTTAATGTCTACCTCTACCTATATTATGCAGCACATAATAGTGCATTTCCGCTTCCCTTCCACCACCTACATTTTTTCTGTCAACTTGCATCTGCGGATATGGTATTGAATTGAACTATTGGTTCCAAGTGCAAGCTTGCTGTGTGGTACACCACTTTCCCTTATGATCCCTTAAATCTTGAATACCCATCATGATGAAACAAAGCATTAACTGGTAGCCTGTGGAGTATCTAGGTGCTCACAATAGGTACGTACCTACCAAAAATTACCCAATACTGAAACTAATAGTCTTATCTGGTGGGTAAGGGTTTTAAGCCCTGCCTATGATAACATATTCAGTGTGGTATTTGTATAAAATCAAGGTAATTTGACAGAACTTCTTTAGTAATCATCGGAGACGTTACATCTATACCACTACCTTCCAAGAACGTCTCTGTATTCTTTATCTCATGATAGTAACACTGTTCATGCAATTCTATTAAACATTTACCCTTATACAATGGTTCTGTGAAAAGATTAACCAAACCAAATAAAGGGTTGTGCTGGTCAGTTTTCCAAATATTTAACCAGTCTTGAAAATCTGCGTGGACAAGGTTCATTTGGAAGTACTCGTTAAATTTGTTAAACAGAACAGTATTTGTAATATCATGCACTGGATGTGGGGTCAAACTGAAATTTTTACCTACCGCATTTATGTCTTTACTTATATATGCGATAGCTTTTGCAGCAAAATCTACTGTGACTAGTTGCTCTCTGGCATCCAAAAGTGATGGGAAAACACCTATGGATAAGCAACACTTCATTGCCATTGAACCCCACTGTTTCTCATCACAAACTCCAGTTACACTATGGCAGAAAAGTAAACCAGGTCGAAATCCAATTACTGGCAATCCTTTTTGCATAGCTTTTTCCAAAATTTTTTCTGCGACATATTTACTCTGCACATAACCAAGATCCCTGCAAATACTTGGAAGATTCTGATCAAGATCGTCATCTTTGTACATTCTTACTTTTCCAGTAAATAGATTGCCAAATGAGAAAACAGATATGGTGGAACATGCAATTAAATATTTCAGTTTGTTTGTGGTAGCAAACTTGATGATATGCTGGGTACCATTGACATTTGCAGGTTTCAGTATTTGGTAAGGTGCAAGATAGCTTACATTTGCACCCAAATGGTAAACAATCTCTATTTCTTTTGTAAGTTTTGTGTATTCTTGTTCAGATAGTTTTAAAAATGGTTGAGAGAAATCTCCAACTAAAGGTATAATGCGATCAACAATATGTTTTGGCCATGGTATTCTGTTTCTTTCAGTGATTGTAAATTTCAGCCTGTCTATAGCGTCACGTTCATCTTCAGCTCGGATCAGGCAATAAATAAGTGCTGATGTGCTACTCAGTAGTTCTATCAATACATGGGAGCCTAAGTACCCTGTAACTCCAGTAATCAGTATACGTTTGGGATTCAGTAGGACATTAGGGTTAATGTTGGTTGGATATTCATAATCAGTCTCTAGTTTGATGTCAGAAAACATAACATTTTTTATAATCTCAATTTTCTCATTCTCTGTTAAAGGTCTGAAAAGGCGTTCTCTTAAAAACCCAGCTAGCTTTTCTACTGTGGTATGAAGGTAAAGATCATTGGCTGTGACTATTCTTTTAATATGTTCAGGAAGTGATACCGCCACATGCATAACATCGAACGAATTTCCCCCCAAAGAGAAAAAATCATCTGAAGGTTTGATATTTGGAATCTGCAATACATTTGTCCATATGGCAGTAATTATACCCTCGATGTCATCACTTTTTATGCCATCTAAAGTAATATGCTCTTCCCTCTCAGCTACCTGCAATATTTTTCTGTCTACTTTTCCTGTGTTTAAACATGGTAATTCATTCACAAATTTTATCCTAGATGGTATCATGTAGGAAGGTAGTGTGTCTCTCAATTTCTTCAGAATCTTTTTTATCTCTAAATCTTTATTAACTTGAAGATGGTTCAATACTACAAAGGCAGATAACGCCTGCCTTCCATATTTTATTGTATTCATTACAACAACAACTGCTTGCTTCACACCATCTATACTATTAATTGCACACTCAATTTCCCCACATTCTACACGATATCCACGTACTTTAATCTGATCATCAATTCTTCCTAAAATTTGCATGTTTCCATCTGCCTGCAATTTTACCATGTCACCAGTTTTGTACATGCGTTTCATTTGTCCACCAACCTGCAGGTGAGGAAATTGCTCAACAGTTAAGTCGGGCCTATTAAGATATCCCTTGGCTAACTGAAGTCCGCTGATGTATAGTTCACCACACTCGCCAGTTGGCAAAGGTTGTATGTTTGAATCGAGCACATAAAATTCTACCCCAGGTATGGGTTTGCCTATTGTCCTGGCAGATTGTCCTTGCTGGTATTTGTGACAAGTAACTGCAATGGTGGTTTCCGTAGGACCATAAATATTGAATATTTCAACTTTGCTAAGCCAGTGCTGTAGTACTTGTTCAGGGCATGCTTCCCCAGCTATACACACTACCTTTAGATTACCAGTTGGTTCATCCATAGGAAGGGTAGTTAGTAAGGTTGGAGTAATCAATAAAAAATCAACTTTATGCTGAGTCAAAAATTTTAACAAAGGTGCACCAACAATCTTGTTGTTAGGGTACAGATGTAATGTTGCACCTGCTAATAATGGAGCCCACATTTCTATGTATATAATGTCAAAACAGTAAGTGAATAGCTGCACAGTAGTATTTTGAGTTGAAATACCTGTAGTGTTGATATAATTCTTCAGACAATTGAAAACAGCACCGTGTTGTAAAACTACTCCCTTGGGCTTTCCAGTACTTCCTGATGTATAGATAATGTAAATATCATCTTCTGGATAAATGCTGGTTTGCAAATTACCTGTGTCATGATTTGCTATTAGATGTTTTTCACATTCTGGTACAGTGATGTTTCCTTTATAGTTGCTGAATTTATCCAACAATTTATCAGATGTTAGCAATAATGAAGGTTGAGTGTCTTCTAAAATGGAAATCATATGAGCTTTGGGATACTCTGGATCCAATGCAACTAGAATGGCACCAACTTTCCACACTGCCAGCATGAATATGGCACGATTTGGACACTGCTCCACACACAGTGCCACCACAGATGCTCGAGTAAGACCAGCTGCAATCAAGTGCTTTGCTAACTGGTTAGCTCTTTCATTTAGTTGGCGATAGGTGATGGTGTCAGATTTAAAAACCAGCGCCGCTTTGTTGGATTGTGAAACAGCTTGGTTTTCAAACATATCAACAATGTTGTGTAATTTTGCCATCGCGATGGTTCAGAAAAAATATGCAAACTGCTTGAATTTTACAATACCTAGGTAATAGATGTTAATTCACAATCGCTTGTAACTCTCGGATGTGAAAATCTGCAAACAGAGAATTTAAAAAAAAGACCACTTTAGTGAAAAAATTAATTAGGTGCTTATTATGAAACATGTAGTAAAAATTTGTTTTAATTGGATGGGTACAGTACAGAAATTGGTAAATATAGGTCCCAAAATAGAGAGAATTATCGGGAAAAAAGTTGTGATTTTTTCGCTCCAGCCCTTATGAAACATGTTTTGGAGAAAATGGTCTAGTCCTAAACAAAATAATGGTATAGGTATTTGAAATTACATATGTGTCAATCTAAGAGTTCTACCGAGTGGTTGAAAATTGGCAAATCAATTACTTTTGGGTAAATTCATAGTTAAGTACCTATTTCGGAATGTTTTTGTTCTTCTCAAATACTGGGGTGCTCAAAAGTCAGTTTACGCCTTCAAAAATCACATATACAGTAAAAGTCGCTTAATGTTATAACGTTTGTCCCAGCCCAATTTAATAACATTAACCGACTTATAACATAAACCGATTGAACAAAAAAGTGATTTTTTTACCAAAAATTTTTATATGGTCAATTTTTTATTAAATATGTAGTCATTGAGCTACAATTTTGCAAAAATTGAGAGAAAAAGTGTTGAAAATAATTTGAAACTTCAAAAAGTTATGAAAAAAATATTAAAAAATGATGTAAATCAGAAAAAAGTCTAAAATTTCAGAAAAATTAGGGAAAACTGGGTGAAAAGGTGTTAAAAACATTTTAAAATTATATAAAAATGCGAAAAAAGCTTAAAAATCTCTTAAAAATTATAACATTATCCGATGCACTAATTACAATAACCGATGGAATTTCAATGTAATTAGATATAAAAGATCGGGACCAAACCATTTTAATAACATAAAGCGATTTATAACATTAACCGTTATAATAATAAGCGACTTTTACTGTATTTCAAGAACTAAGCCTCCTAATGAAAAACTAATGTCTAATGACATTGATCTGATAGGAAATTTCATCCTCTACAATTTTCTTCTCTACCATTTTTCTCTAGGATGCACCGTTCGCCGAGAAATTCAACTTTTATGTCAAAAAACGTGAATTCAAAAAAAAAAAAAAAAAAAAATTTGGGGAAAAAAATTTAAAATTAATTCAGCAGTCAAGTTCAGCTATTTTTAACACGATTTCCATACTTTGATGAAATATAAATATCTTTTCAACAAAAAAAAAACACATCAAAATTTTTTTAATATAAAAACGCCAGACCCTTGGGGGGGAGGGGGTGCTACCCAAATCATATTTTGTAAAAATGAAAAAAAATCGAGTGATATGTCAAAATGTAGGTTTTTTGGGTCAAGGAACACGAATCTGAGGTCCTTTTTTCCCTCAGACCCCTAGGGGAGGTGCTACCAAAATCACATTTTGTAAAAATGAAAAAAAAAATCAAGTGATATGTCAAAATGTAGGTATTTTGGGTCGAGGAACTCGAATCTGGGGTCCTTTTTCCCTCAGACCCCTTGGGGAGGTGCTACCAGAATCATATTTTGTAAAAATGAAAAAAAAATCGAGTGATATGTCAAAATGTAGGTTTTTTGGGTCGAGGAACACGAATCTGAGGTCCTTTTTTCCCTCAGACCCCTAGGGGAGGTGCTACCAAAATCAAATTTTGTAAAAATGAAAAAAAAAATCAAGTGATATGTCAAAATGTAGGTATTTTGGGTCGAGTAACTCGAATCTGGGGTCCTTTTTCCCTCAGACCCTTTGGGGAGGTGCTACCAGAATCAAATTTTGTAAAAATGAAAAAAAATCGAGTGATATGTCAAAATGTAGGTTTTTCGGGTCATGAAACACGAATCTGACGTCTCTTTTTCCCTCAGACCCCTTGGGGAGGAGCTACCCAAATAAAATTTTGCAAAAATGAAAAAAAATTCAAGTGATATGTCAAAATGTAGGTTTTTTGGGTCGAGGAACACAAATCTGAGGTCATTTTTTCCCTCAGACCCCTTGGGGAGGTGCTACCAAAATCAAATTTTGTAAAAATGAAAAAAAACCGAGTGATATGTCAAAATGTGGGTTTTTTGGTTCGAGAAACACGAATCTGAGGTCCTTTTTTCCCTCAGACCCATCGGGGTCATTGAGGAGGTGCTACCATTCTTGAGATATCTCGCGTCTCAAATGCGACTACATTTAACTAAATTAACGCGAAGTAATTGTAAGTGAATAAGTCATAGGTAAGTGCATTTATTCAACTCGCGTCAAAACTGCGATTGCGTGAAAATGTGTGTTTGTGGTTAGTTACTTTGCGACTAGGCGCGATTTTTCTACTTATGATATAAAATAACCGACGATATCGGGTCGAAAGATTGAAAAACTGACAGATAAAACTCCCCAACCAAAAAAAAAACTAGATTTTGATACACTACTCGAATTTTTGTAATTTTTTCAAAATTTTATTTCGGTAGCACCTCCTCATAGGGGCTGAGTGAAAAAAGGACTTCAGATTCGTGTTTCTCGACCCAAAAAACCTACATTTTGACGTATCATTCGATTTTTTTTTCATTTTTACAAAATTTGATTTTCGTATCACCTCTTCATAGGGGCTGAGTGAAAAAAGGACTTCAGAGTCGTGTTTCTCGACCCAAAAAACCCACATTTTGACGTATGACTCGTTGTTTTTTCATTTTTACAGAATTTGATTTATGGTAGCAACCCCACCCTCCTCTTCCCAAAGGGTCTGGCGTTTTTGTAAAAAAAAAATTGACGTGTTTTTTTTGAAAAGATTATTTGTATTTCATCAAATTATGGGAATCGTGTTAAAAATAGCTGAACTTCACTGCTGAATTAATTTCAAATTTTTTCCCCCAATTTTTTTCATTTTTTTGTTAAATTCACATTTTTTGACATAAAGTTGATTTTCTCGGCGAACGGTGCATCCTAGAGAAAAATGACCATGAAGCAAATTGTAGAGGATAAAATTTCCTATCAGATCAATGCCACTTTAGTTTTTCTTTAGGAGGCTTAGTTCTTGAATTATATGTGATTTTTGATAGCGTAAACTGACTTTTGGGCACCCCAGTACTTCACATTGTTGGCATGTCGTGGTGCGAATTTTCTGGTCATTATAGTAAATTTCAAAAAACCTTTTATTTTCAATTATTCACCAAAAGTTTGAAAAGAACTTTAGAAGGAACCCGAAATTTTGGTTACAAGAGTTTCTAGACATGCTCTTTCAATCTACCTTGGTTTTGTTCAAGTCGGAGAGTGCGAATTCAAGAGGTTGCCTTGGAATTAAGAGTGCGCACCTGGTGGAGAAATAGTCACATCTTCTTGGGTTTTCTACAAATTTTGCTCAAATTTTAATAGCATGTACACTCATCTATCTACTTTATTCCCTCTCAGTTTTAAAATTTTTGAAAGTAATGTTACTGAAAAAAATGAATTTTTTTGATACATATATGTCAAAATGTGCACTCGAATATTGCTGATTAAGGTTCTATTCATTTTCCAATTGCTATTTACTGTCCGGAGCCATCTTTCCAATTGAAAAATGAATAGAATAATCACATTTTAAACTTATACGGTGTTGAACATACCCAGCAAAATTTTTTTACAAAAATTATCAAAAATTCGCTCATGAATTTGGAGTAATATTTGATATACAGTAATTGATAGTGCTTACCATGAAACGTCTTTTCATTCGGTTTTGAAAAAAAGATCAATTTATTACTGGAGATATCGTATCACGCAAAATTGGAGGGAAATTATTTTTCAATCTTGATTTTTCTGCAGTTCTACCGAAGCAATCAATCAATCAATCGTGCTAAAATTGATAAAAAAAAATCTGTATAAGCATAGGTAACTGAAATTAACTAATAAGATCTGGAATACTTCAGGTAGTTATACTATAAAGCCAACATACCTTGCAAATCATAAGTAGAAGGACGTTGGAACCAAAATTTACTAGCTCAGAAATGTATTTAGGTACTACATATGATGGAATAACAATGGAAACAAAGAGTTTTACATAATGATGAAATGATGTACAGCAAGTTGCCCAAAAATGCAAAATAAATTGGCTCGTCGTTGAATTAATCAAGTTTTTTAACTAAGTAAGTAAAATTAATAGATTACTTGCTCACGTCAAATGTGGAAACACTTCAGTGACGTCAATCTGTCATCACTTATCATACAAAACGTTGATTACCTATGTAACAAAATAACTATACGATTCTCGACGATTACATTACCCATCCGGTGCAAATATTTGCATAATACCGACTTTCTGGTGAATCCGAAAAGCAAAGGTGGATATTAGTTTTGTTGACTCGGTGGGAGTGGAGGGGAGTGTGAGAGTGGGTAAGGTTTTCTTTGCGTTTCATGTGTCTAAAGATCACGACTAGACTACTCACCCGAATTGAGACTTCCTTGATTACATATTTAGGTAGGTACCTACTGATTTTTAAAAATATTTTTATTAGGTAGATACCTACCAAATTTTGTGGGCAAATAAACTCGAAGACCATGAACTATACTTAGAAATTACTATCATAGGCAATTAATTAATTATGATGAAAAATCCTATAATATACCTAGTAAATATTATCATAAATATAGTAGTTATTTCGGTTAATACTTCATTATTATAGTAATTTTTCAGTATAATGACAAAACTGAAGCAAGTTTACTATAATTATGACAATTTATACCTACTATATTATAAATTTTTCTCAATGCAATGTACTTAGGGCAATTATGTGATAATCAGATGATAGGTAATTTCAGCATTGATGGTGCTCATGTTATTAATATGTGTAATAATTTAGTAGAATCTTTCTATTCGTATAATTTATTCACATTTTACTGAATTCTTTATAATTAAATATTCATTTTATAATAGGCAAGTTTTTTTTTGATTTCGCAAGGTCAATGTTAATGTTGGTAATTGGGAACAACGATCGAGGAGTGTAAGTTGACGAGGTTAAGTTTCAAAACGCTAATGAATTTTTCATGAGAAAGAAAATTAAATGTGTAGTGCTCAATATAATAACTCCGATAAAAAATAAAAACCCATTGCGATTGAAACTTACGAATCATCTCAGCTAATCTTCATGTAAGTAAATAGTCCGGCATATGACAATAGGAGTAATTGCACCCCCCCCCTCGCCGATCCTCCGGGACAACATTTTTCTTAAAGGGGACATCCTAAGGAACATTTTAAAGCAAACTTGCCAAAAAAAAAAGTTGGCCTTACTTACAAAATGGCGGCCATCTTGATTGACAGGTCAGCCGAAATCGCAGATTTTGCGTTTGAACATAGCACTTGCACAAACTTTTTCAAACTTTACCAAGGTAGATCGAAATATCATGCAAATATTTATCACCTGTCAAAATTTCAAGTGCTTAAGTGCGTTTTTCGATTTTTGGTGAATTTTTAAAAATTGAATTTAGGCCAAAAATGTGGAAAAAAATCAAAATTTTACCAAATTGACCAAGAAAGCTGAAATTTGGGAAATGCCCTATTTTTGACATGCCAAATCGATTGGAAACGGTTTCAACCCGTTTTGAGCAGTTCTGGAGCCTCCAGCAGATTTTTGAAACTCGAAATTTCCATAAAATTTTATCAAATTGGAGTTGTAAAGCTAAAATTTATTCTAAAAACTAATTTCAATACGCTACAAAATACTGCAGGTAAATTTCAAGTCGTTTTGGATCTTCCAGCGACTTTTTGAAAATTCCTGAAGCCTCCAGCAGATTTTTGAAACTTTAAATTTTCACAAAATTTCATCAAATGGAGATTGAAAGCTGAAATTTACTCTACACTCCAGTTTTAACACCCTCTGAAAACGACTTCTGGTGGATTTCAATTCATTTTAGAGCATCCAAAGCCTTTTTGGAAAATTACTGGAGCCTCCAGTAGATTTTTGAAACTTGAAATTTCCCCAAAATATCATCAAACTAAGATGGAGAGTCGAAATTCATTCTGCAAACTAATTTCAACACGCTACGAAGTTGACTGTGGTGAATTTCAAGTCGTTTTGGAGCCTCCAGCAACTTTTTGAAAAGTTGTATGACGTTTTTTTGGAAAATTGAAATTTCCTAAAAGTAGCTGGAAGCTTCAAAACCATTTGAAACCACCATGTCGTCTGCGAAGTAAATTTCAGCTGACCAACTCCATTTGATAAATTAATGTTGGGGAAATTTCAAGTTTCAAAAATCTATTGGAGGCTCCAGTAATTTTCAAAAAAGTCGCTGGAGGCCCTAAAATGACTTGAACCGACTTGAAGTCGTCTTCAGAGGGTGTTAAAATTGGAGTGTAGAGTAAATTTCAGATTTCCATCTTCATTTGATGAAATTTTGTGAAAATTTAAAGTTTCAAAAATCTTCTGGAGGCTTCAGGAATTTTCAAAAAGTCCCTGGAAGATCCAAAAGGACTTGAAATTCACCTGCAGTACTTCGTAGCGTATTGAAATTGGTTTTTAGAATAAATTTTAGCTTTACAACTCCAATTTGATGGAATTTTGTGGGAATTTCGAGTTTCAAAAATCTGCTGGAGGCTCCAGAACTGCTCAAAACGGGTTGAAACCGTTTCCAATCGATTTGGCATGTCGAAAATAGGATATATCCCAAATTTCAGCTTTCTTGGACAATTGGGTAAAATTTCGTAACCAGTTCAGATAACCATCCATAGTTTGTTGATTGATGAAGAGAAATATTGTGCCTGAGGTCATCCAAGAATGGTTTAATAGATGGTGGCACTGGCTATAGCTTAAGACAGAGAAACATGGAGAACTGGAGAGATGACACAGGTCTTTGCCTCTAGACAGATAAGTTTGCAAGACTTTGGACAATGAACGATACATAAATATTCTTCATTTAAGTATTTTAAGGAATATTTTTGTATCGTTCATTGTCCAAAGTCTTGCAAACTTATCAAAACAAATTAGTTTACAAGAAAAAGTCAAGAACAACTTACAGACTGGCAATCAACGTTATTTCAGGTGGCTTTGCCGCTTCTTCGATTTTTTCAATTAAATTATGAATTTTGGCAGCAGTATGAAGAGGATACCTATATAAACAAAAATCAATTAATCAGTGATTGTTATTACTTACTTGAAGTGATTGCTAAATTACTTACTTCAACCGGAAGATTATCGACATCGTCTTCTGGATACAAATTGAGAGTACTTTTTAAAAATCTATGTTGTTCATTTTTTGGTCCATATTTTCTATCTCGAGGTTGAGACTTTTCAAATTGTATGTTCAAATATGATCAGTTCAGATCCGATTTGGTCAGATGCGGACCTTCTCCTCAGATGCTGTTTGATGTTATCAGAAGATCAACTCAAATTAAACTTTTGATCGTATCAAAATCAGATCCGTTCAGACCTGATCAACCCCAACAAAGTAAATCGATGTAGATCTGATGAAAACTGACTGATCAGATCAGACACATTCATTCCCCGGATCCAATTTGACTTGACTTGATTCAATCACATCGAAATTTTGATTTGGGAGTACATATCTGTTTTAGTCTGATCAGGTCCTATTAAATATAACGAAGATTCATTTTGATTTATCTGATCTGATCAGACATTCCCTGGATCCAATTATTTGATCTGATCATGCAGAGTCTTAATTGGATTCGATCTGTTCAGACTTCATACCTGATCAGACCTAAGAGAAGAAGTCTATTCAGATCTGATCAAACCTGATCGGATAAGATCTGGTTGGTCGGAATCGAACATTTGTTAACTCGGATTAGATCTGTTCGCACCTGATTAAATTCCGTCTTTTCATCCCCGAGAGATCTGATCTGATGCAATTGGTCCTGTATAATAATAATTAATTCAATCAGATTTTTAAATGAATTACCTACTTACTTTTTAATAATATGTAGGTGTATGTATAGGTATGTAAGAATAATATTATCACAAAAAAAAATTATAATTTGAATAATTTTGAATGTATGTACCTATTGCAATTTGGAATCAATTTATAGATCTCTGCAGACCTGATCAGACCTCATAGAAGAGGTACCTATATTCCGATATGATCAGACCAAAATGTTCTGATCTTGTCTTCTAGATTCGTATATTCCCCCAACACCGTTTGATCTGATATGATTTAATCAGATCCTAGTTTTGATCGGATTACGTCTATTCAAACCTGATTAGAACTTATGAAAAAGAGATATGTTCAAATATGATTACATCAGATCCGATTACGTCAGATGTGGACCTTCCTCAGGTGCTGTTTGATGTTATCAGATATATTCAAATTAAAATTTTGATTGTAGGTATCAAAATCAGCTCCGTTCGGACCTCCCAGGAAAAAAAGTTTTATAAACTTGTATAGAATTCTATAAAAATTGCATAAACTTGTATAGAATTCTATAAAAATTGCATAAACTTGTATGGAGTTCTATAAAAATTGCATAAAATTTTATAGAATTTCATCAAAATTAAAATAACTTTTTATAAAGGTGTATCAAATATGATACAATTGTATGCAGTTTTATACATTCCTATACATTTTCATAAAAAGAAAAATAATTGCTTTGATAAAATTGCACAAAATTTTATAGAATTTCATCAAAATTGAATTAGTTTTTTATGAAGGTGTATCAAATGCATATAATTGTATACAGTTTTATACACTCATACAGATTTCGATAAAAAGAAGAGTAATTTCTTTGATAAAATTGTATAAAATTTTTTTCAGTAGAATGGATATTTTGCATTAATTGTATAAACGTTTATAAAATTTTTTAAAACTGTATACATTTGTATAGAATTTGATTCAGCTGCATAAAATTTGATAAAATTGATCAAATATTGGTGTTAGTTTTTAAATTTTTTTAAATCAAAATTTATGTAATTTTATCAAATAGACAATATTGTATACATTTTTATATAAGTTTATCAAAAATGATACAATTGTATCAAATGAAATGGTATAGTTAGTACTCTTAGATAAAGTACTGCATCATTCTCTATATATTGATTTTAATGGTCTCTTCTAATTATTCCACTCAAAGTGTCATGTGTAGTGAAGTGACGAGCGTGGGACTTAATTTTTGATAAAAAGTGGATGCTTTGGAAGCCCACAATCCACACAACGTATTATTCATCAAATGATCTTGCATTAATTCATGAATAATTTTGAATCAATGTTAAAATTTGTCTTCATAGTAACCACATATAAAATTTTATAAAAAATACCCAATTATTTTTTATACAAAATTTGTCTCTATCAAACTGTATACAACTGCATACAACTGCATAAAATTTTATACAGTTGTATACAGTTGGATAGAGACAAATTTTGTATAGAAAATAAGTGGGTATTTTTTATAAAATTCTATAAAACTTTTTTTCCCGGGTGATAATAAATCCCAAAAGAGGAAATATATTCAGATCTGATCAAAAAGTGACTGATCAGATCAGATCCACTCATTCCCAAGATCCAATTTGAATATCATTTCGCTACTTTACCTCCAGTAATTCCAATACTAGCTGAAGCACAAAAACTATCAGACTACTTACTCAAGGTCATACATATAAAGGAGATCTTACTACATATAGACATCTCTTCATAGATCAGCTGATGTTATTAATTCCGATAGGTCAGGTAAGATCTGATTGGTCAGAACTGAACATTAATTTAATCGGATTATTAGATCTGATCGGACCTGATTAAATTCTGTCTTTTCATCCCCGATAGATCTGATCTGACACAATTGGCCCTATTTACACCTATTAAATGAGATGTTTATGGACGAACTGGATTAGACTTTCTTGAGGATTTACTTTTGGGATCAACGTTTGGATCTGACTGGGATGTGATCCGTTTTTTGTGCAAAAATGAAAAAGTAAAAAAAATAAAACGATTTCTAAAACTTGTGGAATATTTTAGAACGCATTGGTACCAATTTTGACCTTGTTACTCATTTGGAAAAATTGAAAATAAATAAATACTTATTCAATTTCTAATTTTTAAAATTGCCAGTAATGACGAAAACATTGGCATCACTGTGCTTCAAAATAAAATTTCTCAGTTTCAGAAATTATATCGTTCGATGATTTTGCAAAATAAATAGGTAGGAAAATTTTCAAAAAGAAGATATTAAAAAAAAAAAACTTACCTACTCATGTTAAACTCTGGCTTATGACACTTTTAAAAATGTAAGTTGCAAAAAAACGGAACTTAATGCTTGGTGAAAAATCAATGTAGGGGCTGAAATTTCTTGGATTCCATTTTCAAAGGAGAACAAAGCACCCTGATGCAGGTCAAAAGTAGGACCTTTAAAATTTAAAAGTTTGATTCAAGATACTTTCTGACTAAATGTACCTAATGACAATCGAATGATATGTTCATTTAATCATCTTGATTTTTAATTTCTAGCCAGAAGCATTACCTCGTGAATTTTGCATTTCACACTTTTATTTTTTATAGCAAATTATGCTGAATTTTAATGAAAAAAAACTTACTTTTCAGAGAAAAAACTTTGTTTCAGGTATGTACGTATCTTGATCGCGATAAAAACTGTTGTGCAATTTTTACTACAATAAATCATAAGATTTTGGATGGAATCTGAAAATTATACGATTTTTACTACAAATTATTACAATTTTGCAGAGAAATTACATAGCATACCTATTTAATAAATAGGTAGTAAAAATTGTTAAATTTTCAGAGAATACATTCAAAATCTCATAATTTATAGACCAAATTCGTTTAAGAATTTCTCTCACTCAGGGTTATTGTTGCAACTTTTCCTCTCCAGAACAGAATATTTCTCAGTGTAGGTACACTTAGAAAATTGTATAGTATAGGTACTTACATTAAAATAAATTTATGGTAAACGTGCTCCAGTTTTGGCATTTTAGTCGAAATTACTATAATTATAGTAAGTAAATGAAATAGGTAGGTACTATAATTATGATAAAAAGTACAATACTTAATAATATAGTAAATATTACCATAATTATAGTTTGTATTTCAGTTACTACAATTATAGGATTTTTTACTAAAATGCCAAAACTGGAGCAAGTTTACTGTAATTATGATAATTTATACTATACAAATTTTTCTCAGTGTATCCATTACAATGATTAAAAAAAATAATACTTACTTACTAAGATAAATAACAAAAAACATACTTAATATACTTACATTTTCAAGTTTGCTTAGTTTGCTGTCTTTTTATACCAATTTTCTGTTTTAAATAATTATGCAAAGTTGGCGGAAATGCATTTTTGTCATTATGTTCACAATTCGCCTCTCTCAGGGTACCTATACGGTTGTAATAATCTTGTAAGTAATTAAGTAGGTATAAACACCCACGAAAAAAATCCATGAAACTCACCCTGCAATTCCAATCCTGATGCACAACAACTATCCATCTACTTACTCAATTTAGAAAAGTTAACGTTATTACTTCATAATACACTTCGGAAAATATCAATTCGCTGACACTCGCGAAGAATATAATTTCATGAAACTGTAAAAGTATATTATCGCATTCGTCGATTCGAATACGATGATGTAAAATTCATAAATTTGTTCCAAATCAGCAAAGGTGATATTTGTCGAGTTCGTTCACCGAGTAATAAATGCAATAATACATACTGCAGACTTATAAGTGCTTTATTTATTTACCTTGTCGTATAATATACGAGTACCTACCTTCGATCCGAACACAAAAACATTCCAATTATTTCCTCATAAAATGTACCAGACGTCATTGTCGTCGTCGTCGTCGAAAATTCGAAAACGTTACATTCTCTTTGTACTCGTAAAAAAAATCTCACCAGCTTCTCGTTGTGTACTTTTTTCTATTCGGTATCGCGAAATTAAAAATTTCGATTTTTTTCTCGCAGGTACCAGAAGATTACCGAAACCGAAAAAAAAAAGTTTAATGGGGGCTGGATTTTAAAGGGAGTATACCCTATAGATTTTCCAAAAGCAAAACAATGGCTCGTGTAATTAAAAACTATTATCTTTCTTATAGCCTGGTAAATCTGGCTATGTTTTAATCGGGGTTTTCACCATAACGATAATTTTTTATTAGAGAAAGTTTCTCCTTTATTGAAAATTTTTCTCATTGGTGTATATTTTTGGCGAATGTAGGTTAAAAAGCGTTCAGTCTGGATGCAAATTGCATTTTGCTTGGTGGATTTTTTTATTGAAAGCAATTCAATCGATTAATTCCGAGTCTGGGTCTGAAGATAGCAAAAATAAGCAAGTGTTCTTTTTATAGGCAGGTATGGTAGGAAATACCCTAATCCTGAGAAATGACTTCAGCACTCTTCATAATTGATCATTTGATATGTATTATCTCAATTGACTTACTTACTTTTATTAAAGTCTTGTGGTAAGTACATTAAACTCCATGACATTATAAAATGTATTGGTGTACGATTGTGAGAATATTTCCCAAAAGAAAATATTCTCGCATTTTTGCCCAAATAATCTCAGTTTAGACTTTTACCAGGTCATAAACCCACCCCATCAATTTACAGACCTTGATCGCGCATATTTCTATCACAAATGAAGAATTGATAATTTGTTCTAGTCGCGAAAGGCTGAATAATATCTCGATTTTTGGCTAATTTTTGAAATTTCAAAGGTCAATTTGCAATGAAAAAAAAATATCACAACTTAATCAAATTAACGTAAAAGGCTGAGATTTTGTGTAGAGCTTACTTTCGACCTCCCGCGAATCGATTAGTGAAATTTTTGATATATTTTTAAGCTTATAGCAGATTCTTACGCTCTTCAGTTTTCAAAAAAAAATGCCATAAAAGGAATCGAAATGAAATACCACACTAATTATAAACTTGGATTTACTGACTTTGTGACCTTTTCGATTGATTCAGGCACATATTTTCAAATTCAACTTTTTCAAATACTTTTTTCAGCCATAACCTATTTTTTATGTAGCAGTTTTGGTAAATTTTTTGTAACAATATTGCGAACACATTGAAACAACAACGACGAATTTATTTATTTTTTAAAAATATTATCATACTGATAAAAACATATTGGTCTTTGGACAAGAATTAGCTCATCAACATAGGTATAACAAACTTGTTCCAAAATCCATCAAAAGAGTCAGAAAGACGGTTATTCCGAGTTCACAGGCTGGCAGTAAATTCCATCCTGACCCTTATTTAGTGCATTTTTCCAAAAACTGTAAGTATGGACAATTTAAAAATCAAAGAAAAGAATTACTTACTTAGAGAAAAGAACTTATATAAACAATATAAACACGCGATCCATGAAGCCTCTAGCCAATTTTCGAGTTCCTTCAAAAATTTCAAATTGCTCAGGAAGGGCTAAAAATGAACCTTAGCACATATTACTTGGGTTCAGTGCTTATATTGAGCACTCTCTCGACTGTTTTAGGTGGTTACCGCAAAATTCCAGGTGTGTAAGTTCAAAATTAAATTTTTTATCGCCAGGTAAATTCCAGAAAATATGAAAAAAATTGAGCTGGAAGCTCTAAAAAGCTCAAATTGTGATTTTTTCGAGTGGGAGTGATCGTGCAGACGACACTGCACCCATACGCTATCTTGTCGAAAAATCCGCCCTATTTGTTCTCCTGGAATTCACAAATTGGTCAAAATTTCATTTTGATCTCACGTTGCTAGAATTTCATGGTAACTGCCTAAAACAGTCAAGAGAGTGCTCAATAATGCCAGAAAAAATTGTAGGTGTTTAAGTTCATTTTCAGCTCTTCATTTGAAATTTCTGGAGAAAATTAAAAAATCTCACTGGAGGTTCCAGAATAACCCAAAATTAAGTAAGTCGATACATGAAAGTTGAATTGAAAGAATTATTTACATTGGTTCACTTTGCTCAAAAAAATCTTATTTCATGAAAAAAAGTTTGAATCCCTTAAATCAATTTTTTTGAATTTTTAAAATTTTCAAAAACCATGTAAAAATCTAAAAATGTTTTTGAGCGAATGAAATTTCGATTACGATGTTTCTAAGATACGATCTTGCGATCTAGTTTGGTTTCTTTCAGATCTAAGAGTAGAATCTTGAGAAAGTGCTTTACTAAGACAAATTCTTCTCACGAGGATTCTCCACCATAAGTTGAAAGAATACGCCATTTCGCACACATTCGTCGACTTGTAGGGAGGGTTAGTCGAGGTTAAATCAGAAAACCAATTGTGCAGCCAGATTCAGTAAGGGTACTTTGAGATTCCTCCCGGTTGCATGAGGCTAAAAATGTTTGGATGAGTTTCAACTACGTAAAAGCCAACAACATACTTTTCGGCGAAATCTAAAACGTCGAAATTTTCCCAATCCGCTCTACTATGCGGTAAAATTCCACCTGGTTTAGAAATCACTGAACCTATATTTCAAAAATTTATGGGCGGGTTCAGTTTTAGTGTATTGTTTGGGCATCAATTGAAATTACTTACCCCTGTATAAATTCACCAAGGTAATAGGTATATGCGAGATTTTGTTTCCATTTCCTTCGTACATTTCTCATCTCATAGCATACTTTGAAAAATGTGAAATCGTGTTGGGAATAAGACCCTTTCATTTTATGCATTTTTTGACATGCTTCGCAATAAAAATAATCAGAAAACGTTGAGCAATTTGGTGAATGAAATTGAAGCTCTCAATTCTCACTCGAAATATGTACTTGTATCACGAGAGTGCAGCCTTCTCAAAAAACCTTGTTGCATTCTGCATCCTACAGGTACAAGTGGACATTTATCTGCTTCACAATTTTGTTTCGATCCAATCTTTCAAAATTGAGCTATTTTGGGTCAAATTCTGAGATTCATACTTCGTTGAAATCATGAAAACGTTATTTTCACGTCTTTTCGAAGAGTTAAATCTCAGAATTTGACCCAAAATAGCTCAATTTTGAAAGTTACAGGAAAAATCAAATGAAAAATTATCGAGCTCTTCGCAATAATAGGTACTTCAGATATGTTAGTATACTCGAAAAATAAAAACAGAAAACAAACAAACGTGCCATAAAATTTGAATAATCAAGAAAAATTTAAACATTCAACTTGTACAAGTGAAAATTTTCAATTCATGTCAAATGCTCTGGCTTGACAAAAACATTTGAACCTCTTTCAAAAATTGATGGGTTTCAGTTTGAGTGTATTGTTTGGACATCAATTGAAATTACTTACCTTACTGTTTATATTCACCAAGATAAAATGTAGTATCTTCCTTCGTGTTTCTTGTGCGCATTTTTCATCTTGCAGAATGCTTTGAAATACGCGAGATCATTTGACATGCTTTGCAATAAAAATAATTAGAAAGCAATGAGCAATTGGTGAATGAAATTGAAGCTCCCAGTTGTTACTTGAAATACTCGTATCATGAGAGCAAAAATTTCTCCAAAAACCTTGTTCCATTCTACCATGGATACAATTGCAAATGGAATGTTTTCTGTTTCACGATATGTTTCAATCCACATCCAATAATTATAAAGGCTCCAATTTTTCACACAAAATAAATTTTAATTGGAAAAACTTCAACGGTGGATTTTTTTTATAAAAAACAAAACTCCTTAGAAATTGAAAAATGATTTTCAATAGGGATTGTTTTTGAGATATTTTGATGAAAATGTGGTAAATTCAAATGGAGCAGAACAAGAACGTAATCCAGTCAAGCCAGTGTACGCTCACCTTCAGCATTTTTTAAACCGATCCTTTCATTCAGAACAGAAAAGTGGAAGGTTTGCATGAAAGTGAAATCATTTACCCCTATTTTTACATACGAGTAGGTACCTCAATTTTCATAAATTTATTACTAATAAATGGAGGTGCGTTAGCTTGTAGTTGAATATAATTAATTTTTGTTGTTTTAATTAAGTATGTTTTTGAGACATTCAGAGCAAAATTTCAAAGTTCAGCTTTATCGAACAATTCTTTGTGTAAGGCCTACAGCGAACTCTCGTTGTTTTGGTGAAAAAGAACGGAATTCTTAACTGTCTATCTGATGTAGATTTCAGTGATTTTATGCAGAGGAATCCTCAACTCATGTCGTTATGTGTAGATGCTTGGGGTTTCAAATTTTAAAATTTATACGTTGAAACTGAAAAAAGTTTTTTCTTGAAAAAAAAAATGTGTTAGGTAATTGATGATACTAAGTACGTACTTGCATCTACTTAGAAGTAAAAAAAAAGTTTTTGAAATTGTTTCGCTATTTCAAGTCCATTTTACACAACTTTTATTCGCAAGTCATGCAAAACCCTTGGAAAGGAGTACCTTATTGCTACCTATACCAGCAGAATGTTCAGACAATTCTTTGTTGGGAGAATTAGGACACTGGTTTGATTTCTTTTTCCTGAGGGGTTACTCAATAAAAATTGTGGGGCGTAGAATACCTCTTTGTTTGGAAACCAAGCTAAGCCCCTGCTGAAAAATTGTGCTCTGGCGCTTTTTTAATTTTATTGTTCAGTTAGGCATCAATTTGAATTGCTTACCTTTTATTCAAATTTTTATTGAAAAAATTTCTACGGCGGGTTCTTCAAATACGAGTAGAAAACAAAACTCCTTAGAAATTGAAAAATGACTTTCAATAGGCGTTGCTTTTGAGATATTTTGATGAAAATATGGGAAATTCAAATGAAGCGAAAAAAAAACCGTAAGCCAGTGTACGCTCTTCTTCAGCATTTTTTTAATGACTTTTTCTTGAGAGGTGATGAATAGAAAAGTGGAAATGTTATGCATGAAAGAGAAATCATTTACCTTTATTTTTATGTACTCAATTTTATTTGTGGATAAATCATTATATTTGGTATCTTGATTTTGTTTTTATGAGATATTCAGAGCAAAATTTTGAAAGTTCAACTTAATCGAACAACTCTTGGTGTAAAGCCTACTGCGAACTCTGGTTGTTTTAGTAAAAAATAACCGAATTCGTAACTGCCTACTGATGTTGATTTTAGTGATTTCATGCAGAGGAATCCTCAACACATGTCGATGTGTTGTTGGGTTAAGCTAAGCCCCTGCTGAAAAATTTTGTGCTCTGGCGCTTTTTTAATTTTATAGTTTAGTTATAGGCATAAATTTGAATTGCTTACCTTTTATTTAAATTCATAAATGTACACAACTAGTACAAGATTTTTTGAACCATATATGTATTTCCAAACGGCACGATACTTCGTTACATCCATTGACGTGTTGTGGAATTATTTTTGGTGTTTTGATTTTGTTTTTGAGATATTCAGAGCAAAATTTGGAAAGTTCTACTTGATTGAACAATTCTTTGTGTACCTAAAGTCTATTGCGAATTCTCGTTGTTTTGGTGGGGGAAAAAAAGGAATTCGTAAGTACATACTTACTTAATTGCAGACTGATGTAAATTTCAGTGATTTTATGCAGAGGAATCCTTAACTCATGTCTATGTGTTATCGAATGGCTTTTCATCACTGCTGCCTTGATTTGATCCATCGCTGCATGTTAAATAGGGATTCCTGCCTTTAGTTCTTGGATCATCGAAGATTGATCTTTCAGATGCTTCTTTGTGTTATGCTTGTCGATTACACGATATTTAACGATAAATTAATGACTGAAAAAAAAACTTTATAAATATGAAAACGAACAACTAAAACGTTCGCTGGCACTTGACAGTACAAACAACACAATGGTGAGTAAATTGATAACTTACTAAACCAGTGTGATGGAAGTCGAGGTAAAGAGGTGAATTTTACATTGAGTCTTATGGGGAGTAGAAGGGAAACAGACTTTGCTTCGAGTTAACGGAGTTTGAGTTATCGAGACTCCACTGTATTTCAAGACCGTTTTGTACAACTTTTGAATGCCTACATAGGTCCAAAATCACATCATTTTCGCAAGTCATGCAAAACCCTTTAAAAAATGAAAAAATCAAAGAACGATCTGCTTAATTCCCAGTGGATACATATAATGACTAATTCACACACACACACAAACAAAATTTAGATTTTTTTTTTATTTCTAATGTAAATTTGTAAATTTGAAACACCTTTGTATGTAAAAGTGGTAATGCTTCAAGTTGAAGATCCAAAATTTTTCCTGCAGCATGGGGGAGGGGAGGAGAGGAGGACGGAATACATCAGTTCTTTCAGAAACTCTTCCATCGTGTACCTATATTTGAAAAAAATTTCAGTACCTTATTGCTGCCTATGCTAGCAGAATTTTGAGAAAATTCTTTGTTAGGAGTGTTAAGACACTAGTTTTAATTTTTTTGACGTATAGTCCAGGAAAAATAGCATTCCATTGGGAAAAATGGGGGAGAAAGCTGAATTTTGGTATACTGGTCCATTTTTTTGTGCTGAACACGAATCCGATGAGTCCCCGGTCGTCCCTGGTGTGCGTTCTCCCCTATTGTGGATCTAAGCCCCCCAAAACCAGTTTTTTGCAATTTTCTCCCCCGCATTGCATTTTAGCGAGAAATAGGTGGTCGGATAAGAATCTACGTCAAATTTCCGATCTAGTGATACATCAACTTTCTTTCTACCCCCAAGGGGGGTGGAACCACAACCATTCAAAAAAGGGGGTTCCCCAAAAAATACATAAGGGCTATAGGCGCCTAAGAGGGGTGAAATGGTCCCCAAAAGCGTTTAACATGAAAGGTGGGTACCATAGAGAAACCTCTGCGCAAAAAATTTCAGATCCACACCCCCTGCCCTTTTTGCGGACCCCCCTTTTTTGAAATTTCAGTAGCACTTTTCTCAGCCCCATTTCAACCGATTTTGAAAATTTTTCTGGAAGTTATGTATATCCTTGATAGGTATTCACACAAAAATTTTCAACCCCCTCCCCTCATATTTACCCCTCAAAATGGCGTTTTTTTCATTTTTTTATGCCTATTAACAATCAAGATTGCGAGGTACAATTTTGTAAACACGTTTTTTGGATGTATTTTTGGCCCCCAAACATCATATACTATATTAGAAATTTTTGCTTTGGTGCGCCGTGGTGAAAACTTGGAATAATGTATCGTAGGGGGGTGGGGGGTGAAATGGGAATTTTGAAAAAAATAACTACCAATGAGTAGGGTATCGTTTTCATATAATTCGATACCGCTGAGCACGAATATGACCTCAAATTTTCTGCTACACTCACCTACCCCTCTCCAGAGCCCCTCAGCCCCCCTCAATTTTCACGATTTTTGAAATAAAGTTATTTTCATGATGTTGGTGTCGTTTTCATATGATTCGATACCGCTGAGCACGAATATGACCTCTGATTTTCTGCTACAATCACTTACCCCTCTCCAGAGCACCTCAGCCCCCTCAATTTTCACGATTTTCGAAATATAGTTATTTTGATGATGTTGGTGTCGTTTTCATATGATTCGATACCGCTGAGCACGAATATGACCTCTGATTTTCTGCTACAATCACTTACCCCTCTCCAGAGCCCCTCAGCCCCCCTCAATTTTCATGATTTTCGAAATAAAGTTATTTTCATGATGTTGGTATCGTTTTCATATGATTCGATACCGCTGAGCACGAACATGACCTCTGATTTTCTGCTACAATCACTTACCCCCTCTCCAGATCCCCTTTGACCCCCTCAATTTTCACGATTTTCGAAATAAAGTTATTTTCATGATGTTGGTTTCATTGCTATGGGAAAATTACATAAGTTCATTGTTATTGTACATGAGATTTCTCGTAGAATCAGCTACAGCACATGGCTCCCCCTCGAGGGGGGTGAATCCTTCAATTTTTTTCCACGCAGAAAACGCAACAAATCTGTATGTGTACTGCACTGTATAGGTCTGCGGAGCATATGTGGCATAATAATTATTCATTATAACTGTAACTTGAGTATGTATGAGTATGTATTTTATAATTCAATGACTACCTACATAAAAAATCACAAGAAAAAAATATGGTAACGAAATACTTATAAAAAAAAGTAAAGAATGTTAATTTTTGATTCACTTAATCGTCACCATCACTAATGTCATCGTCTGTGGTATAACTTTCGTCGCTGGAATAGTTGTAATCGTCATTTTCGAGGTCATAATCCCTATCATCTTCGTCGTCATCGCCGTCATTTATGTCGTTGTCATCACATTTTTCGTCGTCTTTTTCATCGTCGTCCTATACAGTGCAGTACACATACAGATTTGTTGCGTTTTCTGCGTGGAAAAAAATTGAAGGATTCACCCCCCTCGAGGGGGAGCCATGTGCTGTAGCTGATTCTACGAGAAATCTCATGTACAATAACAATGAACTTATGTAATTTTCCCATAGCAATGAAACCAACATCATGAAAATAACTTTATTTCGAAAATCGTGAAAATTGAGGGGGTCAAAGGGGATCTGGAGAGGGGGTAAGTGATTGTAGCAGAAAATCAGAGGTCATGTTCGTGCTCAGCGGTATCGAATCATATGAAAACGATACCAACATCATGAAAATAACTTTATTTCGAAAATCATGAAAATTGAGGGGGGCTGAGGGGCTCTGGAGAGGGGTAAGTGATTGTAGCAGAAAATCAGAGGTCATATTCGTGCTCAGCGGTATCGAATCATATGAAAACGACACCAACATCATCAAAATAACTATATTTCGAAAATCGTGAAAATTGAGGGGGCTGAGGTGCTCTGGAGAGGGGTAAGTGATTGTAGCAGAAAATCAGAGGTCATATTCGTGCTCAGCGGTATCGAATCATATGAAAACGACACCAACATCATGAAAATAACTTTATTTCAAAAATCGTGAAAATTGAGGGGGGCTGAGGGGCTCTGGAGAGGGGTAGGTGAGTGTAGCAGAAAATTTGAGGTCATATTCGTGCTCAGCGGTATCGAATTATATGAAAACGATACCCTACTCATTGGTAGTTATTTTTTTCAAAATTCCCATTTCACCCCCCACCCCCCTACGATACATTATTCCAAGTTTTCACCACGGCGCACCAAAGCAAAAATTTCTAATATAGTATATGATGTTTGGGGGCCAAAAATACATCCAAAAAACGTGTTTACAAAATTGTACCTCGCAATCTTGATTGTTAATAGGCATAAAAAAATGAAAAAAACGCCATTTTGAGGGGTAAATATGAGGGGAGGGGGTTGAAAATTTTTGTGTGAATACCTATCAAGGATATACATAACTTCCAGAAAAATTTTCAAAATCGGTTGAAATGGGGCTGAGAAAAGTGCTACTGAAATTTCAAAAAAGGGGGGTCCGCAAAAAGGGCAGGGGGTGTGGATCTGAAATTTTTTGCGCAGAGGTTTCTCTATGGTACCCACCTTTCATGTTAAACGCTTTTGGGGACCATTTCACCCCTCTTAGGCGCCTATAGCCCTTATGTATTTTTTGGGGAACCCCCTTTTTTGAATGGTTGTGGTTCCACCCCCCTTGGGGGTAGAAAGAAAGTTGATGTATCACTAGATCGGAAATTTGACGTAGATTCTTATCCGACCACCTATTTCTCGCTAAAATGCAATGCGGGGGAGAAAATTGCAAAAAACTGGTTTTGGGGGGCTTAGATCCACAATAGGGGAGAACGCACACCAGGGACGACCGGGGACTCATCGGATTCGTGTTCAGCACAAAAAAATGGACCAGTATACCAAAATTCAGCTTTCTCCCCCATTTTTCCCAATGACCCTTTTTTTTCATCTAATTTTCCTGGACTAGTAAAATGTCTCTTCGTTTGTAAACCAAGTTAAGTTTATGCTAAAAAATTGCACTCTGGTGCTTTTTTAATTTTATTGCTTAGGCATCAATTTGAATTACTTACCTTAATATTCAAATTCATAGGTACAAGTTTTTTTTCCATTTACAGGGTATTGATTTTTTTTTCATGAAACAGCAAACAAATCAGTTCTTGAGCAGATTTTGAATATTCTTTTCAATATAAGTTGCCGTCCTTAGGTATATCAAGCTCCAATCTAATGAATTGGCCAATAAATTTCGAAGCATAATTTCAGTTAAAGAGGTGCCCTGGACTTGAAAAAAACACTCGATCGAAGCGAAAATGAAATTCATTGAACAAATTTAAAAATCAAGTCAATAAAATCCGATTTGAGTATTTATTTTGTTCACGAAATTTTTTTCAGGACATCAGCAAGAATCTACGTTTGAAGTGAATTATTCGGGAATAATAATATTCAAACAAAAAATCCAGTTGATCAAATTCAACAAAGAATGAAAAATTCAATTTAAAAACGTTACTTCCTTTGATAAATTTGATTGTACTTCAGATTAGAATATTCGAAAAATAGAAACAGAAAACAACAGTGCCATGAACTAATCAAGAAAAATGTACGCATTCAAAACTTGCAAAAGTGAAAATTTTCAATTCATATCAAATTCTAAAAAAAATCTGGCTCGACAAAAACATTTGAACCTCTTTCAAAAATGTATGGATTAGACGTTTTCAGTTTGAATGTATTGTTTAGGCATTGAATTGAAATTACTTACCTACCTTTCTGTTTAAATTCATCGAAATATTTTTCTTTTGTATATTTTTTTCCTAGCAGGATGCCTTGACAAACGCGAAATCATGTTAGAAATAAGGCACTTTGATTTTATGCATTTTTGAAAAACTTTGCAATAAAAATAATTAGAAGGCAATGAGCAATTAGTGAATGAAATTGAAGTTCCCAATTCATACAAACTTCCCCAAAACCCTTGTTGCATTCTACACCCTGGATACAAGTACAAGTGGAAAGTTTTCATCTTCACAATTTTGTTTCGATTCACTTTCAATTGTAAAATCTTCTATTTTTTACGTAACGTAAATTTTTATTGGAAAAATTTCAACGGTGGATTTTTTTTAGAGAAAACAAAAATCCTCAGAAATTTAAAAACGGTCTTCAAAAAGCATTGTTTTTGAGATATTTTGATGGAAATGTGAGAAATTCAAATGAAGCAGAAAAAAAACGTAATTCAGCGTACGCTCACCTTCAGCATTTTTTTAACGATCTTTCTTAAGAGGTGATGAAAAGAAAAGTGGAATGTTGACCATGAAAGAGAAATCATTCACCTCTATATTTTTACGTAGGTACCTCCATATTTTACTTGACCTTCAAATAATTTTTGTGTTTTGATTTTGTTTTTGAGATATTCAGAGCAAAATTTGGAAAGTTCAACTTGATTAAACAATTCTTTGTAAAACCTATTCCGAACTCTGGTTGTTCTGGTGAAAAAGTACGGAGTTCGTAACCGTCGACTAATGTAGATTTTATTGATTTTATGCAGAGGAATCCTCAAATCATGTCGATGTGTTATTGGGCTGAAGTGTGTAAATGCTTCTTTGTATTATACCTACTTGTCGATTACACGATATTTAACGACAAATTAATGAAGAATGACTGAAAAATAAAACCATGATAAAAGTATGAAAACGAATAACTAAACGTTTGTGGGCATTTTACAGTACAAACAACACAAATGCAATGGTGAGTAAATTGATAACTTACTAAACCATTTTTTGATAGATATTTACTACTTACAGATTTTTAAAAAATGCCATGAAAATTGTTCAAAGTAACTTAAGCACGTATTAAAACGCGATTAAAGCTTGTTAGTAACGAACTTGGCCAATATTATTCTCCAGCCATTTAATTATTAAAAATATGAAAAAGATGCTACGGTTTTGAACCTGTAGAAACAGATTTTGGAAAAAATGTGTGCACCTAATGGGTCGAGTAGGTCACTAACAAGAATTAACTGCGCCTTGTACGTTCCAGAGTTGAATTGAACAGATTTCGAGGGGTTTTCTGAAAACTGGAGTTTCCAATGTATAATGCTGGAAGCTACAGAGGGACTTGAAACCTCGTCTTCAATCGACTAAGCATGTTGAAATTAGGATGAAAAGTACATTTTGACTTACCAACTTCATTAGGTAAAAAATTTTGTGGAAATTCCAAATTTCAAAACGAGGTCGAAGGCTCTAGAACTGAATATTATGGTTCAAAATTGCTTCCAATCGATTTGGAGAGTTGAAAGTTGAGTACATACATCAATGAAGAATCAAAAAATTCACTTCAGCTCCTGTAATTTAGACTGGTGATGTATTTGTGATGCTTTTTCTAGTTAGCTTTGTCTGGTCTAAAAATTATTTCTGTCGGGAGAGGTATCTTGGTAAGTATACCTTCCTTGCAAACAAATTAGCCGAGGTATAAATATTTTAAATTACTTACTTACCTACACATATTAATATTTTGAATGTTTTCTCTATATCAATCTTCTTTCATGAGACAGCAAACAATACTTAAACCAGTTCTCGAGCATATTTATATTCTGTACCTATATTCTTTTCAAAATAAGTTGTTGGAGAAGGGATGATGAAAAAGTAAACAATATGCTTTTCTATTCAATTTTTGTAGCCTCCTTTATACCAAGCTGACGGCTTTGTTGAGTATCCACGTTCACCTATGTAATTGACCAAGATATTTTGAAGCTTAATTTCATTGAAACAGGTTTCTAGACTTGAAAAAAAGACTTTGGGCGAAGCGAAAATAACTTAAAATTTATTGAAATACATTCATAAATCAATGTCAATGAGATCCGCTTTATGTAGATAAGTATTTCTTGTTCACAAGGTCTTGTCAGAATAATCAACAAGAATTTACATTCGGAGTACATTTCAGTTCATGAAATCAACAAATAATGAAAAAATCAATTAAAAAAACTTACTATCTCCGATTGTTTGATAATATTAGTTTTTATAGATTCGAACATATTAGGTTGGATTTTGAGTCGTTGTAGAACTGGTAAAATGTTAGCTAGTGCTGTGGAAAAAATTTGAACTTAAAAAAAAAATGAGGAAATAACTTTCTGTCAGCCTCAAATGTTGAAATGTTGAATGAATTATTCATTTTCCATTCTTTTAGATAATTTCTCAAGCTTTAATTTGAGACATTGCGCAATTTTTTAAAATAATTTGTTCATGAGATTTTTGATGCCAAGGAGAGTGCTGTCTGAAAAAAAAACACTTCATTTTTCGCAAGTTTTTATAATAAAAAATTTACTAGATATTATTTTTAGTCTTTTTTTTGTTGAATTTTTTACTGTCTCCTCACTCCCAAAAAAAGATTTCTACTGCTTGGAAAAAATTTGGCAGGAGATTCCGATAGCGAAGATGAAGTTGCTGTTAACAATCGCCCCCCCCCCTCGATGGAGATGTAAATCAGCCTGAATTATCCGAAACCTCTAATCTGAAAACGTTGCTCAGTCAGAAATTCGTACAGATTTGAAGACTACTTGCTAATTCAGACCACAGCAACGGACCTCTTATTTTTTCAAATGAAAATACAAATGAAATTGAAGTCAAGGAAGGCGACTTCTTAATAGCTTCGTTGTGATCTATAATTTTGGAACTAAAAAAGAAACGACTACAAAAATTTGGTTAGTTAAGGGTTGGAAAAAAATGTTGGACGCCAAAAAAATAATCAAATCAAGGTCGATATGCTGCGGAAAGCTCCAAAAATCGAAGATGACTTTATCAGTTTCAAATACTTAATCATTTCACTCCTATATTTACTTACTCAATTACTCATATTATCTCGAATGATTTAATTTTTTCGTTTGTTATTTTTCCGATAAAACTGCGTTTCCCTTATTAATCAAATTCGAGTTAGATGTATTTCGTGATAGTCATTTCGGTCGGAAATTTATATACCTATAACGCGACGATGATTGGCGCGTAAATAATATAATTTCAAATAGGTAGCGATATCTAATATCGCAATCGATACATTACTCTATACCTGAGTTAGCGTGTAAACAAACGCACGCGATTGTAATTAATTAATAGCGTAAATATATAGTCGATAATCTAATTCGAACTCGGGCTATATAATTTAGAATTTTTTTTCTCTCGAAAAAAAAACAACAACAAAATGTTCCTGAAAACAATACGTACCGCGGTGATAGCATTTATAGAAGAGCATTTTGGAGCGTCGACGAGGACGATGCCGAGAGACGAAAAGAGAGTAGGTAGTCTACGTTGCGCCGCGTTAGATTATGACGTCATAATGATGGATGATTTAGGCCGTCGTTCTGATAATGGTTATTAATTACCAAGAGAATGGTGAAAATAACGCGTTCGTAATATCCCTAATTATTAATGAACGAATTCACGTCCAAGATCAATATAATGAGAGTAGACGAGTGTGAGGAAGAGAGACAGGACAGAGAGAGAGAGTTATGGAACGTTTGCAGGTTCCATATCCACATCCACACATCCGCGTAGCATCGTGTATCAGGGTATGGCGTTTAGCCTTTATCAAAAGTAGTGTCCGGGATGTGTATAAACGTGTGTGTAATATGTTTATGACTGATTTTAATTAAATGTCGAGGTTGCTGCTGTAGATGATGTAAAAAAAGGCCCACACACAGATGTGCGTCGTATACTCGATTAAGATTGGTCGATTTGATTGAATTCGAGGTGACGTATGAGAGGTGGATATGGTGATTGGTGAACTCACTCGTAAATACCTACGTAGAAAAGACACCAATTGTAAGCATTCTTAACTTAAACTTAAATAAAGTAGATAAGTACCTATAATACATTCTTACGACAAAAGAAAGCAATTCACCTTGCTATCGAAATTCTACACAATATGAGCGCATAGAATAATTTTGTGGGTACGATGTTGCTATCGAATTTTTAAAAAGAGTGCCGCAAGCCTGATTTCTCCTCTGGGGAGGATTCTTCTCATCTCTGAATAGAAACAAGGAGGTGTTGAAAAGACAAAATATCCAAATGGTACATCTTGAGTGAGGTGCACATAGCACAATTACAAAGCTATTTTTACAAACAAGTCGAGTTTTTTGAAGTTTGAGTGTAATTCTGAGTCTGCACATCCAGAAGAGTAATTTTTGGACGATTTTTCGAAACTTTAGGCTGAAAGAATACCATTTTGGATGCTCAAACTCGAAATTTTTGTGTTATCATCACACAAGTAGGTACCTATATGCACGCATCTAGACCTATATGCGATTGAAATCATACCATTTTACTTTTATCAGGTTGATGATATTCTTTGATGATTGAACTACGAGAAGATACGCGTCTTTCTTAGCCAACCCCTCCATTTTTGTCTTCATAATATTTACCTACACTTTCAACAATACACGCTAACTCTAAACACCATCACGAACGAATTGAATAATTTATTCGCAAACAAATTAATTTGTATAAGTGACTCGTTCGCGAACAAATCGAATTCATTTAATAAATTTCTGATTAATCATTCACGAACGAATTGAATAATTTTTAGTGAATCATTCGCGAACGAGAAGATTCATTTAATTAATTGTTTGGTGAATCATTCGCAAACGAATTGGGTAATTATTGGTGAATCATTCGCAAACGAATTGATCAATTGTTGGCGAATCATTTGCGAACGAATTGACTAATTGTTGGTGAATCATTCACGAACAAATTGAATAATTCATTCGCCAACAAATTGATTCGTATGAGTGACTCATTCGTGAACGAATCGATTCGTCTAATAAATTTCTAATGAATCATTCAAGGGACGAATTGAATACTTTTTCGTGAATCATTCGTGAACGAATTGTATAATTTTTAGTGAATCATTCGCGAATGAATTGATTTGTATGAGTGACTAGTTCGCGAACGAAACGATTCATTCAATTAATTTTTTGGTAAATCATTCACAAACGAATTGAATAATTTTTAGTGAATCATTCGCTAACGAATTGGGTTATTTTTTGTGAATCTTTCGCGAACGAATTGAATAATTGTTGGTGAATTATTCGGAAACGAATTGAATAATTTTTGGTGAATCATTCGCGAACGAAATTGGGTAATTTTTGGCGAATTTTTCGCGAACGAATTAATTGTTGGTGAATCATTCACGAACGAATTGAATAATTTTCAGCGAATCATTCGCGAACGAATTGATTAGTTTTTAGTGAATCATTCGCGAACGAAAAGATTCATTTAATCAATTTTTTGGTAAATCATTCACGAACAAATTGGGTATGGGTACCTTTTGGTGAATCGTTCGCGAACGAATTGATTAGCTGTTGGCGAATCATTTGCGAATTTATTGACTAATTGTTGGGGAATCATTCACGAACGAATTGAATAATTTATTCGCAAACAAATTGATTTCGTAGAAGTGACTCGTTCGCGAACGAATCGATTCATTTGATAAGTGTATGATGAATCATTATTCTTGAATGAATTGATTAATTTTTTGGTGAATCATTCGTGAACGAATTGAATAATTTTTAGTGAATCATTCGCGAACGAATTGATTTGTATGAGTGACTTTTTCGCAAACAAAACGATTCATTTAATTAATTTTTTGGTGAATCATTCGCGAACGAATTGGGTAGTTGTTGGTGAATCATTCGTGAACGAATTGGGTTAATTTTGGTAAATCATTCGCGACCGAATTGATTAATTGTTCGTGAATCATTCGCAAATAAATTGATTCTTATAAGTGACTCGTTCGCGAACGAATCGATTCATTCAATAAATTTATGATGAATCATTCACGAACGGATTAAATAATTTTCAACGAATCATTCGCGAACGAAACGATTTATTTATTTAATTTTTTGGTAAATCATTCGCGAACGAATTGGGTAATTTTTGGTGAATCATTCGCGAAGGAATCGATTCATTTAATTAATTTTTAGTGTATAATTCCCGAACAAATTGAATAATTTTCGGTGAATTTTTCGTGAACGAATTGATTTATAAATCAATAATCAATGAATTAATCAATTTGTTGAGTGTTGACGAACGATGATGCGCTATAAGTGAATCTATATTCGTAAGCGAATGGTTTCTTCCAAAAATTATTGAATTCGTTCATGAATGATTCTTTTAAATGAATTCTCTCGGCAGTTTGTACATTTGACTCCACCAGGATACTTTGGACATGCCTTGGCAATGTGACCTGCAACAAATTGCATCGAAAACGAACCACATGGGCGGTTTTCCAGCTGCGACAAATGCGGTTGAATTAATAGTTTAGGACTGCCTATGTACTTACATACGCGTAGAAGGCTTTTCTTCGAAACTAATTGGAGTTGATTCTTGTATCAACAGCTCACAGCTAGGCTTCATTCAAAATCACTTTAGTGATCATTTAATCGGAATTAAGCGAAGCATTTAACGACGTACGAGCCGCAGCTTGGTTCGGAACACCATTCAAAATCCATGCCAGGTGAGCTCTCCAGGTAAAATCACACTTCCGGACGGGAGACTAGAATGATTCAAATCAGTCATAATGGAACTGATATCTTCGATATATTTCTTCTGTTATTAAACGATTCGTTCGTAATACCTCAAGGGGTGAATTGGCACAAGAATTCTTTCAAAATTCATTTTCTCAGGAACGTTTGAACCGCATTTTGGCCAAATTATGTACGTTTTTTAAACCAATAAAAAAAGACAGTTACCTACTCATCCACACAAAGCAATGAGCAAATTAAATATTCGTAGAACAGTCTCATATTCTTGGATTTTTTCAGGCAAATCTCAAATCCCCTAATTGGCGACCTGTCACTCACAGTCATTTTTTTGGGGCGACCATGACAATTTCAAATCGCTTAAAATCAGTTAACACTGTTACTTACTTATCAAAAATTTGAGTAAGTAAAAACTTGTTCTCAGGATCCGTTTTGTCCTGTAGCTTGATACTGCTGTAATTTCTTCTTCATCAACTCTTCATTCTCTGAACTTGGAACGTAAATTTTTTCCAGTAATGCTTGTTTTCTTTTCATCCGATCAGTTTCGGACTCACTGTTCTCATTTTCCTCATTTGAGCTCGATCGAGTGTGTATCTGATTGCCAAAAAATGACATCTGCAAAACACAGCTCAGAATGAAAACAATCTCCTTAAAAACCTAGGTAGGTAGGTAGGTAGGTACCAAAAGTGAAATGTTTCAGGGAAATCGTTTCAAGTTTTCTGGGATTTTTTTTTTCAAAATTCACTTTAAATTGAAATATTACGATGAAATCATCAAAATTGGGGTCTGTGGGAGACTCCATTCGATTCTTGAAGAGCTCAGGTTTCGACCATCAAGTACATATATAGCTACAGGTGTCAGTAGGTACCTCATATCTCAGCGTACCTACCAGCCTACCGATATGATGAAATTCTCATGCTGATTGTCATATATTTTTACTCCTACAAATACAACTTTTTTTTGCACCTAAAATATTATTTTTATTATTATTCTAGAGTGTTCTACTCGACTGATATTCCACCTGTCTGGAATCGTATCGATACGTTTCACTCATAATAGACTGTCCCAGTTTAGTTCGAGGGAGAAGAGGTTCTTTGTCATTCGATACGATCAAATTGAGATGTGATCCGTTACGCCACTATAACCGTGAAAGCATAGACAGAGGTCATTACCAATGAAAACAATTAGGAAAAAAACACCACGAAAATGAACAAGTCACACCGGACCGTAACTATTTTAATATTGTTTGTCGAAACAGCAAAAAATTGACTGGTTTTTTTGCTCCAAACGATTTCTCGACGCACCATCGTCGTCAGCTTCGCAGTGATGTGCCATTTACAGTACTGGTGTTGGTCTTCACCCATAGTCTATCGTTCGTTTCTCGGAGTGAATTTTTAATTTGTGGATGATATGAGAATGAAATTGATCGTTTGGTGTTTAGAAATTTCAATTATTACTTCTATAGTTGTGTCACAAATTGCCAACCCTGGTTGGCAACAGTATTATCCAGTTAGTCATTCGTAAGTGATTTATTAATTTATATTTTTATGGAGGAGAGCTGTGTGAGAATCTTATCACTCGTTTGAAAAATCAGTTCGTGAAAACAAATCCGAATTTTAAAATGTGTATTTTTCCCTCAAGATGGGCACCTGCAATACAACCAGGATTTCAAAACCATTTTCGTAGAGTGCGTATGGGACAAGGCAAATATCGTATGTTACCCACCGGAAACGCCGAAGTAACTTGCGAATTTCCTGACAGCATGTTGATGATATCAGTACGTAATTTACCTATCATAGGTTTTTTAAAATTAAATCAATGATCAAGTAAGGTATGATATATTTTTGCAGAATATTATTTGGGAACGGGCTGACATGGGTACCAGAGATTTGAGCACTCTGTATCGCAGACACGGTATAAGTCATCAATACGATATCCACATTAAACCTCATGGCAGTACTTTGCATTTATTCGATGTTAATCCCTTGGATCGGGGCTTGTATAGGTGTTTAGCTACTGCTTTGGATACTGGAACGAATCAAGTCGTCACCATGTTTCAGGATACGGAATTTTATCCTGATTTTGGAGGTTATCATCAAATTTAATTATGACGAAAAAATAAGGTGTTTTAATTTATTTTTAATATGTTACGACCTCGCTTAAAAAAAAAAAAAAAAAAAAAAAAAAAAAATGGTCCAAAGTTGGAATTACAGTATAAGTGAGCAAGCTAGTATAGATAGGTATAGTTGAAATATGATTTTATTTTTAATACATTATATCTGCGATTTTTTTTACACGTGATGTGATCTAATCTGTATTGATTAAAAAATCCAACAATTTTTTCGTTTTTATTTTTCATTACTTTTGACAATTAATTTTAATTTGTACAAATTACTGTAAGTCTGTTGATTTTTTATAATTTATGGTACTGAAGTTTATTTTACACCATCCTTCAATTTCCCCAGTAAGTAGGTATAGTCTACGGTTCAACTAACGAAAGATGATATTATTCTAGAAATTGAATTTGGCTAACCTTTTTGCGGGCCAAAAATTCAGTTGTTTTTCTATGGGTCCAAGAAGTCAGAAAAACCCTTATTTGGGGAAAAAATTAATATCCATAGCATAAAAGGAGCTTCTCCCACGTCTATTGAGCCAAAATTCGCGAAAAATGGCTCGCACAATAGAACACAGTTCAATTTTGAAGTTTCGCTAACCCCCCCCCCCTTTCGAGTAAAAAAGAACTGTCACAGAATTAAGTTAAAGTAGCCATGTGACCTATCAAAATACGTCGAATTTTCGCAAGAAATTCGAATATTTCGGTGAAAATGTTTCTTGTGCATTTTGGAAGAATTTTGAGCCCGAAATGGGTCACGATTTTTGGAATTTTCGAAAGAGAGTGTCATTGCAACCAATAAAAATGAGTTAAAATTTTTCAAAAAACTGAAAAACTTTAACGAAAATGTATTTTGAGGATTTTTGAACTATTTTGAGCCTCAAAATCTGATCACAATTTTTGGGATATTCGAAAAGGTGTTTTGCGACCAATCAAATTGGGTTAATATTTTGCGAAAAATTAAAAAACACTTCCACGAAAATGAATTTTTAGGTTTTTTGAAAAATTTTGAGTCTCAAAATCTGATCATTATTTTTGAGATGTTCGAAAAAGGTGTCATTTAATATACCAAAATAGGTTAAACTTTCGACATATTCAAAAATTTTCTTCAAAACTTTTTTTGAAAATTTTTGACGAATTTTGAGTCCAGAATATTAGATCATGATTTATTGGATTTTCGAAAAAGTGTCATGCGACGTATCAAAATGGGTTAAAATTTCAAAAGAAAAACGAAAATTACTATCGAAATTTTTTTGATCAGTTTTGAAACACTTTGAGCTCAAAAGTGGTCAGATTTTTCAAAAAATGTGCCTCGTAGCCCATAAAAATAGGTAAAAATTTCAGCAAAAAGTTCTATCACTACTTTTTTTGGACAGTATTGAAAAATTTCAGCTTTAGATTTGGTTGATTTTTTCATTTGGAAACTTTCAAAATCAGGTTTAAATTTGGTAAAAAATTAAAATATGTAAGTATTTCAATCAAAATGCATTTTGAGCATTTTTGAACAATTTGAAGCCTCAAAACGTGATTATGATATTTGGCATGTCTGAAAAAGGTGTCACGTAACCCATCAGAATGAGTTAAAATTTTGTCAAAAAATCAAAAATTACTTACAATTGAAATCTTTTTGAGAAGTTTTGACGAATTCTGAGTCCAAAATCAGATCAAAGATTTATTGGATTTTCAAAAAAGTGTCATGCAACCTACTAAAATACTTACGTTGAAATTTCGAAAAATTGAACATTTTTTACCAAAACTTTTTTTTTGTACATTTCTGAAGAATTTTGAGTTCAAAATCAGATCATGATTTATTGGATTTTCGAAAAATTGTCATGCATACTTATCAAAATGGGTTAAAATTTCAGCCGAAAATCAAAAACTTATATATGAAGAATACTTTTGAGCAGTTTTGGAGCTTTCAAGACAAAATGAGGTCACCATTTTAGGGAACTTTGAGGAAAATACCTATCAATGATGAGTTGAAATTTCGGGAAAAATCAGAAATTTCAATCAACGATTTTTTTAGCAGTTTTCTAATTATTTTGAGTTCCAAATCAGTGAGAATTTTTGGGCTTTTCGAGCAATTCGTTGTGCACCCTTTCAAAATGAGTTAAAATTTCAACAGAAAATCAAAAAATTCTGTCACTGCTTTTTTGGAGCAATTTTGAAAAATTTAAACTCTAAATTTGGTGGATTTTTCGTTTTGGAAACTGTCAAAATTATTTCAAATTCTATCAAAAATCAAATATTTCAACAAAAATGCATTTTGAGCATTTTTGAAAAATTTTGAGCCCAAAAATCGAGCCATGATTATTGAAATGTTCCAAAATGTTATCATGTAACCCAATAAGATGAGTCAAAATTCCGGTAGAAAATCAAAAATTAAAATTAATTTTTTTTTGAGAAGTTTCGAAGAATTTTGAGTTTACAACCAGATCATGACTTATTGGATTTTCGAAAAAGTGTCACTCAATCTATCAAAATGGGTTAAATTTTTTCTGAAATAAACTTTTAAAAAAATGTAAAATTAACCTGTCGTTTGTCATCTATAAACTTTCTACTCTTTCAGCTAAGACAAATTACAAATCAAAAAACTCTCAGACTTGCATATTTTGGACTATTCCACTCTACATTGGCCTATGGGGTGGTTTTTTGGGGAGGTAATGCATCATATGTCAAGCAAATTCTCACACTACAAAAACGTGCGATAAGAACAATTTATAAAATACCTCTAAGACAAACATGCAGGCCCATCTTTGTTGATAATAAAATCCTCACTACAATATCACAATATATTTTGGACATATCTCTCATGGTTTATACTAAGGTTATAACCTTTCCAAAAATTACCCATCCATACAGCACAAGATCACTAGGTAACCTTAGAACTCCCCACCACCGTACAAAACTTCTCCAGTGTAGTGCTGTATCATCTGCAGCAAAAGTATACAATCGGATTCCAGGGAGTGTTAAAAACCAGCCAACTGCAAAAAAATTTAAAATTGCTCTCAAAGTAGTGGTGTTGATTAATCGAAATAGATATCGATTAATCGATATAAAGTCATATCGATATCATATCGATATAAATTTCCATATCGATATTCTCAAATTATTTCGAGGTCAATGCTCAAAACACACATAAATTGAACTTTTGAACGGAAATTTTTCAAAATTTTGAGTGAGCACATGAGATTTTTGAAAATTATTTATGTTTTATGCTCTATAATTTGGTTTTTTCTTGAAATCTCTATAATAGATTGTATTACGACGAAACTTCGAACTGAGTTAGTTAATTTTTAAGGTAATAAAGTATAGAAAATCCAGCATTGAAAAATATCGATATATATCGATATGTATCGATATCTCGAGGCAAATATCGATATGATATCGATATAAAAAATTTTAAAATATCAACACCACTATCTCAAAGAATGGCTTATCAATAGTGCTTTTTATACCCTGGAGGAATATCTTGGCTACTCTGATCAATAATTGCTTGAATTTTGATTCTGTATGTATAGTTTCAAATCTTCATCTTTTTATGTTTTAATCATGTCTTTTATTTTATTTAAATCTGAAAATTGTATCTTATACGTAGATAAGTAATCAAAAATTTTTACAGTTTTCAATTATGTAATGCTCAACGTGATATAATGGCAGCATTGCTGCCGCATGTATCTCAAATAGGTATACAATTTGAATTTGAAATTTGAATTTGTAAACAATTTTGAACCTCAAAATGTAATCATGATTTTTGGGATATACTTAATTAAGAAAAAAGTGCCATGGGACCTACCAAAATAGGCTACAATTTCGGGAAATTTTAAAATTTCCATCAAAACTTTTTTCAAACCTTTTTGAAGAATTTTGAGTCCAAAATCAGATGATGATTTATTGGATTTTCGAAAAAGTGTTGTGCAATCTATCAAAATGGGTCAACATTTTTGATAGAAAACCAAAAAATTCTATCGAGGATTTTTTTGAGCAAATTTTAAAACATTTTGAGCTCAAAAATGGTCAGATTTTTCAAAGAATGTGCCTTGTAAACCCATCCAAATGGATTAAAATTTCCATAAAAAATACTCTAGGAACCTTTGAGAAAAGTACCTGTCAAGATTAGGTAAATTTTCAGAGAAAAATCACAAATTTCTATCGAAGATTTTTTTTAGCAGTTTTGCAATACTTATTTTGAGCTAGAAAAATCGGTGAAAATTTCAAGCCTTTTTCAGAAGTTTGTATTATGGGTTAACATTTCAACAAAAAATCAAAAAAATTGTCCTTACCACTGCTTTTTTGGAGCAATTTTGTTTATTTCAGCATTAGCTTGTTTTTATGTTTTGTGTTTTGGAAACTGTCGAAATTATTTTCCAATTCCATGAAAAATCAAAATAAATTTCAATGAAAATGTATTTTGAGTATTTTTGAAAAATTTCGAACTCCGAAATTGGTTTTTGATTTTTGAGATAGGTATTCGAAAAATGTACGTTATATAATCCATCAAAATGAGTTAAAATTTCGGCCAAAATTCAAAAATTCCCAAAAAAGTTTTTTTTCAAAAATTTTGAAAAATTAAAAGATTGATTTTTTTTGATTTTTTTTTTACAAATCCGTGCGATTCCCAAGTCACCATTTTATAACTCACATCAATCCAATTATTGATCAATCGTCCAATCTATAGACATCGATTAAAAAAATGAATTCGTAATATAATTTGTTCTAGAATCACGTTTCTTTTTTTCGTCAAACCACCTAAAAAAACATCAACTCGACATACTCTAATTAACAATTTAAAACAATTCTTTCGATGAATATTTGAAAATCGAATACAATATTTCATTTTTTAGATTGTTTTTTAGTTTTCAAGATTTTCGTATCGAATAAAAAATTACAATGATAGAGACATCTTCATATTTACACAACACTCAAATACCTAAAATCGAAAATACTTTTTACACCAACATTTTTATACACAAATTTCACAATTTCCACAAAACAAGATTTTTAAAATCAGAACATCTCAATCACAAAACATCAAGTTTAGTTTTTTACCAATAAAAGACGAACAAAATGTATTTCCACGATATTCATAATCGTCGAATAGATTCAAAATCACAAGAATTTTAACAAGTAAATAAAAAATAACAGTACTTAAGTCGATACTATACAAGGTAGAAAAAAAACCACACACACAGCAACGTTCACTCGACAGCATTCTGCTGCTCGTACTCGGACACCAAATCGATAAGCGATTTTTCAGCCATGCTGAATTCATCTTCATCCATACCCTCTCCGAGATACCAATGCAAGAAAGCCTTTCTCTGCTGCATAGTCTGATATTTGGCCAAAGTTTTCTTAAATATTTCAATAACGCTAGTAGTATTTACAATAAAAGTAGCCGAATCGAATAACCCTCTCGATGGTATATTACAAACGGCGATCTTCATGTTATTCGATAACCAGTCGACGAAAAACTGATCGTTTTCTTCTTGCACGTTGTTCATCTCGTGCTCGACTTCGGTTACGGACATATGACCACGAAAAATAGCCGCCACTGTGAGGTACTTACCTCCTCGAGGATCGCTCGCTACCAACATATTACCAGGATCTAAAATACCTCTAGTCAACTCCTTAACCGGCACGTTAGGCTTAATGGCGCAAAACTTAGTCGTAAGGGGTAGAAAACCAGGAATGTAATAATGAAGTCGAGGATACGGTACCATATTAACAGCTAGTTTACGTAAATCGGTATTTAACTCGGCTGGGAAACGAAAACAGGTCGTAATACCAGACATGGCGATCGACACTAGATGATTCAAGTCGCTAAATTGAGGTTTCGTTATCCTTAAGGTATGATTACAAATATTAAATAGAGCTTCGTTATCAACGCAGAATGTTGAATCCGAGTATTCGGTTAAATGTCTTAATGATAACACAGTATTGTAAGGTTCGACAACGACATCCGATACCTATAAGAAAAACAATTCCAACTCAATTATTTACCATCTACCTATAGGTACTTCTTTTGGCTAAATTTTTCTCACTTTATCCGAAGGTATAATAGAATAATTATTCAATATAGAATCCGGATAGTCTTCTTTGATCTTGAACATCATCAAGGTCCCAAACCCAGATCCTGTACCTCCACCTAGCGAATGCACGATTTGAAACCCTTGCAACGAATCGCATAGTTCGACTTCCGATCTACGAAATTTAAATACCAAGTCATGATAAAGTATCCATTCGTGTAGACTTGGCAAAAAAACGCATCGTATTACCGAACTACTTCCATCAACGATTCGATTACTTCTGGACCTCCTACGTAATGACCTTTGGCGAAATTATTCGCAGCTCCGATCGCTCCTGCTATGAAATTATTCGTATTGAATAACTGAGCGCTATTGTCGCCTTGGATGGAATGCAGAACTCCTGGTTCCAAGTCTGTGAGTACCGCTCTTGGAAACCATTTTCCTTCTGCGAATTTTAATTTTTATCAGAATTATTGGAGAATTGGAATAAATTACAAGTGTTGCGTGGTGATAAAGGTACAAAGAACTCGTTGCACTTGAATGTAGGTAAAGGTATAGAGGTACCTTGTGTTTCATTATAATAAACTGAAATTCGTTTCACTTGTGGTGGAAATAATTCGTAATATTCGCCTTCTCGGCTTATTCCATGTTCATCAGATACAACTTCCCAAAACTGTAAACAGACCAATATGAAATGATATGGATTAACTTGAGTTAATTAATTTACGAAAATAATTGAATCAATTAATGTACATATCAAGTTGAGGAGGAAAAGTATCGGATCTCATCAGCAGAAGGTGATGAAGTCAAATGCCTTGGGGAGAGGAGAGGAGGGGGAGGGGGGCAGAGACTGAAAATTTCTCAACTTTTTTCGCCAGATTTTCCCAAATTTTTATTCCAAACCCGTCCCTCTCCTCTTCCAGTGGTTCTCATGTCAATTAGCCAAAACATTTTAATTGTTCTATTGCAAGGGTGATAGGTTAGGTACCTACTGAAATCCAAAATCCAAAATTCACAATTTTTTCATAGTTTTTTTAGCCTTTTGGTCTTTGAAAATCGAATTCAAAACAAAAAACAATTTTTTTGATATTTTGCCCGAGCAAGAGACTGAAATTTTCTCAACTTTTTAGCTAGATTTTCCAACCCCCCCCCCCCCAACACCAGTAGTTGTCATGTCAATTAGCCAGATGTAGCTCATCGGAACAGATTTTGGAAGGAAGGGTTGGAAACAAAAAAAGGTAATTTTCAAAAACGATGCTTTTATACTCGCCAAAAAATTGAATTGTTCTTTGTAAGGTTGGTACTAAAATAAATTTTTTTCATGTTTTTTAAAAGTCTTTTGGCCTTTGAAAATCAAATTAAAAAAGAGAATAAAATATTTTTGATTTTTCCCGAGCGAGAGACTGAAATTTTCCCAACTTTTTTAAGCCAGATTTTCGCAACTTTTTATTATTCCCCCCTTCCCAACTGCAGTACTTTTTGTGCTAATTAGCTAGATGTGATTTAAGCAGATTTCGGAAGATAGAGTTGGAAATAAAATAGTGTTGTGTTCAAAAACGATACTTTTATTCTCGCCAAAAAAAACTGAGTTGTTCTTTGCAAGGTTGGTACCTACTGAAATCAAAAATCAAAACTTCACAATTTATTCAAGTTTTTTTTAGCCTTTTGGCCTTTGAAAATAAAATTCAAAAAGAAAATAAAATAATTTTAATGTTGCCCGAGTGAGAGACTGAAATTTTCCCAATTTTTTAGTCCGACCCCCCCCTCTTCCTTCCCCTCTCTCCAGTATTTTTCATGTCAATTAGCCAGATGTGATTTGAACAGATTTTGGAAGAGAGAGTTTGAAACAAAAAATGTTCAATAATTTTAAATGTTCAAAAACGATGCTTTTATTCTCGCCAAAAAATTGAGTTGTTCTTTGCAAGGTTGGTACTGAAATCTGAAATCAAAAATCAAAAATTCACAACTTTTTTCATGTTTTTTTTTTAGTCTTTTGGCCTTCGAAAATCAAATTTATGAAGAGAATAAAATATTTTCAATTTTGCCCGAATGAGAGACTGAAATTTTTCCAACTTTTTAAGCCAGATTTTCTCAACTTTTTATTCCGACCCCCCCCCCCCCCGACTGCAGTAGTTTTCATGCTAATTAGCCAGATGTGATTTAAACGGATTTTGTAAGAGAGAGTTTGAAACAAAATAGTGTGGGATCCCTTTGAAAATCAAATTCAAAATGAAAATATATTTTTGATTTTTCCCGAGCGAGAGACCGGAATTTTCAGAACTTTTTTAGCCAGATTTTCTCAATTTTTTATTCCGAACCCCGACCCCCCTCCTCTTCCAGTAGTTTTCATGCCAATCAGCAGATGTGGTTCGTCGGGACAGATTTTGGAAGGAAGAGTTTGAAACAGAAATGTTGAATAAGTAAGTCATTTCAACTGTTCAAAAACCGAAAACGATGCTTTTATGTTCACCAAAAAAATTGAATTGCTCTTTTGCAAGGTTGGAAATCCAAAATTCACAATTCACAATTTTTTTCGTAGTCATTTTTTTTTAGCTTTTTGGTCTTTGAAAATCGATAATCGAATTTAAAAAGAGAATAAAATATCTCCAATTTTTCCCGAGCAAAGAGAGGGCGAAAGCTTCTGAAAATCGTCAAAAAATTTACTTACAATTTATGAGATCGAAAAAAAAAACATTTTTCGTTACCTTTTAAGTAAGAAGTTTCAATAGTTTCAATGCCAAAATTTCTTGATTTTTGAAACTCACGTATTTTAGAATGAATAAATTTCGTACCCTGTTTCGTTATTTTGCACTTTTACCAACTCTGTAAGTATTGATTTGGTTACTTGAATTTCCAGAAGCGTAACAAGGGGGGCTTGAAACGCTCCCCACCCTTTGGCTGAGGAAAAAACTTCAAATTTGAATTTTCGAGAACAAATTTTGAGAAATTTTGCTTAAATCGACCGAGAAAGTTACAAAGATATAGTGAATAATCAAAGTTGAAAAATGTTGAATTTTATTTTGAACCTTTTTTATGCATTTTTTCAGAACTGTAAATAGGATACAAAGATCTGCTGAAACTGCAACGAACGAATCGATTCGAGAGATCAACAATAATATGATGTTGTTTTTAAACCTACAACATGTGGATTTGTGGGTGTATTAAAAAAAAAAAAAAAATGAAAAAATTCGACTTTTTTCAAAACACCAAACTCCCCTCCCCTCTCATAAGATATGCTCTGGCTACGCTTCTGCAAAATTCTGAAGTTAATAATTTTACATTTTTGTTACTTTTTGTTTCTTAACAAAGCGAGAGCAAAAGCTTTGAAAAAATAAATTGGTACTTGATTCGAAAAGTAAAATAACTGACGCAAAAATTTGATTTTTATAGCTTCGACATTTAAAAATTTCAAGAATAGTTTTAAAAAAACTATAATATTTTTAAAAATGAGATTAAAAACCCGAGCGAAGCGATGACAAAAGCTTTTAAAAATTGATAATTTTTCGAAAGTGAAACAAATATCATTTTTGATGTGAGAAGTCAATTTTTCAAACTTTCTATTTTGGTCAGAGTGAAGAAAAGGAAAAAATGATTCAACTCGAGCGAAGTGAGGGCAAAAGCAGTGAAAAATTTAGTATTCGAAACGCAAAACAACATTCTTGAATTTTTGATGAATTACCTATGATACAAAAAATTGGTTTTCATGGATTTAGAATTTCCACTTTTTAGGAAATTACCTACGGTACATATTTTTGAAAACAAGAATGGACCTCGAGCAAGACGAGGGCAAAAGCTCTTAAAAATTCCCAGTCCTACGTTTATGTACATTTTTGTCAGTTCATAATTTTTATATTTTCCAAAAAAAAAAAAAACAATTCTGGCAAATATTGAAAATTATTGATTTCAAATTTTTGGACGAAAAATACGACATTTTTGATATTTTAACAGAAATCGGAAAATGTTAGCAGTTTTGACCGGAATGCATTGAAGAGACATTTTGTTTTTGGAAAATTTCAAGTAAAACAACATTATTTTTAATGAGAAGTCAATTTTTTACTCCTCAACTTTGGTCGGAGAAAGGAAAAGAAAAAAGAACTGGGTCGAGCGAAGCGATGGGTGAAAACTATTGAAAATTTTCAATCCAAAAAATAAAAACTCATGATTTTTGATTTTCCCTGCTTACACAATTTCCTCTCAACTTTTCTCAACTCTCCCTATTTCCTCAAAAATTTCCACCTTTTCGCCTAAATTCTTCTGTCTGAACCTTCCCCACCCCTCCTCCTTCAAAGGTCTCTACTGATTAGGTCTGAACCGATCTTATCCAAACCAAACATTGATCTGATAAGACCTAGTAGAACGAATTGGAATTGGATCCAAGGTATACTTGGATCTGATTATATCTAATCTACTCGTATAATATTCCACTCTTAGATTTCTGAACTGATTGAACCTAATCAATTCGAAATTGGATCCAGAAAAATATTCGCGAGTCTTATCAGATCGAATCATTTTACGTCGATATGGTAGGATTTCATTTCCAACTACGAAACGATGGTATTTTCAACTGGAATCTACGTACCATCCAATCCATCATCTATTTCTTAAAATTATCTATAAAAATAACAGATCCAGAGATCCCTCAACATCTAAAACAACTACTCGTAGTACGTAAATAGAGATTTCGTACTCGTATAAATAGAATAGTGATCGGTGGTGCTTTGTCACACCTGGAAACTTACCTCTTGACCTACACGGTTTCCGCATTGTCCAACTTGTATCGTAATTATTTCTCGCATTATAAGTAGATTTTCACCTCAAAATGTTTATTAGCGACTCGAAAATGTGACGCATCATTAAAAGTTAACAACGTTGCATTACAATCACAATATAAATATCTAACTGAAAATTAAACCGTACCTACGTCGGGTATCCTCTTCTACTACTACTAATTTTATTGATTTTTTTGATGTTTTAAAATTTATCATTTACGAATTTTAATAATATCGACATTACGAATTTTATCACTTTTTAAAATTCGTAGTCAGTTATTTATTACCGCAAGATACTAATCACTGTGGAAAAATGTCTCGCCGTTTTGAAGCGGTCGTAAACACAGCCAGTAATTACTTGCGATGACGTGATGAATGATTCGAGTTCAAAACATGAGCTTCTACCTGCTAAAATGAAATAAATTTTTAAATGAAACGAAAATTATTGCGAATCAATTTATTATAGTTTTTTTTTACCTAACCCAAATTTTTCTGAAAAAAATAATTCATTTTAAAACAATTTCGATTAGAAAAAAAGTACTTACTCACTTACTTGAATTTCATAAGGTTTTCATCGTGCTTCTTAAATTCTTATATCGTGCTTTCCTCTGATTTAGATCTGTAACCTTAGTAAAAAAAAAAAAAGCATCACTCGATTACCTACTCCTTTGTTAATGAAATATCCAACTTTCATTACGCGAATGGCTTCATCATTCCGATAACATATTTTCGATACTTACAATATTTCGAATAGATAATGACAAACGACGAATAGGTAGATAGATAGTAGATGTACTCCTACTAAAAAAGTGGGTACCCTAAGATGACATCACCTTTCTAAAGTATGTTTACTTTATTTTATCATTTCACCACACCTGTTATGCTGTTTCCTGATTCGATTTCGAATACGTTTATAGTTTGTACTCGAAGTGGGTCGAATAATCGTGCGTTTTATTTAAATCCGGATAATTTTCATTCATAATATCTAATATGTCGTTTACTAGAAAACTTTTCATTTTGGCGATGTTTTTAGTAGGTGAGTTTTGTGAATACACTTACAATTAAAAATCTTTACGGTTTTTTATTAACTAGAAGTTAATAATGTATTAATAACGAATTAAAAATGTGTAAATATAGTGATTTCGTCATTCCTAACGGAAGTGGACGCAAGAAGGAAGATCCTAAGGGGTCGGAAAACTATTACGAAGACGTATTATCGTAAGTTTGGTGCTTGAATAATTTGAATATGTACCTATTTTGGTACCTATCTTTCAATTATCCGATTTAATTCATTAAAATGACAGGTGGTTTCGAGATACCTGGTTGGATCTGTGTTATTCTGACAAGCATCGGAATAATTGGTGGAAATTCGCTCGTATATTTCGGTTTAAAGAAATGGATCATAGAACGAAATGAACCCATCAAGCCTAATAAAGTTCATGAATACAGAATGGAGCACGAAGTTTGATCAATGTTTATACGGTGCTCTTTTTTATTTTTCTTCGATTTCGTTGGTAATCAGTTCAGTTTATAAGTACAGTAATCATATAGTACAAAATACATTTCCATTCCCAACTGGAATGTAAAATGATCGACTCAACCGAGGGCTCTTGCGACTAAATATTTCATTAGATGCGAATTTTTAAGGGTGTACTTACTTTAGAATAGGCATGTAAAGAACCATTTTCTCGTCACAATTCAATTTTTTCATTTTTGGATATTCTTGCAACTGAAAATTTTCCAGCAGTTGAGTCGAGATTGAGGAGGTGTCCCAGCCTCCTTCAAGTTTCATCCCTGCCAGAAGTTGATTTTCAACTTGTTGTCACTTCTTTACGATCTTTCAACATTTTCAATTTTAATTTTTCAGTTTGCAATTTTTTTTTAATTTGGAGCAGTTTATAATTTCTTGAGACATTTCTTTTGCAAATTATTCGAAGTGTTTTGAAAATTTTGAATAATTATACTTACCTAAAATGAAAATCTATATTTTTTTGAGTTGATTGATAATGTTTAGTTTGTTATTATGAATTTTTAACATTTTTTTAAGACTGTATTATACTTTAGTTGGTATATAAATAGGTAAAAACATTGAATCGTATCGAAGAAACTATACGCATACGAAGAAACAAAATGCTCGAATTTTTTTGATTTTTGGATGTTGTTTAGAAAGGTTTTATCCAAGTCCTTATACGAAGTCTTTTTTTTTGTTTTGAAATTTCACTTTAAATATTAATTATGTAGGTATAGGTACCTATTGATTCAAACAATATGACCATCATCATTATTTATTTGTGAAATTTTTCATCCCCTTGCACCGTAGAAATATCTTTGATACGATTTGATTTATTTTGTGCAATTATTGTGTGCTGAATAGATATTTTTCATGGTGGCCAATTATTTCCGGCCGTTATCGGGACTGGATCGATATCGTTCGATTCCTTAATTTCGAATCGTTTGATTCGTGAAATTATTTGATGTTTTTTCGAAGGTGAAATGCATCGAATAAATTCTATTTCAACGAAAAATATTTGAAAATTCATTTATTTTGAACATTTTTATTAGAAACAGATAATAAGACGATTTTTTATCCATTTAGATTTTTTGTCTGATGAACCACATTGATTATTTAACAAAAATTACAAGGTCGCAAAGTTGACTGAAATGAACAGCCATGTATTTTTGAAAAATTTTCAACTATTTTCAACTATTTTTTACTATCTATATAAACCACTACCTTTCATCGAGGTGAATAAATTAGGTACAAATAAATTCATTTTTCGATTTCGCTTTATTACCCGAATCAACCACAATCATATCCACCTACAAAAAACAGTGAAAAAAATCGTTGATTATTTTTCGAATCAAGATGAAATTTCTTAAACGTAACAACCATTAAAAAGAAAAAAATAATAACTTACTTTTCACCTTGCATCGCTTATGAACTTGTGTATAAGTTAATTTCTGGTCCGTAGGTGTTAGGGATCACTTTTATTTTCCGTCTAGAATACATCTTAGAAATGGGTACCTAAGTACCTAATTAAAGTTTTTTTTAAAATGTAGATATTATATGTACATATGTACTACCTTTTATAATTATCTAACAATACTTGAGATGTGTTCAATATTAATAAATTGTTTCAAACCATTAAACGAAGCTTACTTTGTACGATCGATTTTTTTTTGCCAAATTTTACTCTAATTTTGAGATTTTTTATCATTGTTTTGTTGTGTCCAATTCTTTAAATGGCATATTTTAACAAGTTTCTACAAAATTTTAAGCAATTTTTGCTAGGTTTTGCTAATAATTTTTCTGAAATTTCAGCAATTTTTTGGTGATCTTGCACGGAAAAAATTTTAAATAAAAATTACAAATTTCAGCATAGTAACTGGATCCCATTCAAAGATATAGTGATTTTTACAGGAAAAAATTATTACTCTCATAGTAAAATTTACTAATCCTCATAGTAAAAATCACTATATTTTTGAATGGGATCCGCTTACTATGCTGAAATAGTAAAAATTAGCCATACTTTTTTTTCCGTGTGGTCAATTTTTTTTCACCTTCTCAGTTTATAATTTCATTCCATTTTGGATGATATCTACAAGAAAAAATAAAATTTTTGTAGGTATGTAGGTTTCCTCTTACTCTTTTCACGATGAATAGAAAAGTTGAACTTATTATTTAAAAATCTGAGAAAATGTTGTTGAAAAATAATTAAATGCAGAAAAAACATACTTACCTATTATGGATTTTTATAATTGCACAGTACCATAGGAGGCTGGGTTTAATTCATTTCACTTTCCATTTTACAAAAAGTGGCAGGGACCTCAAAAAACTGTTGGAAAAATTGTTGATCCCGAACTTGAACCGTTACTCTTCGACTGCGGGGTCTCAAATTTTAAAATTTACATTAAAAATCTAAAAAAAATGTAAAATTTTTTAGTGTAGTATTTGATTATACTTTATTATATTCAGTTGAAAGTGAAAAATCCTGTTTTGAATTTTTTTCACTTTTCCAGGGATTGCATGACTTGCAAAAATGATATGATTTTGGACCTATTCAAAAATTGTGTAAAATTTAAAATGATGAAAAGAATTCAAAAGCGGATTTCTTACTCCAAAGTGGGTACAACAATGATAAATTGACGAGGAAAAAAAATGTCGAAATTTAAAAAAAAAAATGTTAATGTATTTTTAAAATTTGAAATCGCGGTAGGAAGTTGATGGTTCAAGTCAGGACTCCCAAAATTTTTTCTTGCAGTTTTTTGAGGTTCCTCACAACTTTTTATGGAATACCCCCTCCAATTTTCCCAAAAAAGTCAAAGTTGATCCACCCTATTGCACAGTAGAGGTTAGATCGTCTGAAAACTCCAATTTTGAAAATGGTTCGAGCTTAAAACTTTTCCACAGTTGAGTAATGAGCACTCTTCTCATTCGATTAGTAAATTGAGTTTAGCTGGCTGTTGGATAATGGGGTGCGCTAGTGCATCTTGAGTGATTTATGTGAACAAAATAATCGCAACAATTGTTGCGCAGGTGCCATCAAGCCGGGTGCCAAAAAAGATTAAAGTTTGCTTACTATATCCGCATCCGATTCTGTCAGGGATAGTGAATACTGGTCCCTTAATTCCTTGGTCAATGAAGGTGCCTCTAACGGAGCACGAAGTTTGATCAATGGTGCTCTTTTTTCTTTTTCTTCGACTTCGTTGGTAATCTGCTCAGTTTATAAGTACAGTAATCATATAGCACAAAATACATTTACATTCCCAAATCACTAGAATGTATAAATACAATGATCGACTCAACTGAGGGCTCCTGCTGCGACCAAATATTTCATTGGATGCGAATTTTTAAGGGTGTACTTACTTTAGAATAAGCATGTAAAGAACCAAATTCTCGTTCAATACATTTTGGGTATTCTTGCAACTGAAAATTTTTCAGGAATTGAGGAGGTGTCACAACGGCCTTCAAGTTTCGTCCCTGCCAGAAGTTGATCATCAACTTGTTGTCACTTCTTTACGATTTTTCAGCATTTTCAATTTTGATTTTTTTTTTTTTGATTTTTCAGTTTGCAAAATTTTTTTAATTTGGAGCACTTTTTAGTTTCTTGAGACATTTTTTTTTGCAAATTAATCGAAGTGTTTTGAAAATTTTGAATACACCTACCTAAAATTAAAATCTATTATTTTTTTGAGTTGATTGATAATATGTTTAGCTTGTTATTATGAATTTTCAACATTTTAAGAGTGTACTTTAGTAGGTATGTAAATAGGTAAACACATTGAATCGCATCGAAGAATACTACATACGAAGAAACAAAATGCTCGAATTTTTTGATTTTTGGATACGTTGTTTAGAAAGGTTTTATCCAAGTCGCTATACGAAGCCTTTTTTTTTTTGAAATTTAATTTTAAACATTCATTACCTACTTATACCTATTGATTTAAACAATGAATGATCATCATCATTTATTAATTTGTGAAATTTGCCACCCCCTTGCACCGTTTTGAATATCTTTGATACGATTTGGTTGATTTTGTGCAATTGTGTGCTGAATAGATATTTTTCATGGTGGCCAATTATTTCTGTTATTGAGTCTGAATCAATACCTTCGATTCCTTAATATCGAATCGTTTGATTCATCGTGAAATTGTTTGATGTTGTTTTATTCAACGAAAAATTTTTGAAATTACATTCAGGTAATTCGAAAATTTTTATTAGAAACGGTCAACAGATTATACGACGATTTTTTTTATCAATTTAGGTAGATTTTTTGCCCCCCTGATGAATGGGATTGATTGTTTATTAAAATTGCAAGGTTGCAAATTTGAATGAAATGAACAGCCATGTACGTATTTTCGAAAAATTTTCAACTACTTACTAAACCACTACCTTTCATCGAGATATAATAGTGAAGTAATAATCGCGCAATTATCCATATCCACCTGTATAAAAAATAGTGAAAATATCGTAAGTTAGATTATTCAAGATGAAATTTTGTAAATGTGACAACCATAAAAAAAATTAAATAAAAAAATCAGATAAAAAGAAGAATATTACTCACATAGAAGTTTATTTTCCATCTAGAATTCAATAGAATACCAAATTAATATTGTTTATGTAAATTATACTCCCTTTTATCATATCAAACATTACTTGAGATGCGTTCAATATTAATAAATTTTTTAACCATTGAACGAAGCTTTCTTAGGTTATACCTATCAAGTACCTACTTAGACTAGGTATACCTATCTACTTATTTTTTGGAGCGATTTTCAATGACCTAACGAATGATTTTTCGCCAGATTTTACTCAAAATTCAAGTGAGAAAAGTAGTTTATCACTTTCAGTGTTCGTCATAATTATTAAAAAATAAAGAAAATCACTGTTACAAAGAAACACTGATTTTATTTATTTTTTAATAATCAAAATTCAAGATATTTTGTCATTGTTGTGTTTCTGTCCAATTCTTTAAATGACATTGATTTTAAACAAGTTTCAACAAAGTTTGAAACAATTTTTGCAAGATTTTGCTTAACTTTTTTGAAATTTCATCAATTTTTTGGTGATTTTGGTCAATTTTTTTTTCAACTTCTCAGCTTATAGGTGCCTAGTTTCATTCCATTTTGGATAATATTTATGAACAAGAAAAATTGGAGTTTTTGTAAATATGTTAGGCTTGCTTACTCTTTTCACAGTGAATAGAAAAATTCAAGTTGTTATTACTCATTTCATTGAATAAGTTGTGGAAAAAAAATTAAACGCATACCTGAAGCTTTAAAAAAATTAAAGAGCAAATAGGAAGTGCAAACACTCTCTTGCAATCAGCGGGTCTAAAATGTCAGAAATTAAAATATTGTAGCATTTTTGAGTTTGTTGATTTTGACTTTTTTTTTTTTTTTTGAAAAAATGGAGGAGGCTTTGATCAAATTTGATAAAAAGTGGTGGGGACCTCAAAATACTGTTTGAACAATTTTACATCCTCAACTTGAACCATCACTTTTCGACCGCGGAGTCTCAAATTTTTACGTTGAAAATTTAAAAAAATAATAATTTTTTTGTGTAGTAGGTATTTGATTATATTATAATAATATTCAGTTGGAAGTAAAAATCGTTTTTTGAATTTTTTTCATTTTTTCATGGGTTTTGCATGATTTGTGAAAATGATACGATTTTGGACCCATTCAAAAGTTGTGTAAAATTATCTAAAGTGGTGAAAAAATTCAAAAGAGGATTTCATACTTCAAAGTGGGTAAAATAATGATCAATTAACGGGGAGGGGAGGGGGGACTGTTAAAAAAACTTTCATTTTTCATTTTTAATGTGAATTTATTTTTAAAATTTGAAATCGTGGTAGGAAATTTATGGTTCAAGTCAGGATTCCAAATTTGTTTCCTGCAGTCCTTTGAGGTTCCTCACAACTTTTTATGGAGTCCCTCCTTCTAATTTTTCCAAAAAAAAGTCGAAGTCGATCCACTATATTGCACAACAGGGGTTAATAAAGTCTGAAAACTTTAATTTTGAAAATGGCTCGAGCCTAAAATTTTTCCACAGTTTAGTAATGAGCACTCTCCTTACTCGATTAATAAGTTGAGTTTAGCTGGCTTGTTGGATAAAGGGGTGCTGGTGCCTCTTGAGTTAGATTTATGAGAACAAAATAAGCACAAAAATTGTTACGCCGGTGTCATCAAGTCGAGAATGTTGAGTAAAAATTGAAATAGGTATCTGGCTATATTCATTTAATAAAGTACCCCTACTGCCTGGTGCAGTTTGGGAATCAAATTGAAAAAAATAACAAAAATAAAACCTTACCTGATTTTGTTAAAGATTTTCTTATTGTTTCTGCTCTTATTGTTAGTCGTTCTCGTTTTGCTGGCTGACATTGTCGATTGTGCAATTAGTCCGAGGTCTATTATCCATATTTACGTTCCCATGTGAGAGCTAGGTATGCAAAAATTCATCACCACTCAAAATTTCAAGTGCTGAAATGCATTTTTCAATTTTTGGCGAATTATTGAAAATCAGATTTAAACCAAAAATGAGGGGAAAAAATCAAAAGCTTACTAAATTGACCTAGCAAGCTATAATTTGAGATATACTCTATTTTCGACCTGTCAAATCGATTGGAAACAGTTGCAATCCGTTTTGAACAGTTCTGGAGCCTCCAGAATATTTTTTAAACTTCAAATTTCCACAAAATTTCCTTAAATGAAGTTGGAAATCTGAATTTCACGCTGCACTCCAACTTGAAAACTCTATTACATCGACTGCAGATGATTTTATGTCATTTTGGAGCCTCCAGCAATTTTTTGAAAGTTCTTGGAGTCTCCAGTAGATTATTGGAATTTGAAATTTCCAAAAAATTTCATCAATATGGGATTGAAAGCCAAAATTCACTCAGCAAACTGATTTCAATACGCTATGAAGTCGACAGCAGGTGGTTTCAAGTCGTTTTGAAGCTTCCAGCTGATTTCCATTGAAATTTCAAGTTTCAAAAATTCGCTGAAAGTTGCAGTAATTTTCAAAAAGTTGCTGGAGACCCCAAAAAGACTTGAAATCTACCTGCAGTCGACTTCATATAGCCCATTGAAATTAGTTCACAGAATTAATTTTGGATTTTCGATGCATTTTGATGAAATTTTATGGAAATTTCAAGTTTCAAAAATCTGCTGGAGGCTCCAGAACTGCTCAAAACGATTTGAAACGGTTTCTAATCGATTTGGCAGATCGAAAATAGAGTGTATCTCAAATTTCAGCTTTCTTGGTTAATTTGATAAAATTTTGTTTTTTTTTCACTTTTGGCCCAAATTTGATTTCCAAAAATTATTCACCAAAAATCGAAAAATGCACTTCGACACTTGAAATGTTGGCTGTTGATGAATTTTTGCATGCTCTTTCGATCTAGCTTGGTCCAATTAAAAAAATTTCGTGCGAGTCTTATTTTGGAAAGCAAAATCTGCGATTTCGACCAACCTATCAATCAAAATAGCTGCCATTTTGTTAGTAGGGTCAATTTTTTTTTGAGATGTTTGCATTAAAATGTTCGTTAGGAAGGGCCCTTTGATAAAAAAGCAGTCTCCGAGGATCGGGGGGGGGGATGCAATTTTTTCTATTGTCATAGGTCGAACAATTCACTTCCAAACCAACATTCTCATACTCGTCGTAAATTCGTTCAGTATTCTACGTACAGATATTACGTGCCTAGATGATTTATGAATTTTGCCAAAGTCAAGAAACTCACGCCTCCTTCCAAGAATACCAATAGGTAATCTCGTACACGCCAAATATTAAAATGCAATACACCACTTTATTAGTTCGTAACGCAAGCTGTACAGTTGTAAGAAAATACCTGAAATACTTGCAGAGTTTTGCGAATATAACCCTTCTGTATAGGCTGACAAGTCATCGAACACATAAAGGAAGCAAATTTTCTCACAGAATTCAATACACAGTAGGCATAGAGCAAAGTTTCAAGTAGTGAAGTTGAACTTGTCGCTGTCTTTGCTGTCTTTACTATAGAGAGAAGCTTGTAATTTATTTCGTCCATATTTAGAGGTGGAAGCGCATATTTCAAAACTTCATGTTACGCCGTTATTTGTTTGACATTTATTGACATAACACAGAATATAAATAACGTCGAAACTTAATACACCTTATATACTTAGGTAGTCTTACATTGACACCGGGAAGAGTGGCAGAAAGAAGAGCAAGGGAAAAAATTGTGAAAAAAGTTGAATCGTTTAGGTTGAAAATTTGACACACCTCATCGTGCCAGGGAATAAAAAATTACCATATAATACGAGTACCTACAACACACGTGAATAGAGAGGCTATAGTTATATGAATTTCAGCGGCAAACAGACCGCACCTTTAGGTATATAAAATGATACAAAAATTATAAACTTTCTCGTTTAATCGTACGTTGTCAAACTCGACGATGTTTATTAAATATTTACTAAAACGTTTTAATACGTATATCGTAAGTATTATAGGGGGACTGGCGAAGTGGCGATGGTCGCGTATTCGTTCGTTGTATAAATTCTGTAGAAATAAGTATATAATATAAGCTCATGTCAAAAAGATAACAGCTTTAATGGAAAACATTATAACTTTGCCAAAGTTTAAATGTTTTTGTTTTTAAGACAAAGTCAACAAGTCAGATTTACTCTGGAATCATTTAAGCAGGCTCGGGTTGCGAAATATTCCACCGCTTGCTTATGCAACAATACGTGTAGCTTAGATTTAAAGAAACTTACTTATTAAAATCGTCGCCCTCGTAGCTGCCTTTTTTCATCCCTCTGAGACTGGAGAAGAATCTGACGGATGAAAATTGAAAAATTTCGTTACGATGGGAAGGAGTAGGTACAACTTCTTTGAGCAGATATTTTTTGAAAAATTGAGGTATACTTACTCGAGATTTCATTTTTGAATTTGAATAAATGCTCAAAATGTGCTCTGAAATAAAACAACAAAGAACCTACCTATGAGTTGGCTTTTTTCTTTTCCCCTTCACACAATTTTCTATACTTACTGTTTTAGATGAAAATAAAAGATTGCTTATTGTCATCCATTATGTCTTGTGGCAGTTTTATGTACGTCTGATAATGATTTTTTATCGAATACTCTAACTTTAAAAGACCAAAACATCTAAACAAAAATGTATGCATTAAAAACGTAACAATTTTTTAATTTTTTTAAAAATATAAATAAAACTTAAGGAATCTGGTATGTGCATCTCTTGGTTGAAATTATCTATTATAGCTAGACAATGGCACATCATAATTAATGGGACTTCAATTAGATTTTGTAATTCTAGAATTTTCTGAAATCAAAAAAATTAAACATTACTTATCTACTTTTTTTTTACAATTTCCAGTAAAAATACGTAATACCGGGTAAAATCGGCGATTAGGTACTCGATTGAGTAGCTAAAATCAAAGATACCTAACTGCTCATGATTGATTATTTTCTGCTTTGTAACGTTTCTTCCAAACACTTCTATCTGCATAATACAGGGTGTCTCAGAATGATGTTAACACTCTTATGGGGTTTTCAACGCGATCGTGTGTACAAGGGAAACAGTTGGTTTCAGAGTTTCGGAGTAAATGGAACGAGTTTAGTCCTATTCTTTCTCTACAAAATGAGCTTTAGTTTGACCTTCTAACGTTGAAAGAAGCGGAGAAAATGAGAAAAGTGCAACAAAAAAAAGGGTAAAAAATTGGAAAAACAGGGAAATTTTTTGAAAATTTTTAGTCTCTTTAGTTTTTTGCGTGTACCGGACGAACCGTACGTCCTAGCAAAAATCTGATGATATTGATCTCAAAGAGAATTTAATTCTCTACAATTTTCTTCATTGAATTTTTTTGCTAGGACGCTTAGTTTCAGAACTGTACGTCTTTGAAATTGAGTAACACGGGAGTAACATTTCATGTTACTCCTATGTTACTCAGCGTACAGTTTTGAAACTAAGCGTCCTAGCAAAAAAATTCAATGAAGAAAATTGTAGAGAATTAAATTCTCTTTGAGATCAATGTCATCAGATTTCTGCTAGGACGTACGGTTCGTCCGGTACACGCAAAAAACTAAAGAGACTAAAAATTTTCAAAAAATTTCCCTGTTTTTCCAATTTTTTACCCTTTTTTTTGTTGCACTTTTCTCATTTTCTCCGCTTCTTTCAACGTTAGAAGGTCAAACTAAAGCTCATTTTGTAGAGAAAGAATAGGACTAAACTCGTTCCATTTACTCCGAAACTCTGAAACCAACTGTTTTCCTTGTACACACGATCGCGTTGAAAACTCCATAAGAGTGTTAACATCATTCTGAGACACCCTGTATGTTGGATGCCATTCACCCCTTAGGAAAAATTATCACACGTTTATTCATCATGGACCTAGCAAACCTGGCAATTTCAATCAGCTGATACATAAAAAGTACTGATAAATTTCTTTTTGGGTGTCCTCCCTGATAACTGAATGAAACTGAAAAATATATGCACATCTTAAAAACATCTTTCAAAGAAGTTTCTACAATGCCGGGAAAATTCTTGACCGTGGCTACTACGTTGATTTCTTTGATGCTTTTCTGTGATAAATTCAAAATAAATTAGTATACAGATTGGCAAATCAAACATCGATGTATGTGTAATCAAAATTTGAACTTATTTGGTACCCATGTAGGTATGTACATTGGTTTTTTAATTTTTCGACTCATTAAAATTTTACGTTAGTCCACTCGATTTTGAAAAAATGAAAAAATTGGCGAAGTTCCAAAACTGGAATTTTTATTTCAAAATTCAGAAGCTGTCCAATGTATTTATTCGACGTTGGTAGTTGATATATTTTTTCATTGTGAGTTCATTACACTTACGAAGAACCTGAAATACTTAGGTACGTTCATTTAAGACTAATACCTACTTACAATGAATTCAGTGTCTTGAAGCGAGTGTATTCACTATGCTCAGTTTTATGTTTTTTGAATTCAAATATATTCGATTAAAATATACGAAATATAGGTAGGTACCACAAATACTCATTACAGAAATTTGAAAAAAAAAAGTATAAACAAATGAGAAAATAATGAAAAAAATTAAAAAGTAAAAAATGCACATGACATGACTAGATTAAGTACATATACATCAAAATCAAAAAAAAAAAAAAAAAATTACTTACAATAAGTACATGATAAAATTTGTAAATCCAAAATTAAATTCAAACTGAGGACATATTTCGTGCAAAAAAATCGATTATAATAGTTCAGACTTTCGGTTATCTAAAAGTTTTAATTTGCATGTAGTTTTTTTTTTCAAGTTTTACCCAATGGAATACCTTTCTTAGGAACTGAGTTTTTACATAGTTCATCTCAGAGCCCATATTTAGTTCAACTTGTGTAATGATCATATACTCTCAAAATAGGATTCTGTAAATTTGGAAACATTTTCACAAAAAGCTCATATATAAAAGTCAAGATTTTTTATGATGTAAAAATTTACCCTATTGAATGAAATTTCATTTTGGAATACGAGTATACCTAGGTGGAAATGGAATAAAAAATTCCCGAACCAGTAGACCAGGTATCCATTTTTTTCAAACTTGATGTAATGGAAGGGTACAGAAAAATTTTCATAAGAAGCTTGTACATAAAAGTTCAAACTTTTTATCAAGTGAGAATTTTTGCAGTGGATGAAATTTCATTTTGGAATTTTGGGTCGAAGTAATATACTCCTATAGGTCTCACATAAATGTTCACTTTGGGAAAATTTTCACATCATAAAAAATTAAAACTTTTGTGTAGAAGCTTTTTGTGAATTATTTTCAAAAATTGTGGAATCCTATTTTAGGAATGCAAATCTATTACACCAAGTTTGGCTAAAATTTAAGTACAGGGTTTGGGTTATTCCTTTTCAATTTGACCAAAAAAATGCAATTTTGAAAGTCATTTGTGTATATCCGTTAATGTAAGACTTTTATATTGTAATTTTTTTGTAGCAAGGTAATATGGTTCCAACGATAATCTTATTTCTTGAAGCTGCTTCCACTCATCTTCAGAATTTTTTTACAATGTCTACCCACACAATAAGTAAGAAACCCGCAATCAGTTTGGTCCCAGCCCCTCAGGGGGTGGGTGGGGGGGCTTTGATTATTTTCACATTGTCTCGAGGTACTCAAATTCAGCAGTGTTGAAAGTCCAAATTTCAAAATGGTGCTGTAAGTGGAAGCTACCATTTAAAATTCTGAAAAAATGTTTATAGATGTACCTTTTGATGCTTTTTCGAAATAGGTATTTAATTTTCGAGATGGGATCTCAAAAGGGGGTAAAAAAGCCAAAAAAAATTGTTTCATTCGTGTGACTCATGAAATAGTATGTTTTCAATGTCGCTGAACACGAATATAGCCTTAGTTTTTCAAACTGATCTCACCCATGGCCCCCAGAAGTTCCCCAATGGGTAAAAGTACAAAAAAATTGTTTCATTTATGTGACACATGAAATAATATTGAAATCTGATGCAGGTTTAATCACCGTTTGTACACTTGTTCTGCCTCCTTCATATAGCCATTGCTTGTAGGAAAATTCATCAACAAATTCATCTTCATAATATAATTCGATAAATAAATCTTTGAATGAGTTTACTTACTCTAGGGCATTCATTACACTCAGATGAATAACGTATTGGGTTCTTGTTGGACGCATATCAAAATATTCAAACTGCTGCGATAAGGTTCTAATGGTTTTTCTAATTTTGCAGTCAGCAATACTTTCAGATCACTGTTTTCAAACATGAGTTTGGAATTCTGATGGTATGAGCATACACAAACAGTATACCTATGCGTTCCAGGCACACCTACTAAAACACCATTTTTTTTTTTGAATCAGCAAATTTTAAAAAACTAATTTTATAGATGGAAATTCAGGTATATTTGGTTTGAGAATTTTTTTAATCCATTTCCTCCAAAATTCCAGAATGAAATTTGATTTTACCTGGTAAATTTTCACATCTATGAAGAGTTTGAAAATGTACTTACTAGCTTTTTGGGTAAAATTTTCAAAATTTATAGGTGCTTATTCTGAGATTTCATTTGCATAAATGCAACACGTAGGTCCATGTTGGTATTTAGGTGAGATGTATAGTTAGGTACCTTTGGGGTTTTTTACCCCTTTGAACAAGGTTGACTTTGGAAATAAACAGTCATAAATTAAGTGACATGAAAATATTCATTCACATAAAGAACATGTGAGAGATAAAAACAAAAATGAATAAAATTACCTACACAGAGTATGTGTTGAATAATACCTATGCTTGGGTGCTATATGTTGGCGTATGGTAAATGCCATAAAATTTGCTGCTAGATTATGGTCTGTGAAACACAACCTAAATGCCACACTACTCCCCCCTAAGCGAGGGACTCTGTATACAAAATAAATTAATGCATGGAAAAATACATTAAAACGCTAAGATGAATAAAATATGTACATTGAAAATAAAAAAAGGGTCAAAGAAACAAGAGTCTCTACAAAAATGACTAGAATAACACGTTTTTGAAAAAATATATATATGTTCACGACAGCACACTTATGAACACACGTATGGGTTAATCTTGCATAAGAAGTGAACCAGTAGGTTTACCAGCCTGACTCACTTCGTAAAGGCTAAAGTTACATAACAAGTGAGCCACCTGTTTCAAACTAGTTTTGTCAAAGTTAGCTGCGCGCACCGAATGTTTCTCAGAGATGTTCGCTAGATGTAGTACTAACATGAGGCCTATAGAATAGGAAGTACTGGTCGGCATACCCAAAGCCCTGTTGAAATTGGGTATGCACGATGATAAATTTGACTAATGATTTTTCTGCATTTTATTGCTCTATGGGAATACTGTTGATACCAAAAATTTTGATGTGGTTCAGACTTTTTGACAACCAAGCAATTTTCACAAAATTCAATATAGTTCAAAAAATTTTAAAATTTTTTTGAAAAAATTGTCTCCAAAAATTTTTTATTCTGTTTCTTGATACAGATAAATTATATATTTCGATGACTGTGCAATTAGAATTTCGATTAGTTAATTAGAACAGAAATTGAAAATAATTTTAAAAATTTTGAAATTTTGAAAAATTGGCTCATAAGCCTGCCGCGATGCCTATATATATATCACACAAATGAATACATTATTGAGTATTAGATGCCTTTAAATCGTACGTTGAGCTTTGGATGACCTTTCTCGCCTTCAGGTTGCTGAGTAGGCTTGGGTTTCGCTGAATAACCTTCTGATTGACTCGTTGAATCGACATCATCTGACTTAGGCGTTGAATATGCTGGCTTTAGGCGATCCACTAACACCAATACTGCTTGTCCATTGACCTTGACCTCAATCGCCTTATCTTTTTGGCAAATTACTCAATGGGGTCTGGTGCATGGTGGTGTGAGGTGTGTTGAATTTCTACATACCGGAGAATGTTTGTACACATATCTAGCGCTTTTGGAACTGAATGCTTTTCCAATGCTCTGCAACACTGATTGAAGCTTCTTGACAAATTCTGGCGCATTTATCAACTCATTGTCAGGTGCTTTTATGAAGAAATCTCCTGGAAGGTGGAGTTCAGCACCAAGTGTAAGTTGAGCTGGTGACACTTCAAGCTCGCTGTTGACTATTGAGCGCAAGTGTAGCAGAACTACTGGTAAAACATCCATCCAAGCAGTAGTCTGATGAGCCATCACATTGACCTTGAGTGTTCTATTTGGACTGGGCACTCACAAAGAGGGCACTAGTGTGCCCATTGTTCCAGCTTCTTCAGACAGCATTGACATTTTAGTTTAACCTAGACCGCTTCTCATATGCAAAATAACTCCACTGGTTTTGTCGCCAACTCTGAGTAATGAACAAATGCAACAGTGCATGAGTCAACAACTGATGATGTAGTTGTGTGTGTGTACATGTGTGTTTATTGCAGATAGTAGTTGAGTTATGCATGTGCTGTTGCCTTTGTTTATTACTCAGAGTTGGTGACAAAACCAGTGGAGTTATTTTGCGTCTGAGTAGCAGTCTAGGTTAAACTAAAAGTTGATGTCAGACCGGGCTTTTCTCATCAATTGTATTTTACCAAAACATTGATTTTACAAGTTTGAAAGTAAAAATATGATTCAGTCATGATTAATATGCAATAATAATCATAAAAATAATGTATATCAAATTTTTTTCCCGTTAACCCTTGAAATTAATGCTTTTGTAAACGCTGATAAGAAAAGCCCCATCTGCTCACTAGCGCCCCCCCCACTTTGTGAGTGCCCGGTCCAAATGCCACCTTTCAATATTTCCACTGGCCTGAGGATGGTAGGCTGTTGTGCGAATACAATTTGAGCTTAGAACAGCTGATATTTCTGCAAATAAGTCTGATTCAATCTTACAGCCTTGATCGGTAGTGATGGTTGCTGGTTCTCCAAATCTAGCCATCCACTCACGTGCTATTGCTTCTCCAACTGCTTCAATTTCCAGAATATATTTGTTTTTCAAATAATGATCCCTCCCACCATCAATCTCTTAGTTTTTGACCAAAAATTTTTTTGATTCGAAAATCATGTCCTTTTTCCATAGGTAGGTAAGCATTTGTAATTGCCACAACTTGTGCCAAAAATCATTTTTTATTTTTCCCAAAATTTTGGATTTTTGGTTTCTAAAATTGTTTGCGTAAGAACTTCGTATACTTACTTACATATGTATTATTATAATGGCTAAGGTAAGAGAAATTATCTGGAGAAAACGCCACGCGGGTTGTTGTGAAAGTGTGGAAAAAGCACGGTTGTGGGTTGATAAGTACTAACAGGCGCGGCGAGGACATACAGCACCTAACAAGACAAATTAGATGAGAATATTAAGGAATACTCTACCATCAAAAAATTTCAAAAATTATAAATACAGAATTATCAGCTGATGATAAAATGAATAGGTGGACAAATTATTGGCAATGTATGTAAGAAACAAACAATGGAACATCATTTTACATATCTATCATTCAAAGTTTTCTGATTTTTATGTCGGTATTACCTAGAGAAACTTCTCCAAAAATTTGTAATTTATTTTTAAAATCTGGATAGAAAAAGAAACGCTCATTTTGAGCATTTCCTCAAATCCCAAAATAAATCAAATAAATGTCAATTTTTTTTTAAATCTGCTAACCATGATATTATAGGTACTCCTTCCTATATGTATAATGAATCCGTCAGATTCTTCTCGAGTCTCAAATAGTTAAGGTTGAAGAGAGAGGAAAAACCCCCAGCAGAACACGTCTCTTGATAAACTTTTAATTGGTATAAATTCGCGACGATTTTGTATCGTCTGACGAGTGCGAATTAATAATGCATTTACTCGACTCGTACCGTATACGTTGAGATATTCTACCATAATTACTATCTGTGATTTCAACGTATTAATCGGTTCGCCGCATTCGACGATGTGCTCGAAATACGTACGATATTAACCGAGTTAAAAGGCGAATTTCACTTTAACGATTCGACTCTCTACGCGCGGGAGAACTAATTCGAGTGTGAAAGCTGCATTTTGGGTTTTGGTTTTCTATTCGGGGAACATACGTGTAAAAGTTTTCTTAATTATTGATACAATATGTACGTTGATTACGTTGCCAAACATACCCTCGCGTATTTATTTGGATTACTCTCGAGTAGGTACCTACCTAACACGAAACTTTATAGTATGCAGAAAACTCACTAACTCGTCGACTTTATACGTATACATGGAGAATCGCATCGTTTAAAATGCATTACACGATACACACGAGTGATTGCGGTTGCATAAGTTTACCCTGCTGGGTTTTATTCGTATACGTATATAAATCTACGATACCGATTAGGCAACTTATTCGACACTCGATAGTAAGCAGTTTGCAGACGGGAGTATATAAGAGGGTGTTTGTAGTCGATTCGGCTGAATCGAGCTATGAAATTGTTTTCTCTATTAAATCATCCCTTCAATAGGGAAGTATATACCTATATCTACTATAGCGTAAAGAAAAGAGAAGGTAAAACGAAAAACTATACGGTAGCGTGGATCGTCGAAGAATAAACCTTTCTTGGAAATTCCTTCCCATTGAAAATTTATTTTTCCATTTTATACCTATATACGAATAGAGCTTGGTATACTAGATAGAGAGTTGGTTTTTCATAAATATATCGTTGTGTTTGTGAAGAAATGCCGACGAGCATCGGTGGGAAAAACTGTCGATATACGTACGACGAAAAAAGACGAAAAAAGCTGGAAAATCTTATCAACGGTGGCAAAAAATTGTCTCGATGAAAGAATTTGCATACTGCCGAACGAACGACAGTTAGATATATAGGTAGGTGGTATTCGTTGGCGTGTGTGTGTCACGATGCGATACGATGAGGGATTTTCGTGCACACAAAGGTCGTGATGACAACGTATCAAAAAGACAACATTCTCTTCACATAATCGACCTCTCAATCCGTTTATACACACTGCACAGTAGAGTACAATCTACGTGCGTAGTACAGGGTGTTACGTAAATGAGGTGCTCGAATTTCGATATGAATAGTGAATAGGTAGGTGTTCGATTTTAAAGGTGTACCTTTAGGTTTCAAAAAATCGAGAAAATTAGTAGCTGGTTGAGAAATTTTTCAAAATACGTGGTCGTTCAATTCGGTCAAATTTGAGACCTTGTAATTTTGATACACAATCGATGTCGTTCATAAGGCAAAAAATATAAAGGAATAAAAAATCATCTTACTTGTGTTTTATAAAGTTGATTTGAATTATATGTGTCTATAGCTTTTGATTTTTGTTTAGCACCAATATTTTGATTGCATTTTGAGTTGCTTCAACTCTTTTTGATAATTTATTTGTGAGAGCCCAAGTCTGGGATCCGCTTGTTAAGGTTGAAGTGAAATATCGGTATACCTAGGTACACTTAGCACCTTGATTCTGGAGGTCTTATGAATTGCGTCGTATGATTCAGGTAGGTACCTTAAACTAAACGCTAATTTCATTTTTCAACATGAGATTCATTTTTTCTTTATAAAAACAAAATTAAAATAATAATAAACAAAAAGAAGTTGGCAATCAATTAACAAATTAAATTGGTACCAGGTTCATAAAAACCAAAAAAAAAAAAAAAAAAAAAAAAAAACGCAAAAACTACTTTGCAATCAGTGTTTAGTTGATGGCTTGTATCACTTCATCAGCAGTCGGAAAAGATGTGATTAGTTGAGTAGTTATTTCTGAAGTCTTTTTGTTCTTTTGGTTGTTGTTGGATTAACTGTGTACCTACATATTATTCTGGTTTGAAATCTGTTTTGAGACAATCCTTGATAAAGCTGTGCTTAAAGTTATTGATCGATAGTGTTGTTAATGTCAACCCCACACCTCTGTCTTGCTCCAAAAAGAAAATAAAGCCGTTTAAAATTGACCACCCAATCTTTTTTGAAGGTGAAAAATCATGACAATTTATTCCTTACTTCTGAAAATAAAGTTTGCGAAGTCAAATTTATAATGATTTGAATTTGTTTCGGAGCAAGATACTTAGCTTAGAGGAGGTGGGTCGCGATTTTTGATAAAATTTCGCGAGATATTCCAATATTTTCTCGAAAATAATTTTGACCATTTTTGAATTATTTTGCTCCCAAAATTGGGTCCTGATTTTTGGGATTTTTGAAAAAGAGTCGTGCTAGTAAACTGAAATTATATTATACCTACGGTACGATAAATTCAAATAAGTTACTAATATTTTGACGAACATTTTTTTTGGACACGTGAAAAATTTTAAGCTTAATTTGTCATTACAATCGAATTACAAAAAGTATGACCCAGGCATTTACAAGTTTGATGATTTTTGGTTTTTCGAAAAATTTTGATACGACCTATGCAGAAAACAGAGATTGAAAAAAAAAGACGAGTGTGTATTTCACGAAATACAGGAAGAAATTTTACTTACTGTTTATTTATCATTGTTTATGATAAATACACAAGACTGGAAACGCAAGAAAATATCAACGCTGTTATGCTATTGGACAACAGCACAACCATAAGAAGACTCCAAAGACAGCATGTGCTGGACTCGTAATTAAAGTGTTGCATAGAGCTTAGATAACCTATCCGAGCAGAAATTTGACTTTATATCGCACCTCGGGAGTAATAAGGTGACATCTCAAAAAAGTGAAATTTTACAGGAGAGTGATTTTCTTTTTTTTAAAAACTTGATTCATTATTTTTATCAACTTATAATTAATTGTGAGGAATGAATAGCACCTCATTTTAAAGATCTGGTATCCTACTTTCATTTCGCATAAGAACACTTTGAAAAATAAAATCTTAAAGAGGAAATATTTCAATGTTTGGAAAACATTTTGAGTTAGAACCTTTCATTAAAGTTGATGTGGAGGCGGAAGGAAGCGTCCAAAAAAATTTCTTGTTAACAAAGTTGTAGAGAATTAAATTTCCAATCGACGTAATGTCGTTAGTTTTTTTCTAGAGTGCTTAGTTTTTGAGTTTTTCTCAAAAAACTAAAATTTCATTATGTGTGCAAATTCATTTTTCTGAAAAGTGTTCAATTTAAATTTTTTTTCCATTTGGTACAAATCCAATAAAAAATGCACTCCTTGTAATTATTTCTAACTGACAAACATTCAAAATAATCAAAACTGTTTGTTAACACTTTGTATGTACAAAATTTGCTCAAAAAAGGTGGCGTTTTTTGAGATGTCACCTTATAACTCCAAACAACTTGCAATGTTGTTGGGATTTTGAGTTAGGCCATTTGGGTTTTTCACATGATCTAGATAATGTACCCAACTCAAAGTGTTATTTTTGGTTGAGGGGGGGTCATACAAGCCCCAAAAATGCAAAAACATCAAATTCAATTTTTTTTGAGATGTCACCTTATTACTCCCGAGGTGCGATATATCTCGTTTTTCAGCTCTCATTTCGAATAAAGTAAAAAAATTGTGATTTTTGTTATCTGGGAACGACAAAGTTACTCCTTTTACACTTCCTTTTTAGGTAGTGTAAAAAGAGCAGAAAAAAGGAGTAAAAATTTTTGCTCGGAGCATGCTCTGAGCAGCGAATAGAACAGAGCTAGGAAATTTCATGAACATCGGGCATCTTTCTAAGAATCCAAATAAGAATTCAAACCTGAGGTGAGATTATATTGACCATACCATCAAGATTTGTTGAAGAAATATTCAAAAGCATAGAGCATATTAGATCATCCAATAAGCAAAAGGTAAATGCAAAAACTCTCTTGCAATCAGCGAATAGCTGATGGCTAGTTTTAATTGCTTCGTTGAAAAAAAAAAACAAAAAAATACTCATTTAATATTTTACGATGTTAAACTGATTTTTCACTTCGTGTTGGCTCACGTGCCAGCTCTTAAGTAACGTTTTCGCAAACTCGTAACCTTTTTATGACGTAACTTTTCTATGAGGTGCCATATGAATTCCCAAGTTGTGGGGAATTTTTTTTGTCAATCTTCAAATGAGTGCATAACCTATCCATTGCATTCTAAAATTCAAGTCAACGATGAAACGTAGGGGATAATTTCACAATAGATGCAACTCGACTAGACGAATAAAAAACGTTATAATATATAATGATAAGTTGTCCATCTTGTAAAATTGACGAGCTAGGAGCTCCTAAAAACCACAAAATCACCAATTTTGAAAAATTCATCAGAATTAAGAAAGTGTTATAATCATTCAAATGATGCCCATATCACATATGTACTTAGTACTCGAGTGGACGTACAAAAAATGTTATTATGGTGAATTGCCTATCTTTAAAACTGACATGGAAAACTTGATTCAAAATGTCCCAATTTCGAGTTCTCCGATTTGAATTTTTAAATTGTGTTTGTCCCTTTGATTTTGAAGATAGGGGATTGGTCATAACAACATTATTATTTTGTCCGTCTGCTGGAGTACTATGGATTAGGAGAGTCATTTAAATGATACAAACATTTTCTTATTACTGGCCAATTTTTCAAAATCGGTAAATTTTAGTTCAAAAAGTGGTGTAATTTTTTCCAGTTTAGCACATACGTAGCTCCTTCAATTTACAAAATAGGCAAATTATCATAATAATGTGCTTTGTTTGTCTCCTCGAGCTGCATCTAAGTATTGTGAAATTATTGCCCACGTTTCATTCAACACCCTGTTATTACAATATAAGTAGGTAGGTATACTTATGACAGACGAAAATTGACATTTGAAATAGATTGAAACTTGAAAAGCAATCAATTACCATAAAAGCACATGAGCTGGTTCAATTTTGAAATCATCTTCGAAAATAATGTTGAGCATTTTAGAATTATTTTGCACCCAAAATTGGGTCCTGATTTTTTTTATTTTTGAACAGATCTCATGCAACTTGCTAAAATGAGATAACATCGTGCACGAGAATTTCATACAAGTAAATAATACATATGTACCTATTTGATAAAAATGTTTTTTACACGTAAAAAACTCTATAGCTCAACATTTCGGTATTTTTGAAAAATTTTGATACGACCTATTTCAGCATCAAACAGATTTAAAAACGAGGGATGAGTGTGTACTTCACAGAATCCAACAAGAAATTTTACTTACTGTTTACTTGGGTTAAGTCTACTCATATAATCGACAGAAGAATTACTTATTACCTTAGCCCAGAGTAAGGTTTTTGAGTGAATATCAGATTATATTATATGAGCTGTTATTCGTGAACTCGTAACCTTTTTACGGCGTGACTTTTGTATGAGGTGCCATATGAATTTCCAAATGAGTTCATATGCATAAGTAACCTATCCAGTGCATCCTAAAATTCAAGTCAATGATGAAACGTAGCGGATAATTTCACAATAGATGCAACTCGAGTAAACGAACAAAAAACGTTATGTAATGATAAGTTGTCTATCTTGTAAAATTGAGGAGCTACGAGTAGGAGCTCCTCAAAACCACAAATTTACCAATTTTGAAAAATTCATAACAAATAAGAGAAAATGTTTTAATCATTCAAATGATGCCCATAACCAATAGTACTCGAGTGGACGAATAAAAAACGTTATGGCCAATTGCCTATCTTCAAAATTGACGGGGCAAACTTGATGTGAAATTTCTCAATCTCGATGAGTTCCCCAATTAGAATTCTTAAATTGTGTTTGTCCCTTCAATTTTGAAGATAGGGGATTGGTCATAACAACATTTCGTATTTTGTTCGTCTGCTTGAGTACTATGGATTAGGAGAGTCATTTAAATGATACAAACATTTTCTGATTAGGTATTGGCCAATTTTTCAGAATTGAAAAATTTTAGTTCAAAAAGTGGTGTAATGTTTTCCAGTTTAGCACATAGCTCTTTCATTTTACAAAATAAACAAATTATCATAATAATGTGTTTTGTTTGTCTGCTCGAGCTGTATCTACCCCGTTATTACGTACAATATAAGTATATTTTTTTTCTTCATATATTTATTGCTTTTACTGTTAAAAAGAAAACATCTAAAGCATAATATTATTGGTACAAAATTTCTGAATTAATTCAAAGAATGACGGACGAAAATTGAAATTTGAAAAATTATTGAAACTTGAAAAGAAATCAATGATCATAAAGTAATAATCTTCTTGTAATCAGCAGTGGTGTCAAATTCGTGAAGAAAAAGTTCATAGCAATTTAAAATTTTGATTCGTTTTCAATTTTTTAGCTAAGAGAGGGGTGGGGGGACGGTAAAGCACAGTTTTAAACGGTAGATATAAAGCTCAAAATAATTAACGAATGGAACTTTTATTGAAAGTGAAAAAATTATGAAATTTTTTTTACTTTTGAAAATAAAGTTTGATCCATAATAAATTTTCTCGAATGTCAACGTTTCAGCAGAAAACAGTGATTGAAATAAAAATGAGTGTGTACTCCGATGAATCCTGGAAGAAATTTCACTTACTTTACTGTTTATTTGGGTGATCAGTTTATTGTTTCTCCTGATTCTGGATGTTGTAAAACAGTTCTGAAGAACGTCCCGAACGTCGACAGATAAGATATCGGAAATTTCAGCAGGACGCAAATATTGAAAACAAAGATTCAGCGGTACTTGGAACTTTTTGAAAGTTGAAAACCTCGAAACATTTTTTACTTTTGAAAATCAAGTTCGTGTGGTCAACTTTAATATGATTTGAGCTTTCATTCGAGGCGAAATAGAGGGATGGGGTCGCGATTTTTGTTGAAAATTTGCGAGATATTATAAAATCTCCTCGAAAATATTTCAATTATTTTAAGCCTAAAATTGGGTGTTGATTTTGAATATTTCTGAAAAGGTGTCATGCAACTTGCTAAAAATGAATTGAAATACCTACGCGAAAAATTCAAATATTCTGACGACAATTTTTTTTGCTCGTGTGAAAAATTTTATGTTCAACATTGTCATGGTTTTCGGTATTTTTGTGAAATTGTAATAAGTACAAGAACTATCAAAGTGGGTCAACATTTCTGCAGAAATAAGAGATTGAAAAAAAGATGAGTGTGCACTTCACGGAATCCAGGAAGAAATTTTACTTACTATGTTCAAGTGTTTACCTGAGTGATCAGTTCATCGAGGACGGAACTTGTATATGAGCTACCTTATTGAATTACCAAGGTGAGGGGAGTCTACTGGCAAAGTTTCAGCAGAACGTGAGATTGCTATTTGCTGGATATAAACTTTTATTTATTTTTTTCAATTTTCAAATGAGTGCATAACCTATTCAGTGCGTCCTAAAATTCGAGTCAACGAATAAAGGGTGTTACTTAAATGAAACGTTGGGGATAATTTCACAGTAGATGCAACTCGAGTGGACGAACAAAAACGTTGTACCTATGTAATGATAAGTTGTCTATTTTATAAAATTAAGGAGCTAAGAACTCCACAAAACTGGAAATCAATTTTGAAAAATTCGTTGAAAATCAGAAAATTTTTGAATCATTCTAATGATGCCCTTTAACCCATGATACGAGATTATAGGTGATATAAAAATGTAATTATGACCAATTGCTCATCTTCAAAATTGATGGGGCAAACTTGATTCAAAACTTCCGAATTTCAAGTGCCCAAATTTGAATTTTTAAATTGCGTTTGTGTCCCTTTATTCAATTTCGAAGACAGACGATTGGTCATAACAACATTATTATTTTGTTCGTCTGCTTGAGTACTATGGGTTGAGAGAGTCATTAAAATGATGCAAACATTTTTTTCATCACATATTGGTAGATTTTTCAAAATCGGTAAATTTTAGTTGAAATTCGAAAAAGATTGAAACTTGATAAGCAATCAGTGATCATGAAGTACCTAATAACCTTATTCTTGTAATCAGCAGTGGTGCCAAGTTTTAAAATTTGTCTTCTTTGAAAATGTTTGCTAGACTTGTGAAAAATTTCAAGATCAACATTTCTGATACGACCTATCAAAATGGGTTAACATTTCAGCAGAAAACAGTGATTGAAAAAAACGACGAATGTGTACTTCGCGGAATCCAGGAAGAAATTTTACTTACTGTTGTAATTTTATGTAATTGGTTGAGCTAAAAAGGTTCTGAACGACGCGACGTCTCAAACGCCAACAGGACTCGGTTTTGGAAGTCTTCCGACTGTGTTTGAGTGAATATTTTTGAAATTCGTTTTTTTCAGTTCAAGTCCAATATGTTCTCAGACGGTTCTATCTGATATGATTTTAGATTTGAACCGTCAGAAAAAAATGAGATTTTGAAAACAAGCACCCATAAATTAATCAAAAAAATTTTAATGGTGTTTATAACGAATTTATAAACCTGGATCGTGTTTCATTTTAAACGTTTTTGTGGCAATTCTTCCAGAACTGGAAATCCAAAAATGTGTCAATGAAATGACTGCTGAATTGCTCCAAGCTATCACATTATCGCGGTTCAAGAGGTCGAAAATAGGGCACAAACAAACTTCAGCTTTCTATCTCAACACTGTCAGATTTCAATTTCTTTTTGAGGAAATGGCTGAAAATTCAAATTTTGAAAAATTAAAAAAACCACTCTTTGGTAGGTACCTACAGGAAAATTTACAAATACATAAAATAACATATTGTGGTATACTCGACTAAATAAAAGAAAATAAGAGAAGTTCTCGACTCGTTGCGATGTCTCGAAAACATGGCATTTGAGCCAGAAATGACTCAAAACAGGTTGGCTTTCTGACTAAAGCTAAACACTCGCGACTGGGTAGGTAAATACACTAAAGATAGGTAGGTACTTACACAAACATATCATTTTTTCATTTGAATAAAATGGAAGCTTACTTTCGATTTTTAACAAATTTTCGCGAGATATTCTAATACCTCTTCATAAATATTTCAATTATTTTGAGACCAAGATGGGGTGCTGATTCTTATGTTTTTTGAAAAAGGTGTCATGCGACTTACATTATCGCGGTTCAAGAGGTCGAAAATAGGGCACAAACAAACTTCAGCTTTCTATCTCAACACTGTCAGATTTCAATTTCCTTTTTAGGAAATGACTGAAAATTCAAATCTTAAAAATTTCGCTGAAATAAAAAAAAATCAATCTTAGGTGCCTACAGGAAATTTATTTCGAAATAAAATAACATATTGTCTACCTGACTGAATTAAACAGATTGAGAGAAGTTCTAGACTCGTTGCGATGTCTCGAAAACATGACATTTGAGCCGGAAATGACTCAAAACAGGTTGGCTTTCTGACTAAAGCTAAACACTCGCGACTGGGTAGGTAAATACACTAAAGATAGGTAGGTACTTACACAAACATAAGTATGATTTTTTCATTTAAATAAATCGAAAATGGGTACTTCTTTTGCTGAAACATAATTAAGATCAAGACAAACAATACAATCGAAAAAAATCACAGATTTCACTGAAGTGACAGTGCTCGTTTTATTCTTTCAAAGTGGGTCTGGAGCCTATAAATGGCCAATGGGGTAACATAACTGCGGAAGAAGTTGGGATACGCTTACATAACTTTGAAGTTTCATTTTCATCGATATTGATAACGCTACTTGCATAAAGAAATTTCAAGTCACCTGAACACATCCTTAAAATATTTAAAAATTGCAAAAGTTCAAAACTCTGTACTGCTCCAAAAATGAGTGAAAATCGTTTAAAGTTGACTACTTAATGTTATTATGGCGAATTGCCTATCTTCAACATTATTCAAAACTCTCAGTTTCGAGTTCCCCAATTAGAATCTTTAAATTGTGTTTGTCCCTTCAATTTTGAGATACCTAGGTGATTACTGATTAGTCATTGTTCGTCTGCTTAGTTTTAAGTAGCTACTATAGGTTAGGAGAGTCTTTTAAATGATACAAAAATTTTTTTATTAGGTACTGGACGATTTTTTAAAATCGCTAAATTTTAGTTCAAAAAGTGGTATAATTTTTTCCAGTTTTGCGGAGCACATAGCTCCTTCATTTTACAAGATGGGCAACTTATCAGAAAAATGTGCTTTGCTTGTCTCCTCGAGTTGCATCTACGTATTGTGAAATTATTGTCCACGGTTCATTCAACAACCTGTACTGTGTTACAATATAAATATAACGGACTAAAATTAAAAATTGAAAAATACTGAAACTTGAAAAGCAATCAATGGTCATAAAGTAATAATCTTTTTGTTATCAGCAGTGATGTCAAATTTTGTAAGAAAAATTTCCTATAGTAGTTTATTATAAATTGTCTTTTGTTTGGAATTTTCTAATCTAGGGAGCGGTGGGGAGACGGTAAAGCACGGTTTTAAACGGTATAAACCTCAAAATAATTAACCAATAGAACTTTTATTGAAAGTGAAAAAAATCGTGACGATTTTTCACTTCTGAAAATGAGGTTTGCGTAGTCAACGTTCAAATATGACTTGAAGTTTTTTTCAGATCGATATGGAGGCGTTTTTGAACGAATTTTCGCGAGATATTCTAACACCCCTTCATAAATATTTCATTATTTTGAGACCAAAATGGGGTGCTGATTTTTATGTTTTTTGAAAGAGGTGTCATGCGACTTGCTAAAAATGAGTTTGAAACTATAAGCGAGAATTTGAAATGTTGTGACGAAAATGATTTTTGGGCAGGTGAAGGATTTCCAGTTCAGTATGTTTTGGTTTTCGGTATTTTTGAAAAAATTGTGATACGACCTATCTTTTATCAAAATGTGTCAACATTTCAGCAGAAAACAGTGATTGAAAAAAAAATGAAATGTGTACTACAACGATCAATCCAGGAAGACATTTTACTTACTTACCATTTATTTGGGTGATGATTTTACATGAGACGTTATAGTTTTTTTTATTCTTTTTTTCACCTATACCTAACTGGATGAGCTCAAAAAGTTCTAAAGAACATCTTGAACACAGAACACCAACAGGTCAGATTTTGATATCTTAATTTTGCTTTTGAATTAACATTTTTTTTAAAAACTTTAATGTGGCTGTTCGACCTACTGAGTCAATTGGTATAGTCGTTTCGAGCTGTTCTGCAGTTTCCAATAAGATGGTTTTGCAGATTCGAAAAGATCGCTAATGGCTATATTGAAATTCAGCACCTGTTAATTCAGATTATTTAACTTTGAAATCTTTTTAATTGGGTTTGACGACAATTTTAGAAATTTGTTTGTCCACTCAAGTCGACAATTTTCTCTGATAGGACTGTAAATCGTCATCTAATCAGTTCAAGAGGTCTAAAATGGGGCATTAATTAACTTCAGCTTTTTTTACCTCAGTGCTGTCAAATTTGAAAAATAGCCAAAAATTCGCTGAAACAAAAAAAATTATACTCAGTACTCAGCGCCTGTGATTTGACGTGGTGTATTCCTACTTGGATGATTTTTAGACTTTTCTCTTTTGCAGTTTACAAATTGACTGCGAATAAATTGAAATTGATTAATTTCTTATAAATGTAGGCATCAATTTAAAAGTTGGGCAAAAGTGATGTCAATGGGATTAACAACTGTGGAATGAAGTTGGGATATGCTTACTTACATAATTTTAAAATCATGGCGCATGCGGTTTCACGAAATCTTTCCAAGCATGCGCGAAGTTTTTGGTTTTAAACATATGAAATCGCTAAAATAAAAAAAAATGATGGGTATTCACGGATGTGAAATTTGATGGTACATTATTGAATGTGACAGTTTCTTATTCAAGGTGGTCATGATTTAACGCAGTCATAGTTTACATTCCTACCTAATGCAATCGTACCTACTTTTCATTACCTTTGTAAATTGATCAGCGGGCTCCAACAGTTTTGGAAGATGCATAAAACTTTTCGTATCTAGATCAAGCCAAATAATAAAATCAAGAGAGATCACAGATTTCAGTGAAGCGACAGTGCTCGTGCTCGTTTCTTTCTTTTAAAGTGAGTTCGGTGGTTATAAATGGCCAAGGGGGTTATACCTATGTATGTATAACTGCGGAAAGAAGTTGGGATATGCTTACATAACTCTGAAGTTTCGTTTTCCTCGATTAATTAACATGCATTATTCGGTGAGGTTTCATAAATCTTTGAATTATTTTGAGCCCAAAATTGGGTGCTGATTTTTATAATTTTTGAAAGAGGTGTTATTACGATTTGCTGAAAATGAGTCGAAACTATATGTGAGAAATTGAAAAGTTGTGACGAAAATGTTTTCGCGAGATACCTACCTCCTCGAAAATAGGTATTTCAAATATTTTGAGCCAAAAATTGGGTCCCGATTGTAAGGATTTTTGAAAAAGTGTCATGCGACTTGCTAAAAATAGGTTCTGAAGAACGGCCCCGAACGCTAACAGGTCAAATTTCAGTTTATTAATTTTGCTTCTGAATTTTTAGAAATTCAAATGTGGCTCTTCGATCTACTGAGACGATTTTGGTGGTGGTTTCGAGCTGTTTTGGAGCCTCCAAGAGATTAGTGGGTTTTGCAGATTTGAAAATGTTATATAAAAAAGGCTGTAACGAAATTCAGCACCTGTTTATTCAGATTATTTGTCTTTGGGATTCTACTAATTGAGTTTGACGAAAATTTTTGAAATTCCAAAAATGTGTGAATGAAATGACTGCTGAACAGCTCGAAACTATCACATTATCGCGGTTCAAGAGGTCGAAAATAGGGCACAAACAAACTTCAGCTTTCTATCTCAACACTGTCAGATTTCAATTTCCTTTTGAGGAAATGGCTGAAAATTCAAATTTTTTAAAATTCGCTAAAATAAAAAAAAATCACTCTTAGGTACCTACAGGAAATTTACAAATACATAAAGTAACATATGGTATACTCGACTAAATTAAACAGATTGAGAGAAGTTCTCGAATCGACTCGTTGCGATGTCTCGAAAACATGGCATTTGAGCCGGAAATGACTCAAAACAGGTTGGCTTTCTGACTAAAGCTAAACACTCTCGACTGGGTAGGTGAATACACTAAAGATAGGTAGGTACTTACACAAACATAAGTATGATTTTTTCATTTAAATATAAATCGAAAATAGGTACTTCTTTTGCTGAAACATAATTAAGATCAAGACAAACAATACAATCGAAAAAAATCACAGATTTCACTGAAGTAACAGTGCTCGTTTTATTCTTTCAAGTGGGTTTGGAGCCTATATAAATGGCCAGTGGGGTAAAATAACTGCGGAAGAAGTTGGGATATGCTTACATAACTATTGATAACGCGACATAAGAAATTTAAAGTAACCCGAACCATTATTTTTACTCGTTGAATATTAAAAACATTCTTAAAATATTTTAAAATTTCAAACGTTCAAAACTCTGTACTGCTCCAAAAATAAGTAAGAATCGTTTAAAGTTGACTACTTGAACATTTTTGAAAGTTAAAAACTAGGTCCCAGTACGTACGAACATTTTTTTACTTCTGAAAATCAAGTTCGTGTACCTATAGTCAACTTTGAAATGTTTTGAATCTTTTTCGAGGCAAGATAGAAGAACAGTGCTGCGATTTTTGATGAAATTTCGCGAGATATTCTAATACTTCCTCGAAAATATTTTTGAGCATATTTTTGAATTTGGGTGTCAATTTTCAGGATTTTTGAACAAATCTCATGCGACTTGCTAAAATGAGTTAACATTATGCGCGATAAGTATAAATACGAGTATTTTGATGTAAATGTTTCTTGGACATGCGAAGTGTTTACTTGGGTGATCATTTTATATGTATTTTTGTAATATTTCGCAGTGTGGGGAGTTTACTGGCAAAATTTGAACAGGGACGTGAGATTGCTGCATGTACATTTTTATTTTTTTAGTAATTTTCAAATTAGTACAATACTTATCCAGTGCATCCTAAAATTCAAGTCAACAAATATGTATTTATTACATAACATTTACGAACTATACTTAATTGAAATTTTGAAAACGATTGAAACCTGCAACCATTAATCATAAAGTAGTAACTTTCTTGTAATCAGCAAATCGCTGAGGTGCTAACTTTCTATGATGAAGAAGTTGCCTATAGATTGTTTTAAGTGTCGATTTTTACATTTTTTGTATTCGCCAATTTTTAGTCTAGGAGGAAAGGGGGGGTGAAGCATAAATTTAAATGGTATAAAGCTCAAAATAATTGAATACCTAATAGAACTTTTTTTGAAATTGAAAAAATCATGACAATTTTTTTACGTCTGAAATAAAGTTTGTGTAGTCAACGTTAAAATTATTTGGTTTTTTTTTTAGAGCAAGGTAGAGGAGCGGGGTCGCGATTTAGGACGAAATTTCGCGAGATAGTTCTAATACCTCCTCGAAAATATTTCAATTATGTACTTTTAGCACAGAATTGGGTGCCGATTTCTAGGACTTTTGAAAAATGTGTCATACGACTAGCTAAAAAGGAGTTGAAAGTACACGCGAGAAATTGAAATATTGTGGCGGAAATGTTTTTTAGACATGTGAAAAATTTCAAGTTCAACATTTATGATACGATGACCTATCAAAATGACTGATGAGTCAACATTCCAGCAGAAAACAGTGATTGAAAAAAACGATGAGTGTATACTTCGCGGAATCCAGAAAGAAATTTTACTTACTGTTCATTTGAGTTGGTATACTTGATTGGAGTAATATCGTGTCTCGTGTCACTGGATGAGCTAAAAAGGGAAGACCCGAACGCCAACAGGTCAAAATTCGGTTTTTTAATTTTGCTTTTGAATTAAAATTTTTTGAAAACTTTAAATGTGGCTCTTCGATCTACTGAGTCGATCGGTGGTGATTTTGAGCTATTCTGGAGGTTTTTGGATTTTGCAGATTTGAAAAGATTGCTATGAAGAGGGCTATAATGAAATTCAGCACCTGTTGATTCAGATCATTTGTCTTTAGAGATCCTTTCAATTGGGTTTTACAAAAATGTTTGAAATTTGTTTGTCCACTCAAGTCCACAATTTTCTCTGATGAGACTGTAAACCTTAATATAATCAGTTCAAGAGGTTTAAAATAAGGCATTACTTAATTAACTTCAGCTTTTTGTATCTCATTGCTGTCAAATTTGAAAAATTGCCAAAAATTTATGTTCTCAAAAAATCGCTTTAAAAAAAATGAAATTTCGCAAGATATTCTAACAAGTATATAGGTATTTCCTCGAAAATATTTTTTGAGAATTTTTGAATTATTTTGAACACAGAATTTGGTTGTTGATTGTTTAGGATTTTTAAAAAAGTGTCATGCGACTCGCTGAAAATGTGTGGAAATTATATGCGATAAATTCAAATATTTTTACAAAATGTTTTTTGGACATGCGAAGAGTTTCAAGCTCAACATGTCATGGTTGTCGAAATTTCTGCAGAAATAAGAGATTGAAAAATATATGAGTGTGTACTTCATGGAATCCAGGAAGAAATTTTACTTACTGTTTTCTTGGGTGATCAGTTATAGGTATGTATTAACGAGAATTGTTTTCGTTCCTTCAATTTTGAAGGTGGGCAGGTTCTTCATAATTACATTTTTTGTTTGTCTACTGGAGAATTATGGGTTAGGGGTATTATTTGAATGATCCGTACACTTTCTATTATTTGACGAATTATTCGAAATTGGTAAATTTCAATTCAAAAAATGGTGCAATTTGTCTTAGATTGGAATGAAGTTGGGATATGCTTACATAATTTTAAGTTTCCTTTTCATCGCATTATCTTAGAAAGTTTGCGCAGTGTTGAAGGCATACGGCAAGAAATTCAGATAGGTCCATGTTTTAAAAAAAAAGGTCAATTTAAAAAAAGTTCAGTCAGCTGTCATTTCCATCAACCCAGACACACATATGTTACACCATTGGATAACTTCACAATTCCTGAATTTAGAACTGGTTTCAAAAAAATACATAATATGATGAAATTAGTAGGTACCTACAACTTCATGTTCTCATCACTATTATCGAGTACCTGGGAAATTTTTGAAACCCAGCGTGAACTTGGTACAATCCAATTAAACGAGACTTACAAATTCAAAAATCAATTTCCGAATCGGGCTTAGTGCTTTGATTTTCGCATTTGTAAATCATATTTTATTAAATTTTATCAATTTTACCCTGGTTTTTCAAAAAATGTTCCGGGTACTTGATAACAGTGATGAGAACATGAGGTTGTACCTTGCCAATTTATTCATCCACCATTCCCCCAAATTTACAAAATTTGATAAAAAATTTCAAAAATTCAACGGAAAAATAATTGAATGTAGTGTGATCTTGTCAGATCATAGTCTGATTAAAACTGCATCTAACCAGATTTAATTGAATCCGCTCAAATTTAATTCGATCTGATCAATCCGAATACGGTCAATTGTTGGATCTGACTGACTTTTTTTTTTGGTAATGAGGGGAACGAGGGGAAAGGAGATTCAAAATTTACGCGTCAATGTCAGGATATAAAAAAAGTACGGAAAGATCGAAACCCGCAGCCAAGCTCTCTTTCTTTGGTCTTTATTTAAAGAGATAAAAATCATGGCAAATTTGAAACTTCGATTGAAACCTTTCTCTCATAGCTCTGAAAAAAAAAGATACAAACGACTCATCAAGGCGATTTGTTTTCAATTTTAATTTTTTGATTAAGTGTAATGCATCCTTTTTTGGTCCCGAGAAAATATTTTCTATTTTAAAAGGTTCAATAAGATTATATGAGGCAAAAATCTAGCCATGTCTGTACGCACTTTTTTTGAAAAATTTTCGATATTCTCAACATCTGGAAAGCTTCTGAAAACACATCAAAAAAAATAATGCAAACAAATTTTTATGCATTATTCATTTACAAAGTATAGTGAAGACCCACTCATAATTTTGAAAAATTTCCAAAGTTATGTCAATGGGATTAAACAACTGTGGAATGAAGTTGGGATATGCTTACATAATTGCTTACATAATTTTGAAGTTTAATTTTTATCTTACAGTAGTAAAACATTCAGCAATTTGATTATCTGTAAAGTTTTTCTTAAAAATTGAGCTTCAAATGCAGTTGATTTCTCTTTCAAAATGGAAGAAAGTTCTCGAGAATGTTAAATGATTTAAATGGTACATACAAACATTTTCTTATTACTGGACGATTTTTTAAAATCGCTAAATTTTATGTAGTTCAAAAAGTGGTATAATTTTTTCCAGTTTTGCGGAGCACATAGCTCCTTCATTTTACAAGATGGGCAACTTATCAGAAAAATGTGCTTTGCTTGTCTCCTTGAGTTGCATCTACACGTATTGCGAAATTATTGTCCACGTTTCATTCAACAACCTGTACTGTATTACAATATACTTTATGACGAACTAAAATTAATAATTGAAAAATACTGAAACTTGAAAAGCAATAAAATGGTCATAAAGTAATAATCTTCTTGTAATCAGCAAAGATGTCAAATTTTGTAAGAAAAATTTCCTATGGTAATTTATTAAAAATTGTCTTTTGTTTGGAATTTTTTTAATCTAGGGAGCGGTGGGGAGAAGGTAAAGCACGGTTTTAAACGGTATAAACCTCAAAATAATTAACCAATAGAACTTTTATTGAAAGTGAAAAAAAATCGTGATGATTTTTCACTTCTGAAAATGAGGTTTACGTAGTCAACGTTGAAAATATGACTTGAAGTTTTTTTCAAAGCGATATAGAGGCGATTTTGAACGAATTATCGCGAGATATTCTAATACCCCTTCATAAAATATTTCAATTATTTTGTGACCAAAATGGGGTGCTGATTTTTATGTTTTTTGAAAGAGGTGTCATGCGACTTGCTAAAAATCAGTTTGAAACTATAAGCGAGAATTTGAAATGTTGTGACGAAAATGGTATTTGGGCATGTGAAGATTAAATAAAATTATTGAATCGGGTTCCGTCGATTTTCTCGTTAATTTTTGAATTTAAACAGTGACCTAACATTGATATTTGTTCTTTAACCCCTACCTCCCCCCCCCCTCATCAATCCTATCGTCAATTGTGAGAAAAAATAAAATTACTTGCTTAAGGTACTGACTGTACTGACTGGTGAATAATTGAATTACGGTTTGCCTCTTTGATGAATGGTTTCATTTTTTTTTGTTACAGGTGAGTACGAATTTTGCGCTGTAAAAGTATACCTAAATAAAATCAACACTCGTGCATGAGGATGAGTAAGTAAGTCATTTTATGATCTACCTATACCTTCAAACAAATTTCCAGCCAAACATCATTTCCGGCGGCACGTATAGCTTAGCGTTGTTCGAATTTCGGTGGCGAATACTCAGCAGATAGGGTGTTTTGACGTTCTTTATGCCTGCTGAGCTGGTTCAATATTTTGAAATCATGACGCATGCGGTTTCAAAAATCGTTCCATCCATGAAGGCTCAGCGTCGGCGATGATTTCTAAGCATGGGCGAAGTTATTGGTTTTAAACATTTACGTATGAATGACTGAAAATTCATATTCTCAAAAAATCGCTAAAATAAAAAAAAATGATAGGTATTCGTGGATGTGAAATTTGATTTTGTTGTACCTACATATTCGGATGATTTTTTGACAGTGGATGAAAATCATACATATGACAATTTCGTCATTCAAGGTGGTCATGATTTAGCGTAGTCTTAGTTTACATGTCTACCTGATGCAATCGTACTATTCATTACCTTTGTAAATTGAGCGGCGGACTCCAACAGTTTTGGAAGATGCATAAATAAATACTTTTCATAGGTAGGTACCGAGATCAAAACAAACAATAAAATCAGAAGAAATCACATAGGTACTTTTGTGAAGTGACAGTGCACGTTTCTGTCTTTCAAAGTGAGTTTGGTGCTTATAAATCCCCAATGGGGTTATATAACTGCGGAAAGAAGTTGGGATGTGCTTACATATAACTTTGAAGTTTCGTTTTCATTTTAGTTTTTATTTTCGCGATTACAAGTATTCTAATATTTCCTCGAAAATATTTTTGAGCATTTTTGAATAATTTTTCAACCGAAATTGGGTGTTGATTTTTAGGATTTTTAAACAAATCTCATGCGACTTGCTGAAATAAGTTGACATTATGCGCAGTAAATTAGCTCAACGTGTTATTTTTTGTTGATATTTTTGAAAAATTGTGATACATGACCTATTTCAGCAGAAAACAGAGATCGGAAAAAAAGATCAATGTGTACCTACTTCATGAAATCCGCAGGAAGAAATTTTACTTACTGTTTACTTGCGGGAGATCAGTTTACATATATTATACTGCATGTTGGTTAGAGATGTGCACTTTTCAGAAAAGTAATTTTGGTGAAATGAAAAGTGAAAAGTTCATTGAAAAGTGTGAAAAGTAAATCGATTGGAGTCTCATTTTAAAACTCTCTGTAAAAGCTTCAAATTGGTGTATTTTTTGCCTATCTAGGCTAAAACACACAAAAAAACAAAATCATATTTTTTCGCCTGCTTGATCGAAAAGTTAGTAGTTTTGAGACTTTCTAGAGCCTCTAACATTTTTGGGTTTTTCTGTTTTGAAAAAAATGTTGTGAAAAATATCAAAATGGAATTCAGTGCCCATAAATAGGTGCTGAATTGGGAAGTTGGAGGAGTTGAGAGAGTGAAACTTGATATTTGACTTCATCAATGAGGTCAGTGTTTTCTGATGAGTAAATTGATTGGTCACTAGTTTTTTTTTTTTAGTGAAAACTGGAACGTGAAATGAAAAGTAGGAACTTTTCTTTTCAACTTTTCATTGAAAGAAAAGTACTTTTCACTTTTCACTTTTCAGACTGCACATCTCTAGTGCTGGTACAACTTGAGGTCGAGTCTACTGGAAAAGTTTGAGCAGGGACGTGAGATTGCTGAATGTCACTTTCATTTTTTTGTTAATTTTCAAATCAGTACATAACTTATCCAATGCATATCCCAAAATTCAATATAACGAATATCTATGTATTACATAATATGACGGACAATATTGAAACTTAAAAAGCAAAACCAATAATCATAAAGTAATAACCCTCTTGTAATCAGCAAATCGTGGTGTCAACTTTCCAAAATTATGTCGTTCAAACAAGTTGCTTCTGTTGGTGTCGATTTTTAAATTTTTTGTGTTCGCAAATATTTAATCGGGGGGGGGGGGGGGGTGATGATACACTGATTTCGTCAAGTATACGTATAAGCTCAAGATAATTGACTAATGAATTTTTTTCTGAAAATGGAAAAATCATGACAATTTCTTCGCTTTTGAAAATTATAGAGTTCGTGTACTCAACGTTAAAATTATTTGAACTTTTATTCAGAGCAAGATAGAGGAGCTGGGTTGCGATTTTTTATGAAATTTCGCCAGATTTTCTATGTAATATCTGCTCGAAAATATTTCAATTATTTTGAGCCCAAAATTGGGTGCCAATTTTTAGATTTTTTGAAAAAGTGTCATATGCGACTTGCTAAAAATGAGGGTTGAAACCACCGCGAGAAATTGAAATGTTTTTTTGGACATATGAAGGATTTTAAGTTCAATTTGTTATGGTTTTCGGTATTTTTGAAAAAATTGTGATAAGGTACGACCTATTATTTATCAAAATGTGTCAACGTTTCAGCAGAAAACAGTGATTGAAATAAAAATGAGTGTGTAGTTACTCCAATGAGAATCCAGGAAGAAATTTTACTTACTTACTGTTTATTTAGGTGATCAGTTTTCGTAGTACTTCAATAGGCTATTCATTCTGGATGTTGTAAAACAGTTCTGGAGAACGTCCCGAACGTCAACAGGTCAAATTTCGGGAGTTTCAGCAGGACGCAAATATTGAAAACAAAGATTCAGCGGGACTTCACTGGTTCCAGGAAGAAATTTTACTATTTATTAGGGTGCGATATGATCAGTTTATATACCAGTTATAGTTGATACTCATTGAATATAATTTTTTTTCCCCTATAACTGGATGAACTAAAAAAGTTCTGAAGAACATGTTGAACGCCAACAGGTCAAATTTTGGAATTTAAAAAAAGATTTAAAACCTTAAATGTGGCTCTGCGACCTACTGAGTCGATTGGTGGTGGTTTCGCGAGCTGTTCTGGAGCCTGCAATGAGATTTTTGGGTTTTGCATATTTGAAAAAATTGCTTTGAAGAGGGCTATAATGAAATTCAGTACCTGTTAATTCAGATTATTTGTCTTTGAGATCCTTTCAATTGAGTTTTACTCAAATTTTTGAAATTTGTATGTCCACTCAAGTCCACAATTTTCTCTAATGTTACTGTAAACCGTCATCTAAATCAGTTCAAGAGGTCGAAAATGGGGCATTAACTTCAGCTTTTTGTACCTCATCGCTGTCAAATTTGAAAAATCGCTAAAAATTCGCTGAAGTAAAAAAATTATACCCAGCGCCTGTAATTTGACATGGTCATGTTCAGATTTTTCTCTTTGCAGTTCACATATTGACTGCGAAGAAATTGAAATTGCTTTTCTTGTATGTATTAATTTGAAATTTGGGTAAAAGTGATGTCAATGGGATTAAATAGTAACTGTGGAATGAAGTTAGGATATGCTTACATAATTTTGAAGTTTCATAAGCGTGCTACATGGGCGAGATTATTCCCTACCAGCCACATATCTCTAATAAACGGAATATTTATGACTGTAACAGCTTTTCAGCTATTCAGCCATTCCGCTAATTACCTATTAGATATCTTTCAGATATTTGTAAAAGTTGTTAAAATATTCCATTTCAAGTAACGTCTAATAGTTAGCTATCAGCCCAAATTTAAAATATCTATTAGAAACAAATTTAAGATAGCTAAAATATATCGTCACCAGGTATTAAATAACTAAACAAAAATTTACAGCAACTAGATGTCAAATAGATATACAGTAAATTAGTATGAATTTTTGTCTGGTGACAGATATACTTTAGCTTTCTATTTGATGTCCGAGTTCATTCAGATTTAAACCAATGAGCAAAAAATTAAACAAGAACTTCAGTACTCAAATTTTCGTGATAGAGGGAAGAACGTGTCGTATCGGAAATGAGTATTTTCGTTATTTTGTGCTTGAAATGGTCGATTTTTGACTAAAACGCGTCGAAATCGCAATAAATTACAATAAACGAGTTCTTAAATCACATTATACTATGTTTTTTCTTCAATTTTGCTTTTTAATAAGAAAATTTAATACATATTCTATACTTAACGCGTTTTTTTGTGTAAATGTGAAGAAAAGGGCCTTTTGGGATAAGATAGTGAAATCCGCACTTTCTCCGATTTGGTTGAAACTCATCCAAAATATTAGTATGGGTGTAAAACCATCCCAAACAAATTTTTGAGCCGACCCCCCCACCCCAACTCGAGAAATGCCCCCCTATGTGTTAAAAATTCAAAATTCTCGTTCTCCGGAGAGGGTGGTCCAAAAATTTTGAAACTTTCACAGAAAATAGTCACTAGGTAGGTGCGTGTGTGGAATTTTTTTCGAAAAAAATTTTCATATTTAGGGGGTTTTTGGGGGGGTTCAAAATTTCAAAAATTCGTAGGAAAAAAACGGGGAGGGGGGTCTCCGCGAAATTTTCTCAGAAATTTAGTTACACCCTAAGGTATAACATATAATTTTCCTAAGGCCCCAAAAGGGGGTGCAACATGGTCAAAAAAAAGAAAGTTTGAAAAAAAACATGTATCTCCAGTACTACCGCGCGTTTTGTCAACATTGTTCCACGACACGACCGTGGGAAAACTTCACCTATCGCACACTCTCGAACTTGGATTTTTTTGAAAACCCTATTGAAATACTCGTACCATAGTTGCCATCAAAGGTTTTTTTGGTGAATATTTTCTAGAGTGGTGTGGTGAACAACAGAGCTATACCTACAAGAATTTTCAACCCCCTCCCTTCGTATTTACCCTTCAAAATTGTGTTTTTCAACTGATTTTATGCTTTTTACTAACAATGAAATTGCGTGGTACGAGTACAATATGTATCTTTTCTGCATGATTCGATACCGCTGAGCACGAATATGACGTCAGAGTTTCTACTAATTTAGGCCCTCCACAGCCTTCAGCCAGTTCATTCAGCCCCCGCCACAATTTTTACTACAAATTTTTGAAATAAAGTTACTGATTTTGGTGTCATTTTCATATGGTTTGAACCTCTCAAGCACAAAAATATTGCGTCTGATTTTGTTTTACACTCACCCGGCCCCTCCATAGCCTCAGCCCCCTCCTCAATTTCCACTATTTTTGAAATGGAGTTACTTTCACAAAATTGGCGTCGTTTCCAAGAGACCTAAACTTACCAAATTCAAACATCAGATTTCATTTTGCTCATACCCAGCCTCTCCGTGGGGGGCTGACGCTCTGGAGGGCATAAAGTACACGAAAAATTCCACAATGAAAAAGCTGCATTGTACATATGCAATGAAAATTCAGATGGGGAGCTGAATGCTCTGGAGGGGCTAGATTAGTGTAGCAGAAGATCTGACGTCATATTGGTGCTCAGTGGTATCGAATCATGCGGAAACGACACCACATTCATTAATATTTAATTCTCCCAAAATTCTCATTTTACCCCCGCTACGGCAACTTTTTTCAATTTTTCACCATGACGCACCAAAACAAAAATTTCAAAAAAAATACTGTACTTAGGGGTCAAAAAACATCCAAAAAACGTGTTTTAAATATTGTATGTACCACGCAATTTTCATTGTTGGTAAAAAGCATAAAATCAGTTGAAAAACACAATTTTGAAGGGTAAATACGAAGGGAGGGGGTTGAAAATTCTTGTAGGTATAGCTCTGTTGTTCACCACACCACTCTAGAAAATATTCACCAAAAAAACCTTTGATGGCAACTATGGTACGAGTATTTCAATAGGGTTTTCAAAAAAATCCAAGTTCGAGAGTGTGCGATAGGTGAAGTTTTCCCACGGTCGTGTCGTGGAACAATGTTGACAAAACGCGCGGTAGTACTGGAGATACATGTTTTTTTTCAAACTTTCTTTTTTTTGACCATGTTGCACCCCCTTTTGGGGCCTTAGGAAAATTATATGTTATACCTTAGGGTGTAACTAAATTTCTGAGAAAATTTCGCGGAGACCCCCCTCCCCGTTTTTTTCCTACGAATTTTTGAAATTTTGAACCCCCCCAAAAACCCCCTAAATATGAAAATTTTTTTTCGAAAAAAATTCCACACACGCACCTACCTAGTGACTATTTTCTGTGAAAGTTTCAAAATTTTTGGACCACCCTCTCCGGAGAACGAGAATTTTGAATTTTTAACACATAGGGGGGCATTTCTCGGGTTGGGGTGGGGGGGTCGGCTCAAAAATTTGTTTGGGATGGTTTTACACCCATACTAACATTTTGGATGAGTTTCAACCAAATCGGAGAAAGTGCGGATTTCACTATCTTATCCCGAAAGGCCCTTTAAAGTGTTTAAAAAATAATAAGTGACAAAGCTTCTAGTAGGTTATTTAGTTTTAATCTAAGAAGAATTCACGAAAAATAATGGCAAAATGAAGTCAGCAGCATGTTCATTTTATCTATAGTAAGTTGATAGGTATTATAATAATTGACACGAAAGAAACTTATGATTGTGTAGTGTACAAATAAATTATGGAGTGTATATGATTAGGTACCTAATCGTGAATTTCTTATTCTATGTTAATTAGGTAACTTACTGATAAGGTGAATACCCACCTACGAGTATGCTGCTGACATCATTTTGCTATTATTTTTCTCTAATTACACCTGAATCACTTGAAACTTTGTCACTCATTATAATATTACGAAATGATTTTCTCATGTTACCTAATTCATAATTTGGTCGAAATTTATATCAATGGAATTAAATAACTGTGAAATGAAGTTTGGATATGCTTATATGCAGTTTCATGTCGCGTGTGGTTTTACGAATCGTTCCGACGTTTCATCCATGAAAGCACAGCGTCAGCGATTGGTAAATTTCAGTTCAAAAAATGATTCAATTTCTTCAATTTGCACACAGTAAGAAAATGTTTGTATCATTTAAGTAATGCCCTTGATCCATAGTACTCGAGTCCACAAACATAAAGTTTTATTATTACCAATTGCTTATCTTCAAAATTGAAGGGGCAATTTTGATTCAAAATTTACAAATTGCGAGTCCCCAAATTCAAATTTTCAAATTCTGTAGTCCCTTCAATTCATGCGTGCAATTAATTGTGATACGACCTATCAAAATGGTTAACGTTTTAGCAGGAAACAGTAATTGAATAAAAAATGACAAGTGTGTACCTACTTCGCGGAATCCAGAAAGAAATTTTACTTACTTTTTATTCAGGTGATCAGTTTAGGCCTACATATATATCACAGATCAGATCGGTTATACCTTGTGTTTTTTTTTTCTGTAACACTGTATGAGCTAAAAAAGTTCTGAAGAACTCCCCAAACGCAAAGAAGTCAAATTTCGTTTTTTTTTTTTTTTTGAATGATCAGTTAGTCAATAATGTCAATATCATTAAATCGTAATTTCATGTCACTGGATAAGCTAAAAAGGTTCTGAAGAACGTCCCGAACGCCAACAGGTTAAAATTCGATTTCTTAATTTTGCTTTGGAATTATTTAAAGTTCAAGTTTGGCTTTTCAACCTACTGAGTCGATTGGTGGTGGTTTTGAACTGTTCTGGAGATGTCCAAAAGATTTTTGGGTTTTGCAGATTTGAAAAGATTGCTATAAAGATGGCTATAATAAAACTCAGCACCTGTTAATTCAGATTATTTGTCTTTGATATCTTGTCAGTTGGGTTTGGTGAACATTTTTGAAATTTGTTGGTCTACTCGAGTTCACAATTCTTTCTGATGGGACTTTAAACCGTCATCCAATCAGTTCACGAGGTCAAAAATAGGACATAAATAAACTTCAGCTTTTTGCACCACATTGGTGTCAAATTTGAAACATCACCAAACATTCAATTTCTCAAAATTCACTGAATTAAAAAAAAGTATTCTCAGCGTCTCTATTTGGACCTGATGGTTGTATTGCGCTTGATTGGGTAATTTTTAGATTTTTCTCTTTGCGGAATCCAATTGACTGCGAAGAAATTGAAATTGTTTTCCAATGTTACTCGTAATTTCAAAACTTGGGTAAAAGTTATATACGAGATTAGTGGTATTAAATAATTTGTGGAATGAAGTTGGGATATGCTTACATAATTTTTCAACTTTCATTTTCATTTTAATTCGGGATATTCGCTGTAGACTTACATATATATATATATGTAGGTACTTGTACGCTTGAAATTCAGATAGGTACCTATCTTTTAAAAATGTTTTATAAAACAAAAAAAAATCCAGTATTCTGACGAAAATGTTTTTTGCTCATGTGAAAAATTTTAGGTTCAACATATTGTCATCGTTTTCGGTATTTCTGAAAAATTGTGATACGACCTATCATTTATCAAAATGGGTCAACATTTCAGCAGAAAACAGTGATAGAAAAAATGAGTGTGTACTTCACTAAATCCAGAAATACATTTTACTTACTTAAAATCACAAAAAAAGTCGAGTTCGTGAATAACAGGTTTTCAATTCTTAATTTCTGTGTCAGAATTTGGTTCCTATTTTTGAGAAAGCTCATACTTCAATTTCAGATCAATAGGGAAATGGAAATTTCAAGTAGGTACGACTTAATTTTGAGTAGAAAATCTAACATTTTCATCGATTGTTTTTCTCGTAAAAACCCGCAAGATAATGAAAAAGAGCCAACAACCTCAAAAATTCTACAATTAGGTAATTTACCTTACCAAAAATTACTATACCTACTACCTAGTAGGTGGACCTACCCATAGGTATAAAAAAGAGTAACCTTTATTTCAAATGCCTGAACATTGCACTTTTACTCATTGAGTGATTGTGAGAGAGTAAAATTTTGTACTCATGCACTCTGAATTTCACAAAAAAGTTTGTTAGCTATACGCAACTGGAAGTGTTCTGTTTAGAAGCTAAATCAAGAGTTGTGTTTTTTTTTTTGCCTTCATAAGTCAGCGTTTATATACTTAGTGTTTGGTACAGGTATTTAGGGAGAGATTGAAAGAAAAAAGTAAAATGAAAAGATGAATGGTACCTACTTGATTGAATCCAGCAAGAAATTTTACTTACTGTTCATTTGAGTTCGTTTACTGAATTTAAGATCTGAGACAAATGCTATCATTAATTTTTAAAAATCCAAATGCGGTTCAATCCCATAGAAAAATTTGAGTTTGCAGAAATTGACGTAGAAAGCAAGAATTTTGATTGTACTCTTCTTTCGACCTATAAGTATTAGGTAAATCGATTGGTGATGATTTCAAGCTGGTCTGGAGCCTCCGATACGTCTTTTGAATTCTCTAATAAAACTTGATATCTTGGATGTTTAATTTTCATCGATTGATGGTACAGCGCCTTATAGAAATTTCAACAGTCATTCGAACTCTTATTTTTACCTGTTGATATTAAAAACAATCTTGAAAACTTTTAAAAATTGAATGAAATCTTTTACTGCTGAAAAAAAACAGTAATGTACTCATAGTCAACTTTAAAAGTACGACCTACTTCAGCACAAAACAGAGATTTAAAAAAAAAAGACGAGTGTGCACTTCACGGAATCCAGGAAGAAATTTTACTTACTGTTCAAGTGTTTACCTGAGTGATCAGTTCATCGAGGACGTGACTTTTAATATGAGCTGCCATATTGAATTCCCAAGGTGAGGGGAGTCTACTGGCAAAGTTTGAGCAGGACGTGAGATTGCTGGATATAAACTTTTATTTATTTTTTTCAATTTTCAAATTAGTGCATAACCTATCCAGTGCGTCCTAAAATTCGAGTCAACGAATAGAGGGTGTTCAATGAAATGTTGGGGATAATTTCACACTAAATGCAACTTGTGTAGACGAACAAAAAACGTTGTATGTAATGATAAGTTGTCGATTTTATAAAATTGAGGAGCTAAGAACGCCGAAATCAATTTTGAAAAATTCGTTGAAAATCAGAAAATTTTTGAATCATTTGAATGATGCCCTTAACCTATAATACGTGAGTAGGTGAATAAAAATATTATTATGTCCAATTGCTCATCTTCAAAATTGATGGAGCAAACTTGAATCAAAATTTGCGAATTTCAAGTGCTCAAATTTGAATTTTTAAATTGTGTCTGTCCCTTCAATTTTGAAGATAGACGATTGGTCATAGCAGCATTATTTGTTCGTCTGCTTAAGTACCTACAATGGGTAAGGAGAGTCATTTAAATGATAGAAACATTTTTTTATCACATATTGGTAGATTTTTCAAAATCGGTAAATTTTAGTTGTAATTTGAAAAAAATTGAAACTTGAAAAGCAATTTCAGTGTTCATAAAGTAATAACCTTCTTGTAATCAGCAGTGGTGCCAACTTTTTAAATTTTTGCTCTTTGATAATATCGTTTGCTAGACTTGTGAAAAATTGCAAGTTCACCATTTGTGATACGACCTATCAAAATGGGTCAACATTTCAGCAGAAAACAGTGATTGAAAAAAACGACGAGTGTGTACTTCGCGGAATCCAGGAAGAAATTTTACTTACCTACTGATTATTTGAGTGATCAGTTGGTACTTTGAAACAACATTTATTATCATTAATCGTAATTTCCTGTCACTGGATTAGCTAAAATGGTTCTGAAGAACGTCCCAAACATCAGCAGATCAAAATTCGGTTTCTCAATTTTACTTTGGAATTATTAAAAATTCAAGTGTGGCTCTTCGACCTACCGAGTCGATTCGCGTGAAAGTGCGAACTGTTCTGGAACTTCTTTGAAATTTTTGGGTTTTGCAGATTTGAAGAGATTGCAAATGGCTATGATTGAAATTCATCACCTGTTAGGTAATTCAGATTATTTGTTTTTGAGATTTTGTCAAAAAAAATGTTGAAATTTGTTAGCCTACTCGAGTCCACAATTTTTTGCTGATGGGACTGTGAACCGTCATCATCTAATCACTTCAAGAGGTCGGCATCAAATAAACTTCAGCTTTTTGTACCTCATTGACTGTAAAATTTGAAAAAATCGTTAAAAAATTCAAATTCTCAAAAATTTGCTAAAATAAAGAAAAAATTATCCCCAGCTTCTGTAGTTTGACCTGATGTGTATTGTGTATTCCTGATTGGGTAATTTTCAGGTTTTTCATTAATTTTAAACTTGGATAAATATTATTTAGTAAAAGGGATTAAATAAGTTGTGGAATGAAGTTGGGATATGCTTACATAATTTTAAGTATTATTTTCATCTTAATAAGCACTTGTTTTATTTTTCTGATGTCCTTTTTTTTCAACTTGGCGGTTTTTTGTTTTATAAGCCATTTTCAAGAAGGTAAGTAATACCTATCACTATTTGAAAAAAAAAAGAAGAAACACCGACGGTTATTATTTTTCAACTTCAGGGAGAGGGGGAGCTCTCTGAAGCTCTCTTACTAGGCTTTGCCCAGAAAAACTCCTTTCTCTTCGTACTGTTTTTGTATACTTTTCTGAATCCAGGAAGAAATTTTACATACTTATTTGGGTAATCAGTTTAAGTTCTAGGAATTGAGTAATCAGTTCAAGAGGTCAAAGATAGAGCATAAATCTACTTCAACATTTTACCTGATAGTTGTCAAATTTGAAAAATCGCTAAAAATTCAAATTCTCAAAAACTCGCTGAAATAATAAAAAATGATACCCAACGCTTGTGATTTGAACTAGTCGTGTATTCCTGATTGAATGATTTTTAGATTTTTCTCTTTGCTGCGCCTAAATTGGCTACAAAGAAATTGAAATTGCTTTTCTTACGTTGTATTAAAATTTGGGTAAAAGTTATGTCAATGGCGTTAAATAACTGTGAGATGAAGTTGGGATATGCTTACATAACATGTTTTCATTGCGCAGATTTGCGATTTCGTTCTTTGCTGCCACAGATCTTTCATCGATTGAAGAAATTCATAAGGGGTATCGCCCTTGATTAAATTGACGAGGGTATGTTTCACTTGTTGCATTATAAAATGTAATGCTTGGTTCTTCTCATCGTCGGTACCCCGTTCACTTTCATTTTCAGTCTCTTTTATCGTATGGCCAAGTTTGAAGTTTTGTTTTCATCGCTTAAATTCGGCAAATTTTAAGATCGCGAAAGTTCAAAAACCTTTACCCCACTCCTCTGTGTTGCTCGAAAAATGAGTTAGAATCGTTTGAAAGACAATACTAGAACTTTTTTGAAAGTTAAAAACCACGACAATTTTTTTCCTTTTGAAAATCAAGTTCGTGTACTCAACTTTAAAATGATTTGAGCTTTTGTTCGAGGCAAGATGGAGATGCACGGGTCGCGATTTTTGTTGAAATTTCGGGAGATATTCTATGATATCTCCTCGAAAACATTTCAATTATTTTGAGCCCAAAATTGAGTCACGATTTTTAGGATTTTTGAAAAAAGTATCAAACGACTCTACCTAAAAAGAAGTTGAGAGTAGGTATATATGTAAAAAATTGAAATATTGTGACAAAAATGTGTTTTTAGACACGTGAAAAATTTCAAGTTCAAAATTTGTGATACGACCTATGAAAATGAGTCAACATTTCAGCAGAAAACAGTGATTGAAAAAAACGACAAGTGTGTACTTACTTCGCGGAATCCAAGAAGAAACCTTACTTACCTATACCTACTGTTTATTTGAGTGATTAGTTATTTAGTACTTCGAAATTGGTCTATACATTGCCGTCAAATTTGAAACTTCACAAAAAATTGTATTCCTCAAAATTCACTGAAATAAAAAAAATATATATACCCAGCGTCTGTAGTTGGACCTGATGGTGTATTCTTGATTGGGTAATTTTTAGAGTTTTCTCTTTGCAGAATCCAGTTGACTGCGAAGAAATTGAAATTGTTTTCCAATGTTGATATTAAACATGGGTACAAGTAATATAGTAAGTGAGATTAAATAATTTGTGGAATGAAGTTGAGATATGCTTACATAATTTCAAGTTTCATTTTCGTCTCAATATCTTGTTAGATAGGTTGTGTTGATGGCATACGGCGAAAAATTCAAATCGGTCCATGTTTTTGAAAAAAAAGAAGCCAATTTTAAAAAAGTTCAATCAGCTGTCATTTCCATCAACCAAACACACATATGTTACACCATTGGATAACTTCACAATTCCTGAATTTAAAACTGGTTTCAAATTAATACATATAATATGATGGAATTAACGAGAGTACCTACAGCTTCATGTTCTCATCACTATTATCGAGTAGGTACCTGAGAAATTTTTGAAAACCAGCGTGAACTTGGTAAAATATGTACCTACTAATGAAGCAATATTTACAAATTCAAAAATCAATTTCCGAACCAGGCTCAGTGCTTCGATTTTCCAATTTGTAAATCTTATTTTATTAAATTTCATCAATTTCGCACTGGTTTTCAAAAATGTTCTTAGGTACTCGGTAACAGTGATGAGAACATGAAGTTGTACCAATGTACCTGGTCAATTTCATCCATCATTTCCCCGAATTTACAAAATTTAATTAAACATTTTAAAACTTTTTTTCAATAATATTCAATGGAAAAATAATTGCATGATTGTGATGTGATTTGGTCAGATCATAGTCTGATCAAAATTGCATCTAATCAGATTCAATTGAATCCGCTCAAATTCAGTTAGATCTGATCAATTTTTTTCAAATATGTATCTTACAGTCAATTTTTTGATCTGACTTTTTTTTTGAAATGAGAGGAACGAAGAGAATGAAGATTTAAACAAATTTACGCCGCGTTAATGTCAGAATGTAAAAAAGTCCAAAAAGTTCAAAAATTGGAGCCCCACTCCCTTTCTTCAGTTTTTAATTATTAAAAAGGTAAAAAAAATCATGGCAAATTTGAAACTCTGATACAACTCTTTCTCTCATTGCTAGCTGAAACAAAAAAAGGATAAAAACGACTCATCGGGGCGAATATCTGTAATGTTTTTCTTGATAACACGTACATTAAGCAACTTTTTTGAACGTTTTTTTTGTATTTGGGTTAAAAATGTATACTTACTCTAATGAATCCAGGAAGACATTTGGTAATTTTCAAATCAGTATACATCGTTAAAATGATTTAAACTTTTTTTCACAGCAAGATAGAGGAGCGGGGTTGCGATTTTTGATGAAATTTCGCGACATTTTCTATGTAATATCTGCTCGAAAATATTTCAATTATTTTGAGCCCAAAATTGGGTGGCAATTTTTAGGTTTTGTGAACAAGTGTTATGCAACTTGCTAAAAATGAGTGTTGAAACTATACGCGAGAAATTGAAATATTTTGACGGAAATGTTTAGGATTTTATGTTCATCTTGTTACGGTTTTTGGTATGTTTGAAAAAATTGTAATACTACCTTATCATTTATCAAAATGTGTCAACGTTTTAGCAGAAAACAGTGACTGAAATAAAAATGAGTGTGTACTCCAATGAATCCAGGAAGAAATTTTACTTACTTACTGTTTATTTAGGTGATCAGTTTATTGTTTCACTTGTGGAATGGTTACATGTTTCACGTCGCATGTGGTTAATTTACGAATTGTTCTGTCATTTCCATCCATGAAAGCACAGCGTCAGCGATTGGTGAATTTCAGTTGAAAAAATGATGCAATTTCTTCAATTTGCACACAGTAAGAAAATGTTTATATCATTTAAGTAATGCCCTTGATCCATAGTACTCGAGTCCATCAAACAAAAAGTTTTATTATTACCAAATTGCCCATCTTCAAGATTGAAGGGGCAATCTTGATTCAAAATTTACGAATTGCGAGTTCCCAAATTGGAATTTTAAAATTGTATCGCCCCTTCAATTTTGAAAATAATATGCGATTGCTGGTACATAACATTATGTAATTTTTTCGTCTGCTTGAGTACTATGAGTTAGGATTCATTTAAAAAATACAAACGTTTTCTCATTATTGGAAAATTATCCAAAATCGGTTAATTTTAGTCCAAAAAATGGTGTAATTTCTTCAATTCCAAGACAGTAAGAAAATGCTTGTACATATCATTCAGAAAATGCTCTCAACACATGGTACTCGAATAGATGAATAAAACTAATTATTGTGACGATCGAACTGCTTTTCTTCGAAATTAAAGGCGCAAACAGAGTTTGAAAACTTAAATTTGAGGCACTCGAAATTTGGAAATTTTGAATCAGGTTTTCCCCTTCAATTTTGAAGACAGGAAATTGATCATAATTAAATTTTTGGTTCGTACACTCGATTGCTATGGGTCAGAGACATCATTTGAATGATCCAACATTTTCTTATTTTTGATGAATTCTTTCAAAATTGGTATTTCCGGTTTGGCGGAGCACATAGCTCCTTCATTTTACAGGATAGGCAACTTATCAGAATTATGTTTGTCTCCTCGAGTTGCATCTAAGTATTGTGAGATTATCGCTCACGTTTCATTCGACAACTTCTATGATGGAGGAAATTTGAAATTTGAAAAATATTGAAACTTGAGAAGCAAATGATCATAGAAGAGCGAGGTCGAGAATTTTGATGAAATTTCTCGAGATATTCCAATATTTTCTCGAAAATATTTCTATTAAGTAAGTATATTGAGCCTAAAATTGGATCCCGATTTTCAGGATTTTTGAAAAAAGTGTCATAATTATGGCTAGCTGAAATTATACGCGATAAATTGAAATATTGCGAAGAGAATGTTTTTTAGACATGTGAAAAATTTTAAGTACAACATTTGATGGGTCAACATTTCAGCAGAAAGCAGTGATTGAAAAAAACGACGAGCATGTGTCCTTCGCGGAATCTAGGAAGAAATTTTACTTACTTATTCTTCATTTGAGTGATCAGTTCAGTTGATAAAAAGGTTAATATTCGGTTTCTTAACTTTGCTTTTGAATTTTAAAAAATTCAAGAGTGGTGGCTCTTCGACCTACTGAGTCGATTGGTGGAGATTTCGGACTGTTCTGGAACCTCCAAGAGATTTTTGTCCTTTGGGTTTTGCAGATTTGAAAAGATTGCTGAAGGCTATACTGAAATTCAGCACCTGTTAATTCATATTTGAAAAAGAGTCGTGCGAGTGAGCTGAAATTATAAACGACATAAATATTCAAATATATTGACGAAAATGTTTTCTGTACATGTGAAGAATTTTAAGCTTAATTTGTAATTACAATCGTATTACAAGAAATACGTAGTTAGGTCGTCGGTATATGTATACAAAAAAAATACATAAGAATACGAGTAGGTGATTACAAATTGTATAAAATAAAGTGATAAACAAAAGTATTACCCATTTACAAGCATAGGTACCTAATGATTTTTGGTATGTATTTTTGAAAAATTGTAATACGACTTATTTAAGCAGAAAACAGAGATTGAAAAAAAAAGGCGAGTGTGTATTTTACGGAATACAGGAAAAAATTTTACTTACTGTTTACTTGGGTGATCTGTTTATATATTTTAAAAACGCGCGAACTCTTCTATTTTGAAATTGTTCATTGGAAGTACCTATACCTGGTATCAATTTTAGTTTCTGCGTGTTTTTTTTTTTGTTTTTTTTTATACTTACCTAATTATTATTTTACGTTGTTAAACTAAGTTCGTGTAGTCAACTTTAAAATGATTTGAGATTTTGTTCGAGGCAAGATGGAGGGGCACGGGTCGCGATTTTTGTTGAAACGCGATATATTCTAATATCTCCTCGAAAACATTTCAATTATTTTGAGCCCAAAATTGGGTCACGATTTTTAGGATTTTTGAAAAAAGTATCAAACGACCAGCTAAAAAGAAGTTGAGAGTACCTATATGTAAAAAATTGAAATATTGCGACGAAAATGTTTTTTAGACACGTGAAAAATTTCAAGTTCAAAATTTGTGATACGACCTATGAAAATGAGTCAACATTTCAGCAGAAAACAGTGATTGAAAAAAAACGACGAGTGTGTACTTCGCGGAATCCAGGAAGAAATTTTACTTACCTACTGTTTATTTGAGTGATCAGTTAGTACCTACTATAGATATCATTAATTACTTAATCGAAATTTTCCTTGTCACTGGATAAGCTAAAAAGGCTCTGAAGAACGTCCCAAACGCCAGCAGGTAAAAATTTGGTTTCTTAATTTTTCTTTTGAATTTTTAAAAATTCAAGTGTGGCTCTTCGACTTACACTAAGTCGATTCGTGGAGGTTTCGAACCATTTTTCTGGAACCTTATCCGAGAGATTTTTGGATTTTGCAGATTTGAAAAGATTGCTAATGGTTGTCTTGAAATTCAGCACCTGTTAATTCAGATTATTTGTCTTCTAGATCTTTTCAGTTGGGTTTGGTGAATATGTTTGAAATTCATTGGTCTACATTGCTGTCGAATCTTTACCAAAAATTGTATTCTTCAAAATTCACTGAACTAAATAAAAAATTATACCCAGCGTCTGTAGTTGGACCTGATGGTGTATTTTTGATTGAGTAATTTTTAGAGTTTTCTCTTTGCAGAATCCAAATGACTGCGAAGAAATTGAAATTGTTTTTCAATGTTAATTTCAAACTTGGGTACAAGTTATATAGTAAAAGTGGGATTAAATAATTTGTGGAATGAAGTTGGAATAAAGCATACGGCGAGAAATTCAGATAGGTCCATGTTGAAAAATAAAAAATAAAGACAGGTCATTCCACGTCAATTGGACCAAGAAGTGGTAGGGGGGGTTCGGCGATTTTTTTGAAATTTTTCCCGTGGAAAGACCTTTCGAAGGGATGACCAATGGCGCAAATCGCAGCCCTCTAGCTCATTTTCAAAGGCAGCCAGGGGGTGTCAAATTTTTTAGTGATCCTAAAATACTATCCATTTCAGCAGTGGATTACTCAATAACCGCGATACCTACCAAAATGGAACTTTTCCTCATAGTTAGTGGTTTTGAGAGGCTTTTTAGTGATATCATTAAAATCAGTGTTGCCACTTTTTTTTGCACAAAAAATTAGCTCAAAAAGTTTCGAAACGTAGTTTTTATATCGTTCCGACTCTCAAAAATTCTGAAAAAAATATATTACGAACAACTTTTCATGCTGAATGACTTATTAAAAAATTGGGATGGTAACATGTTGCAATGTCGATTTAAAAAAATTCAAAGTTTGCGAAAAAATGCGATTTTTTGATTTAAAACATGAAAAAAAGTTTTTATATGTAAAATTGACCCATTTGACCCCTAATTTCACGTATCTGTCGAAAAAGTTGAAAAACCCCTTTCACTCAATAAAATGAACTCATCACAAAAAAATCAAAATTCGAAAAAATTCAATTTTCAATTCCAAACATGAAAAAAAAGTTCAAATTTATTCAGTTGTCTTATTTTGACCTCTTTCTGACGTATTTCATGAAAAAGTTGATGAAAATTACACTCGCAACAAAAAAATAAAAATTCGTTCATTTTTTGAATCTTTTAGAATTTTGATTTTTTTGTGAGGAATTCATTTTATCGAGTGAAAGGGTTTTTTCAACTTTTCCAAAGGATATGGTACGTAAAAATAGGGGTCAAATAAGCATTTACCTGATTTTCTGCTCTCATATTGAAGTTTTCAATATTTCTACCTAATTTTTTCCATCACGCAATCCTTATTAATTTAAAAAATCAATCGTTCGAAACTAATCGATTTTTTCTGCCAAAATTTGCTTTCTCACTTTAATTTTGGACTTCGGCACCAAAATTGATGATCGAAAAATGTATGCGAATTTGTGAGAAAGTTTTCTGATTTGCCAAATGATCATTTCAAAAGAATCCTTGCCATACCTGTGACTCTTTATTGCTGATAACTGAGTGATAACCATAGTTTAAAAATTACTTACGTATTCCGAAATACCTCATTCACCACCCTCTGCAGTAGTTGAATTTCGCTGCTACGATTTTTCTGTTTTTTTTTTTTTTTTTTTTTTTTGAATAGAGGATATGTTTTTGTTTTTTTCATTACAAAAGTATCAAGGTCAGTGCAACAGCTGATGTTGCATCATTTGTCCAGATTATGAGACTATTCCCAATGACATATTTTTTACTTGCTACGTAATCCCCTTGTCCCTCTCTTACATTTCATGACCACTTTGAATGCAAATTTCCAGAATTGAAAAATCGAAATAACGATTGTGCAATTACTCGAATCCTACTTAACTTCTATTCTACTCTCCAGTTCGAATAAAGTAATACGACAAAAAATTGACCTTCGTTAAGACCATTCAGTACTGATTAATTTTATTAATTTTTTAGTGTTGAGAGAGAGTTTTCAGAAATTGATGTTTTATTTCTGAAATGATATCCAAGTATACCTACCTTGCCTTTTCTGTGAGAGCTTTCGTGAGAGGAGTTGTTGGGACTTGGGAGGTAAATTGTCAGAAAATACTGCCAAGATATTCTTTACATGATAGGTACCTATTTATTCAAAAACGAGTAAAAAAAAACTCTCAGAAAGTCCTCTTTCGAATTTGTGAACGTGAAAAATGTGAGAAAATGCTGCAAGTACGAATACCTATTATGGCTCGAGATGGATATTTTGGCGACAAAAATCCTGCAATATGGTTCGGTTTAGAATTTGTATCGGTTTGAAATTGACTCAAATTCGTTCTAAATGAGATGACGTGAGCAATGAGCATGATTCAGATATCCACTCTTCTTCAATCCCATTTTTATGGTATCCATGTTGTATGCTGAGTAATTTTCTATTCAATATGGGTATCTAGTCTCGACTTTTCGAGTACTTTGGTACCAGAATTTTCGTGTAAATGTAGAAGAAAGGGAGGAGTAAGAGTTACGAGGCACTCGGTATCGATATTTCGTTGAACGAGTACGTTATCATACATTTAGCTACAACTATCCAAATGGCTTCGTTCGATGCAGCCTTCGAGTTGGGGTTTTTTTCGGAATTACGATAAGATAACACCTTTGCCATTCGATTCTTGTCTCTGCCTATGAGCAACTCTATTGTGAAGACGAATAAATTCTACGTAATTCGTGTTCAGTTTCGACTTGATTCTCGTATTAGTATGATCGAGAAATACTTAGTATGGTTGACGACGCGACTTGTTCGGTTTTTAATTACAAATAGCCAATTCTGAATCGGAATTTTTCCAATTTTTTCGCGTAAAAGGTTGAATTGGTTGAAATATTGTTTTGGGAATTCGAATTTTTTTACCACGTTTCGTAATATCAGTGAATTTGTTTCTTATTAATGTCGTCATTAAGTACCTATTTGCGTAGGTAACCGAAGTACCTATTTCGAGTATAGGTATACCTAAGTTACTAGCTGAAATTTTTGTTACGTAAATCTTTAACGTGTTGTACGCGGAATTTACGTCGATCGTTTATGATTCGTATTCGTATAAAAATAATGTTCGAGTAATTCGGTTCGTCTTTTTTTTTTTGGAACGAGATCCTCGTAGATGAGGCGAAAATCTTCATCGAAGAGAAGACGAAACATCGTGGTTCTGTCTCTGCTCGGCGATTACTTCGGTGAGTTGGTTTATTTTTCACTCATCTTACGTAAAAGTACATAATATACTCTTATTACCTAAGGTACTTGATGAACTTTCGCATGTAACCTTTGCGATGATTGTTTTTTAGAAGAAATCACAGATTTTAGCGAAGTGACAGTGCTCGTTTCTTTCTATCAAAGTGAGTTTGGTGCTTATATGGCTAATGGGGTTATATAACTGCGGAAAGAAGATGAGATATGCCTACATAACTTTGAAGTTCTGGTTTCATCGATTAATAGCAAGTCACCTGGTCATTAAACACTCTTAAAATATTTTATAATCGCGGAAGTTCAAAAACCGTTACCCCCCCAATTGACAAAATCGTAAGCGTTTTGCTAGCGGAACCTCGCGTTTACCTCGCTGACTCGCGTTTATCTGGCGAATTTCTCGCGATTTCCAGCTAGCAACATTTCCTTCCTTACGCAAATCAAGCAGTTTACTAGCGATTGTAAGCTAGCGTTTCAGATGCTCGCAAAAAGCTAGCGATCATCTAGCACATTTCAGCTACTTTAAAAATGGTTAGATTTGCTCGTTTTATGCTCGCGTAAAGCAAGCGATCATCTCGCGCACTTGAGCTAGTTTGAAAATGCTTAGATTTGCTCGTGTAATTCTAGCGATCTGCGAGTGAATTTTTGCTAGCTTTCCTACTCATGACGCATGACGTCACAATCACATGATTACGGTTATAGTCTTTGTTTTCAAAGGGTATTCCAGAGTAAAATAGATAAAATGCCCCTGCCCTTGGATTTTTGAAATTTTAATGAAACATTGTTGGGTTCAACCCCCTCCCCCCATATTTACCACTCAAAATGCCGTTTTTTTTTTCATTTTTTTATGCCTGTTAACAATCAAGATTGCGAGGTACAATTTTGGAAACACGTTTTTTGGATGTATTCTTGACCCTCAGACATCATATATTATATTCGAAATTTTTTCTTTGGTGCGCCGTGGTGAAAAACTTGGAATAATGTATTGTAGGGGGATGGGGGGTGAAATGGGAATTTTGAGAAAAATGATTATCAATGAGTGGGGTATCGTTTTCATATGATTCAATACCGCTGAGCACGAATATGACTTAGGATTTTCTGCTGCACTCACCTTCCCCTCTCCAGAGCCCCTCAGCCCACCTCAATTTTCATGATTTTCGAAATAAAGTTATTTTGAGATGTTGGTTTCATTGCTATGGGAAAATTACATAAGTTCATTGTTATTGTACATGAAATTTCTCGTAGAATGAGCTACAGCACATGGCTCCCCCTCATAACATTCTTTACTTTTTTTATCATACGTACTCAAGTTACAGTTATCATGAATATTATTATGCCACATATGCTCTGTATACCTATACAGTGCAGTACACATACAGATTTGTAACGTTTTCTGTGTAGCAAAAAAATCAAGGGTCCACCCCCTCGGGGGGAGTCATGTGCTCTAGCTCATTCTACGAGAAATTTTATGTACAATAACAATGCACTTATGTAATTTTCCCATAGCAACAAAACCAATGTCATCAATACAACTTTATTTCAAAAATCGTGAAAATTGAGGGGGGCTGAGGGACTCTGGAGAGGGGTAGGTGAGTGTAGCAGAAAATCTGAGGTCATATTCGTGCTCAGCGGTATTGAATCATATGAAAACGATACCCTACTCATTGATAATCATTTTTCTCAAAATTCCCATTTCACCCCCCATCCCTCTACAATACATTATCCCAAGTTTTTCACCACGGCGCACCAAAGAAAAAATTTCGAATATAGTATATGATGTCTGAGGGTCAAGAATACATCCAAAAAACGTGTTTCCAAAAGTGTACCTCGCAATCTTGATTGTTAACAGGCATAAAAAAATGAAAAAAACAGCCATTTTGAGTGGTAAATATGGGGTTGAAAATTTTTGTGGAGATACCTACCAAGGATATACATACCTTCCAGAAAAATTTTCAAAATCGGCTGAAATGGAGCTGAGAAAAGTGTTATTGAAATTTCAAAAAAGGGGGGTTCCCAAAAAGGGGAGGTGGTGTGGATCTAAAATTTTTCACGCGGTAGCTTCTCTATGGTACCCACTTTCCATGCTAGTATCAACCCGAACGCTCTCGGTGGGCCGTTTCACCCCTCCTATGCGCCGATAGTTTTTTTGTGTTTTTTAGACAACCCCTCTCATTTGAATGGTTCCAGCTCCGGCCCCCTTGGGGGTGGAAGGAAAGTTGATATATAACTAGATCGGAAATTTGACGTAGATTCTTTTATCTAACCACATATTTTTCGCTAAAATGCAATGCGGGGGAGAAAATTGCAAAAAACTGGTTTGGGGGGCTTAGATCCACAATAGGGGAGAACGCTCACCAGGGACGAGCGGGGACTCATCGGATTCGTGTTCAGCACATAAAAATGGACCGGTATACCAATTTTAAGCTTTCTACCTCACGTTTCCTAATGACCCTTTTTTTTGTCCAATTTTCCTGGACTATGATGGATATTTTTCAATTTTTTATTGAGGTTTTAAGTAGGTAGGTCTACCTACCTAACTGAAAATTCAATTTATAGATAAATGATTGATAATGAACATTCTTCTTTAAAAAATTTGCAATGAGAAACACTGATTCACACACTGCAATCCAATCAATGCCACATTACAAACTTGTACAGTGATACACCAATCAATACTTGGAGGGCCTGAATCAAATATCTCCGTCGTGGCCATGTCGTTAAGCGTAGGTAGTTAGGAACATAGGGTTGCTGGTTCGAATCCCCGTTAATTAGGTAGGAAAATTTTCGTATGTAAATTAGGTCTTGAAAAATTCGTTGTGATAAGGGGAATTCAGACGTGAAGAAATTCTCAAAATTGAAGGTACCTAACCCCACTCTTTTAATTTTTGAAAATAAAATTTTGACTTTAATGGGTGATTATTATTTTGTTTAGTGGAATGCTAGCGTATAGCGAGCTGAGAAAGAAGCAACATGTTCTGCTAGCGTTTTTATCGCTCAAAAAAATCCGAAAACTGCACAAAACGCTAGCTTTCTGCTAGCTTTTTCCTAGCTGAGGCTCGCTTTCTTTTAACGAACACGCTAGCTTTTTGCTAGTGATTTTCTAGCGTGAAACACTGGCGAAAAAAAGCTAGCAGAGAGTCCCAAAATCACGCTAGTGCGCTAGCGCAATTGTAGCGTGATTAGCTAGCTATTATCTAGCATTTTTATCCAAATTTTTGTCAATTGGGCCACTCCTCCGTATTGCTCCAAAAATAAGTTGGAGTCGTTTAATGTTGACTGCTAAAACTTATTTGAATGCACAAACCCCCGAAAAATTTTTCACTTCTTAAAATCATGTTCGCGTAGTCAACATTGAAATGATTTGATGTTTTTCCAGGACAAGATAAGAGAAGCAGGGTTGCAATTTTTGGTGAAATTTCGCAAGATATTCCAATATTTCCTCGAAAATAATTCACTTATATGGAGCTCAAAATTGGGTCCCAATTTTAAGGATTTTTGAAAAAGTGTAAGTAATGCAACTTGCTAAAAATGAGTCGAAAAATTCAAATATTCTGACGAAAATGTTTTTTGGACATGTATAAAATTTTGAGTTCAACGTATTGTCACTGATTAATGACAAACACTTGCTACTGGGTAGGTTAATACACTAAAGATAGATAGGTACTTACAAAAACATACGATTTTTTTCATTTAAATAAAGTGATGGAGTTTGCTTCTTCGTTTTTACAGAAACATATTCCAAACAATATAATCGAAAGAAATCACAGATTTCACTGAAGTGACAGTGCTCGTTTTGTTCTTTCAAAGTGAGTTTGGAGCCTATAAGTTTATAGTGCTTTTAATATAAATCGTACTATTTTATTTGTGAAATTGGAATGGCAATACGACTTGTTTGTGATGCTTTAAAATTTCTCCAACATGGCACAATTCCATTCAACTCATCCGTACGTTTCAGGGCTGACGATCCATGAAGTTTTTGATGAATAATAAAATAAGTTAAGGTACAATTGAGGAGCTGAGAATCAAAACTCACATTTGCCAAAAAAAAAATACGGTTTTATGGCAGATTTGGATATACCGTTTTACACTCTATAATGTGACATATTCGGTTTTTTTGGATCAAAGTCATTTTGGTGTGAAATTCACCTTCAAAACCAAGGGTTAGAATCAAAACTTAGTTTTGTTTGCAAAATTCCATAGGGAAAAGTTTGATAATAAGCTGAATTTTGGTACACGGGGGTTTTTTGATACGCTGAACACGAATTTGGGGTGTCCAGGAGAATCCGGTGTACGCTTCCCCCTTTTTTGTGGACCTTAAGCCCCCTGATTTGTTTTTATGCGTTCAAGTCCGAAAATATGCAGTTTTATATGCAAAATTTATGTTTTTTGGGTCGTAGAATACGAATTTGACAATATTTTTTTTATAGGGGTGGGGGATGAGGGGGTGAGGGGGCGAGAAATTCAAAATTTGACTATAATGATGTGTGATATATCGAAATGTATGTTTTTGAGGGTGTAGATTACGAATTTGACAATATTTTTTTCGTAGGGGTCAATGGTGGGGGCTGAGGGGTGAAAATGGTTAAAAATTCAAAATTTGACTATAATGATGTGTGATATGTCGAAATGTATGTTTTCGTGGTTGTAGATCACGAATTTCACAATATTTTTTTCGTAAGGGTTAATGGTGGGGGATGAAGGGGGTGAAAAATTCAAAATTTGACCATAATGATGTGTGATATGTCGAAATGTATGTTTTTGAGGGTGTAGATCACGAATTTGACAATATTTTTTTCGTAGGGGTGAATTGTGGGGGACGAAGGGGGTGAAAACGGTGAACAATTCAAAATTTGACTATAATGATGTGTGATATGTCGAAATGTACCAAGTATGAATAATTCAACTGAAAGTGAGTAATTTTCATCAATTTACTCGATTTTAGTTGTTATAAAGTCATTATAGAGGTTTAATTTACGTTAAAACTCCGTGTTTTGCCTACTCTGCTACATAAATACATAGGAATAGAACAAATTTTTGCACGTAGATGCACGGGAAATCCCAGGGGCTAGTACTGAAGATAGTGTATTTTAAGATGTCATTTGCCATTTTTGCCCCCGAATGCCCCGGCGTCCACAACAGTCAATTATAGTGAAAAATCATAGTGAATTTTGTTTAAATGTTACAAATTTTTTCTTCCAGGGACTTTGACGGCTCTCCAGTAGAAAATTCTCCATCACCCACCCTTCACCTTTTCTACACCTTCAAAAACATACATTTTGACATATCACACATCATTATGGTCAAATTTTGAATTTTTCACCGTTTTCACCCCCTTCATCCCCCACAATTCACCCCTACGAAAAAAATATTGTCAAATTCGTGATCTACACCTTCAAAAACATACATTTCGACATATCACACATCATTATGGTCAAATTTTGAATTTTTCACCCTCTTCATCCCCCACCATCAACCCTTACGAAAAAAATATTGTCAAATTCGCGATCTACAACCTCGAAAACATACATTTCGACATATCACACATCATTATAGTCAAATTTTGAATTTTTAACCATTTTCACCCCTCAGCCCCCACCATTGACCCCTACGAAAAAAATATTGTCAAATTCGTAATCTACACCCTCAAAAACATACATTTCGATATATCACACATCATTATAGTCAAATTTTGAATTTCTCACCCCCCTCGCCCCCTCATCCCCCACCCCTACAAAAAAATATTGTCAAATTCGTATTCTGCGACCCAAAAAACATAAATTTTGCATAAAATTGCATATTTTCGGACTTAAACGCAAAAAAACAAATTTTGGGGCTTAAGGTCCACAAAAAAGGGGGAAGCGTACACCGGATTCACCTGGACACTCCAAATTCGTGTTCAGCGTATCAAAAAACCCCCGAGTACCAAAATTCAGCTTGTTATCAAACTATTCCCTATCGTCGTAATTAAAACAGTGAAAAAAAATTTGATCGCAAATCTTGGAGTCAAAACTCACATTTGCCATTCTTTGTCTGGATATTAAAGCAGAAGGGAGCTAGGTGAAAATCAGCCAACACACGGAATCGTGTGCTAGTAGCGCTATCTAATGATTCATTTTGGTATTATAAGTTTTTTCAACTGGCAACACTACTAACTCAGTTTTTCGCGTTTTTCTCAAAATCGTTTATGGTGGCAAATGTGAGTTTTGATTCTCAGCTCCTCAATTACATGCTTACAACATACAAGTACCTACCTATTCAGTTAGGTACACGTTAGCAAGATGGCTTATAAGAGTTATCTAGTTTTTTTGCCTTCATAAGACTGTGTTTCATCAGTGATATCCTTAATAGGGAAAGATTGAAAGAGAAAAATGAAATAACAAGATGAATAGTACGTACCTATGTATTTCATTGAATCCTGGAAAAAATTTTACTTACTTACTGTTCATTTGGGTTCTTATACTTGTCAATAACGTTATTGGAATTATCTGCGTCCCTAATTGTTGTTTCAGAATTCATAAAAACCGTTCCAAAAGTACCAACAGAGCAAATTTCAAAATCCAAATGTGGTTCAATATCATGAAAAAATGTGAGTTTGCTGGAATTAACGTGGAATGCAAAAATTTTAATTCTACTCTTCTTCAGCGACTTACCTAGACCGAAACTAAATCGATTGGTGGTGGTTTCAAGCTGTTTTGGAGCCTCTAAGAGTTCTTTTGGATTTTCCAAATTTGAAATGATTTTCATAAAGGGGGCTATAAAATGAAACATCAACACCAGTTAATTTGGATTATTCGTCTTTGGAATTCTTTCCATTGTGTTGAGTGAGAATTTTTGAATTTATTTTTTTTTTGGGGGGGGGGTTCAAGTTTAATATTTCTTCAGCCAGTTCTCTGTATCTGATAAGATTTTGTATTTGAACTGACAGAAAAAAATGAGATTTTAAAATCACGCACCCATAAATAATCAAAAAGATCTCAATGGCGTTTATAACGAATTTATAAACCTGGACCGAGTTTCATTTTGAAGCTTTTTGTGACAATTTTCACAGAATTGAAAATCCAAAAATCTGCGAGTGAAGTGACTACTGAACAGCTCCAAACTACAACCATATCAGCTCAAGAGGTTGAAAATGAGGCACAAACTAACTTCAGATTTCTATCTCAAGATTACCAGATTTCAATTTGGAGGAAATAACTGAAAATTCAAATTTGGAAAAATTTTCCAAGATAAAAAAAATTAGGTACTCATAGGTACCTACAGGAAATTTATTTTGAAATAAAATAACACGTTGTCTACTCGAATAAATTAAACAGAATGAGAAAAGTTCTCGACTCGTTGAGATGTCTCGGAAACATGACATTCGAGTGAGAAATGACTCAAAACTCGTTGGTTTCTGATTAAAGCTAAGCAATCGTGACTGGGCAGGTAATTACACTAAAGATATGTAGATACTTACACAAACATACGGTTCTTTCATTTAAATAATATACAATAGCAGACATTAGCCAAGCACTCGCGACTGGGCAGGTAATTACACTAAAGATAGGTAGGTACTTACACAAATAAACATACGATTCTTTCATTTAAATACAATAGCAGATCGTTCTTGGTTTTTACAGAATCATATTCCAAACAATATAATCGAAAGCAATCACAGATTTCGTTGAAGTGACAGTGCTCGTTTTGTTCTTTCAATGTGAGTTCGGAGCATATTGGCCAATGGGGTTAAATAACTGCGGAAGAAGTTGGCATAATATGCTTACATAACATTGAAGTTTCATTTTCATCGATTTATAATAATACAGCGCCTTTTGAAAATTTCAACAGTCACCTGAACACTTATTTTTGCTCGTTAAATATTAAAAGCATTCTTAAAATATTTTAAAATATTGCAGAAGTTCAAAATCTGTTACCCCACTCCTCTGTACTGCCCCAAAAATTAGTAAAAGTCGTTCAAAGTTGACTACTTAAACATTTTTAAAAGTTAAAAACTAGGTACGAAATTTTTTTACTTCTGAAAATCAAGTTCGTGTACATAGTAGTCAACATTAAAATGTTTTGAATCTTTTTCAAAGCAAGATATGTAGAAAGACAGGGCTGCGATTTTTGATGAAATATCGCGAGATATTCTAAAACTTCCTCGAAAATATTTTTTGAGCATTTTTGAATTATTTTAAACCCAAAATTGGGTGTTAATTTTTAGGATTTTCGAAAAAAGTGTCATACGACTTGCAAAATAGGAGTTGAGAGTGGGTATACCTTCGCAAAAAATTGAAACTGTGACGAAAATGTTTTCTAGACGTGTGAAAAAAACCTCAAGTTCAACATTTGTGATAAGACCTATCAAAATGGGTCAACATTTCAGCAGAAAACAGTGATTGAAAAAAACGACGAGTATACTTCGCGGAATCCAGGAAGAAATTTTACTTACTTACGCTTTATTTGAGTGATCAGTTACTTCATTAGTATATTAGTTAACTTCTTGTCGCTAGATGAGCTGAAAAGATTCTGACAAACTTCCCGAACGTCAACAGGTCAAAATTCGATTTTTTTATTTTGCTTTTGAATTATTAAAAATTCAAGTGTGGCTCTTCAACCTAATGAGTCGATTGGTGGAGGTTTCGAACTGTTATGGAACATCCAACAGATTTTTGTGTTTTGCAGATTTGAATAATGAATATATTTCCAATGGCTTTATTGAAAGTCAGAACCTGTTAATTCAGATTATTTGTCTTTAAGATCTTTTCAGTTGGGTTTGGTGAAAATTTTTGAAATTTGTTTGTCTAATAGTCGACCATTTTTTCTGATCGGACTGTAAACTGTTATCTTACCTATCATCAGTTCATATAAATTCAAATTCTCAAAAATTCGCCGAAGTAAAAAAAAAAAATGATACCCAGTTCCTGTGATTTGACCGGATCGTGTATTCCTATACGAGTATTTTGGTGATTTTTAGATTTTTCTCTTTGCAGTACGCAAATTGACTGCGAAGAAATTGAAATTTCTTTTCTTATGGTTTCGTTTTCATCGATTGAATTAGGTACAGTCACCTGGTCATTTACTTACTTCTGAAAATCAAGTTCGTGTAGTTAACTTTAAAATTATTTGAGCTTTTACTCGAGGCAAAATAGAGGGGCGGATTCGCGAATTTTATTGAAATTTCGCGAGATATTCTAATACTCATCTCCTCGAAAATATTTCAATTATTTTGAACCCAAAATTGGGTCCATGCGATTTGCTAAAAATGAGTTGAAATTATACTTACGCGAAAAATTCAAATATTCTGACGAAAATGTTTTTTGGACATATGATAAATTTTGAGTTCAACATATTACTTATTGTCATGGTTTTTGGTATTTTTGAAAAATTGTAATACGAACTATCAAAATTGGTAAAAATCTCTGCACAAATCTAAGATTGAAAAAAATATGAGTGTACGTGTATTACTTCACGGAATCCAGGGAAAATTTTTACTTACCTACTGTTTTATTTGGGTGATGATGACTAGTTTAGATGAATAATTGTATATTGGCGCCTTCAATTTTGAAGGTAGGCAGGTTTTTCATAATAACATTTTTTGTTCGTCTACTGGAGAATTATAGGTTAGTGGTATCATTTGCATACACTTTCTAATTTTTGACGAATTGTTCAAAATTGGTAAACTTCAATTTAAAAATGGTGCAATTTATCTTCGATTTGCACTCAGTAAGAAAATGTTTATAAATCATCGTAAGTAATGTCCTTGATCCATAGTACTCGAGCCCATAAACAAAATGTGTTATTATTACCAATTGCTTATTTTCAAAATTGAAGGGGCAATCTTGATTCAAGATTTACGAATTTTGAGTTCCCAAATTTGAATTTTTAAATTGCGTCGCCCCTTCAATTTTGAAGATAGGCGATTGGTCGTATAATAACATGAAGTGATTTGTTCGCCTGCTTGAGTACTATGAGTTAGTGGAGTCACTTGAAAGATGCAACCATTTTCTCATTATTGGAAAATTATTCAAAATCAGTCAATTTTAGTTCGAAAAATGCGGTGTAATTTCTTCAATTCGCAGACAGTAAGAAAATATTAATTGTATTATTCAAATTATGCACTAACCCATGGTACTTGAGTAGATGAAAACAAAACAAGTTATAATGACAACCTGTCTATCTTCAAAATTGAAGGTGCAAACACAGTTTAAAAATGCACATTTGGGGCACTCGAAAACTGAAAAATTTTGAATCAAGTTTGTCCCTTAAATTTTGAGGACAGGCAATTGGTCATGATGAGATTTTTTGTTCGTTAACTCGAGTACTATGGGTTATGAGCATTATTTAAATGATTCAACATCTTATTTATGATGAAATTTTCAAACTTGGTAAATTTCCGGTTTGGCGGAGCACATAGCTCCTTCATCTTACAAGATAGGCAACTTATCATAATAATGTGCTATGTTTGTTTCCTTGAGCTATTGCATCTGTGTATTGTGAGATTATCACCCACGTTTCATTCGACAACCTCTATGATGGAGGAAAATTGAAATTTGAAAAACATTGAAACTTGAGAAGCAATAATGATCATAAAGTAGTAACCTTCTTGTAATCAGCAGTGGTGTCAAATTTTTCGAGAAAAAGTTTCCAGGAATCGAAAAATTTGTTGAGGGAGGGGTGGGGGGACGGTGAAGCACATTTTAAAAAGATATGAAACTCAAAATGATTGACCAATAGAACTTTCATTGAAAGTGAAAAAATCATGACAATTTTTTTACATTGGAAAATGAAGTTTGCGGAGTCAACGTTGAAATGACTTGAACTTTTTTTCAGAACGAGAGATATAGAAGCGGGGTCGTGATTTTTGATGAAATTTCGCGACATATTCCGATATTTTATCGAAAATATTTCTATTATATTGAGCCCAAAATTGGATCCCTATTTCCAGGATTTTTGAAAAAAGTGTCATTACTAGCTCAGAAGGAGTTGAAATTATACGCGATAAATTGAAATATTGTGACGAAAATGTTTTTTAGACATTTGAAAAATTTCGAGTTCAACATTTGTGATACGACTACCTATCAAAATGGGTCAACATTTCAGCAGAAAACAGTGATTGAAAAAAACGACGAGTGTGTACTTCGCGGAATCCAGGAAGAAATTTTACTTACCTATACTGTTTATTTGAGTGATCAGTTAGTCGATATCATTAAATCGTAATTTCCTGTCACTGGATAAGCTAACGAACGCCAACAGCTTTTGAATTATTAAAAATTCAAGTGTGGCTCTTCGACTTACTGAATCGATTGGTAGTAGTTTTGAACTGTTCTGGAACCTCCAAGAGATTTTTGGGTTTTGCAGATCTGAAAAGATTGCTAACGGCTGTATTGAAATTCAGCCCCTGTTAATTCAGATTATTTGTCTTTAAGATTTAGTCAAGTGTGTTACCTGGGTAAAATTTTTTCCCACAATTTTTTCTGATGGTATGTAGGTAAACCGTCATCTAATATGCTCACGAGGTCAAAAATAGGGCATAAAAAAAATTTCATCTTTTTGTATGTAGGTAGGTACCTCATTGCTGTAAAATTTAAAAAATCGCCGAAAATTCAAATTCTGAAAAATTTGCTGAAATGAAAAAAAATATGCACAGCGTCTGTAGTTTGATCTGATGTGTAATTGAGTAATTTTTAGGTTTTTCTCTTTGTGGAATCCAATTGACTGCAACGAAATTGAAATTATTTTCTAATGTTAATTTTTAACTTGGGTAAAAGTTATACCTATATAGGTAAGTGAGATTTAATAATTCGTGGAATGAAGTTGGGATATGCTTATATCATTTTGAAGTTTCATTTTCATCTTGCATCCGTAGCAAAGTATTCGACTTACTTATCTGTAAAGTTTTTCTTAAAAATTGAGCTTCAAATGCTGTTGCTTTCTCTTTCAAAATGGAAGAAAGTTCTCGAGAATGTTATCGGTGTTTTGTTCATTACCTATGTCTAAATAAATTGAAGATATTAGAATGTTTTTCAAATTTTAATGAATCATCAGTCTTTTACTTTTGAAATTGGAATGCCAAACGACTTGTGTTGCTTGAAAATTTCTGCAACATGTCACAATTCCATTCAACTCACCTGTACATTCCAAGAGTCACGATTCATTAAATTTTTGTTGAATATCAAGAACTCAATAACGGAAATTATCAATTTTCATGAAGCGAGTGCAAGAGCGCTGTTGGTATCTTATAAAATAAGGTTGAAATGCAGGGATAATTGACCAATGACCACATATCACACGAAACGATTAGAAAGAAGTTAGGATATACTTACTACTATTACTTACATGCTTACAACATATAAAACCGGCCTCGTATTCTTATTGTGTATGAAGGAACGGATTTTTGGGGGTGATTCTTCAGAACTTGAACACTCATAACTTTTTTACTAACTTTAAGTATTCAAGAACCAAGATAGAAAAGCTTTCGTCTCCCCCCCCCCATACAATGTTGGACTCTCTGTAAGTGAATGAAATCTCCAAAAATTGGAAAAAATCACCAAAAAAAAAGCAAGCATAGTCCGTAACAGTTTTTCAATTCTCAATTTCTGTATCAGAATTTTGTTTCCTATATCTTTAAGAAAGCTCAAGCTTCAATTTTAGATCAATAATATAGAAACGTAAATTCTAGTACGACATGATTCTGAGTTGAAAATCTAACATTTTCATCGATTTTTCTTCTCATAAAAACTCGCAAGTTGATACTAATAAAAAAAGGCCCCACAACCTCAAAAATTTTTCAATTAGGCAATTTCCAAAAAATTACTAGTAGGTGGACCTGCCTAGGTATAAACAAGAGCCACCTTCATTTTAAATGCATTAACATTGCACTTTTGCTCATTGAGTAGGTAATTGTGAGAGAGTGAAATTTTGTACTCATGCTCTCTGAATTTCACGAAAATTTTTGTAAGCTATACGCAGCTGGAAGTGGTTTTTCTGGAAACTAAATCAAGAGATGGTTTTTTGCCTTCATAAAAGTCTGCGTTTAGTGTTTGATATATGTATTTAGGGAGATATTGAAAGAAAATAATGAAATGAAAAGATGAATGGTGATTATTCGATTGAATCCAGGAAAAAATGTTACTTACTGTTCATTTGAGTTCTAAGTTTACTGAATTTAATATGCAAAATAAATTTTCGCAAGCATGCACACAGACAAAATTTTAATTTCTAGATTTCTTTTTTGAATGTTTAGTAAATTTTTAAGAATCCAAATGTGGTCCAATCCCACAGAAAAAATTGAGTTTCCAGAAATTGACGTATGATTGCATAACCTATCCAGTGCATTACTAAAATTCGAGTCAACGAATAAAGGGTGTTAAATGAAACGTTGGGGATAATTTCACAACAGATGCAACTCGAATAGAAGGGAACAAATACGTTATACGTAAAGATGAGTTATCTATCTTGTAAAATTAAGAGCTATGAGCTCCGCAAAAACGGAAATTTATCAATTTTGAAAAATTCATCAAAAATAAAAAAATTGTTGAATTATTCAAATGATACCCTTACCTAACCCATAATACGTGAGTAGGTGAACAAAAATGGTATTATGACCAATTGCCTATATTCAAAATTAATGGGACAAACTTGATTCAAAATTTCCGAATTTCAAGTGCCTAAATTTGAATTTTTAAATTGTGTTTGTCTCTTCAATTTTGAAGAAAGGACGATTGGTCATAATAACATTATTCGTTCGTCTGCTCGAGTACTATGGGTAAGGAGAGTCATTTAAATGATACAAACATTTTTTTATCACATATTCGTAGATTTTTCAAAATTGGTAAATTTTAGTTGAAATTTGAAAAAGATTGAAACTTGAAAAGCAATCAGTGATCATAAAGTAATAACCTTCTTGTAATCAGCAGTGGTGCCAACTTTTTAAATTTTTCTCCTTCGAACTTGTGATATGGCCTAAGTATCAAAATGGGTCATCATTTCAGCAGAAAACAGTGATTGAAAAAAAAACGACGAATGTGTACTTCGCAGAACCCAGGAAGAAATTTTACTTACTTACTGTTTATTTGAGTGATCAGTTGGTATATTTGGAAGCTATCACCAATCGTAATTTCCTGTCACTGGATTAGCTAAAATAGTTCTGAAGAACGTCCCGAACGCCAGCAGGTCAAAATTCGGTTTCTCTATTTTGCGTTGGAATTATTAAAAATTCAAGTGTGGCTCTTCAACCCACTGAGTCGATTTGCGTGGAAGTTCGAACTGTTCTGGAACTTCTTAGAAAATTTTGGGTTTTACAGATTTGAAAAGATTGCTAATGGCTATATTGAAATTCAGCACCTGTTAATTCAGTTTATTTGTTTTTGAGATTTTGTCAACGAAATATTTAAATTAATTGTTAGCCTACTCGAGTTCACAACTTTTTCTGATGAGACTGTAAACCGTCATACGTATAATCAGTTCAAGTGGTCGAAAATAAGGCATGAAATCAACTTCAGCTTTTTGTACCTACCTCATTGCTGTCAAATTTGAAAAAATCTTCAAAAATTTGCTAAAATAAAATAAAAATGATCCCCAGTGTCTATAGTTTGACCTGATTTGTATTCCAGGTTGGGTAATTTTTAGGTTTTTCTCTTTGCGGATTACAGTTTACTGTGAAGAAATTGAAATTGTTTTCTAATGTTAATTTTAAACTTGGATAAAAGTTATTTAGTAAATGGAATTGAATAAGTTGTGGGATGAAGTTGGGATATGCTTACATAATTTCAAGTTTTCATTTTCAGCTTCCCTAACTAGTTTAACATAAGAAGTGCGTGCTCTATTGTCCTATTTTTTTTTCAACCTGGCGGTTTTTTGTTTTGTAAGGCATTTTTAAGAAGAAAATTTCACTATTTATAAAAAAGAAGAATCACCGACGGTTATTATTTATCTTTTTCAGGGGGGGGGGGCTCTCTGAAGCCCTCTTACTGGACTTTGCCTTGCCCAGAAAACCTACTTTCTGTACTGGTTTTGTGTACTTCTCTGAATCCAGGAAGAAATTTTACATACTTATTTGGGTGATCAGTTTAAGTTCTAGGACTTGAATAATCAGTTCAAGAGGTCAAAGATAGAGCATAAATCTACATTAGCATTTTACCTCATTGCTGTCAAATTTGAAAAATCTCCAAAAATTCAAATTCTCAAAAACTCGCTGAATAGAAATAAAAAAAATGATAGGGCTACCTATGGCCTGTGATTTGAGGTGGTCTTGTGTTCCTAATTGGATGATTTTTAGATTTTTCTCTTTGTTGTGCCCAATTTAGCTGCATAAAAAAAATTGAAATTTCTTTTATCACATTGATTTAAAATTTGGGTAAAAGTTATGTTAATGGGATTAAATAACTGTGAGATGAAATTGGGATATGCTTACTTAATTTTGAATTTTCATGGCGAATTGTATCTGCGCGCTGTTCATAAGATTACAGCGTCGGCGATGATTTCCAAGCATGGGCGAAGTTCTTAGTGGTTCTACAATGAAATGAAGTCATTTTTCTGTCTTAACGTTCTCCAATTTCATTTTTTATTTGTGGGAAATGACTGAAAATCCATATTCTCGAAAAATCGCTAAAATGAAAAAAAAGTCATATTCATCGACGTGGAATTTGATTTTGTTGTGAATATTTGTATGATTTTTCGGCTTTTCCCCCGTTTGTACCTACAGGAAATTTATTTTGTCATGTGACGTAATTAAAGTTGTTTTCTTTAGTTGATTTTAAACTTGAATGAATATTATAAAAGTATGACAGTTCCGTTATTCAAGATGATCATGATTTAGCGCAGTCATAATTTATATCAGCGTACCATAATGCAATTGCACATATCGATCGGCGGGCACCAGTAGTTTTTGAAGATCCATACAATTTTTCGTTCCTAGATCAAGCCAAACGATAAAATCAGAAGAAATCACAGATTTCATTGAAGCGACAGTGCTCGTTTTGTTCTTTCAAAGTGAGTTTGATGCTTATAAATGGCCAATTTGGTTTTTTGAGGAATTATAACTGCGAGAAGAAGCTGGGATATTCTTACATAACTTTGAAGTTTCGTTTTCATTGATTTATTGCAACTAGGACTACTGATCAATTATTTTTACCTGTTGAATATTACTAAAAATTTTTTCAAAGTTAGAAACCACAAAAAATTTTTCACTTTTGAAAATCAAGTTCGTGTAGTCAACTTTAAAATGATTTGAGCCTTTATTGGAGGCAAGATAGAGGAGCTGAGTCGCGATTCTTGTTGAAATTTCGCGAGATATTCCAATATTCCCTCGAAAATATTTGAATTATTTTGAGCCCAAAATTGGGTCAATATTTTTAGGATTTTTGAAAAAGTCTCATGCGACTTGCTAAAAATGAGTTGAAATTATGCGCGAAAAATTCAAATATTCTGACGAAAATGTTTTTCGGGCATGTGAAAAATTTTGAGTTCAATATAATATTGTCGTGGTTTTCGGTATTCTTGAAAAATTGTAATACGTTCTGTCAAAGTAAGTCAAAATTTCTGCGGAAAGCAGAGATTGAAAAAAAGATGAGTGTACGTGTACCTACTTCACGAAATCCAGGAAAAAATTTTACTTACCTACTGTTTTCTTGGGTGATCACAGTTTAACAGGCTTTTCATCCATAGTACTCGAGTCCACAAACAAAAAGTATTAGGTATTATTACCAATTGCTTATCATCAAAATTGAAGGGGCAAATCTTGATTCAAAATTTACAAATTTCGAGTTCCCAAATTTGAATTTTTAAATTGTGTCACCCCTTCAATTTTGAAGATATGCGATTGGTTGTATAATAACATTAAGTAATTTGTTCGTCTTCTCGAGTGTACTAGATACAAACATTTTCTCATTATTGGAAAATTTTTCAAAATTGCTTTTCAAGTTTTGCGGAGCACATAGTTCCTTTATTTTACAAAATAGGCAACTGGCAACTTATCAGAACAATATGCTCTGGAGATCTCCAAGAGATTTTTGGGTCTGCAGATTCGAAAAAATTGTCAATGGATACATTGAAATTCAGCACCTGTTAATTCAGACTGCTCGTCTTTGAGATCCTTTCAATTAGGTTTTACGAAAAATTTTGAAATTTGTTTGTCCACTCAAGTCCACAATTCTCTCTGATGAGACTGTAAACCGTCATCTAATCAGTTCAAGAGATCTAAAATAGGGCATTAATTAACTTCAGCTTTTTGGTTTGGCGGAGCACATACTTAATATAGCTCCTTCATTTACAAAATAGGCAACTTTTCATAATATTGTGCTTTGTTTTTCTCCTCGAGTTGCATCTAAGTATTGTGAAATTATTGCCCACGTTTCATTCAACACCCTGTTATTACAATATAAGTATATGACGGACGAAAATTGAAATTTGGAAAATATTGAAACTTGAAAAGCAATCAATGGTCATGAAGTAATAACCTTCTTGTAATCAGCACTGGTGTCAATTTTTTTTTACTGAGAATATAGTTTGCACAGTCATTGTTAAAAGGCGATTTTGAACGAATTTTCGCGAGATATTCTAATACCACTTTGTAAATATTTAAATTATTTTGAGGCCAAAATGAGGTGCTGACTTTTATGATTTTTGAAAGAGGTGTCTGTCATGAGACCTGCTAAGAATGAGTTGAAACTATACGCGAGAAATTTAAATGTTGTGACGAAAATGTTTTTTGGGCAGGTGAAGGATTTTCAGTTCAATCTGTCTTAGTTTTTGGTATTTTTGAAAAAATTGTGATACGACGACGACCTATCATTTATCAAAATGTGTTAACATTTCAGCAGAAAACAGTGATTGAAAAAAAATGTAATGTGTACTCCAACGATCAATTCAGGAAAACATTTTACTTACTTACCGTTCATAGAGGTCTAAAATAGGGTATTAATTAACTTCAGCTTTTTGTACATCATTGTTGTCAAATTTGAAAAATCGCCAAAAATTCAAGTATCACGTGGCCGTGTAGGTATTCCTACTTGGATGATTTTTAGATTTTTTTCTTTGCAGTTCCCAAATTGACTGCGAAGAAATTGAAATTGCTTTTCTTATAGGTATGTAGATTTAAAAGTAGGGTAAAAGTGATGTCAATGGGATAAACAACTGTGGAATGAAGTTGGGATATTCTTACATAATTTTGAATGACTGGTTGGCCAATTAGCTTATCTTTGTAATCTCCTTTGCTTGCACTATAAAACAGAAAATCGTAGCGGGTATATTTTTTCAAAAAAAAAGTAATTCACTTTTCACATAAATGTCATTGACGAGTGGAAAGTTTAAAATTACTCACTTGTTGTCAGATAGGTACCTCGTTTCTACGAGTATCACAAGGACTTGGTTTTTTGTGTCCTCGTCGTTGTTCTTCTTTTTCAGTCAAAGATCCAGCTCTATAAAACAACGAAAAAAGATGCATTCCGTATCTCATAATAAATATTGATCTCTACGACTAGCTGAACCATTTGGGTGATGGAATAGGTAAATACTAACGAGCTGTTGGGTTCTTCATTTCTGCGAGTACCACTTGAACTTGTTTTTTGCTGGCATCGTTGTTGTCGTTCTTTTTCAGTATCTTTGGAGACTCCAATAGCACTGTGGAATGGAATGAAAATTTACTTAATTTGTCAACTCGATAATTTGCTATCTACATGGTAGCAGAGCCATAACGTTTATTAGAAATACTGATAGACTGACCATTGATTCGACGATCCGTCGTCATGAGATTGATTTCTATCTCGTTCATTCAAGTCTTCATCATCAGTATCAACATCATAGGTTACAGGTTTTGACAGCCACCTGATCATTTATTTTTATCCGTTGAATATTAAAAACATTCTTAAAATATTTAAAAATACATCTATGTGATTAAATAACTGTGGAATTGAGTTGGGATATGCTTACATACTTAGTTTTGAAATTACAGTTTCATTCGTTGGCGCATGAACATTGTCGGTGATCTCACTGATCTGAACACTTATTTTCACTTGTTGAATATTAAAACATTCTTAAAATATTTTAAAATCGCGATAGTTCAAAAACCGTTACCCTACTCTTCTGTATTGCTCCAAAAATAAGTTGAACTCGTGGAAGTTTTTTGTATAGCCACGAAAATTTTTCTACTTTTGAAAATCAAGTTCGTGTAGTCAACTTTAAAATGATTTGAGCTTTTATTCGAGGCAGGATAGAGGGACGGGGTTGCGATTTTTGTTGAAATTTCGTGAGATAATATTCTAATATCTCCTCGAAAATATTTCAATCATTTTAAGCCCAAAATTGGGTACCGATTTTTAGGATTTTTGAAAAAGTGTCATGCGACTAGCTAAAAATGAGTTGAAATTATACGCGAAAAATTGAAATATTCTGACGAAAATGTTTTTTGCTCATGTGAAAAATTTTAAGCAACATATTGTCTTGGTTTTCGGTATTTTCAGAAAATTGTAGGTAATACGAGAACAACTATCAAAGTGGGTAAAAATTTCTACAGAAATAAGAGATTGAAAAAAAAGATGAGTGAGTACTTCATGGAATCCAGGAAGAAATTTTACTTATTGTTTTCTTGGGTGATCATGTTTATGTAGTTGTTAGTGGAAAATTCAATTTGCGCATTTCAATTTTGAAGGTAGACACGTTCTTCATGATGACATTTTTTGTTCGTCTACTGGAGAATTATGGGTTAAGGATATCATTTAGACGATCCATACACTCTCTAATTCTTTACAAATTGTTAAAAATTGGTCGGTTTCAGTTCAAGAAATGGTTCAATTTTTTCAATTTGCTCGCAGTTTGATCCATAGTACTCGAGTCCACAAACCAAAAGTGTTATTATTACCAATTGCATATCTTCAAAATTGAAGAGGCAAATTTGATTCGAAATTTACAAATTTTGAGTTCCAAATTTGAATTTTTAAATTGCGTCGCCCCATCAATTTTGAAATATGCGACTGGTGATGCATAACATTAAGTCATTTTTTGGCCAGCTAGAGTACCTACTATGAGTTAGGAGTCATTTAAAAAATACAATCATTTTCTCATTATTGGAAAATTTTTCAAAATCGCTCAATTTTAATCCTAAAAATGGTGTAATTTCTTCAATTCACTAACAGTAAGAAAATATTTGTATCGTTCAGAAGATGCCCTCAACCCATGGTACTCGAGTAGATGAACAAAACTAGTTATTGTGACGAACTGCTTTTCTTCGAAATTAAAGGCGCAAATAGAGTTTGAAAACTTAAATTTGAGGTATTCGAAATTTGGAAATTTTGAATCAGGTTTGCCCCTTCAATTTTGAAGACAGGAAATTGGTCATAATTAAATTTTTTGTTCGTACACTCGACTGCTGTGAGTTAGAGGCATCATTTCAATGATCCAACATTTTCTTATTTTTGTTAATTTTTTCAAAATTGGTAAATTTCCGGTTTGGCGGAGCACATGGCTCCTTCATTTTACAAGATAGGCAGCTTATTATAATAATGTGCTATGTTTGTCTCCTCGTTGCATCTATGTTTGGTGAGATTATCGCCCACGTTTCATTCAACAACCTCTATGATGGAGGAAATTTGAAATTTGAAAAATATTGAAACTTGTAAAGCAAATAACCATAAAGTAGCAACCTTCTTGCAATCTGCAGTGGTGACAAATTTTTAAAGAAAAAGTTCCAACCAATTTTAAAATTTGATCTGTTGGCAAATTTTTAATTAAGGGAGGGGTGGGGGGACGGTGAAGCACATTTTAATACTGTATGAAACTCAAAATGATTGACGAATAGAACTTTCATTGAAAGTGAAAAAATCGTGGCATTTTTTTTACTTCAGGAAATGAAGTTTGCGTAGTCAACGTTAAAATGACTTGAACTTTTTTTCAGAACGAGATAGAGGAGTGGGGTCGAGATTTTTGATGAAATTTCGCGAGATATTCCAATATTTTCTCGGAAATATGGAAATATTTCTGTTATATTGAGCCCAAAATTGGATCCCGATTTTCAGGATTTTTGGAAAAAAAGGTCATACGAGTAGCTAAAAATGAGTTGAAATTATACACGATAAATTGAAATATTGAGACGAAAATGTTTTTTAGACATGTGAAAAATTCTAAGTTCAACATTTGAGATAGGACCACCTGTCAAAATGGGTCAACATTTTAGCAGAAAGTAGTGATTGAAAAAAACGCCGAGCATGTGTATTTCGCGGAATCTAGGAAATAATTTTACTTACTGACAATTTATTTGAGTGATCAGTTATCGGTTAACAATCATGGTCAACATTTGGTTTCTTAACTTCGCTTCTGAATTTTGAAAAATTCAAGCGTGTCTCTTCGACCTACTGAGTCGATTGGTGGAGGTTTCGAACTGTTCTGGAACCTCCAAGAGATTTTTGGGTTCTGCATATTTGAAAAGATTGCTATAAAGATGGCGATAATGAAATTCAGCACCTAATAATTCAGATTATTTGTCTTCGAGATCTTGTCAATTGGGTTTGGTGAATATTTTTGAAATTCGTTTGTCTGCTCAAGTCCACATTATTCTTTCTGATGGGACTGTAAACCGTAATTTAATCAATTCAAGAGGTCGAAAATAAGGCATTAATCCCACTTACTATATTATAACTTTCACCCAAGTTTTAAATTAACATTGGAAAACAATAATTTAAATTTCTTCGCAGTCAATTGGATCCCGCAAAGAGAATAATCTAAAAATTACCCAATCAGGAATACACACATCAGGTCAAACTGCACACGCTGGGTATTATTTTTTAAATTTCAGTGAATTTTGAGGAATTGAATTTTTGGTGATGTTTCAAATTTTACAGCAATATGGTACAAAAAGATGAAGTTGGTTAAATAATTTGTGGAATGAAGTTGGGATATGCTTACTTAATTTTAAGTTTCATTTTCATCTTAATACATGCGGTTGTGTAGAAGACATATTCTTGAGAAATTCAGATAGGTACCATCCTATACCTTAAAAATGCTTTATTGAACAAAAAAATCCGACAAGTGGAATAAAAAAGAGTTCAATTATTTAAAAAAAGGTCAATCAGCTATATGTAGTTTCCATCAACTTTACACACATGTTACATCATTGGATAAGTTCAATGGTTTCAAAAAAATGCATCGTCATATGATGAAATTAACAAGAGTAGAATTTCCGAACCGGGCTCAGTGCTTTGATTTTCGAATTTGTGGATCTTATTTTATTAAATTTCATAAATTTCACTCTGGTTTTCAAAAAAATTTTCTGCCAAGCTCTCTTTCTTTGGTCCTTCTTAATTAAAGAGGTAAAAAAAATCATGGAAAATTTGTAACTTTGATCGAAATGTTTCTCTCATAGATCTGAAAAAAATGATAAAAACGACTCATCAGGGTGATTTTTTTTCAATTTTAATTTTTCGATCAAGTGCGATGCAATTTTTTTGGTTCCGAAAAAATATGTATTTTCTATTTTAAAAGGTTCAATAAGATTATAAGGCACCCGGTAAACACATAGTACGCGATACGCCAGCGAATAGAAGGCGATCATCGTATTGGCAGCCGGCGTATCGCCAGCGGGAATCGCGTTCGTATCGCCGGCGAAAATGTCCGCTTTTTCCGCAGCGGAATCCGAAGGCGATACGCCGGCGGGAATCGCAGCGATATCGCTGTTGAAATAGAACGCGATTCGAAGGCGATTCGTCGGCGGAAATCGCAGCGATATCAGAACGCGATTCAAAGGCGATAATCGCAATGATGTTTTGCTTTGGTTTTTTCCTAGTTTCTTCTCCCACATTAGAATCAGAACGTATTCTTCAATTAATTTTACGAGTAATTTACTTGTTTACATAATTAAAAATCAAGAAAACAAAATAAATAACGAGTAAATTAAGTGAAGAATGCTTTCTGATTCTGATGTAGGAAGACAAACTAGGAAATAACAAAAGAAAAAACGATGAAGTACCTATACTTGGGTAAATCACTTCACACAAGAATGCAACAACATCAATTGTAATTTATTAAAATAACCAAAAACACAAAAATTGAATTATGGAGATTTAGAATAATTATTCTAAGTCACCATACAAAATCCATTTGAAATCATCAAAAATTTATCAGAATTCATCACTAAAAAACAGTTCAAAATCACCATGAAAAATTCCAAGCTGAATAAAAAAATTAAATTTAAATCAATACAGTGAAAAATTTATTTTAAAAAACACAAAAAAGTGTCAAAAATTGCTAAAAAAAAATTCATTAGAAATAATCACAAAAAATTCCAATCTGACTCATCGCCGAAAAATTTATTCTATGTACACACCACAAAAAAAAATTGTTCGTTATCACTCCAAAAAAATTCATCAAAATTCAACACCAGAAAACCAATTTGAAATAAACACGAACGAAAAGATAAAAAAAAACACAACATTCTGCTCGTTATTGCATGCTTGCGTAAGAACATCTGAATGCTCACTCGATTGAACGCGAAACAAATGCGAAAATCGCATAAAAAATATTGTAAAAGAACTCTACTAAATTCGCCTTCTATTCGCCGACGAATAGACCGCGGAAATCGCGCTGAAAAAAATGAAAAAGATCGTTGCGAAATTCGTAGGCGTATCGCCGGCGGATTCAGCAGTGTTTTTTTCAAATTTTTTCAGCGCGATTGTCGCGTTCGATTCGCCGGCGGATAGAACGCGAGTATCGCGTTGAAAATATCACTGCTGAATCCGCCGGCGATACGCCTACGATTTTCGCAACGAGTTTTTTCATTTTTTTCACTGCGATTTCCGCCGTCTATTCGCCCGCGAATCGAACGCGATTTTCGCGACCGCGATTTCCGCCGGCGATTCGCGTTCGGTGTGTTTACCGGGCAAGAACCATGCCAAGGTTTTACTCCCTTTTTTGAAATGTTTTCGATATTCACAACATCTGGAAAACTTCTGAAAACACATCAAAAAACAATGGAAAAAATTTTAACGCATTTATCCACAAAGTTAGGTTCTAACCCCACTCATAATTTGGAAAATTTTCCAAAGTTATATCAATGAGATTAAATAACTGTGGAATGAAGTTGGGATATGCTTACATAATTTTGAAGTTTTATTTTCATCTTACAGCCGTAGTAGAGGATTCGGCTTATATACCTATGTAAAGTTTTCCTTAAAAGTTGAGCTTCAAATGCTGTTGATTTCTCTTTCGAAAAGAAAGAAATTTCTCGAGAAAGTTATCTGTGCTTTGTTTATTATGTCTGCAACTGAAGATATTAGAGTGTTTTTCAAATTTTAATGAATCGTCACGCTTTTAGTTTTGAAATTGGAATGGCAAACGACTTGTATTGCTTTAAAATTTCTGAAACATGTCACAATTCCATTCAACTCATCTGTACGTTCCAGGAGTCACGATTCATAAAGTTTTTGTTGAATATCGAGCATTCAATAATTGAAATGGTCAATTTTGATGACGCGAGCGCGAGAGCGCTGTTGCTATCTTATAAAATGAGGTTGACCATTGAACACATATCACACAAAACGATCAGAAAGAAGTTAGGGTATACTTACTTACCTACTACTATTACATTACAACAACATGCATATTTTTGAAAAATTGTGATTCGACCTATTTCAGTAGAAAACAGAGATTGAAAAAAAAAGATGAGTGTGTAAGTATGTACCATGGGTACTTCACGGAATCCACGAAGAAATGTTACTTAACTTACTGTTTACTTGCGGGAGATCAGTTTACATATGTGCTGGTACAACTTGGGGAGTCTACTGGAAAAGTTTGAGCAGGGACGTGAGATTGCTGAATGTCACTTTTATTTTTTAATTATGGTACGTTTCCCAAAAATATCCAAAAATGGGCAATTGCCCTACAATGCTAGTTTAGAACTAGCATTGCACTAGCATCTTGTGCTAGTATAAACTGAGTGATTAGTTTGCCAACTTCACTCTTCTTAATTTAAACAGGAAACCGTATTGAGCTTATATTCGACTTGACTACATACTTCATCTAAGAGAAGTTAAGTGTATCATAATAAAGAACAACGCTAGCAATTTGCTAGCATTATGCTAGCACTTGACTGCTAGCACCTGGATAAGAAGTCTTTTAACAAAAATCCAGCACTATGCTAGTACTTTGACTGCTAGCTTTACCAAGGTTAGAATAGCGCTAGCAGTAGACTAGTGCAAGTTTACCTGTGATTGTATTTCTAGCATGTAACTAGCAGATTGCTAGCATGCCTTTTGCTAGTTCACCTCATGCTAGCACCATTACAGGGTGCTAGCAATGCACTAGCAATATGCTAGTAGTGACTGCTAGCTTTACTCGGTGGTTATGCTGCTAGCATGTAACCAGCAAATTGCTGGCCTGTCTTTTGCTAGTTCACCGCATGCTAGCATCATACCAGTTCTATGCTAGGATGAATTTTTCCAATAAGATGTCTGCTGGCAAAGTGCTAAGTGCTAACACCATTCTAACTGGTAATCTGCTAGTTGATTCCATGCTAGCACCGTGCTAGTATTCTGCTAGTAAAATCGTTGATGAGATAATTATTCTGCTAGGATTAACTGGTGTATGGCTAGTGTACTTTTTACTAGCTCATATCATGCTAGCAACATGGTAGCTTTATGCTAGAAGAAACTGCCAGCATCGCTCGGTAATTATGACGCTAGAATATAACTAGCATGTTGCTAGCATACATTGTGCTAGCTCATCTCAGGCTAGTATTATGGTAGAATTTTGCTTGCAGGAACTGCTGGGATCATTCGATAATTATGGTGCTGGGTTTTAACTAGCATATCCCTAGCATATATTTTGCTAGATAATCTCACATTAGCAATATGATAGCATCATGCTAGCAGGGACAACTGGCATTACTAGGTAATTATGAGGCGAGGGTTTGACTAGCACGTTGCTCGCATACATTTTGCTAGCTCACCCCATGCTAGCGATATGATAGCTTCATGTTAGTAAGAACTGCTAGCATCACTTGGTAATTAAGGGGCAAGGGTTTAAGTAGCATATTGCTAGCATGCATTATGCTAGCTCATCTCATACTAGATATATGATAGCATTTTGCTAGCGGGAAATGCTAGCTTCATTCGGTAGTTATGTTGCTAGCGTGTAGCTAGCTCATTGCTAACATACTGCTTGCTAGTTTGTATCATGCTAGTAATAAGCTGGCATTTTGCCAGCATGTTATGCTAGTTCATTTCATGCTAGCATAACGCTAGTAGCATGCTAGTTTCCTGCTACTCACGCTAGGTGGGTGCTACTAATGCTAGAATTCTGCTAGTAAAATTGTCAATAGGGCAGTCTCACTAATTTGATTCTGGATGTTGTAAAACAGTTCTGAAGAATGTCCCGAACGTCAACATGTCAAATTTCGAGGATTTCAGCAGGACGCAAATATTGAAAACAAAGATTCAGCAGTACTTCACTGAATCCAGGGAGAAATTTTACTGTTTATTAGAGTGATGAACTGATCGATGATCAATGTTTATATACTAGTTATACTTATTAGGTACCTACTCTTATTTGAATATAGTTTTTTCCCCCTATAAACTGGATGAGCTAAAAAAGTACTGAAGAACATGTTGAACGCCAACAGGTCAAATTTTGGTTTCTTAGTTTTGCTTTTGATTTGAAAAAAAAAAAGTTTAAAACCTTGAATGCGGCTCTGCGCCCTACTGAGTCGATTGGTGGTGGTTTCGAGCTGTTCTGGAGCCTGCAATGAGATTTTTGGGTTTTGCATATTTGAAAAGATTGGTATGAAGAGGGCTATAATGAAATTCAGTACCTGTTAATTCAGCAAATTCTTCGTCGTTGAGATCCTTTTAGGTAATTGGGTTTGCCGAAAATTATTGAACTTTGTTTGTCCACTCAAGTCGACAATTTTCTCTGATGGGATTGTAAACCGTCGTCTAATCAGTTCAAGAGGCCTAAAATAGGGCATTAATCAACTTCAGCTTCTTGTACCTCATTGCTGTCTTTGAAAAATCTCCAAAAACTCGAAGTCTCAGAAATTCGCTGAAATAAAAAAATTATATACCCAGCGCCTGTGATTTGACGTGGTCATTTTTAGATTTTTCTCTTTGCAGTTGTTCTCAAATTGACTGCGAAGAAATTGAAATTGTTTTTCTTGTGTTGATTTAAAAGTTGGGTGAAAGTTATGTCAGTGAAATTAAATTACTGTGGAATGAAGTTGGGATATGCTTACAGTTTCACGTCGCATGTGGTTTTACGAATTTATCCTTCGTTTTGTCAATAAACCCACATCGTCAGCGATAGGTAAATTTCAGTTCAAAAAATGATGCAATTTCTTCAATTTGCACTCAGTAAGAAAATGTTTATATCATTTATAGGTAATGCCCTTTGATCCATAGTACTCGAGTCCGCAAACAAAAAGTGTTATTATTACCAATTGCTCATCTTCAAAATTGAAGGGGCAATCTTGATTCAAAATTTACAAATTGCGAGTTCCCAAATTTGAATTTTTTAATTGTGTCGCCCCTTCAATTTTGAAGATATGCGACTGGTGGTCAATAACATTGAGTAATTTTTTCGCCTGCTTGATTACCTACTATGAGTGAATTTTAGTCCAAAAAATGATGTATATTGTAATTTCTTCAATTCAGAAACAGTAAGAAAATATTTGTATCATTCAGAAGATGCCCTCAACACATGGTACTCGAGTAGATGAACAAAACTAGTTATTGTGACGAACTGCTTTTCTTCGAAATTAAAGGCGTAAACAGACTTTGAAAACTTAAATTTGAGGCACTCGAAATTTGGAAATTTTGAATCAGGTTTTCCCCTTCAATTTTGAAGACAGGAAATTGATCATAATTAAATTTTTGGTTCGTACACTCGATTGCTATGGGTCAGAGACATCATTTGAATGATCCAACATTTTCTTATTTTTGATGAATTCTTTCAAAATTGGTAAATTTCCGGTTTGGCGGAGCACATAGCTCATTCATCTTACAAGACAGGCGACTTATAAAAATAATGCGCTATGCTTGTCTCCTTGAGTTGCATCTGTGTATTGTGAGATTATCGCCCACGTTTCATTCAACAACCTCTATAATGGAGGAAAATTGAAATTTGAAAAATATTGAAACTTGAGAAGCAAATGATCATAAAGTATAAACCTTCTTGCAATCAGCAGTGGTGCCAAATTTTTTTAGAAAAAGTTCCCTGCTCGCTAAATAAATGTCTATTCTCTGCAATTTTTGAGTTATGGGAGGGGTGGGGGGACCGTGAATCACATTTTAAAACGGTATAAAGCTCAAAATGATTGACCAATAGAACTTTCATTGAAAGTGAAAAAATCATGGCAATTTTTTTACATCGGGAAATGAAGTTTGCGTAGTCAACGTTGAAATGACTTGAATTTTTTTCAGAACTAGATAGAGGAGCGGGGTTCGAGATTTTTGATGAAATTTCGCGAGATATTCCAATATTTTCTCAAAAATATTTCTATTATATTAAGCCCAAAATTGGATCCCGTTTTTTAGGATTTTTGAAAAAAGTGTCATATATGACTAGCTAATAAGGAGTTGAAATTATACGCGATAAATTGAAATATTGCGAAGAAAATGTTTTTTAGACATGTGAAAAATTTTAAGTTCAAAATTTTTGTGATACGACCACGATAAAAATGGGTCAACATTTTAGCAGAAATCAGTGATTGAAAAAAACGCCAGGCATGTGTACTTTGCGGAATCTAGGAAGAAATTTTACTTACTTACTCTTTGAGTGATCAGTACTTACACAAACAGGTAAAAACTCGATTTCTTAACTTTGCTTTTGAATTTTAAAAAATTCAAGTGTGGCTCTTCGACTCACTGAGTCGATTGGTGGAGGTTTCAAACTGTTCTAGAACCTCCAAGAGATTTTTGGATTTTTGGATTTGAAAAGATTGCTAGTGGCTAGGTATATTGAAATTCAGCACCTGTTAATTCAGATTATTTGCCTTGAGATCTTTTCAATTAGGTTTGGTAAACATTTTTGAAATTTTTGAAATTTGTTGGTCTACTCAAGTCCATAATTCTTTCTGATGGGACTGTAAACCGTCATGTAATCAGTTCAAGAGGTCGAAAATAGGGCATAAATAAACTTCAGCTTTTTTTGTAGTTCATTGCTGTCAAATTTGATAAATAATTTGTGTAATGAATTGGGGATATGCTTACATAATTTTGTAGTTTCATTTTCATCTTGCAGCCGTAGCAGAGGATTCGGCTTACTTATCTGTAATGTTTTTCTTAAAAATTGAGCTTCAAATGCTATTGCTTTCTCTTTCAAAATGAAAGAATGTTCTCGAGAATGTTATCTGTGCTGTGTTTATTATGTCTGGAATTGAAGATATTAAGAGTTCTTTTCTAATGAATCATCACTCTTTTAGTTTTGAAATTGGAATGCCAAACGACTTGTGTTGGTTTAAAATGTCTCTCATCTGTTCGTTCCAGGAGTCACGATTCATAATGTTTTTGTTGAATATCAAGCACTCAATAACCGAAATCATAAATTTTAATGAAGCGAGCACAAAAGAGCGCTGTTGGTATTTTATAAAATAAGGTTGAAATGCAGGGATAATTGACCAATGACCACACATCACACGAAACGATTAGAAAGAAGTTAGGGTATACTTACTACTATTACTTACATGCTTACAACATATAATACGGGTAATCAAATATTTATTGCGTATGAAGGAACAGTTTTTTGGGGGTGATTCTTCAGAACTTGAACACTCATAACTTTTTTTACTAACTTTAAGTATTCAAGAACCAAGATAGAAAAGTTTTCGTCCCCCATACAATGTTGGACTCTCTGTAAGTGAATGAAATCTCCAAAAATTGGAAAAAATCACAAAAAAAACAGGTAATTCCGTAATAGTTTTTCAATTCTCAATTTCTGTATCCGAATTTTGTTTCCTATATCTTTGGGAAATCTCAAGCTTCAATTTTAGATCAATAATATGGAAACGTAAATTCTAGTACGACTTGATTTTGAGTTGAGAATCTAACATTTCCATCGATTTTTCTTCTCATAAAAACTCGCAAGTTTATAAAAAACACCCTACAACCTCAAAAATTTTACAATTAGGCAATTTAACAAAAATTACTACTAGGTGGACCTACCTAGGTATAAAAAAGAGCCACCTTTATTTTAAATGCATTAACATTGCACTTTTGCTCATTGAGTAGGTAATTGTGAGAGAGTGAAATTTTGTACTCATGCTCTCTGAATTTCACGAAAATTTTTGTAAGCTATACGCAGCTAGAAGTGGTTTTTCTGGAAACTGAATCAAGATATGGTTTTTTTGCCTTCATAAAAGTCTGCGTTTAGTGTTTGATATATTTTAGGGAGATATTGAAAGAAAAAAGTGAAATAAAAAGATGAATAGTGCTTATTCGATTGAATACAGGAAAAAATTTTACTTACTGTTCATTTGAGTTTTAAGTTTACTTAATTTATTATCCATAACAATGTGTTCGTCAGCACGCACACAGGCAAAATTTTAATTTCTAGATTTCTTTTTTGAATGTTTAGTAAATTTTTAAGAATCCAAATGTGGTTCAATCCCACAGTCAAATTTAAGTTTCCAGAAATTGACGTTGAAATCAAGAATTTTGATTCTGCTCTTCTTTCGACCTAGGTATTGAATCGATAGGTGGTGGTTTCAAGCTGTTCTTGGAGCCTCCAATACGTCTTTTGAATTCCCTAAGGGTTGAAAAGATTTCCATACAGGGGACTTAAGAATAAATGAAACTTTACAACTTAGAGGTTTCATAGAAATTTCATCATTCATTTGAACGCTCGTTTTTACCTGTTGAATATTAAAAACATTGTTGAAAAATTTTAAAATTGAATGCAATTTTTTACTTCTGAAAAAAATTGGTGTACCTAGTCATACTTTAAAATGATTTGAACTTTTTTTCAAAGCAGAATAGAAGAGCGGGGTCGCAATTATTGATTAAATTTCGAGAGATATTCTAATATTTCCTCGATAATATTTTTGAATTATTTCGCACCCTAAACTGGGTTCCGATTTTTAGGATTTTTGAACAAATCCCATGCGACTTGCTAAAATGAGTTGACATTATGCGGCAAAAATTGAAATATTTAGTTTTTTTTTTTTTACATTTGAAGAGTTTTAAGCTTAACATGTCATGGTTTTCGGTATGTACCTTATTTTTGAAAAATTGTGATACGACCTATTTCAGCAGAAAACAGAGATTGAAAAAAAAGACGGAGTCCAGGAAGAAATTTTACTTACGAGTACTGCTTACTTGGGTGATCAATTCTGTAGATACGATAATTTTGGACTTGACTTTTATATGAGCTGCCATATGAATTTCAAAGGTGTGGGGAGTCTACTGGCGAAGTTTGAGCAGGGACGTGAGATTGCTGGATATAAACTTTTATTTTTTTTGTCAATTTACAAATGAGTGCATAACCTATCCAGTGCATTACTAAAATTCGAGTCAACGAATAAAGGGTGTTAAATGAAACGTTGGGGATAATTTCACAACAGATGCAACTCGAATAGAAGGAAAAAAATACGTTATACGTAAAGATGAGTTATCTATCTTGTAAAATTAAGAGCTATGAGCTCCGCAAAAACGGAAATTTATCAATTTTGAAAAATTCATCAAAAATAAAAAAATTGTTGAATTATTCAAATGATACCCTTACCTAACCCATAATACGTGAGTAGGTGAACAAAAATGGTATTATGACCAATTGCCTATATTCAAAATTAATGGGACAAACTTGATTCAAAATTTCCGAATTTCAAGTGCCTAAATTTGAATTTTTAAATTGTGTTTGTCTCTTCAATTTTGAAGAAAGGACGATTGGTCATAATAACATTATTCGTTCGTCTGCTCGAGTACTATGGGTAAGGAGAGTCATTTAAATGATACAAACATTTTTTTATCACATATTCGTAGATTTTTCATATTTTGGTAAATTTTAGTTGAAATTTGAAAAAGTTTGAAACTTGAAAAGGAATCAGTGATCATAAAGTAATAACCTTCTTGTAATCAGCAGTGGTGCCAACTTTTTAAATTTTTCTCCTTTGAAAACATTCAACATTTGTGATATGACCTAAGTATCAAAATGGGTCATCATTTCAGCAGAAAACAGTGATTGAAAAAAAAACGACGAATGTGTACTTCGCAGAACCCAGGAAGAAATTTTACTTACCTACTGTTTATTTGAGTGATCAGTTGGTACTTTGAAACAACGTTGCGTAATGATAAATTGTCTATTTTATAAAATTAAGAAGCTATAAGAACTCTACAAAACTGGAAATCAATTTTGAAAAATTCGTTAAAAATCAGAAAATTTTTGAATCATTCAAATGATGCCTTCAACCCATAATACGTGAGTAGGCGAATAAAAATGTTATATGACCAATTGCCTATCTTCAAGATTGATGGGGCAAACTTGATTCAAGATTTACGAATTTCAAGTTCCCAAATTTGAATTTTTAAATTGCGTTTGTCCCTTCAATTTTGAAGATAGACGATTGGTCATAACAACATTATTATTTTGTTCGTCTGCCTAAGTACTATGGTTAAGAGAGTCATTAAAATGATACAAACATTTTTTTATCACATATTGGTAGATTTTTCAAAATCGGTAAATTTTAGTTGAAATTTGAAAAAGATTGAAACTTGAAAAGCAATCAGTGATCTTAAAGTACCTAATAACCTTCTTGTACTCCGCAGTGGTGCAAACTCTTAAAATTTGTCTTCTTTGAAAATGTTTGCTAGACTTGTGAAAAATTTCAAGTTCAACATTTTGTGATACGACCCATCAAAATGGGCCAACATTTCAGCAGAAAACAGTGACTGAAGAAAACGACGAGTGTGTACTTCGCGGAATCCAGGAAGAAATTTTACTTACCTACTGTTTATTTGAGTGATCAGTTGGTACTTGGAAACATCCATATCGTTAATCGTAATTTCCTGTCCCTGGATTAGCTAAAATGGTTCTGAAGAACATCCCGAACACCAGCAGATCAAAATTCGGTTTCTCTATTTTGCGTTGGAATTATTAAAAATTCAAGTGTGGCTCTTCGACCCACTGAGTCGATTCGCGTGGAAGTTCGAACTGTTCTGGAACTTCTTTGAAATTTTTGGGTTTTGCAGATTTGAAAAGATTGCTAATGGCTATATTGAAATTCAGCACCTGTTAATTCAGTTTATTTGTTTTTGAGACTTTGTCAATTGGGTTTGGTGAATATTTACTGTGAAGAAATTGAAATTGTTTTCTAATGTTAATTTCAAACTTGGATAAAAGTTATGTAGTAAGTTAAGTGGAATTGAATAAATTGTGGGATGAAGTTGGGATATGCTTACATAATTTCAAGTTTTCATTTTCAGCTTATCTAGTTTGTGCGTTTTTTATTGTCCTATTTTTGTTTTCAACCTGGCGGTTTTTTGTTTTGTAAGGAATTTTTAAGAGGAAAATTTCACTATTTATAAAAAAGAAGAATCACCGACGGTTATTATTTATCTTTTTCAGGGGGGGGGGGGGCGCTCTGAAGCCCTCTTACTGGACTTTGCCTTGCCCAGAAAACCTACTTTCTCTCCGTACTGTTTTTGTGTATTTTTCTGAATCCAGAAAGAAATTTTACTTACTTATTTGGGTGATCTCAGTTTAAGTTCTAGGAATTGACTAATCAGTTCAAGAGGTCGAAGATAGAGCATAAATCTACATTAGCATTTTACCTCATTGCTGTTAAATTTGAAAAATCTCCAAAAATTCAAATTCTCAAAAACTCACTGAAATAAAAAAAATGATACCTAGGGCCTGTGATTTGAGCTGGTCGTGTGTTCCTAATTGGATGATTTTTAGATTTTTCTCTTTGTTGCGCCCAATTTGGCTGCAAAAAAAATTGAAATTTCTTTTATCACATTGATTTAAAATTTGGGTAAAAGTTATGTTAATGGGATTAAATAACTGTGAGATGAAATTGGGATATGCTTACATAATTTTGAATTTTCATGGCGAATCAGGTTCAAGTATCAATTGTATCTTGCGCGCTGTTCATAAAATTACAGCGTCGGCGATGATTTCCAAGCATGGGCGAAGTTCTTAGTGGTTCTACAATGAAATGAAGTCATTTTTCTGTCTTAACGTTCTCCAATTTCATTTTTTATTTGTGGGAAATGACTGAAAATCCATATTCTCGAAAAATCGCTAAAATGAAAAAAAATCATATTCATCGACGTGAAATTTGATTTTGTGGTGAATATTTGTATGATTTTTCGGCTTTTTCCCCGTTTGTACCCACAGGAAATTTATTTTGTCATGTGACGTAATTGAAGTTATTTTCTTAAGTTGATTTTAAACTTGAATGAAAATTATAAAAGTATGACAGTTGCGTTATTCAAGATGATCATGATTTAGGTCAGTCATAATTTATATCAGCGTACCATAATGCAATTGCACTTATTGATCGGCGGGCACCAGTAGTTTTTGAAGATGCATACAATTTTTCGTTCCTAGATCAAGCCAAACGATAAAATCAGAAGAAATCACAGATTTCATTGAAGTGACAGTGCTCGTTTTGTTCTTTCAAAATGAGTTTGATGCTTATATAAATGGTCAATTTGGTTTTACGAGTGTTTATAACTGCGAGAAGAAGTTGGGATATTCTTACATTACTTTGAAGTTTCGTTTTCATCGATTTCAAGCTGCTATTTAGGCTACTGATCACTTATTTTTACCCGTTGAATATTAAAAACATTCTTGAAATATTTTAAAATCGCGAAAGTTCAAAAACCTTTACCCCCCCCCCCAATCCTCTGTATTGCTCCAAAAATAAGTTAGAGTCGTTTATAGTAGATTACTAAACATTTTTTCAAAGTTAGAAACCACAACAATTTTTTCACTTTTGAAAATGAAGTACGTGTAGTCAACTTTAAAATGATTTGAGCCTTTATTCGAGGCAAGATAGAGGGGCTGAGTCGCGATTCCTCTTAAATTTCAAAATTTGCTAAAAAATTTGAATTTGATTTTTTTTGGAAGAAACGTAAGCAACTTTTGGTAAGTATGTAATTTTTCCGCGAGCAATTTTTATCATTCAAGAGGAAATACCTTCATGAAATTTGTCTTGGACCTTTTTGACTCTCAACTGCTCTGATGATCAAGCTCCTGGTTCTTTGGTTGGATCTTTAAGATCGCCTTCTTTGTCAACAGAAAAGTCGATTGTGATGAACTTTATTATTTAAATTTGTGGGATGGAAGTAGGCTAAATAACTTTGATTGGGTTAAAAAATACCTAATCCAATTTCAATATTGAATTTTGAAATTAAGTTCTTGCAAAAATGAAAATGAAACATAATATTTTTGCAAATTTTTTCGCCCAGTTCATTAACATCAGAAAATTGTTTCCCTTATTCTGCTTCTTGAAATTTCGTGAGATAGGTATTCCAATATTCCCTCGAAAATATTTGAATTATTTTGAGCCCAAAATTGGGTCAATATTTTTAGGATTTTTGAAAAAGTCTCATGTGACTTGCTGAAAATGAGTTGAAATTATGCGCGAAAAATTCGAATATTCTGACGAAAATGTATTTCGGGCATGTGAAAAATCTTGAGTTCAATGTATGTCATGGTTTTCGGTATTCTTGAAAAATTGTGATATGTTCTGTCAAAGTAAGTCAAAATTTCTGCAGAAAGCAGAGATTGAAAAAAAGATGAGTGTACGTGTACCAGGTACCTACTTCACGGAATCCAGGAAGAAATTTTACTTACCTACTGTATTCTTGGGTGATCGCAGTTTAATAGGGTTTTCATCATTTGGATAATTCATACATTTTCTAATTTTTGACGAATAGTTCTAACCTACCTAGTAAATTGGTAAATTTCAGTTCAAAAAAATGGTGCAATTTTCTCTATTCATCGTGATCCATAGTACTCGAGTCCACAAACCAAAATTGTTATTATTACCAATTGTTTATCTTCAAAATTGAAGGGACAATCTTGATTCAAAATTTACAAATTTCGAGTTCCCAAATTTGAATTTTTAAATTATGTCACCCCTTCAATTTTGAAGATATGCGATTGGTTGTATAATAACATAATGTAATTTGTTCGTCTTCTCGAGTGTACTAGATACAAACATTTTCTCATTATTGGAAAATTTTTCAAAATTGGTTTTTCGGTTTTGCGGAGCACAATATAGTTCCTTTATTTTACAAAATAGGCAACTTGCAACTTATCAGAACAATGTGCTCTGGAGATCTCCAAGAGATTTTTGGGTCTGCAGATTCGAAAAAATTGTCAATGGATACATTGAAATTCAGCACCTGTTAATTCAGACTGTTCGTCTTTGAGATCCTTTTAATTGGGTTTTACGAAAAATTTTGAAATTTGTTTGTCCACTCAAGTCCACAATTTTCTCTGATGGGACTGTAAACCGTCATCTAATCAGTTCAAGAGGCCTAAAATAGGGCATTAATTAACTTCAGCTTTTTGTACATCATTTCTGTCAATTTTGAAGAATCGCCAAAAATTCGCTGAAATAAAAAAAATTATACCCAGCGTCTGTGATTTTGACGTGGTGTATTCTTATTTGGATGATTTTTAGATTTTTCTCTTTACCGTTCCCAAATTGACTGCGAAGAAATTGAAATTGCTTTTTTTATAGGTATGTAGGTAGATTTAAAAGTTGGGTAAAAGTGATGTCAATGGGATTAACAACACTGTGGAATGAAGTTGGGATATGCTTACATAATTTTGAATGACTTGTTGGCCATGATCGCCCCTAGCTTCTCTTCGTAATCTTCATTGCTAGCACTATAAAACAGAAAATCGTAGCGGGTATATTTTTTTTAAAAAAAGTAATTCACTTTTCACATGTGTCATTGACGAGTGGAAAGTTTAAAATTACTCACTTGTTGTCAGAAAACATTTAAAAATTGGAGAAATAATTGTCTTATTTAAACTTTGGGACATTTACCTCCCTTCATCTTGCCAGCAATTCGTCTCAAAATCCCCTTAGGTACGTCGATTATGTGCAGATACCTACCTAATTCTTCAAATTAGTAAGTAGGTACCTACATTTGATTGCAAGACAAGTATTTCTACTTACCGGGCTTCGTTTATCAGCGTCTGCTACTGGAACCACGCACTCACCATCAGAACTTCGTGGACTAGTTTCAGCCATAGGTATTCCTATCTGACTCAGCACTCAGCTACCCGAATAAAATATCAAGATTAATCAATATGTATCTACGTGGTACAATATTCAGAGAAGATCAATGAGTCGAAAAAAGTTGAAATTACTCACTTTGGCAAGCAGAGCATCCAGATCCATTTGCCAAAGATCGGACGGTTGTTTTTTCTTCATGGATTCCAGTTCGATCTTCTTCTGGTCGTGCTCTTGTAATAACTCGGTTTTTTCTTCCAGAGTAACCGACCATCCATTGATGCCGAGTAAATAATGGAAATCTTTCTGTAGGTCATTCACGAGCTTTTTATTCATATTTTCGTCGTCTTTGGCCGCCATTCCTCTTCTCTCCTGGAGGAGTAATGTAATAATTTTTAATTAACTATTCATTAATTTGTAAATGAAAACGTGACAATAGAAATAGTGATTGAATTGTCCCAGGAAACGAAACTGCACGACCACAGCATTAGTAAGCGAGTTTTTGATTAAATCATAATCTAGGATTCATTTCAAAAGAAATAATGCAATCGTACTTTTCATTACCTTTGTAAATTGATCGGCGGGCACCAATAGTTTTGGAAGATGTATGAAGCTCTCATATGTACCTCGGTCGAGTCAAACAATAAAATCAGAAGAAATCACAGATTTCAGTAAAGTGACAGTGCTTGTTTCTTTCTTTCAAAGTGAGTTCGGTGCTTAAATAGGGTTATACATATATGTAATAACTACGAATTTTTACCCGTTGAATATTGAAAACATTCTTAAAATATTAAAAAATATATCAATGTGATTAAATAACATGCGGAATTGAGTTGGGATATGCTTACATACTTAATTTTGAAATTACAGTTTCATTGATTTGGGATTTGGCGCATCAACATCGTCGTCGGTGATATCACTGATCTGAACACTTATTTTCACTTGTTGATTATTAAAACATTCTTAACATATTTTAAAATCGCGAAAGTTCAAATTCAAAAACCCTTACCCCACTCCTCTGTATTGCTCCAAAAATAAGTTGAACTCGTGGAAGTTTTTTGTAACCACGAAAATTTTTCTACTTTTGAAAATCAAGTTCGTGTAGTCAAGTTTAAAATGATTTGAGCTTTTATTCGAGGCAAGATAGAGGGACGGGGTCGCAATTTTTGTTGAAATTTCGTGAGATAATATTCTAATATCTCCTCGAAAATATTTCAATCATTTTAAGCCCAAAATTGGGTACCGATTTTTAGGATTTTTGAAAAAGTTTCACGAGACTTGCTAAAAATGAGTTGAAATTATGCGCGAAAAATTCAAATATTATGACGAAAATGTTTTTTGGGCACGTGAAAAATTTCAAGTTCAACATATTGTCTTGGTTTTCGATATTTTTGGAAAATTGTAATACGAGAACTATCAAAGTGGGTCAACATTTCTGCAGAAAAAAGAGATTGAAAAAAGATGAGTGTGTGCTTCACGGAATTCAGGAAGAAATTTTACTTACTGTTTTCATGGGTGATCATGTTTATGTACGTTGAAAATTGTATTTGCGCATTTCAATTTTGAAGATAGACACGCTCTTTATGATGACATTTTTTGTTCATCTACTGGAGAATTATGGGTTAAGGATATCATTTGGATGATCCGTACACTAATGTTTTACAAATTGTTAGAAATTGGTCGGTTTCAGTTCAAGAAATGGCACAATTTCTTCAATTTTAACGCAGTAAGAAAATGTTTGTGTCATGTGATGCCCTTGATCCGTAGTACTCGATTCCAGAAACCAAAAGTGTTATTATTACCGATTGCATATCTTCAAAATTGAAGAGGCAAATTTGATTCATTTACAAATTTCGAGTTCCCAAATTTTAATTTTTGAATTGTGTTGCCCCTTCAATTTTGAAATATGCGACTGGTGGTGCATAACATTAAGTAATTTTTGGCCTGCTTGAGTACCTACTATGAATTAAGAGCCAAAGATACAAAAGTTTTCTCAATATTGGAAAATTATTAAAAATTGGTCAATTTTAGTCCAAAAAATGGTGTATTTCTCCAATTCACTAACAGTAAGAAAATATTTGTATCGTTCAGAAGATGCCTTCAACACATGGTAGGTACTCGAGTACATGAACAAAACTAGTTATTGTGACGAACTGCTTTTCTTCGAAATTAAAGGCGCAAACAGACTTTGAAAACTTAAATTTGAGGTATTTGAAATTTGGAAATTTTGAATCAGGTTTGCCCCTTCAATTTTGAAGACAGGAAATTGGTCATAATTAAATTTTTTGTTCGTACACTCGACCGCTGTGAGTTAGAGGCATCATTTAAATGATCCAACATTCTCTTATTTTTGATGAATTTTTTCAAAATTGGTAAATTTCCGGTTTGGCGGAGCACATGGCTCCTTCATTTTACAAGATAGGCAGCTTATCATAATAATGTGCTATGTTTGTCTCCTCGTTGCATCTGTTTGGTGAGATTATCGCCCACGTTTCATTCGACAACCTCTATGATGGAGGAAAATTGAAATTTGAAAAATATTGAAACTTGTGAAGCAAATAACCATAAAGTAGCAACCTTCTTGCAATCTGCAGTGGTGCCAAATTTTTAAAGAAAAAGTTCTAAGCACTTTAGAAATTTTTCTGCTGGCAAATTTTTAATTAAGGGAGGGGTGGGGGGACGGTTAAGCACATTTTAATACTGTATGAAACTCAAAATGATTGACCAATAGAACTTTCATCGAAAGTGAAAAAATCATGGCATTTTTTTACATCGGGAAATGAAGTTTGCGTAGTCAAGGTTGAAATGACTTGAACTTTTTTTCAGAACGAGAGATATGTAGAAGCGGGGTCGTGATTTTTGATGAAATTTCGCGAGATATTCCAATATTTTCTCGAAAATGTTTCTATTATATTGAGCCCAAAATTGTATCCCGATTTTCAGGATTTTTGAAAAATGTGTCATATATGACTAGCTAAAAAGGAGTTGAAATTATACGCGATAAATTGAAATATTGTGACGAAAATGTTTTTTAGATATTTGAAAAATTTCAAGTTCAACATTTGTGATACGACTACCTATCAAAATGGGTCAACATTTCTGCAGAAAGCAGTGATTGAAAAAAAAGACGAGCATGTGTACTTCGCGGAATCTAGGAAATAATTTTACTTACTTACAATTTATTTGAGTGATCAGTTATCGGTTGATTAACATTTCAAAATTTGGTTTCTTAACTTCGCTTTTGAATTTTAAAAAATTCAAGCGTGGCTCTTCGACCTACTGAGTCGATTGGTGGAGGTTTCGAACTGTTCTGGAACCTCCAAGAGATTTTTGGGTTCTGCATATTTGAAAAGATTGCTATAAAGATGGCGATAATGAAATTCAGCACCTATTAATTCAGATTATTTGTCTTAGAGATCTTGTCAATTGGGTTTGGTGAATATTTTTGAAATTCGTTGGTCTACTCAAGTCCACATTATTCTTTCTGATGGAACTGTAAACGGTATAATTTAATCAATTCAAGAGGTCGAAAATAAGGCATTAATCCCACTTACTATATACTACATATAACTTTCACCCAAGTTAAAAATTAACATTGGAAAACAATTTAAATTTCTTCGCAGTCAATTGGATTCCGTAAAGAGAATAATCTAAAAATTACCCAATCAGGAATACACATCAGGTCAAACTGCAGACGCTGGGTATTATTTTTTAAATTTTAGTGAATTTTGAGGAATTGAATTTTTGGTGATGTTTCAAATTTTACAGCAATGAGGTAGAAAAAGAAGAAGTTGGTTAAATAATTTGTGGAATGAAGTTGGGATATGCTTACTTAATTTTAAGTTTCATTTTCATCTTGATACGTACATGCGGTTGTGGAGAAGACATATTCTTGAGAAATTCAGATAGGTACCATCCTATACCTTAAAAATGCTTTATTGAACAAAAAAAATCCGACAAGTTGAATAAAAAAGAGTTCAATTATTTAAAAAAAGGTCAATCAGCTATATGTAGTTTCCATCAACTACACACACATGTTACATCATTGGATAAGTTCAATGGTTTCAAAAAAATGCAGGATATGATGAAATTAATAAGAGTAGTGAGTACCTACAACTTCATGTTCTCATCACTATTATCGAGTCCTGGGAAAAGTCTTGAAAACGAGCGTGAACTTGGTTAAATCTAATTAAACAAGAATTAAAAATTCAAAAATCAATTTCCAAACCGGGCTCAGTGCTTCGATTTTCGAATTTGTGAATCTTATTTTATTAAATTTCATAAATTTCACTCTGGTTTTCAAACATTTTTCTGCCAAGCTCTCTTTCTTTGGTCCTGCTTAATTAAAGAGGTAAAAAAAATCATGGAAAATTTGTAACTCTGATCGAAATGTTTCTCTCATAGATCTGAAAAAAATGATAAAAACGACTAATCAGGGTGATTTTTTTCAATTTTAATTTTTCGATTAAGTGCGATGCCATTTTTTTGGTTCCGAAAAAATATGTATTTTCTATTTTGAAAGGTTCAAAAAGATTATGAGGCAAGAATCGAGCCATGGTTCTACGCCCTTTTTTGAAATATTTTCGATATTCACAACATCTGGAAAACTTCTGAAAACACATCAAAAAACAATGGAAACAATTTTTACGCATTTATCCACAAAGTTAGGTTCTAAACCCACTCATAATTTGGAAACATGTCCGAAGATATAAATGAGAATAAATGACTGTGGAATGAAGTTGGGATATGCTTACATAATTTTGAAGTTTCATTTTCATCTTAGAACTGTTAGCATTAGATTCGGCTTATACCTATGTAGGCTATGTAAAGTTTTTCTTAAAAATTGAGCTTCAAATGCTGTTGATTTTTCTTTCGAAAAGAAAGAAATTTCTCGAGAAAGTTATCTGTGCTTTGTTTATCATGTCTGGAATTGAAGATATTAAAGTGCTTTTCAAATTTTAATGAATCGTCACTCTTTTAGTTTTGAAATTGGAATGGCAAACGACTTGTATTGCTTTAAAATTTCTGAAACATGTCACAATTCCATTCAACTCATCTGTACGTTTCAGGAGTCACGATTCATAAAGTTTTTGTTGAATATCGAGCATTCAATAATTGAAATGGTCAATTTTGATGACGCGAGCGCAAGAGCGCTGTTGCTATCTTATAAAATGAGGTTTACCATTGAACACATATCACACAAAACGATCAGAAAGAAGTTAGGGTATACTTACTTAGGTACCTACAACTATTACTTTACATGCTTACAACAGGCCTAGAATCGATATCGCATAATGGTTGTGTACATAAAAGAACGTTTTTTTGAGAGTGATTTTTCGGAACTTGAACACTCATAACTTTTTTTTAAACCAAGTTTTCAAGATAGAGAAGCTTTTGTCCCGCATACAATGTTAGACTCTCTCTGTAAGTGTATGAAGGTCTCCAAATGTTTAAAAAAATCCCAATAAAAAAGTTGAGTCTTTAACAATTTTTTAATTCTCAATTTCTGTGTCAGAATATGTTTCCTATCTTTAAGAAAGCTTATTAAACTCCAATTTTAGATCAGTAATGGAAACGTGAAAATTAGAATTTCTGGGAGTTTTCTGTGTGTTGAGAATTTTTAGCACCACTTAATTTTGAGTTGAGAATCTCAACATTTTCATCGATTTTTTTAAGAGCCAATAACCTCGAAAATTCTACAATTAGGTAATTTACCGAAAATTACTAGCAGGTGGACCTACCTATAGGTACATAAGTTATAAAAAGAGCCATCCCCCATGTGTTTACCCTTTGATATCATTAGGAAGAAATTGAAAGAAAAAAGTGAAATAAAAATATGATTGGTAAGTACCCATTTGATTGAATCCAGCAAGAAATACTTACTGTTCATTTGGGTTCTGAGCTTACCAAATTTGACAAGAGTCACGATCCTTGAGGTACTGCAGTCTATAGTAGGAACGTTCTCAAATGCGCCTACAGGAGACGTTTCAATTTATGAATTTCTTTTTTGAATGTTTAGTAAGTTTTTAAAAATCCAATTCGCGGTCCAATTCCATGAAAAAACTTTAGACGTGGAAACCAAACATTTTGATTCTACTCTTCTTTCAATACTTACAGGTACTAAATCGATTGGTGATGATTTCAAGGTGTTCTGGAGACTCCAATTGGTCTTTTGGATTCTCTAAAGGTTTGAAAAGATTTCGATACAGGGGACTAAATTTAAACTTGATAACTTTAATGTTTTGTTTTCATCTATTGATGGTAGTGGGTACAGCGTCTTGTATAAATTTCAACGGTCATTTGAACACTTATTTTTACCTATTGGATATTAAAAACATTCTTGAAAAATTGTAAAATTGAATGAAATTATTTACTTCTGAAAAAAGTGGTGTAGTCAACTTAATATATGATTTGAGCTCTTTGTTGAATTTCGCGAGATGTTCTAATATTTCCTCGAAAATATTTCTGAGCATTTTTGAATTATTTTGCAACCAAAACTGGGTCTTGATTTTTAGCATTTTTAAACAAATCTCACGCGACTTGCTAAAATAAGTTGACATTATGCGCGAGAAATTATAGCTCAACATGTCATGGTTTTGACACATATTTTTGAAAAATTGTGATTCGACCTATTTCAGTAGAAAACAGAGATTGAAAAAAAAAAGATGAGTGTGTAAGTATGTACCTAGATACTTCACGGAATCCAAGAAGAAATTTTACTTAACTTACTGTTTACTTGCGGGAGATCAGTTTACATACGTGCTGGTCCAACTTGAGGAGTCTACTATAGAAAAGTTTGAGCAGGGACGTGAGATTGCTGAATGTCACTTTTATTTTTTTGGTAATTTTCAAATCAGTACATAACACTAATCCAGTGCATCCCAAGATTCAATTTAACGAATAGGAATGTATTACGTAATATGGCGGACAATATTGAAATTTGAAAAGCAAAACCAATAATCATAAAGTAATAACTTTCTTGTAATCAGCAAATCGTGGTGTCAACTTTCTAAAGTTATAAAGGAATTTTTGTTTTTGAAAATGGAAAAATCATGAGAACTTCAACGTTAAAATGATTTGAACTTTTTGTCAGAGCAAGGTAAAGGAGTGGGGTTGCGATTTTTGATGAAATTTAGCGAGATTATTTTCTGTGTAATATCTGCTCGAAAATATTTCAATTATTTTGAGCCCAAAATTGGGTGCCAATTTTTAGACTTTTTGAAGAAGTGTTATGCGACTTGCTAAAAATGAGTGTTGAAACTATACGCGAGAAATTGAAATATTTTGACGGAAATGTTTAGGATTTTAAGTTCAACTTGTTACGGTTTTTGGTATGTTTGAAAAAATTGTAATAGGTACTACCTATCATTTATCAAAATGTGTCAACGTTTCAGCAGAAAACAGTGACTGAAATAAAAATGAGTGTGTACTCCGATGAATCCAGGAAGAAATTTTACTTACTTACTGTTTTTTTGGGTGATCAGTTTATTGTCTTACTAATTCGATTCTGGATGTTGTAAAACAGTTCTGAAGAACGTCCGAATGTCAGCAGGTCAAATTTCGGAAATTTCAGCAGGATGCAAACATTGAAAACAAAGATTCAGCAGTACTTCACTGAATCCAGGAAGAAATTTTACTGTTTATTAGAGTGATGAACTGATCGATGATCAGTGTTTATATACTATTATTTGAATATAGTTTTTTTCCCCTATAAACTGGATGAGCTAAAAAAGTACTGAAGAACAATGTTGAACGCCAACAGGTCAAATTTTGGTTTCTTAGTTTTGCTTTTGAATTAAAAAAAAAATTTTTAAAACCTTAAAAATGTGGCTCTGCGACCCACTGAGTCGATTGATGGTGGTTTCGAGCTGTTCTGGAGCCTGCAATGAGATTTTTGGGTTTTGCATATTTGAAGAGATTGGTATGAAGAGGGCTATAATGAAATTCAGTACCTGTTATGTAATTCAGCAAATTATTCGTCTCTGAGATCCTTTTAGGTAATTGGGTTTGCCGAAAATTTTTGAATTTTGTTTGTCCACTCAAGTCGACAATTTTCTCTGATGGGATTGTAAACCATCATCTATAATCAGTTCAAGAGGTCTAAAATAGGGCATTAATTAACTTCAGCTTTTTGTACCTCATTGCTGTCTTTGAAAAATCGCCAAAAATTCAAAGTCTCAGAAATTCGCTGAAATAAAAAAATTATACCCAGCGCCTGTGATTTGACGTGGTCATTTTTAGATTTTTCTCTTTGCAGTTCTCAAATTGACTGCGAAGAAATTGAAATTGTTTTTCTTGTGTTGATTTAAAAGTTGGGTGAAAGTTATGTCAGTGAAATTAAATTACTGTGGAATGAAGTTGGGATATGCTTACAGTTTCACGTCGCATGTGGTTTTACGAATTTATCCTTCGTTTTGTAAATAATCCCACATCGTCAGCGATAGGTAAATTTCAGTTCAAAAAATGATGCAATTTCGTTAATTTGCACTCAGTAAGAAAATGTTTATATCATTTATAGGTAATGCCCTTGATCCATAATACTCGAGTCCGCAAACAAAAAGTGTTATTATAACCAATTGCTTATCTTCGAAATTGAAGAGGCAATCGTGGTTCAAAATTTACAAATTGCGAGTTCCCAAATTTGAATTTTTTAATTGTGTCGCCCCTTCAATTTTGAAGGTATGCGACTGGTGGTCAATAACATTGAGTAATTTTTTCGCCTGCTTGATTACCTACTATGAGTGAATTTTAGTCCAAAAAATGATGTATGTAATTTCTTCAATTCAGAACAGTAAGAAAATATTTGTATCATTCAGAAGATGCCCTCAACACATGGTACTCGAGTAGATGAACAAAACTAGTTATTGTGACGAACTGCTTTTCTTCGAAATTAAAGGCGCAAACAGACTTTGAAAACTTAAATTTGAGGCACTCGAAATTTGGAAATTTTGAATCAGGTTTTCCCCTTCAATTTTGAAGACAGGAAATTGATCATAATTAAATTTTTGGTTCGTACACTCGATTGCTATGGGTCAGAGACATCATTTGAATGATCCAACATTTTCTTATTTTTGATGGATTCTTTCGAAATTGGTAAATTTCCGGTTTGGCGGAGCACATGGCTCCTTCATTTTACAAGATAGGCAGCTTATCATAATAATGTGCTATGTTTGTCTCCTCGAGTTGCATCTATGTATTGTGAAATTATCGCCCACGTTTTATTCAGCAACCTCTATGATGGGGGAAAATTGAAATTTGAAAAATATTGAAACTTGAGAAGCAAATGATCATGAAGTAGTAACCTTTTTGTAATCAGTAGTGCTGTAAAATTTTTCAAGACATTTTTAAACGATTTGAAACTCAAAATGATTGACGAATTGAACTTTCATTGAAAGTGAAAAAATCATGATAATTTTTTTACATCGGAAAATGAAGTTTGGGTAGTCAACGTTGAAATGACTTGAACTTTTTTTCAAACGACATAGAGGAGCGCGATCGAGACTTTTGATGAAATTTCGCGAGATATTCCAATATTTTCTCGAAAATATATCTATTATATTGAGCCCAAAATTGGATCCCGATTTTCAGGATTTTTGAAAAAAAAGGTCATACGACTAGCTAAAAATGAGTTGAAATTATACGCGATAAATTGAAATAGTGTAACGAAAATGTTTTTTTGACAAGTGAAAAATTTTAAGTTCAACATTTGAGATACGACCACCTATCAAAATGGGTCAACATTTCAGCAGAAAGCAGTGATTGAAAAAAACGACGAGCATGTGTACTTCGCGGAATCCAGGAAGAAATTTTACTTACCTATACTGTTTATTTGAGTGATCAGTTACTAGACATTATTAAATCGTCAATTTCCTGTCACTGGATAAGCTAAAAAGGTTCTGAAGAACGTCCCGCGAACGCCAACAGCTTTTGAATTATTATTAAAAATTCAAGCGTGGCTCTTCGACTTACTGAATCGATTCGTAGTAGTTTTGAACTGTTCTGGAACCTCCAAGAGATTTTTGGGTTTTGCAGATCTGAAAAGATTGCTAACGGCTGTATTGAAATTCAGCTCCTGTTAATTCAGATTATTTGTCTTTGAGATCTAGTCAAGTGTGTTACCTGGGTAAAATTTTTTAAAATTCGTTAGTCTATTCAAGTCCATCACAATTTTTTCTGATGGGACTGCATGTAAACCGTCATCTAATATGTTCACGAGGTCAAAAATAGGGCATAAAAAATTTCATCTTTTTGTATGTAGGTAGGTAGAGAGGTATTTCATTGCTGTAAAATTTTAAAAATCTCCAAAAATTAAAATTCTGAAGAATTTGCTGAAATGAAAAAAAAAAAAAAAATGCACAGCGTCTGTAGTTTGATCTGATGTGTAATTGAGTAATTTTTAGGTTTTTCTCTTTGTGGAATCCAATTGACTGCGACGAAATTGAAATTATTTTCTAATGTTAATTTTTAACTTGGGTAAAAGTTATATGTATATAAGTAAGTGAGGTTCGATAATTCGTGGAATGAAGTTGGGATATGCTTACTAACATTAATTTTAAGTTGCATTTTCATCTTAATGAGGCTGTATTAAAGACATACGCTAGACATTCAGATCGGTACATATCCTTTAAAAATGCTTTATAAAACAAAATTTCAAAAATTTGGTTAAAAATACGCCAAATTTAAAAAAAAAGATCGAGTACTTCGGAAAATTTTTGAAAACCAGCGTGTACTTGGTAAAATCTATACTTATAAACAAGATTTATAAATTCAAAAATCAATTTCCGAACCGGACTCAGTGCTTCAATTTTCGAATTTGTAAATCTTATTTTATTAAATTTCACCAATTTCACACTGGTTTTTCAAAAATGTTTCCAGGTACTAGATAACAAAGATGAGAACATGAGGTTGGGTACCTTGTCAATTCCATCCACCATTTCCCCAAATTTACAAAATTTTACAACTTTTTTTCAATTCCTAATATTTAATGGAAGAATAATTGATTGTGATGTGATCTGGTCAAATCATAGTCTGATCAAAACTGCAATCTAACCAGATATTAAATTGAATCCTCTCAAATTTAATTAGACCTAATCAAACTTCTCCAAATACGGTAAATTTTTCGATTTGACTGGTTTTCTTTTTGAAATAAGAGGAACGAGCGGAAAGACGTGGGAAAGGAGATTCAAACAAATTTACGCGTTAATGTCAGCTTAGGTTTTATTTAAAGAGGTAAAATGAAACTCTGATCGAAATCTTTCTCTCATAGTTCTGAAAAAAAAAGAAAAACAACTCGTCAGGGCGATTTTTTTTCAATTTTAATTTTCTCGATTAGGTATGTGCGATGCAATTTTTTTTGTTCCGTAAAAATATTTTTCATTTTGAAAGATTCCATACGATTATAAGGTATTCGGCAAAAATCAAGCCATGGCTCTACGCCCTTTTTTGAAAATTTTGGATATGCTTACATAATTTTGAAGTTTAATTTTCATCTTACAGCATGCAGTAGAACCCTCAGAAATTTGCTTATCTGTAAAGTTTTTCTTAAAAATTGAGCTTCAAATGCTGTTGCTTTCTCTTTCAAAAAGAAAGAAGGTTCTCGAGAATGTTATCTGTGATTTGTTTATTATGTCTGAAATAAAATTGAAGATATTATTATAGTGCTTTTCAAATTTTCATAATCATCGCTCTTTTAGGTTTAAAATTTTGAATGTTAAACGACTTGTGTTGCTTTAAAATTTCTGCAACATGTCACAATTCCATGCAACTCATCTGTACGTTCCAGGAGTCACGATTCATAAAGTTTTTGTTGAATATCAAGCACTCAATAGGTAACCAAAATAGTCAATTTTCATGAAGCGAGCACAAGAGCGCTGTTGGTATCTTATAAAATAAGGTTGAAATGCAGGGATAATTGACCAATGACCACACATCACACGAAACGATTAGAAAGAAGTTAGGGTATACTTACTAGGTACTATTACTTACCTACATGCTTACAACACATACAACGAGTGATCGAATTTTTATGGTGTATGAAGGAACAGTTTTTTGGGGGTGATTCTTCAGAACTTGAACATTCACAACTTTTTTACTAACTTTAAGTATTCAAGAACCGAGATAGAAAAGCTTTCGTCTCCCCCCCCCCATACAATGTTGGACTCTGTAAGTGAATGAAATCTTTAAAAATTGGAAAAAATCACAAAAAAAAGGCGAGCATAGTCCGTAACAGTTTTTCAATTCTCAATTTCTGTATCCGAATTTTGTTTCCTATATCTTTGAGAAAGCTCAAGCTTCAATTTTAGATCAATAATATGGAAACGTAAATTCTAGTACGACTTGATTTTGAGTTGAGAATCTAACATTTTCATCGATTTTTCTTCTCATAAAAACTCGCAAGTTGATACTAATAAAAAAAGGCCCTACAACCTCAAAAATTTTACAATTAGGCAATTTCCAAAAAATTACTAGTACTGCTGGACCTGCCTAGGTATAAACAAGAGCCACCTTTATTTTAAATGCATTAACATTGCACTTTTGCTCATTGAGTAGGTAATTGTGAGAGAGTGAAATTTTGTACTCATGATCTCTGAATTTCACGAAAATTTTTGTATGCTATACGCAGCTAGAAGTGGTTTTTCTGGAAACTGAATCAAGAAATGGGTTTTTTGCCTTCATAAAAGTCTGCGTTTAGTGTTTGATATTATGTTTAGGGAGATATTGAAAGAAAAAAGTGAAATAAAAAGATGAATGGTGCTTATTCGATTGAATACAGGAAAAAATTTTACTTACTGTTCATTTGAGTTTTAAGTTTACTGAATTTATTAATATCAATATTTCTTTTTTGAATGTTTAGTAAATTTTTAAGAATCCAAATGTGGTTCAATCCCACAGTCAAATTTGAGTTTCCAGAAATTGACTTAGAAAGCAAGAATTTTAATTCTGCTCTTCTTTCGACCTAGGTATTGAATCGATAGGTGGTGGTTTCAAGCTGTTCTTGGAGCCCCCAATACGTCTTTTGGATTCCCTACGGTTGAAAACATTTCCATACAGGGGACTTAAAAATAAATGAAACTTGACAACTTAGAGGTTTCATTTTCATCGATTGATGGTACAGCGCCTCATAGAAATTTCATCAGTCGTTTAAACGCTCGTTTTTACCTCTTGAATATTAAAAAAATTGTTGAAAAATTTTAAAATTGAATGAAATTGTTTACTTCTGAAAAAAATTGGTGTAGTGAACTTTAAAATGATTTGAACTTTTTATCAAAGCAGAATAGACAAGCGGGGTCGGCAATTTTTGATTAAATTTCGCGAGATATTCTAATATTGGGCCCTAAACTGGGTTTCGATTTTTAGGATTTTTGAACAAATCCCATGCGACTTGCTAAAATGAGTTGACATTATGCGGCAAAAATTGAAATATTTAGTTTTTTTTTTACGTTTGAGGAGTTTTAAGCTTAACATGTCATGGTTTTCGGTATGTACCTTATTTATGGAAAATTGTGATACGACCTGTTTCAGCAGAAAACAGAGATTGGAAAAAAAAGACGGAATCCAGGAAGAAATTTTACTTACTGTTTACTTGGGTGATCAGTTCATATTTACAATGATTTTGGACGGGACTGTGGTGTGGGGAGTCTACTGGCGAAGTTTGAGCAGGGACGTGAGATTGCTGGATATAAACTTTTATTTTTTTTGTCAATTTTCGAACGAGTGCATAACCTATCCAGTGCATTACTAAAATTTGAGTCAACGAATAGAGGGTGTTGAATGAAACGTTGGGGACAATTTCACAACAGATGCAACTCGAATAGAAGGAAAAAAATACGTTATACGTAAATATGAGTTATCTATTGTGTAAACTTGAGAGCTATGAGCTCCGCAAAAACGAAAGATTATCATTTTTGAAAAATTCATCAAATTTTTTTTTTTTTTGTGACATATTTATTAATATTACAATCTTAAGATACTTCTTAAATAAGTAATACATTTAACTTTAATTTTATTTAGTAACATGTGCCGATTTGTTCCAGTGAACCACTCTGCTATATACATAACATGTTATATTACATCACTAGGTCATGAGGCTTTTGACGTTTAAGACGCCTAACCATCATACTAGTATCTATTAGTTGAAAAGCTTCTGGGTTGATGTGCCCATGAAGTCGCTCCTCATGCTTTGTTGCATATTCTCGAACGACTTCATCCACCCACTTTATTTCAAGATCTTTATGTAGTGCTTCGTTGGTCTGAAACCATCTTGCACCCGTGATTGTTCGCAGAGTTTTGTTTTGAACTGTTTGAATGATTTTTCGATTTGATGGTTTGGCACATCCCCATAACTGTATCCCATATGTCCATACTGGTTTAATTATCATTTGATAAATTAGCCTTTTACTCTCAATCTTCATTTTTGAATGATGTCCAATCAACCAGTACATTTGGCGGAGTTTCAGGTTGATTTGAGTCTTCTTCTGGTCAATATGGTGCCTCCAGGTAAGACTAGAGTCAAGATGAATACCCAGATACTTAGCATGGCTGGCAGCTGGAATTTCACTCTGTTTAATGTAGACTGAGTATTGAACATCACATTTTCTCTTAGCAAATGTGACATGAGTTGACTTTTGCTCATTTAGCTTGATTTTCTATTGATCTGCCCATCTTGAGATCCCATCAATGGCTTTTTGGAGATTCTCTGTTGCTTGGGCTTGGGATGGATGAACTGATAAAATTGCCGTATCATCAGCAAACGTTGCAGTTTCGGTTTCTTCTGTTGTTGGTATATCAGCTGTGTAGATTAAATACAGGATTGGTCCCAGAACACTACCCTGAGGCACTCCAGCATTAATTGGATGTTGAGTAGAAATAGCATCTCCATGGAACACCCTAATGATGCCCTTATAACCCATAATACGTGATTTGGTGAACAAAAATGGTATTATGACCAATTGACCAATTGCCTGTATTCAAAATTAATGGGGCAAACTTGATTCAAAATTTCCGAATTTCAAGTGCCCAAATTTGAATTTTTAAATTGTGTTTGTCTCTTCAATTTTGAAGATAGACGTTTTGTCATAATAACATTATTCGTTCGTCTGCTCGAGTACTAAGTATGGGTAAGAAGAGTCATTTAAATGATACAAACGTTTTTTTTAATCACATATTGGTAGATTTTTCAAAATTGGTTAGTTGAAATTTGAAAAAAAATTAAACTCGAAAAGCAATCATAAAGTGATAACCTTCTTGTAATCAGCAGTGGTGCCAACTTTTTAAATTTTTCTCCTTCGAAAACATTTGCTAGACTTTTGAAAAATTTTAAGTTGAACATTTGTGATACGACCTATCAAAATGGGTCAACACTTCAGCAGAAAACAGTGACTGAAAAAAACGACGAGTGTGTACTTCGCGGAATCCAGGAAGAAATTTCACTTACTTAGGCTTACTGTTTATTTGGGTGATCTGTCGAAGGTAGCGCCAGTGCACCAATGTATGTAACTGTATGAGATGAAAAAGTTCTGAAGAACGACCCGAATGCTAACAGGTCAAACGGTTTCTCAATTTTGCTTTTGAATTTTTAATGAATTTATAAAAATTGAATTGTGGCTCTTCGATCTACTGAGTCGTTTGGTTGTGGTTTCGAGAAGTTCTGGAGCCTCCAGCAGATTTTTGGGTCTTGCAGATTTGAAAAGATTGCTGAATGGCTATATTGAAATTGAGCACATGTTAATTCAGATTATTTGTTTTTGAGATTTTGTCAAAAAAATTTTGAAATTTGTTAGCTTACTAGAGTCCTCAATTTTTTCTGATGGGACTGTAAACCGTCATCATCTAATCACTTTAAGAGGCCGAAAATAAGGCATCACATAAACTTCAGCTTTTTGTACCTCATTGCTGTAAAATTTGAAAAAATCTTTAAAAATTCAAATTCTTGAAAATTTGCTAAAATAAAATAAAAATGATCTCCAGCGTCTATAGTTTGACCTGATGTGTATTCCTGATTGGGTAATTTTTAGGTTTTTCACTTTGCGGATTCCAATTGACTGTGAAGAAATTGAAATTGTTTTCTAATGTTAATTTTAAACTTATTGGATAAAAGTTATTTAATAAGTGGGATTGAATAAGTTGTGGGATGAAGTTGGGATATGCTTACATAATTTCAAGTTTCATTTTCATCTTAGGAAGGGCAGAGGAAAATTTCACTATTTATAAAAAAGGAGGTAATCAGTTCAAGAGGTCGAAAATAGGGCATAAATAAACTTCAGCTTTTTTTGTACTTCATTGCTGTCAAATTTGATAAATAATTTGTGTAAATAATTGGGGATATGCTTACATAATTTTGTAGTTTCATTTTCATCTTACACAGTCGTTGCATAGGACAATCACCGATGGTTATTATTTATCTTTTTCAGGGGGGGGGGGGGCACTCCGAAGCCCTCTTACTGGACTTTGCCTTGCCCAGAAAACCTACTTTCTCTCCGTACTGTTTTCGTGTACTTTTCTGAATCCAGGAAAAAATTTTACATACTTATTTGAGTGATCAGTTTAAGTTCTAGGAATTGGCTAATCAATATTCAAGACGTCAAAGATAGAGCGTAAATCAACTTAAGCATTTTACCTCATTGCTGTCAAATTTGAAAAATCGCCAAAAATTCAAATTCTCAAAAACTCGCTGAAATAACAAAAAATGATACCCAGTGCATGTGATTTGAGCTGGTCGTGTATTCATACTTGGATGATTTTTAGATTTTTCTCTTTGCTGTGCCCAAATTGACTGCTATAAAGAAATTGAAATTGCTTTTCTTTTACGTTGATTTGAAATTTGGGTAAAAAAAAGTTATGTTGATGGGATTAAATAATTGTGAGATGAAGTTGGGATATGCTTACTTAATTTTGAATTTTCATGGCGACTCTGGTTTCTGCGATGATTTCCACACATGGGTGAAATTCTTGATTCTAAACATGCGAAATGAAGTCTTCTTTCTGTCTCAACGCTTTCCAATTTCTTTTTTTTTTTTTTGTGGGAAATGACTGAAAAAAATTATATTTATGGACGTGAAATTCGAGTTTGTTGTGAATATTTGAATGATTTTCCGGCTTTTTTCTCTTACACACGCACCTACAGGAAATTTATTTCGTCATGTGACGTAGGTACGAGTAATTGAAGTTGTTTTCTTTAGTTCATTCTAAACTTGAATGAAAATTATATAAATATGACAGTTCCGTTATTCAAGATGGTAATAATGATTCAGCGCAATCATAGTTTACTACAGTACCCAATGCAATCGTACTTTTCATTACCTTTGTACGTGAATTGAGGGCACTAACAGTTTTGAAAGATGCATAAAACCTTTCGTGCCTAGATCAAGCCAAACAATAAAATTAGAAAAAATCACAGCTTTTGGTGAAGTGACAGTGCTCGTTTCTTTCTTTCAAAGTGAGTTTGGTGCTAAATGGCCAATGGGGTCAAATAACTACGGAAAGAAGCTGGGATATGCTTACATAACATTGAAGTTTCGTTTTCATCGATTAATTCCCACCATTTAAAGTTGATTACTGAAACTTCTTTGAAAGTTAAAACCACGAAAATTTGTTTACTTTTGAAAATCAAGTTCGTGTAGTCAACTTTGAGCTTTTGTTCGAGACAAAATGGAGGGGTGGGGGTCGCGATTTTTTTTGAAATTTTGCGAGATATTCTAATATTTCCTCGAAAGTATTTCAGTGAAAGTATACGTAAAAAATTGAAATATTGTGACAAAAATGTTTTTTAGACATGTGAAAAATTTCAAGTTCAACATTTGTGATACGACCTATCAAAATGGGCCATCATTTCAGCAGAAAACAGTGATTGAAAAAAACGACGAGTGTGTACTTCGCGGAATCCAGGAAAAATTTTTACTTACCTAGGTACTATTCATTTGAGTGATAAGTCAATGTCCGGATTCTCAATCGTAATTTCTTGTTACTGGATGAGCTAAAAAGGTTCTGAAGAACGGCCCGAACGCCAACAGGTCAAAATTAATTTTCTTAATTATTTTGCTTTGGAATTATTAAAAATTCAAGTGTGGCTCTTTGACCTTTTGAGTCGATTCGTGGAGGTTTCGAAGTGTTCTGGAATTTTCAAGAGATTTTTGTGTTTTGCAGATTTGAAAAGATTTCTATGAAGAGGGGCTATAATGAAATTCAGCACCTGTTAATTCAGATTATTTGTCTTTGAGATCTTGTCAATTGGGTTTGTTGAATATTTTTGTAATTCGTTGGTCTACTCAAGTCCATAATTCTTTCTGATGGGACTGTAAACCGTCATGTAAACAGTTCAAGAGGTCGAAAATAAGGCATGAATAAACATTCAGCTGTTTGCTCCTCATTGCTGTCAAATTTGAAACATCACCAAAAATTCTATTCCTCAAAATTCACTGAAATGAAAAAAAATATGCACAGCGTCTGTATTTGGACCTGATGGTGTATTCTTGATTGTTTTTTGTTTAGATTTTTCTCTTTGCGGAATCCAATTGACTGCGAAGAAATTGAAATTATTACCCAATGTTAATTTTAAACCATGGGTAAAAGTCATTTATAGCAAGTGGAATTACTTAAATAATTTGTGGAATGAAGTTGGGATATGCTTACATAATTTCAAGTTTTCATTTCCATCTTATTGTTAGTTTGATAACGTATTCAGTTTTGAAGGCATACGTTAGAAATCAGATAGGTATCTTTTAAAAAAATGCTTTATAAAACAAAAAAAATCCGCCAAGGTGAAAAAAAGAAGTCTAATTTAAAAAAAGTTCAATCAATCAGCTATCATTATCATCAACTACACAGTACACACATGTGTTACATCATTGGATAAGTTCACAATTCCTGAATTTAAAACTGATTTCAAAAAAATACACGATATGATGAAATTAACAAGAGTACCTACAACTTCATGTTCTCATCACTATTATCGAGTACCTGGGAATATTTTTGAAAACCAGCGTGAGTTTGGTAAAATCTACTTCATTACACCAGATTTACAAATTCAAAAATCAATTTCCGAAACGGGCTCAGTGCTTCGGTTTTTGAATTTGCAAATCTTATTTTATTTTTCATCAATTTCACACTGGTTTTCAAAAATGTTCTTAGGTACTCGGTAACAGTGATGAGAACATGAAGTTGTACCTTGTCAATTTCATCCACCATTTCCCCAAATTTGCAAAATTCGATAAACAATCTTAAAACTTTTTTTCAATAATATTCAATGGAAAAATAATTGATTGTGATGTGATCTGGTCAGATCGTAGTCTGATCAAAACTGCATCTAACCAGATTTAATTAAATCCGCTCAAATTTAATTAGATCTGATCTAACTTTTCCAAATACGATAGATTTTTTGGTCTAACTTTTTTTTTTTTTTTTGAAATGATATGAACGAGGAGAAAATATATTCAAACAAATTCACACGTTAATGTCATGATGTAAAGAAGTCCAAAAAGATCAAAAATCGCAGCTCAACTCTTTTTCTTTTGGCTTTAATTAAAGTGGTGAAAAAAATCATGGCAAATTTGAAACTCTAATCGAAATATTTCTCTTATTGCTCCAAAAAAAAGAAGATAAAAACAGCTCATTAGGGCGATTTTTTTTTTCAATTTTAATTTTTCGATTTAGAGCGATGCAATTCTTATGGTTCCAAAAAAATATTTTTCATTTTGAAAGGTTCAATACGATTATGAGGCAAAAATCAAACCCTGGCTCTACGCCCTTTTTTTGAAAAATTTTCGATATTCCCAACATCTGGAAAACTTCTGAAAACACATCAAAAAACAATGGAAACAATTTTTACGCATTCATCCACGAAGTTAGGTTCTAAGCCCACTCATAATTTGGAAATATTTCCGAAGATATAAATGAGAATAAATAACTGTGGAATGAAGTTGGGATATGCTTACATAATTTTGAAGTTTCATTTTTATCTTAAATCAGAGCCTCTCAAGCTTAACATAGTATTCATTCGTCTTATTATGTAAAGTTTTTCCTGAAAAATTGAGCTTCAAATGCAGTTGCTTTCTCTTTCAAAATGAATGAAAGTTCTCGAGAATGTTATACATCTGTGCTTTGTTTATTATGTCTGCAATTGAAGATATTAGAGTGTTTTTCAAATTTTAATGAATCATCGCTGTTTTAGTTTTGAAATTGGAATACCAAACGGCTTGTGTTGCTTGAAAATTTCTGAAACATGTCACATTTCCATTCATCTCATCTGTACGTTCTAGGATCAGTCACGATTCATAAAGTTTTTGTTGAATATCTTCGGGCATTAAATAACCGAAATGGTCAATTTTCATGACGCGAGCGCAAGAGTGCTATTTCTATCAAATAAAATGTGAAATTCTGGGATAATGTACAATTAACCACATATCACACAAAACGATTAGAAAGAAGTTAGGGTATACTTACTACTACCTATTATTACATACATGTTTTCATTATTGTTCCATTCATCTTTTAGGGGTTTTTCTGTGCGTTGAGAATTTTTAGTGCAACTTAATTTTGAGTTGAGAATCTAACATTTTCATCTATTTTTTTCAAGAGCCAACAACCTTGAAAATTCTACAATTAGGTAATTTACCAATAATTACTTACTAGTAGATGGACCTACCTATAGGTATAAAAAAAGGGGCACCCTTATTTTAAATGCAAAAAAATTACACTTTTGCTCATTGAGTAATAATTGTGAGAGAGTAAAATTTTGTACTCATGCTTTCTGAATTTCAGGATAATGTTTTAAAGTCACAGTTTTTTTTGCCTTCGCGAGTCTGTGTTTGATCTTTGATATCATTAGGAAGAGATTGAGAGAAAAAAGTGAAATAAAGAGTCGAATGGTATCTATTTGATTGAATCCAGCAAGTAATTTTACTTACTGTTCATTTGGGTTCTGAGTTTACTGAAATTTGCGAAAACCTTGAACCTGTACTGTCTATATTAAGTATGTACTTACGTTCTCAAATGCGCCTACAGAAAACGTTTCAATTTCTGAATTTCTTTTTTGAATGTTTAGTAAATTTTTAAAAATCTAATTTCTGATTTTTTGATTCTACTCTTTGGTTTCAAGGTGTTCTGGAGCGTCCAATAGGTTTTTTGTATACTGGAAAAGTTTGAGCAGGGACGTGAAATTGCTGAATGTACACTTTTTTATTTTTTTGTTAATTTTCAAATCTGTACATATCTTTTATCCAGAGCATCATAAAATTCAAGTCAACGAAAATGTATTATACATACATGATATGACGGACAATAATCAAAACTTGAAAAGCAACCAAAAATCATTAAGTTATAACCTTCTTGCAATCAGCAAATCGTGGTGCCAACTTTCTAAAATTCAAGCTTTTGATATACCAACCTTCTGAAGTCGGTTTTTAAATTTTTTGTGTTCGCAAATATTTAATCAGGGGGGGGGGTTGGAGGCGTGATACACTGATTTCGTAAAGTATATAAGCTCACGATTATGGACTAATAGAACTTTTTTTGAAAGTGAAAAAATCATGACAATTTTTTTTATTTTTGAATATAAAGTTCGTGTACTCAACGTTAAAATGATTTGAACTTTTTTTCAGAGCAATTAAGATACATTAGAGGAGAGCGGGGTTGCGATTTTTGATGTAATTTTGCGAGATTTTCTGTGTAATATCTGCTCGAAAATATTTCAATTATTTTGAGCCCAAAATTGGGTGCCAATTTTTAGGTTTTTTAAAAAAGTGTCATGCGATTTGCTAAAAATGAGTGTGGAAACTATACGCGAGAAATTGAAATATTTTGATGGAAATGTTTTTTGGATAGGTGAAGGATTTCAAGTTCAACTTGTTATGGTTTTCGGTATTTTTGAAAAAATTGTGATACGACCTATCATTTATCAAAATGTGTCAACGTTTCTGCAGAAAACAGTGATTGAAATGAAAATGAGTGTGTACTCCAATGAATCCAGGAAGAAATTTTACTTACTTACTGTTTATTTTGGTGATCAGTTTACTGTTGTTAGATATACAAATTCGTTGTCAATGGCTGAGGTAAAACAGTTCTGAAGATCGTCCCGAACTCCAACAGGTCAAATTTCGGAAATTTCAGCAGAAAGCAAATGTTGAAAAAATAGATTCAGCTGTATATAGGTACTTACTTCACTTGAACACAGGAAGAAATTTTATTTACTGTGTATTAGGGTGATGATCAGTTTATATTACTTGATGTGGTTGGTGGAACTTTATGATTATTGTTTTTTCTTCTCTTTCTTCCTACAACTGGATGAGCCAATAAAGTTCTGAAGAACATGAACGCCAACGGTTCAGATTTTGATTTATTGATTTTGCTTTTGAATTACAATTTTTTTTTCAACTTTAAATGTGCCTCTTCGACCTACTGAGTCGATCGGTGGTGGTTTCAAGTTGTTCTGGAGCCTCCAATGACATTTTTGGGTTTTGCATGTTTGAAAAGATTGCTACGAAGAGGGATATAATGAAATTCAGCATCTGTTAATTCAGATTATTTGTCTTTGAGACCTTGTTAATTGGGTTTTGACAACAATTTTTGAAATTTGTTTGTTCACCCAAGTCGACAATTATCTCTGATGGGACTGTAAATCGTCATCTAATCAGTTCAAGAGGTGTAAAATAGGGCAATAATCAACTTCAGCTTTTTGTAGCTCATTGCTGTCAAATTTGAAAAATCGCCTCAAATTCAAATTCTCAATATTTTGGTGAAATGTAAAAAAAACTGATACCCAGCGCCTGTGATTTGACGTGGTTGTGTATTTCTACTTGGATGATTTTTAGATTTTTTCGTTGCAGTTTCAGTTTCCAAATTGACTGCGAATAAATTGAAATTGCTTTTCTTATAAATGTCAATTTAAAAGTTGAGTAAAAGTTATGTCTATGGGATTAAACAACTGCTGTGGAATGAAGTTGGGATATGCTTACATAATTTTGAAAGGTGCTTAGGTACATAATTTCGGTGTGTCATGGTGCGTGCATATGCAGTTTTACGGATTGTTCCTCCCAGGCTTCCATGAAAGCTCAGTGTCGGGGATGGTTTCCAAGCATGGGTGATGTTCTTGGTTCTAACTAAGTATATGAATGACTAAAAATTCGTATTAATCGCTATAATAAAAAAAAAATGATATTCATGGACGTGAAATTTAATTTTGTTGTAAATATTCGGATGATTTTTCGACAGTGGATGAAAATGATAAGTACATTATAAATTAAATACATATGAAAATTTCGTCATTCAAAGTGGTCATGATTTAGCGCAGTCATTTTTTACATGATCAGCGGGCATCAACAGTTTTGGAAGACGCAGAAAACTTTTCATACCGAGATCAAACCAAACAATAAAATCAGAAGAAATCACAGATTTCAGTGAAGTTACAGTGCTCGTTTCTTTTTTTCAAAGTGAGTTTGGTGGTTATAAATGGCCAATGGGTTGAAGTTGGAGTCGCTTAAAGTTGACTACTAGAACTTTTTTGAAAATTGAAAACCACGAAAATGTAACATTTCTGGAACTACAGTTCGTGTTAGGCTAACTTTAAAATGATTTGAACTTCTATTCGAGGCAAGATAGAGGCATGGGGTCACGATTTTCGATGAAATTATTCGCGAGATATTGGTTCTAATATTTCCTCAAGAATATGTATTTTTTAAAACATTTTTGAATTATTTTGCATTTAAAATTGGGTCCCGATTTTTAGAGTTTTTGATAAAATGTCATGCGACTTACTAAAAATTAGGTAGTTAGTTGAAATTATACGCGAGAAATTCAAGTAGGTATTGTGAAGAAAATGTTTTTTGGACATGTGAAGAATTTTAAGCTAAACGTGTCATGGTTTTTTGTTTTTTTGAAAAATCGTAATAGGTATTACGAACTATCAAAATGGGTCACAATTTCTGCAGAAAGTAGAGATTGAAAAAAAAAGAGTAGTGTGTACTTCACGTAATTCAGGAAGAAATTTTACTTACTGTTTTCTGGAAGGACCAGTTAATGCATGTATTTTTACTATGTACATATTACAGTTTTTGTTCGTTTACTGGAGAATTATGGGTAAGGGGTATTTGGATGATCCATACACTTCCTAATTTTTGACAAATTGTTAAAAATTGGTCGGTTCAATTTTACTTACTTACTGTTTATTTGAATGATCAGTTATCTATCTATAGATATTATCATTCGTAATTTGCTGTCACTGGATAAGCTAAAAAGTTTCTGAAGAACGTCCCGAACGCCAACAGGTCCAAATTTGGTTTTTTCAATTTTGCTTTTGAATTACTAAAAATTCAAATGTGGCTCTACGACTTACTGAATCGATTGGTAGTAGTTTTGAACTGTTCTGGAACCTCCAAGAGATTTTTGGGTTTTGCAGATCTGAAAAGATTGCTAATGGCTGTATTCAAATTCAGCACCTGTTAATTCAGATCATTTGTCTTTGAGATCTAGTCAAGTGGGTTACCTATGTAGGTAAAAAAATTTTAAATTCGTTAGTCTATTCAAGACCACAATTTTTTCTGATGGGACTGTAGGTAAACCGTCATCTGATATGTTCACGAGGTCAAAAATAGGGCATAAATAAACTTCAGCTTTTTGTATGTAGGTACTTCATTGCTGTAAATTTGAAAAATCGCCAAAAATTCAGTTCTGAAAAATTTACTGAAATGAAAAAAAATCATGTGTATTCCTGATTGAGTCATTTTTAGGGTTTTCTCTTTGTGGAATCCAATTGACTGCGACGAAATTGAAATTATTTTCTAATGTAATTTTTAACTTTGGTAAAAGTTATACGTATATAGGTAAGTGAGATTCAATAATTCGTGGAATGAAGTTGGGATATGCTTAACTTACATAATTTTGAAATTTCATTTTCATCTTGCATCCATAGCATAGGATTCGACTTACTTATCTGTAAAGTTTTTCTTAAAAATTGAGCTTTAAATGCTGTTGCTTTCTCTTTCAAAATGGAACAAAGTTCTCGAGAATGTTATCAGTGCTTTGTTCACTACCAAAAATTACTAGTAGGTGGACCTACCTATAGGCATGAAAAAGAGCCATCCTTATTTTAAATGCATAACACTTTTGCTCATTGAGTAATTCTTGTGAAAGAGTAAAATTTTGTACTCCTACTCATGCATTCTGAATTTCACGAAAATGTTTGTAAGTCACAGTTCTTTTTGCCTTCGTAAGTCTGTGTTTGATCTTTGATATCATTAGGAAGAGATTTAAAGAAAAAAGTGAAATAAAAAGATGAATGGTACTTATTTGATTGAATCCAGCGAGAAATTTTACTTACTGTTCATTTTGGTTTTGAGTTTACTTACTTGGAAATACCGATATCTATAAGTATGTATGATGTATGTAGGTACGTTCCCAAACGCGTCTAAGGAGACATTCCAATTTCTGAATTTCTTTTTTGAATGTTTAGTAAATTTTTAAAAATCTAATTGCGGTTCAATTCCTTGGAAAAATTAGAGTTTGCTGAAATTGACGTAGAAAGCAAAAATTTTGATTCTATTCTTTCGACTTAGGTACGAGTCTGTATACTGAATCAATTGCTGGTGGTTTCAATACTGTTCTGGATATTTTTGAAAAATTGTAATACGAAATATCAAAATGGGTCAAAATTTCTGCAGAAATAAAGAGATTGAAATAAAATGATGAATGTGTTCTTCACGGAATCCAGGAAGAAATCTTACTTACTGTTCTCTTGAATGACCAGTTTGTGCATTAACTGGAGAAAAGTTACTTTTTGTCTACTGGAAAATTATGGGTAAGGGGAATTTGGATTATCCACACTTCCTAATTTCTGACGAATTGTTCAAAATTGGTAAGGAGTTGCGATAAGGCCATTTTTTGGCCCCACCTAGTTTTCAACTCGACCACTCTAAAAATGTTGTAATAAATGTCCGAAATACGAATCCGTAATTAGTTAACCCAAAATGAGCATTTTTTGGGCTGCAGGGGTTCACAAAGTTGCGCATAAGAAAATAATTTTGGGAACCACTGAGTATTATTTTCAAAAACTTTTTTGGCGTAAAATATCTTTTTGAATCAGATAAACGTTATGTGAGGTGATTTTCTTACATTCGACCCTCGGGTACAGAAATTGGGGGGTTTCAATTTTTTGAAAATTTTGGAACCGCCATTTTGATCCTACCCCTTTGAACCTCGCTAAAAAGCTTTTTACAGTTCATTAGTATCTGAAAGACCTCCATCCTACCAAATTTTGAGCTCAATAAAAATTTTCGCTGGTACTCAAAAATCCAATTTTCCAATTTTTCGTAATTTCGATATTTTGGAAACCCCTGGAAAACTAGAAGCCTGGGATTTGCGCCAAACGTAACGTTTTGAGGTATATATTCGATTATTTAGATGAAAAAGTTGAATTAAGCTCCCTGTATATTCGTAATTTTGAACCCTTTTTTTAGAGCTCCCCATTTTAGGCATCCCTAAAAAAGGCGTTTATGCGTAGTTTTTGAAATAAATTGAAGAATTTAGATTTAAAACACACTAGCAAGTGCTCGATAATTTTTCGAATGATTTTTCCACTAACTTTCGAAATTGGGCTATTTTGGGTCAAATTCTGATATTTAACTCTTCGAAAATACGTTAAAATCACGTTTTCACGAGTTAAACGAGGTAAAATTCTCAGAATTTGACCCAAAATAGCTGAATTTCGAAAGTTATAGGGAAAATCATATGAAAAATTCTCGAGCACTTGCTAGTGCTTATCAAATGCAAATTATTCAATTTATTTGAAAAAATATGCATAAACGCCTTTTTCAGGGGTTCCTAAAATGGGGCGCTCTAAAAAAAGGGTTCAAAATTTCAAATATACAGGGAGCTTAATTGAACTTTTTCACTTGGATAATCGAATATATACCTCAAAACGTTACGTTTGGCGCAAATCCCAAGCTTCTAGTTTTCCAGGGGTTCCCAAAATATCGAAATTACGAAAATTTGGAAAATTGGATTTTTGAGTACCAGCGAAAATTTTTATTGAGTTCAAAATTTGGTAGGATGGAGGTCTTTCAGATACTAATAAACTGTGAAACTCTTTTTAGCGAGGCTCAAAGGGGTAGGTTCAAAATGGTGGTTCCAAAATTTTCAAAAAATTGAAACCCCCCCAATTTCTGCCCCCGAGGGGCGAAATTAGGATAATCACCTCACATAATGTTTATCAGGTTCAAACAGATATTTTACGATAAAAAAGTTTTTGAAAATAATACTTAGTGGTTCCTAAAATTATCTTTTTATTCGCAACTTTGGGAACCCCTGGAGCCCAAAAAATGGTCATTTTGGGTTAAATAACCATGGATTCGTATTTTGGACATTTATTACAACATTTTCAGAGTGGTCGAGTTTAAAACTAGGTGGGGCCAAAAAAATGGCCTTATCGCAACTCCTCCTTTCAGATCAAAAAATGGCGCAAATCTCTTCAATTTGAACACAGTACCAATTGCTTATCTTCAAAATTGAAGGGGCAATCTTGATTCAAAATTTTCAAATTTCGAGTCCCCAAATTTGAATTTTTAAATTGTGTCGCCACTTCAATTTTGAAGATATGTGATTGGTCGTATAATAACATTAAGTAATTTGTTTGTCTGCTTGATTACTATACGAGTTAGGAGTGATTTGAAAGACACAAATATTTTCTCATTATTGGCAAATTTTTCAAAATTGGTAAAAATTTTAGTTCGAAAAAAATGGTGTAATTCCTTCAATTCACAGACAGCAAGAAGATGTTTGTATCATTGAAAAAATGCCCTCAACACATCGTACTCGAGTAGATGAACAAAACAAGTTATTGTTACAAACTGTCCATCTTCGAAATTATTGATGGCGCAAACACAGTTTGAAAATTTAAATTTGGGTCACTCGAAAACTGGAAAATTTTGAATCAAGTTTGCCCCATGAATTTTGAGGACAGGCAATTGGTCATGATAAGATTTTTTGTTCGTAAACTCGAGTACCATGGGTTATGAGCATTATTTAAATGATTCAACAAGTTCTTATAATTTTGATGAATTTTTTAAAATTGATAAATTTCCGGTTTGGCGGAGCACATAATATAGCTCCATTTTACAAAATAGGCAACTTATCATAATGGTGTGCTTTGTTTGTCTTCTCCAGTTGAATCTAAGTACGTATTGTGAAATTATTGCCCACGGTTCTTTCAACACCCTAATATTACATACCTACGTATTTGATGAACGAAAATTGAAATCTGAAACAGATTAAAACTTGAAAAGCAATCAATGATCATAAAGTAATAACCTTCTTGTAATCTGCATGTGGACAATGTAGTGTCAATTTTTTTTGGATTTACCTAAGTATACTGTTCTCGAGTTGTTTAATTTTCTTTTTTGCAATTTTTTAGTTATGGGAGGGATGGGAGGACGGTAAAGCACAGATTTAAACGGTATAAAGCTCAAAATAATTGAATAATAAAATTTTTTCGAAAGTGAAAAATCATGAATTGTATTTTTGAAAATGAAATGTGTGTAGTCAACGTTAAAATGATTTGAACTTTATTTCAGAGCAAGATATAGAGGAGCAGGGCCGTGATTTTTGATGAAATTTCGCGAGATATATTCTAATACTTACCTCCTCAAAAATATTTCGATTATTTTCAGCCCAAAATTGGGTGCCAATTATTAGGATTTTTGAAAAAGTGTCTTGCGCGACTTGCTAAAAATGAGTTGAAATTATACGCCAGAAATTCAAATATTTTGAAGAATATGTTTTTTGGACATGTGATGGATTTCAACTTTATCCAGTTCAATACGTCTTGGTTTTCAGTATTTTTGATAAAATTGTGATACGACCTATCATTTATCAAAATGTGTCAACATTTCAGCAGAAAACAGTGCCTGAAAAAAAGATGAGTTTGTACTTTAAACCCAGGAAGAAATTTTACTTACTACTGTTTATTTGGGTGATCTGTTTAGCATTTTTCTATTCCGCCGGTTGAATTTTTAAAAATTCAAGTTGTGGCTGTTCGACCTACTTAGTCGATTGGTGGTGATTTCGAGCTGTTCTGGAGCCTCCAAGAGATTATTGGGTTTTGCAGATTTGAAAACAGTATAGAGGAATGAAATTCAGCACCTGTTAATTCAGATTTTTGTCTTTAGGATCCTTTCAATTGAGTTTGGCGAAAATTTTTGAAATTCGATGTGATCAACGCGATGTTTCATGTAGGTCATTAAATAATCTCTTGCATGGGTAAATCTACATACCTATTTCTTATTATGTTATCTATGCTCTGTTTATTACGTCTGAAATATTGAAGACGTTTAAGGTGTGTTTTCAAAATAAATCATTAGGTAGGTAGAGGTACTACCTTAGTTTTGAAATTGGAATAGCAAACGACTTATTTGTGCTGCTTTAAAATTTCTCCAACATGGCACAATTCCATTCAACCCATCCGTACGTTCCAGGGGTGACGATTCGTGAAGTTTTTGATGAATAATAATCATTTAATAAACGAAATCGTTAATTTTCATGAAATGAGCGCAGGATCGCTGTAGCTTTCTATTAAAATGAGGTTGAAATTCAAGATAATTGAAGTAAGTACTCAAAATGATTAGAGAAAAGTTAGAGTATACTTACATGCTTATAACAAGACGTACTTAATTAAACAAGAAACAATGTGCTCTCTAAATTTAAAGCAGTCAAATTTCACTGCTTAGCAGTCACGACATTTTGCCTTTTTAAAGCAGTAGTTTTTTTTACTGCAAAACAGTGAAAAATTACTGAATTGGTCAGTCAAAATGATTTTTTACTGACCAACTCAGTAATTTTTCACTGTTTTGCAGTAAAAAAAAACTACTGCTTTAAAAACGCAAAATGTCGTGACTGCTAAGCAGTGAAATTGACTGTTTCAAATTTAGAGAGTGACACGGGTAGACCTGGACCGAGTTTCATTTTGAACTTTTTTGTGAGAATTCTACCCGAATTGGAAAAATCCAAAAATCTGTGAGTGAAATGGCTGCTGAACAGCTCCAAACTACCACCATATCAGCTCATAAAGAGGTCGAAAATGAGGCACAAACAAATTTCAGATTTCTATCTCAAGATTACCAGATTTCAATTTGGAGGAAATAACTGAAAATTCAAATTTGGAAAAATTTTCCAAGATAAAAAAAATTACTCATAGGTACCTACAGGAAATTTATTTTGAAATAAAATAACACGTTGTCTACTCGACTAAATTAAACAGAATGAGAAAAGTTCTCGACTCGTTGAGATGTCTCGGAAACATGACATCGAAGCCAGAAATTACTCAAAACCGGTTGGCTTTCTGATTAAAGCCAAACACTCGCGACTGGGTAGGTAGGTAAATACACTGAAGATAGGTGGGTACTTACACAAACATACGATTCTTCCATTTAAATATAACCGACGTTCCTCTTGGTTTTTACTGAAACATATTCCAAACAATATTATCGACAGAATAAATCACAGATTTCACTGAAGTCACAGTGCTCGGTTTGTTCTTTCAATGTGAGTTTGGAGCCTATAAATGGCCAATGGGGTTAAATAACTGCGGAAGAAGTTGGGATAATTTATTCTTACATAACTTTGTAGTTTCGTTTTCATCGATTATTAACAATACAAAGCCTTTTGAAAATTTCAACAGTCACCTGATCTCTTGTTTCTGCTCGTTAAATATTAAAAGCATTCTTAAAATATTTTAAAATATTGCAAAAGTTCAAAAACTGTTACCCCACTCCTCTGTACTGCTCCAAAAATTAGAAAAGTTAAAAACTTGGTACGAAATTTTTTTACTTTTGAAAATCAAGTTCGTGTATGTAATAGTCAACTTTAAAATGTTTTGAATCTTTTTCGAAGCAAGATATGTAGAAGGACAGGGGTGCGATTTTTGATGAAATATCGCAAGATATTCTACATAAAACTTTCTCGAAAATATTTTTTGAGCATTTTTGAATTATTTTGAACCCAAAATTGGGTGTCGATTTTTAGGATTTTTTAAAAAAGTGTCATACAACTAGCTACTAAAAAGGAGTTGAAAGTATACCTACGCAAAAAATTGAAACTGTGACGAAAATGTTTTTTAGACGTGTGTAAAATTTCAAGTTGAAATTTGTCACAAGACCTATCAACATGGGTCAACATTTCAGCAGAAAAAAGTGATTGAAAAAAACGACGAGTATACTTCGCGGAATCCAGGAAGAAATTTTACTTACCTATGCTTTATTTGAGTGATCAGTTAGTAATTTCTTGCCGCTAGATGAGCTGAAAAGATTCTGACAAACTTCCCGAACGTCAACAGGTCAAAATTCGGTTTTTCTATTTTGCTTTTGAATTATTAAAAATTCAAGTGTGGCTCTTCAACCTACTGAGTCGATTAGTGGAGGTTTCGAACTGTTATGGAACATCCAACAGATTTTCGTGTTTTGCAGATTTGAATAATGAATATATTGCCAATGGCTATATTGAAATTCAGCACCCGATAATTCAGATCATTTGTCTTTAAGATCTTTTCAGTTGGGTTTGGTGAAAATTTTTGAAATTTGTTAGTCTAATAGTAGACCATTTTTTCCCATCGGACTGTAAACTGTTATCTTACCTATCATCAATTCAAGAGGTCGAAAATAAGGAGTTGATTTAACTTTAGCTTTACCTATGTATCTAATTGATGTGAAATTTGAAAAATCGCTAAAAATTCAAATTCTCAAAAATTCACTGAAATAAAAAAAAATGATACCCCGCGCCTGTGATTTGATCGGGTCGTGTATTCCTACGAGTATTTGGGTGATTTTTAGATTTTTCTCTTTGCAGTACCCAAATTGACTGCGAAGAAATTTAAAATTTCTTTTCTTATGGTTTCGTTTTCATCGATTGAATTACTACAGTCACCTGGTCATTTACTTACTTCTGAAAATCAAGTTCGTGTATTTTACCTTTAAAATTATTTGAGCTTTTACTCGAGGCAAAATAGAGGGGCGGATTCGCGATTTTTGTTGAAATTTCGCGAGATATTCTAATACTCATCTACTCGAAAAGATTTCAATTATTTTTAGCCCAAAATTGGGTCCATGCGATTTGCTAAAAATGAGTTGAAATTATACTTACGCGAAAAATTAAAATATTTTAACGAAAATGTTTTTTGGACATGTGATAAATTTTGAGTTCAACATATTATCTACTGTCATGGTTTTTGGTATTTTTGAAAAATTGTAATACGAACTATCAAAATTGGTCAAATCTGAGATTGAAAAAAATATGAGTGTACGTGTATTATTTCACGGAATCCAGGGAAAAATTTTACTTACCTACTGTTTTCTTGGGTGATAATGAGTTAGTAGACAGGTTTTTCATATGTAACATATTTTGTTCGTCTACTGAAGAATTATAGGTTAGTGGTATCATTTGAATGATCCATACACTTTCTAATTTTTGACGAATTGTTCAAAATTGGTGAACTTCAATTCAAAATCAATTTGCACTCAGTAAGAAAATGTTTGTATTATTTAAGTAATGCCCTTGACCCATCAATATTATTTTAGTTCGAAAAATGATGAAATTTCTTCAATTCCAAAACAGCAAGAAAATGTTTGTATTATTCAAAAGATGTCCTCAACACGTGGTACTCGAGTAGATGAACAAAACAAGTTATTATGAGAAACTGCCTATCTTCAAAATTGAAGGTGCAAACACAGTTTAAAAATTCACATTTGAGGCTCCTCGAAAACTGAAAAATTTTGAATCAAGTTTGTCCCTTAAATTTTGAGGACAGGCAATTGGTCATGATAAGATTTTTCGTTCGTAAACTCGAGTATACTAATACTATGGGTTAAGAGCATCATTTAAATGATTCAACAAGTTCTTACTTTCGATGAATTTTTTCAAAATTGGTAAATTTCCGGTTTGGCGGAGCACATAGGTAATATAGCTCCTTCATTTTACAAAATAGGCAACTTATCATATTAATGTGCTTTGGTTGTCTTCTCAAGTTGCATCTATGTATTGTGAAATATTATTGTCCACGTTTCTTTCAACATCCCTAATATTACATATTTGATGGACGAAAATTGAAATCTGAAAAAGATTAAAACTTGAAAAGCAATCAATGATCATAAAGTAATAACCTTCTTGTAATCAGCATGTGGACAGTAGTGTACATTTTTTATGAAACTCGGGTTGTTTAATTTATTTTCTTTGCAATTTTTTATTAACGGGAGGGATGGGAGGCGGGTAAAGCACGGATTTAAACGGTATATATGCTCAAAATAATTGAATAATAAAATTTTTTTGAAAGTGATGACACTTTTTTCACTTCTGAGAATAAAGTTCGTGTATTCGACGTTAAAATAATTTGAACTATTTTTTAGAGCAAGATACAAAGGAGCAGGGTCGCGATTTTTGATGAAATTTCGCGAGATATTCTAATATCTCCTCGAAAATATTTCAATTGTTATGAGCTCAAAATGGGGTGCCGATTATAGGATTTTTGAAAAAGTGTCATGCGACTTGCTAAAAATGAGTTGAAACTATACGCGAGAAATTCAAATATTTTGGCGAATATGTTTTTTGGACATGCGAAGAATTTTAAGTTCAACTTGTTACTTACGGTTTTCGGTATTTTTGAAAAAATTGTGATACGACCTATCATTTATCAAAATGTGTCAATATTTCAGCAGAAAACAGTGCTTGAAAAAAAGATGAGTGTGTATACCTTACTTCACTATATCCGGGAAGAAATTTTACTTACTACTGTTTATTTGGGTGATCAGTTTAGTATTTATATTTTTCTCAATTTTGACTTTTGAATTCTTAAATATCCTAATTGTGGCTCTTCGACCTCCTGAGTCGATTAGTGATGGTTTCGGGCTGCTCTGGAGCCTCCAAGAGATTTTTGGATTTTGCAGATTTGAAAATTATTACAAGATGAATGGTAAGTATTTCATTGAATCCAGGAAGAAATTTTACTTACTTACTGTTCATTTGGGTTATAATCGTAAGGTATTGCGGTCTATCTTTAGGCTCTAATTTTGTTTCAGAATTCATAAAAACGTTCCAAAAGCGCCAACAGGACAAATTTCAAAGTCCAAATGTGGTTCCATCTCATGAAAAAATTTGAGTTTGCTCGAATTGTCGTAGAAAGCAAAAATTTTGATACTACTCTTCTTTAGCGACTTACCTTCCAGGGGTGATGATTCATAAAGTTTTTGATGAATATTAAGCATTTAATAAACGAAATTGTCAATTTTAATGAAATGAGCGCAGGAGCGATGTGGCTTTCTTATAAAATGAGGTCGAAATACAAGGATAATTGAGATAGTTACACAAAATGATTAGAAATGAAGTTAGGGTATACTTACATGCTTACTACGTTAGTACTCAATTAAATCCTTTTGAAAAATTTTCGATATTCTTAACATCTTGCAATGTTGGTCTTTCTGTAAGTGTATGTGTTGAAAATAATGTAAAATTCGAGTCATTATTTTTATTTATTTATTTCATCGTAAATACGCGTAATTCTTCGTATTATCGCGATACATTGTATAGGTTACAATTCCGAGAAGTCAACAAACATCTCCGATGACTTTTAGATTTTTCTGTTCGAGTATTATTACCGTTTTACGTTTTCCGTTCGCATTATGGCGATTTTCATTCGTTTTATTTTATTGTACATTTTATATTAGTGTAAATATGTTCGAATACATTTTTTATTTCGAATTGTGCACCGTATTTCAATAGGTTATGGGCTACAGACGCGTTACACTGTGCCTATTCGAGATAAAACGCTAATCGAGATGTATTTCGTTCCGTTCGTTATCTAATTCGAATTCGAAGGTTCATGTGCGGTTGTATTATTTGAAAATTAGATCGCAGTCGTTAGCTGTTGATATCTAATCGCGCGTTATCATTCGACGTACAGAGTGTGGATTGCAGTTGTGAGCTGTTGAAATCCATATTCACCTAATTGTATCATGGATTATATCAAGGGTATAAAGCCTCTGTCCTGTTCCAGTGATTGGCCGTCATGGAAAGATAAAGTGCTCGACGTACTCGCCTTATTTAATGCCGTGGACATCGTCGAAGGTAAATCAACCTGCCCAGATGAACCAAAAACGACCGATACCGCCGCCGACGCAGCCGAAAGACGTAAGTTGATTGTAACATGGCAAAAATCTTCGCACCAAGCGAAAATAATCATTTCCCAAACCGTTTCCGAAGAGCTACACAGTCGAATCGCTGGTAGGCTCTCTGCGCGCGAAGCATGGCAAGTGCTTACGAAGGAATTCGATGACAAGGCAGAAGACCAAATATTCCGCGAATGCCTGAATTTCTTTGGTACCAAGTGGAATGATTACGAAGATGCGCCCTCTGTTGTTGCTCGAATTAAAAATCAACATCGTGAATTTCGAGCTGGTCTGGAAAATCGAAAAATCGAGACAGTCGATAAGCAGTTAGAAATTTTATTCGTTTCGAAAGTATTACACATTCTTCCGAGTCGTTTCGAAGCTTTTAAATTGAGCTACCTTCTTCTCAATGCTCAAGCTGATAAGTCACTAAGCAATTTGTCCGATTCGCTTATCATGCACGAGCGTAACGTCGCACCAGTACATAGTTCAACGTTGTCATCGTCATCAGAAGCTATGTTCGCTAAATCTGGTCAGAAGAGTGGTTCGAATGTCGTCGCGAAAACGTCTGGTGATCAATCTGTTCGAAATCATCAGAGAAACGCTCAAGTGTGTAAATACTGTTCTGGGAAAGGGCACTGGCTCAAAAAGTGCTCACAGTGGATCAACGACGGTAAACCACCCTTTCCTGCTCGAGCTAACGATACTTCAGGTTGTTCGCCTCAAGTCAACGTTTCTGGTTGTTCGCCAAAACTCAACGATATCGATTCAGAACCTAAAAGCGCTCTACTCGCCGATTGTGAGCAACTGAATCTCGTTACATCTTCGTCAGATCAATCTTGGCGGATTGACAACGGTGCAACGAAGCACATTACGTCGAATCGAGAATGGTTTCACACGTACGAAACATTTTCAAAACCGAATTACGTCAAAGCAGCTGGCAGTCGCGTCACAGCAGTTGGTCATGGATCGATCGAAGTTGCTAGCTTCGTAAATGGTCAACTTGTCAAGTTCGATTTGACTGACATATGGCACGTTCCAGGTATTTCGAAGAATTTGTTCTCAGTCGTCGCGGCTCATGATAAAAAGCCAGAAAGCAGATTTTATTCGAATCCTACATTCTGCAAATTCGAGGCAGATAATCGCGTCATGTTCACCGGTACAAGATCGAAAAATGGTTCTCTTTTCAAAGCGTCGTTCGAGACCATTTTGCCAGAACCGCAGGTGAATGCTGTTGAGAGCAGTGAAATCGTGCAACTTTATCACGAACGATGGGGCCATATCGATAAAAATCACGTTCGAGCTAAACTTGCAGAATTGGGCCTGAAGAAACGATCACAGGAAACTAAAACCAATTTGAGCAAACCCTGTCAGTTCGATAAAGTTCATCGCGAAACGTTCGAAAAACGTTCTTCGACCAGAGCAGTTGGTGAGCTGCTATCTGGTGATGTTTGCGGGCCATTTGATTGCTCCTTCGGTGGTCGCAAATATCTCATCGTTATCAAAGATGATTATTCGAATTATCATCATACGTTCGTCGAACGATCCAGTCACGTCAAAATCTGGATAAAAAGGTTCTCGAAGGTTACCTCGTCGGATACGATGGTGATGAGCAATATCGAGTTTACATTCCAGAGAAACGTGACATTGTTATTTCGAAAGATGTCACTTTCTATGAGAAACTTCGAGATTGCGACCAACGAGTTACCATTCCGATCAATCGAGATTTGTTAGGTCCAATTGATAACGATACCGATACCAATACCGAAAGCAGGGATGTGAAGAAAATGAAAAGTGCATCTTCTACGTTGAAGTCATCACCTGTTACGCCGAAATCTTCAACTAAATCGACTAATTCGACTCCGAGAAGTTCACTGAAATCATCGAATAGTTCTTTGCTCGAGAATGACGAATTCGATGACGCTAACGATATTATCAACGACGATCTAGAAGAAACCGAACTTCTGTCTAGATGGAGAAATTTACGCGATAAAAATCGTTCAAAATCTCAAGATGTCAACGATCACGCTAATTGCGTTGAGATTGAGATTTTCATGGCTGAAATAGAAGCTTCACCGAAATCGTACGCAGAAGCTGTTCGAAGCCAACCTCGTTCAAATTTGAAAGACCCTATGGACACCGCAATCCGTTCCATAGCCGCTAACGATGCGCCGGACTTGCGTTCAAGATCTCCGGGAAAGCGATCAGACATCGATAAGTCTGATATTTCCATTCGATCATCAATCAGCAGCAAACGAGCTGCTGTTACGTCGCCAGAGACACGTCGATATCTCTCTGGAAAACCCTACCAACAAAAACGTCAGCTGTCTACATCACGTAAATGGAGACAGCTCTAGTGTTCCAGCTCGCCGGATGTCTGAGTTCGATTCACTCGACAACTGGCGTATCTTATTCGAATATGCTGACGCGGCGATTTGTGGATCCAGGTAGCTGATCGAGTTACTTATCCGAGTTCATCGCCGCTATTGAAGCATCTTTAACATCGACCAAATTCGAGGATACATGATCAACGTTTTTCATGTTTGTACGGAGCAGTTTTTATTTTTGCTCGATAATTCTCGAATTAGGGAAAGTGTTGAAAATAATGTAAAATTCGAGTCATTATTTTTATTTATTTATTTCATCGTAAATACGCGTAATTCTTCGTATTATCGCGATACATTGTATAGGTTACAATTCCGAGAAGTCAACAAACATCTCCGATGACTTTTAGATTTTTCTGTTCGAGTATTATTACCGTTTTACGTTTTCCGTTCGCATTATGGCGATTTTCATTCGTTTTATTTTATTGTACATTTTGTATTAGTGTAAATATGTTCGAATACATTTTTTATTTCGAATTGTGCACCGTATTTCAATAGTATGAAGGTCTCCAAAAGTTGAAAAAAATCACAAATAAAAAAGTTGAGTCTGTAACAATTTTTTAGTTTTCAATTTTTATGTCAGAATATGTTTCCTATCTTTGAGAAAGCTCAAGCTCTAATTTTGAATCAGTAATGGAAACGTGAAAATTGGAATTAAAAAAAATTAAAATTTCAATTTTTGGGGGTTTTCTGTACCTATGTTGAGAATTTTTAGAATCGCTTAATTTTGAGTTGAGAATTTCAACATTTTCATCGATTTTTTTAAGAGCCAACAACCTAGAAAATTCTACAATTAGGTAAGTAATTTGCCAATAATTACTAGTAGGTGGACTTACCTATAGGTATAAAAAAGAGCCACCCTTATCTTAAAATGCATAAACATTACACTTTTGCTCATTGAGTAATAATTGTGAGAGAGCAGAGAGCAAAATTTTCTACTCATGCTTTCTGAATTTCACGAAATTTTTTTCAAGTCACAGTTTTTTTTCCTTCCCAAGTCTGTGTTTGATAATTGAGAGATTGAAAGAAAAAAGTGAAATAAAAAGATGAATGGTACCTGCATGATTGAATCCAGAAGAAATTTAACTTACTGTTCATTTGGGTTCTGAGTTTACTGAATTTATCTGTCTGGATCTCTTTATTGAATGTTTAGTAAATTTTTAAAAATCCAAATGCGATTCGATTCCTTGAAAAAATACCAGTCACAAGAAATTGACGTAGAAAGCAAGAATTTTGATTCTACTCTTCTTCCGACCTAAGTATTGAATCGATTGGTGATGATTTCAAGCTACTCTGGAGCTTCCAATATGTCTTTTGGATTTCCCTAGGGTTTGAAAAGATTTCCATACAGGGGACTAAAATGAAACTTGATAACATGGAAGTTTCATTTTCATCGATTGATGGTACAGCGCCTTATAGAAATTTCAACAGTCATTTGAATACTTTTTTTTACCTGTTGAATAATAAAAACATACTTGAAAAATTGTAATATTGAATGAAATTATTTACTTCTGAAAAAAAATATGGTGTAGTCAACTTTAAAACGATTTGAACTTTTTTCGCGACTTTTGATTAAATTTCGCCAGATATTCTAATATTATTTCCTCGAAAATATTTTCGAGCATTTTTGAATTATTTTGTAACCAAAATGGGATCTTTATTTTTAGGATTTTAAAACTAATCTCATGCGACTTGCTAAAATAAGTTGGCATTATGCGCGAGAAATTAGCTCAACATGTCATGTTTTTTGATATTTTTGAAAAATTGTGATATACGACCTATTTCAGCATGAAAACAGAGATTGAAAAAATAACAGATGAGCGTGTGCGGAATCCAGGTAGAAATTTTACTTACAGTTTACTTTATGTATTTTTAGGCATACTTTCTAGCAATATCGTACTTACCCTTTTTAAGATGTGACTTTTCTGAGCAGTCATAATGAGTTCTCAAGGTGTGAGGAGTCTACTGGCAAAGTTTGAGTAGGGACGTGAAATTGCTGAATTTACACTTTTATTTTTTGATAATTTTCAAATCTGCACATAAGTAACATTATCCAGTGCATCCTAAAATTCAAGTCAACGAATATGTACTTATTACATGATATGACGGACAATAATTAAAATTTGAAAAGCAACCAAAAATCATAAAGTAATAACCTTCTTGTAATCAGCAAATCGTGGTGCCAACTTTCTAAAATTAGGGCCTTCATTATTCCTTCTTCCGTCGATTTTTAAATTTTTTGTGTTCGCAAATATTTAATCGGGGAGGGGGGGAGGCGTGATACACTGATTTCGTAAAGTATAGATAAACTCACGATAATTGACTAAGTAATAGAACTTTTTTTTAAAGTGAAAAAATCATGACAATTTTTTTACTGTTGAAAATATAGGTCACGTAGTCAACCTAAAAAGGTCGAGGAGATATTAGAATTATCTCCTCGAAACTATTTCAATTATTTTGAGCCCAAAATTGGGTGTCGATTTCTAGAATTTTTGAAAAATGTGTCTTACGACTACGTAGCTAAAAAAGAGTTGAAAGTATACGTGAGAAATTGAAATATTTTGACGTGGATGTTTTTTAGACAATGTGGTGGCTCTTCGACCTACTGAGTCGATTGGTGGAGGTTTCGAACTGTTCTGGAACCTCCAAGAGATTTTTGGGTTTTGCAGATTTGAAAAGATTGCTAATGGCTGTATTTAAATTCGGAATCTGTTAATTGAGATTATTTGTCTTTGAGATCTTTTCAGTTGGGTTTGGTGAATATTTTTGAAATTCGTTGGTCTACTCGAGTCCATAATTTTTTCTGATGGGACTTTAAAACGCCATGTAATCAGTTCAAGAGGTCGAAAACAGGGCATAAATAAACTTCATCTTTCTGTAGATACCTCATTGCTGTCTAAAAATTCAATTCGTCAAAATTCACTGAAATTAAAAAAATGATACCCAGCGTCTGTAGTTTGACCTTATGTGTGTTCCGTTCCTGATTGCGTAGTTTTTAGATTTTTCTCGTCGCGGAATCCAATTGACTGCGAAGAAATTGAAATTCTTTTCCAATGGTAATTTTAAACCATGGGTAAAAGTTATATAGTATGTGGGATTAAATAATTTGTGGAATGAAGTTGGGATATGCTTACATAATTTTAGGTTTTCATTTTCCTCTTAGTTTGAAGGCATTTATACCCTAGAAATTCAGATATGTAGGTATCCTTCAAAAATGCTTTGTAAAACAAAAAAAAATATCCGACAAGGTAAAAAAAAAGTCAATTTAAAAAAAGTTCTATCAGCTATCATTTCCATCAACTACACAGTTATATCACAATTCCTGAATTTAAAACTGGTTTCAAACAAATAGATGATATGATGAAATATAACAGGAGTGCCTACAACTTAATGATCTACTTCAGCATAAAACAGATTGAAAAAAAGATAAGTGTGTACTTCACAGAATCCAGGAAGAAATTTTACCTACTGTTTATTTGGGTGATCACTGTGATCAGTTTACATATGTTACTATTACTTGCAACTAGGATGAGTTTTAAAAGTTCTGAAAGAACGTCTCAAACGCCATTAAATTCTCAAAAATTCGCTAAATTGAAAAAAAAAATGATACCCAGTGCCTGTAATGTGACCTGGCGGTGTACCCAAATTGATTGCGATGAAATTGAAATTGTTTTCTCATGTTAATTTTAAATTTATTTGTAGTTGAAAGTTATATGTATCAATGGGATTAGGTAAATAACTATGGAATGAAGTTGGGATATACTTACATAATTTTGAAGTTTCATTTTCATTTTAATGAGTTGTGGTGGAGGAACGTTCTCGAGAAATTCAATCCTTTAAAAATGCTTTATAGAACAAATAAAATCCGCCAAGTTGAAAAAGAAAGGAGTCAATTTTGAAAAAGTTCAATCATCTATCATTTTCATCAACTACACACATATGTTGCATCATTGCATAAGTTCACAATTCTTGAGTTTAAAACTGGTTTCAAAAAAATGCATGATATGATGAAATTAACAAGAGTAGGTACCTACAATAGGGTCATATAGTTTCACTTATTTCACTGAATCCAGGAAGAAATTTTACTTACTTATAGGCTTACTGTTTATTGAAAAGTTATCTGCAGTGGAGGATTCTTGACATAAAACAGTTCTGAAGTACGACCCGAACGCTAACAGGTCAAACGGTTTCTTAATTTTTCTTTTGAATTTTCAATGAATTTATTTTAAAAATTCAAATGTGGCTCTTCCACATACTGAGTCGATTGGTGGTGGTTTCGAGCTGTTCTGGAGTCTCCAAGAGGGTTGATATAGAAATGGCTGTAATGAAATTCAGCACCTGTTAACTCAAATTCGTTGTCTTTAGGATCTTTTCAATTGAGTTTGGCGAAAATTTTCGAAATTCTATTTGATAAATGTGATGTTTTGTGTAGGACATTCAATGCTCTTTATGCATATAGGTACCTATTTCCTTATTATACCTATACTCGTATTATCTATGCTTTGTTTATCACGTTTGAAATTGAAAACGTTTAGAGTGCTTTTAATATAAATCATACTACATATTTTAATATTGAAAGTGGAATGGCAAACGTCTTGTTTGTGCTGCTTTAAAATTTCTCCAGCATGGCACAATAAATTCCATTCAAATCATTCATACGTTCCAGCGATGACGATTCACAAAGTTTTTGATGAATAATTAATAAGCATTTAATAAACGAAATTGTCAATTTTCATGAAATGAGCGCAGGAGGAGCGATGTGGCTTTCTTATGAATAATGAGGTCGAAATGTAAGGATAATTGAGTTAGTTACACAAAATAATTAGAAAGAACTTAGGGTATACATACTTACATGCTTATACTACGTTAGTACTCAATTAAGTGAGAAATATGCCCTTATAAGACTGTGTCTCATCTGTGATACTGATATCTTTAGGGAAAGATTGAAAGAGAAAAATAAAATAACAAGATGAATGGTACGTATTTCATTGAATCCAGGAAGAAATTTTACTTACTTACCTACTGTTCATTTGGGTTATACTTTACCAAAATCAAAGTATTGGTCCATCTGTTGTCCCTAATTGTTGTTTCACAATTCATAAAAACGCTCCAAAAGAGCCAACAGGACAAATTTCAATTTCTGAATTTCATTTTCGCATGTTTGGTAAATTTTTTTAAATCCAAACGCGGTTAAATTTCATGAAAAAATTTGGGTTTGCTAGAATTGACGTAGAAAGCAAAAACATTGATTCTACTCTACTTTCGACCTAGGTAGGTACTGAATCGATTGGTGTTGGTTTCAAGCTGTTCTGGAACCTTCAATAGGTCTTTTGGATTCCCCTGCAGGTTTGAAATGATTTCCATAAAGGAGGCTATAAAATTAGACATTAACACCAGTTAATTCGGATTACTCGTCTTTGGAATTCATTTCATTATGTTCTGATTGAAAATTTGTGAAATTCGTTTTTTTTTTTTCGGTTCCAGTCGAATGTTTTCTCTCATGACTTGTTTGATATGATTTTGGATTCGAACCGACAGAAAATATGAGATGAGCTGACATTATGCGCGAGAAATTCAAATATTTTGAAGAAATGTGATTACATGTGAAAAATTTAAAGCTCACCGCCTTGCCATGTCATGGTTTTTGTTATTTTTGAAAAATTGTGATACGATCTATTTCAGCATGAAACAGATTGAAAAAAATGCCGGTGTGCACTTTGCGGAATCCAGGAAGAAATTTTACTTACTGTTTGTTTGAGTGATCAATTTATATTATTGCGGTAGTCGTTAAGCGTTTTTTCCTGTAACTGGATGAGATAAAAAAGTTCTGAAGATTTCCAAGAATGGTGAAAATTCTTGGTTCTAAACATACGACGAAATGAAGTCACCTTTCTGTATCAACGTTATCAAATTAAATTTTTTTTGTGGGAAATGACTGAAAATTCATATTAATTGAAAAATCGCAAAAAAAATGATAGGTATTTATGGACATAAAATTTAATATGTTGTGAATATTTGTATGATTTTTCGACTTTTCTATCTTGAGTACCTACAGGAAATGTATCTTGTCTGTGAGAATTTTAAGTTCGACTTGTCACTGTTTGTTTGGTTGATCAATTTATATTCTCCATCGCTTCCAATAAGAAATTAAATAACAAGTTGAATGGTACATATTTCATTGAATCCAGGAAGAAATTTTACTTACTTACTTAATTCATTTTGGTTATAATGCTTCAGTATTGCGCCCTCATTTGTTGTTTCAGAATTCATAAAAAACGTTCCAAAAGCGCCAATCAGGGCAAATTTCAATTTCTGAATTTCGTTTTTGAACGTTTGGTAAATTTTTAAAAATCCAATAATGTGGCTCAATTTCATGGAAAAATTTGAGTTTGCTAGAATTGACGTAGAAAGCAAAAACATTGATTCTACTCTACTTTCGACCTAGGTAGGTACAAAATCGATTGGTGTTGGTTTCAAGCTTTTCTGGAATCTTCAATAGGTCTTTTGGATTCCCCAGGTTTGAAATGATTTCCATAAAGGAGGCTATAAAATGAGACATTAACACCGCATGCAGGTAATTCGGATTACTCGTCTTTGGAATTCTTTCCATTATGTTCTAAGTGAAGATTTTTGAAATTACATATTTTTTTTACAGTTCAAGTCGAGTGTTTTCTCTGAAGGTTTGTTTGATATGATTTTGTATTGAACAGACAGAAAACTAGACAGCTAAGCAAAGCTTAGCTGCAAAGTGTGCGTAGCTAGCTGCCTTTTCTACAGCTATAACCGCTATTACTCGTACATATCTAAGTAGTGCATGCCTCTAATTTTTCAGAATTCTCATTATCTTCATATTACATACAATAATTCATATCATTTTCAAGTTCACATTATCTACAACTTATAGAACTTTTAATCAATTTTTGGAATTCTCAGTGTCTCTAAATGACAAATTTTCATATTTTGTTTAGAATTTCCATTGTCTTCAAATTTATAAAATTTCAAACCAATTTTCAGAATTTGCCTTTGATTCTAAAATTATTAAATCATATAAAATATGTTAAGAATTCGCATTGCCTCTAAATTGCACAAAAAAAATATGGGTAATTTTTACAAAAAATTTTGACTACATATTTAGCACAATAACCGGATCCCATTCAAAAATACATAATATAAGTATGATAAAATTTGTTTTGAAAATCAGTAATTTCCAACTGTTCAGTTACAATAATAATTTTTACTGTAATCTTATAGTAAAAATCATCATTTTAATAAATTTTGCTATAACATTAGTAAAAATGATTTTGTTTTAATAATTTTTACTAAAGCATGATAATAAAAATTACATAAACCAAATTGTGTAAAAATTATTCATTTTAAAGTAATTTTTATATCATAAAAAGTAAAAATTACTCATCTTAAGGTAATTTTTACTGTACTTATGGCGCTATAGGTTTAGTAAAAAGTATTTGAATAAATGAAATGAAAATTCATTTAGCAAAATGATATCATCATATTTCATAACTTTGTTTTTATAAATTAAAATAAGGGGGCTACAGGGTTCAAAATTCGTTTTTTTTTTGCACCAGCATCATGTACTCACTCCACAGCATTTACCTATCCAATATTTCCAACGAAAAATCCGTCACCTATACCTACCTACCTGATGGGGATTCGAACCTGGGACCCTACAATTCCTATTCCTACCTACATGCCCTAACCATTCGACTACGAGTTCACATGGGGGGTTTGGGCATTAAAAGAATATATTTGTTGGGTAAACGCCCCACCAAACCACTCCCACTTGGAATATACAGCTAACAGATGAGGGGTGTAACAGGGTACAATGAGACAGCTGATTTGAAAAGCGGAGATGGAATAGACTGGGGGTATAGCAGGGTACAATGAGCGGCAGGTGTTTTGCAAGTCCCCTTTCTCCTTTTTTAGGAATTTATGCATTAAAATAATGAACTAAAATTGCAATTACTCAGCAATTACCCATCCGAATTGAATGAAAAATAATCTATTCCCTCCGCCTTAATGATTCTCAAATGGTGTCCAATAGGTACAAAAAACAGTTGGATAGTTTAAGAGAACATTCATGTATAATGAAATTTCATTTCTCAAAGCGAAACCAATAGTGTGCTACGCACACTAAAAATGAGATGAGTGCTGACATTATGCGCGAGAAATTCAAATATTTTGATGAAATGTTTTTACATGTGAACAATTTTAAGCTCACCATGTCATGGTTTTCGGTATTTTTGAAAAATTGTGATACGACCTATTTCAGCATAAAACAGATTGAGAAAAAAAAAGGTCAGTGTGCACTTTGCGGAATCCAGGAAGAAATTTTACTTACTGTTTGTTTCAGCGATCAATTTACCCAATTCATGGTCGATCGCTTCCAAAATGTAATTTTTTCCTGTAACTGCCCTGAACGTTAAAACAGGTCAAATTTCGGTTTCTTAATTTTGCATTTGAATTTTTAATAAATGTTTAAAAATTCAAATTCAGCTCTTCAACTTATCGAGTGGAACGTTGGTGGATTCAAGCTATTCTGGAGCCTTGAAGAAATTTTCGTATTTTGCATACCTACTCGTACTTGAAAACATCGCTATAAAGATGGTTACCTGTAGTGAAATTCAGCATCTGTTAATTAAGATTACCTATTTGTCTTTGAGATCCTTACAATTTGGGTTTACGAATATTTTTGAAATTTGTTAGTCCACTCAAGTCCACAATTTTCTCTAATGGGACTGTAAATCATGTCACCTAATCAGTTCACTTCAAGAGGTCGAAAATATGCCATAAATGAACACAGCGTCTTAGGTACCACATTGCCGTCAAGTTTGAAAAATTACCAAAAATCCAAAATCTCGAAAATTCGCTGAAATAAAAAAGAATTAGGTATTCCCAGCGACTGTGATTTGATCTGGTGGTGTATTCTTACTCGAATGATTTTTAGATTTTTCTTTTTGCGGTGCCGAATTGACTGTGAAGAAATTGAAATCGTTTTTTTGTGTTAATTTTCAACATTGGTGAAAGTTATATCAATGGTACCTATTAAATAACTGTGGAATTGAGTTGGGATATGCTTACAAACTAGTTTTGAACTGTTGCGTTGTATCAATAGTTATTTATTGGGAAGTGTATTTTTCTTCAATTTCGCGCTTCGGGTGATTAGTGCCTTAAAGAAATTACAACACTCATCTGAACACTTATTTTTACCTGTTGAATATTTAAAACATTTTTAAAATATTGTAAAATGGCAAAAGTTCAAAAATCGTACCCCCACTCTTCTGTTTTACTCCAAAAAGAAGTCGAAGCCGTGTGAAGTTGACTACTGGAACTTTTTTGAAGGTGAAAAATAATGACAATTCTTTTACTTCTGAAAAATAATGTTCGCGTAGTCAAATAATGATTTGAAATTTTTTTCGGAGCAAAATAGCGGAGCGATGTCTCGATTTTTGATAAAATTTCGCGAGATATTCTAATTTCCTTGAAAATATTTTTGAGTATTTTCGAATTACATTTGCATTTAAAATCTTGAAAAAGTGTCATAAATGAGTTGAAATTATGCGCGAGAAATTCAAATATTCGGTTGAAAATGTTTTTTTTAATGTGAAGAATTATAAGCTCAATATGTCATAGGTTTCGGTATTTTTGAAAAATTGTGATACGGAATGTATCAAAGTGGATCAAAATTCTGCAGAAAACAGAGACAGAAAAAAAGGGTGTACTTCACTGAATCCAGGAAGAAATTTTACTTACCTACGCTTTATTTGAGTGATCAGTTAGTATATTTCTATATTAATTTCTTGTCGCTAGATGAGCTGAAAAGATTCTGACAAACGATCCGAACGTCAACAGTTCGAAATTCGTTTTTTTTTATTAATTTTGCTTTTGAATTATTAAAGATTCAAGTGCTGCTCTTCAACCTACTGAGTCGATTGGTGGAGGTTTCGAATTGTTATGAAACATCCAACAGATTTTTGTGTTTTGCAGATTTGAATAATGAATATATTGCCAGTGGCATTATCGGAATTCAGCACCTGTTAATTCAGATTATTTGTCTTTGAGATCTTTTCAGTTGGGTTTGGTGAAAATTTTTGAAATTTTTTAGTCTAGTAGTCGACCATTTTTTCTGATCGGACTGTAAACTGTTATCTTACCTATCATCAGTTCAAGAGGTTGAAAGTAATGAATTAAGCAAATAGGTAATCACAGCTTTATGTATCTTATTGATGTGAACTTTGAAAAATCGCTAAAAATTCAAATTCTCAAAACTTCGCCGAAATGAAAAAAATGATACCCAGCGCCTGTGATTTACACCGGGTCGTGTATTCCTACGAGTATTTTGGTGATTTTTTAGATTTTTCTCCTTACAGTACCCAAATTGACTGCGAAGAAATTGAAATTTCTTTTCTTATGTTAATTTAAAAGTTGGGTAAAAGTTATGTGAATGGAATTAAATAAACGTGGAATAAAGTTGGGATATGCTTACAGTTTCATGACATATTTGGTTTTACGATTCATCGTTAGACATGTGCGCCGCCGATAATTTGAATTTCGACGCGCCGATGTCTTATCGGCGTGAAACGGCGCGGAAAATGGTCTTAAAAATGATCGTAGAGCCCTTGAAACCCCAAATTTTGGTACCAATGTTGAATTTTTTTTAAAAAAACTTCAAGTCTCCCCAATTGAAGTCCCTTTATGTTTTTAGATTTTGGGTCAAATAAAGATCAACGATAAAAGTGGGGCTCTCAAAACCTCGGTTACCAAAACTATTGGTTTATTAGGCTAAATATTTCATCTGAATCATCGTACGCCATGTTCACGCCGCCGTGCCGCCATTAATTTAGAACCGGCGTGAATTTCGGCGCACGCCGTTAAAACGCCGCCGCACCGATAAAAATTGACCTTACGCCGCAGCCATGCAATTTCCTAACGGCGCACATGTCTATTCATCGTTCTTTCCATGAAAGTACAACTTCGGTGATGATTTCCAAGCATGAACGAAGTTCTTGGTTTTAAACATATGAAATATATGAAGCCATGTTTCCGTCTCAACATTGTCCAATTTAATTTTTTTTGGGGGGAAAATTACTGAAAATTCATATTCTCAAAAAATCGCGAAAATAAAAAAAAATGATATTCATGAACGTGAAATTTAATTAAAATATTTCAATTATTTTGAGCCCAAAATGGGGTTCCGATTTTAAGGATTTTTGAAAAAGTGTCATGCAATTTGCTAAAAATGAGTTGAAATTATACTTACGCGAAAAATTCAAATATTCTGACGAAAATATTTTTTTGGACATGTGATAAATTTTGAGTTCAACATATTGTCATGGTTTTTGGTATTTTGTGGAGATAGATTCTGCACATTACGATGTGCATATTACGTGCACATCTCCATGTATATGATCGTCACATGCACTAGCTACCTACTAGAGGCCTAGCAGTACCTAGCTTCTGAAAGCTTCGTGAGTACCTGGCAATTTACCACCTCGTTACCTACTTTTCAGACACTGAGTGTATTTATGTATCACAACACAGACATTCATCTTAATGATAATTATCTTACAAAATAAGAAATTCCTTCAGTTGTTATTTGTATCGTTTATTTATCAAGTACAAAGTAACAACTTACTCAAGCTAATTATTATACTGGCCTGTACAGTATTACGTAAGGAGAGATGGCATTTCATGCCTTAGGAAGTGCAAAGCACATCACCACGGGGAACGGGAACGATACACGGATGTGGGAAGGTCCATATAATATATGGACCTTTTTGAAATTTTTTAGTCTAGTAGTCGACCATTTTTTCTGATCGGACTGTAAACTGTTATCTTACCTATCATCAGTTCAAGAGGTCGAAAATAAGGAATTAATACATATTATGTTACTCTTTAAGAAGAGATTTACAATAAGGATCAACAGTCGTTTTACGTAATAACTCCTGGACCCGAGTCCATCTGGTCAACTCAATCAGTCTAACTGGAACCACATCTATTTCGAAATAGGTCACTTGCGAATATCTTCACCAGTTCATATTTCAAAATATGAATGGGCTTACGCGACTTGTTTGACTACAAGATTTACGCAAACAGAAATAGGTAAACTATTTATCTCCGGAACACTGATATACCATACACCATAGCTTACACTATGGGAGTCGCCAAATGACTGGTTTCTCTAGCGTATCTCTTCCAACACGAAGTTGTGAGGGAATTAATCCGCTAGATGTCGTATTACGGAACTATTTCTAATGTTGACTAGAGGCAGAACAAATTTTTCTCGCTTACGCGACCGAAAATACTGTACAATCTGTCTCTACAATTTTTGAAAAATTGTGATACGAACCATCAAAATTGGTCAACATTTCTGCACAAATCCGAGATTGAAAAAAAGATGAGTGTATGTGTATTACATAGGTACATACTTCACGCGGTTCACGGAATCCAGGAAGAAATTTTACTTACCTACTGTTTTCTTTTATTTTTAAGAGATTTTATCCTGTGCTGGAGAATTATGGATTAGAGGTATCATTTGAATGATCCATATATTTTCTAATTCTTAACGAACTGTTCAAAATTGGTAAATTTCAATTCAAAAAATGGTGCAATTTATCTTCAATTTGCACTCAGTAAGAAAATGTTTGTATCATTCAAGTGATGACCTTGACCCATAGTACTCGAGTCCACAAACAAAAAGTGTTAAGTATTATTACCGATTGCTTATCTTCAAAATTGAAGAGGCAATGTTGATTCAAAATTTACAAATTTCGAGTTCCCAAATTTGAATTTTGAAATTGTGTCTGTCCCTTCAATTTCCATTCAAATCATCCATACGTTCCAGGGATGACGATTCACAAAGTTTTTGATGAATAATTAATAAGCATTTAATAAACGAAATCGTCAATTTCCATGAAATGAGCGCAGGATCGATGTCGCTTTCTTATAAATTGAGGTCGAAATGCAATAATAATTCAGATAGTTACACAAAATGATTAGAAAGAAGTTAGGGATATACTTACATGCTTACTACGTTAGTACTCAATTAAGTGGGAAATAATATGACCATAAGACTGTGTTTCATCTGTGATATCTTTATAGGGAAAGATTGAAAGAGAAAAATGAAATAACAAGATGTATAGTACGTATTTCATTGAATCCAGGAAGAAATTTTACTTACTCACTCACTGTTCATTTGTGATGGGTCTGTAAACCATAATCTAATCAGGTTATAAGTGTCAATTATGGATCGGCATAAACGATATGTCCACTAATTGTGGTTTCATAATTCATAAAAACGTTCCAAAAGCGCCAACAGGACAAACAATTTCTGAATTTCGTTAAAAATCCAAACGCGGTTCAATGTCATGAAAAAATATGAATTTGTTAGAATTGACATATAGAAAGCAAAAACTTTGGTTCTACTCTACTTTCGACTTAGGTAGGTACTGAATCGATTGATGATGGTTTCAAGCTGTTCTGGAACCTTCAATAGGTCTTTTGGATTCCCCAGGTTTGAAATGATTTCCATAAAGGAGGTTATAAAATGAGACATTAACACCAGTTAATTCGGATTACTCGTCTTTGGAATTCATTTCATTATGTTCTGATTGAAACTTTGTGAAATTCGTTTTTTTTTCCGGTTCCAGTCGAATGTTTTCTCTCATGACTTGTTTGATATGATTTTGGATTCGAACCGACAGAAAATATGAGATGAGCTGACATTATGCGCTAGAAATTTAAATATTCTGAAGAAATGTTTTTACATATGAAAAATTTTATGCTCACTGCCATGCCATGCAGTGTCATGGTTTCTGGTATTTTTGAGAAATTGTGATACGATACCTATATTTCAGCATAAAACCGATTGAAATAAAAGGTGAGCGTGCACTTTGCGGAATCCAGGAAGAAGTGTTACTTACTGTTTGTTCGAGTGATCAATTTATATAATTTTGCTAGTATATTTTCCTGTAACTGGATGAGCTAAAAAAGTTCTAAAGAACGTCCTTGGGGCCCTCGAAAACTGGAAAATTTTCAGTCAAGTTTGTCCCTTGAATTTTGAGGACAGGAAATTGGTCATGATACGATTTTTTGTTCGTGAACTCGATTACTATGGGTTATGAGCATCATTTAAATGATTCAACATGTTCTTATTTTTGAGGAATTTTTCAAAATTGGTTTTCCGGTTTGGCGGAGCACATTATACATGATTATATGTTGTATATTGTATATATGCTCCTTCATTTTACAAAATAGGCAACTTCATAATAATGTGCTTTTTTTGTCTTCTCGAGTTGCATCTACGTATTGTGAGATTATCGCCCACGTTTCTTTCAACATCCCTAATATTACATATTTGACAGACGACAATTGAAATCTGAAAAAGATTGAAACTTGAAAAGCAATCAATGATCTCAAAGTAATAACCTTCTTGTAATCAGCAGTGGACAGTAGTGTAAATTTTTTTCGGAAAAATGCTTTTGACGCGGCTTCATGTTTTTTGGGAGAGATGACAGGACGGTAAAGCACAGATTGAAACTGGATATAAGCTCAAAATAATTTAATAATAAATTTTTTAAAGTGAAAAATCATGAAAATTTTGGAATTTTGAAAATAAAATATGTGTAGTCGACGTTAAAATAATTTGAACTTTTTTTAGAGCAAGATATAGAGGGGCGGGGTCGCGATTTTATTTCGCTCGCGAGATATTCTAATATCTACTGGAAAATATTTCAATTATTTTGAGCCCAAAATTGGGTGCCGATTTTTAGGATTTTTGAAGTGTCATGGGTCATGCGACTTTCTAAAAATAAGTTGAAATTATACGCGAGAAATTGAAATATTGTGACGAAAACGTTTTTTGAACATGTGAAAAATTTCAAGTTCAACATTTGTGAAACGACCTATCGAAATGGGTCGACATTTCAGCAGAAAACAGTGATTGTAAAAATGGCGAGTGTGTACTTCATTGGATCCAGGAAGAAATTTTACTCACTTATAAGTACTTACTTTCTGTTCATTTGCGTCATACTATTGGCACTGATGTTGGGTGTATACATATTGTGTCTCTAATTGCTGTTTCAGAATTTATAAAAACATTCCAAAAGCGCCAACAGGACAAATTTAAATTTCTGAATTTCATTTTTGAATTTGGTAAATTTTAAAAAATCCAAAATCTGGTTAAATTTTATGAAAAAATATGAGTTTGCTGGAATTGACGTAGAAAGCAAAAATTTTGATACTACCCATTCTTTCGACTTACATGGCACTAAATTGATTGGTGGTGGTTTCAAACTGTTCTGGAACCTCCAAGAAGTCTTTTGGATTCCCCAGGTTTGAAATGATTTCCATAAAGGGGGCCATAAAATCGAACATTAACACCAGTTAATTCGGATTACTCGTCTTTGGAATTCTTTCCATTGTGTTTTGAGTGAAGATTTTTAAAATAACATATTTTTTTACAGTTCAAGTCGAATGTGTTCTCAGACAGCTTGTTTGATATGATTTTGTATTGAATCGACAGAAAAAATGAGGCAAGTTGATATTATGTGCAAGAAATTGAAATTTGAGGAAATGTTTTTAAATGTGAAAAATTTTAATCTCACTGCCATGTCATGGTTTTTGGTATTTTTGAAAAATTGTGATACGACCTATTTCAGCATAAAACAGACTGAAAAAAAGATGAGTGTGTACTTCGCAGAATCCAGGAAGAAATTTTGCTTACTGTTTGTTTGAGTGATCAATTTACCCATAACTCGATTGCTTCCAGAATGTAGATTTTTCCTGTAACTGGATGAGCTAAAAAAGTTCTGAAGCATTTCGCGAGATTTTCTATGTAATATCTGTTCGAAAGTATTTCAATTATTTTGAGCCCAAAGTTGGGTGCTATGTCATGCGACTTGCTAAAAATGAGGGTTGAAACTATACGAGAGACAGTGAAATATTGTGACGAAAATGTTTTTTGGACATGCGAAAGATTTTAAGTTCAACTTGTTATGGTTTTTGGTATGTTTGAAAAACTGGTCAAATTTCGGTTTACTTATCAATGTTCCTTTTGAATTAAAAAAAATTCAAATGTGGCTCTTATTCGACCTACTAGGTATAAGTCGATTGGTGATGGTTTCGAGGAGCCTACAAGAGATTTTTGGGTTTAGCAGATTTGAAAAGGTTGCTATAAAAATGGCTGTAATGAAATTCGGCACCTGTTAATTCGGGGAGGAGGGGGGGGGGGTTGAAATCAAAATACATGATATCATTTATCAAATGTGTATTTTTACATTTTTTTCAGGGTCTGGAGATCCCCCCACCGTATTTACGCCTCTGTTATCTTTGCTTTGTTTATTACGTCTGAAATTGAAGACGTTTGGAGTGCTTTTAAAATAAATCGTTACCTACACTATTTTAGTTTTGAAATTGGAATGGCAAACTACTTGTTTATGCTGCTTTAAAATCTCTCCAACATGGAATAATTCCATTCAACTCATACGTAGATACGTTCCAGGGATGACGATTCACAATGTTTTTGATGAATTAATAATCATTCAATGAACGAAATCGTCAATTTTCATGAGGATTTCTTATAAAATGAGGTTGAAATTCAAGGATAGGTAATTGAGGTACAAAAAATGATCAGAAAGAAGTTAGGTAGGGTATAGGGTCACGGGTGGTTAGTTGTCAATAATTGTTAGTTGTCAAATTGCGTTTTTAAAAGGATACATGAACGCTATCTCCACGAAACCTTCATAATAACTTCATGCTATACCTACTAATGGTCCAACATGCAAAATTGGCTACATAGCTTTTTATTTGGGGATACAGTTTTGAAAAACGTGATTTTACAGGTGCGAAGTTACACATGTTAAATTGGAACTTTTCGTTTTTAAACATCAAAAATATGTCAAAAGTAAATAAATTATACATCAATTTAAAGGAAATTTTATCACGGATTCAGTAATCACATGTTCAATTACAAAAAATTTTGAAATGAATAAAATTTTTTGGTACAAAGATGAAAAACGAGAAGTTGTTAGTTGTCAAAAAAGGGAATATTGTTAGTTGTCAATGAGATAGTTTACCAAAATATGCATCAAAGTGGGAAAATATTTTTAGAAAATTATCTATTGCGTTATTGAATCATTTTTTTCTGCCTTTCATTCTATAAAAGGAATAAAAAGTTGCATTGATCGATTTACCTACGCAAAAAAAAATTCAAAGAATGACCAGTCAATTTTTAAGTCGTTTATGGATATTTTTTCAAGTTTTTGGGTTTATCTAAAAGTTTAGTCCTTTTCACGTGTTATCTTTTAGAAAATTTTCAAAAATTGAATTGTAAGTTTTTTTAAATCAATAGTGAATGGGTGTTTGACAACTTACAACAGGGGTGGTTGTTAGTTGTCACAAAAAAGTATCTCACTAAATCCACCATTAACTATTCATCACATGAACCAAAATTCAATTTTAAAAAAAGAAAACATGCGCAAAGAATCAAGCTTTCAAATGAGCCCAAAGCCGCAAAAAAATATTCATAAATGGCTTCAGAAACTTCAAAAAACTTTTTTTTTTGACAACTAACCACCCGTGACCCTACTTACATGCTTACAACATAAGTACTCAATAATGTATGTTTACAAGATCGATCGGTTCTGAATGTTATCTAGTTTTTTGGCCTTCATATAAGACTGTGTTTCATCTGTGATATTTTTAAGGAGAGATCTGAAAGATAAAAATGAAATAACAAGATGAATGGTACGTATTTCATTGAATCTAGGAAGAAATTTTACTTACTTACTGTTCATTTGGGTCATATAAGTGTCAATTATGGTTTGTGTAAATGACTCTTGTCGGTTGTTTCAGAATTCATAAAAACGTTCCAAAAGCGCCAGCAAGGAAAATGTCAATTTCCGAATTTTGTTTTTGAATATTCGGTAAATTTCAAAAAATCCAAATATGGTTCATTTTGAAAAAATTTTAAGTTTGCTAGAATATTGACGCATAGAAAGCAAAATAAACCTTGATTCTACTCTACTTTCGACATTACTGGTACTAAATCGATTGATGGTGATTTCAAGCTGTTTTGGAACCTCCAAGAAGTCTTTTGGATTCCCCAGGTTTGAAAAGATTTTCGTAAAGGGGGCTATAAAATGAAACATTTTAACACCAGTTAATTCGGATTACTCGTCTTTGGAATTCTTTCGATTGTGTCGAGTGAAGATTTTTTTTTGAATTTTTTTTTTAAGTAAGTATATGATTTTGGATTTGAACCGACAGAAAAAATTAGATGAGTTGACATTATGCGTGAGAAATTCAATTAATATTTTAGAAATGAAAATGATTTTACTTATAAAAAATTTTAGCTCACCATGTCATGGTTTTCGGTATTTTTGAAAAATTGTGATACGATAGATTTCAGCATAAAACAGGTTGAAAAAAAAGACGAGTGTGTACTTCACAGAATCCAGGAAGAAATTTTACTTACTGATATGTATTACGTTCGTAATATTTTTACGTTTTTGTATTCGATTTCTTGCATCTTCTTTTAGTTTTGGTACCTTTATGTTACTTACGTGTGTTTTATTATTACATTTTTTTATTCGTTTTGTAATGGTTTCTTATTGATTTATCGTGGAAAGATATTACACTTACTGTTTGTTTGGGTGATCAATTTATATTCTCCATCGCTTCCAATAAGAAATGATTCATGATTGAGCTAAAAAAGTTTTGAAGAACGTCCTGAACGTCAACAGGTCCATTGAAAATATTGCTATAATAAGTACATAAAGATGGCTATACTTGTAGTGAAATACAGCATCTGTTAATTCAGATTAGTTGTCTTTGAGATCTTTTCAATTGGGTTTACGAAAATTTTTGAAATTTGTTAGTCCACTCAAGTCCACAATTTTCTCTGATGGGACTGTAAACCATTACCTAATTAGTTCAAGAGGTCGAAAATAGGGCATAAATGAACATAACGTTTTAAGTATCTACCTCATTGCTGTCGAGTTTGAAAAATTACCAAAAATCCAAAATTTCTAAAATTCGCTAAATTGAAAAAGAATTATTCCCAGCGATTGTGATTTGATCTGGTAGTGTATTCTTACGTACCTACTTGATTGATTTTTAGATTTTTCTTTTTGCGGTACCCAATTTGACTGTGAAGAAATTGAAATTGTTTTTTTATATTAATTTTAGAGATTGATAAAAAAATTTATATCAATGTGATTAAATAACTGTGGAATTGAGTTGGGGTATGCTTACATGACTTAGTTTTGAACTGTTGCGTTATCGTCAATTGCATCGTTTTTTTCCGGACGATTGTCTTTTAGCGCCTTGAAGAAATTTCGACACTCATCTGAACACTTATTTTTACCTGTTAAATATTAAAAACATTCTTAAAATATTTTAAAATTGCAAAAGTTCAAAAATCGTAACCCCACTCTTCTGTTTTACTCCAAAAAGAAGTTGAAGCCGTGTAAAGTTGACTACTGGTACTTTTTTGAAGGTGAAAAATCATGAGGAGCGGTGTCTCGATATGTAGCAAAAGTACAGAAACCGTTTCCCCACTCTTCTGTATTGCTCCAGAAGTAAGTTCGAGTCATTTAAAGTTGATTATTTACTTGATTTTTTGAAAGGTAAAAACCATGCAAATTTTTTTACTCCAAAAAATAAAGTTCATGTAGTCAACTTTAAAATGATTTGAAGTTTTTTTTCGAGGCAAAGTAGAGTGGCGGGGTTGCGATTTTTGATGAAATTTCGCGAAATATTCATGTTTCCTCGAAAATATTTTTTGAGCATTTTTAATTATTTTAAATCCAAAATTGGGCTTATCGATTTTCAGGATTTTTGAACAAATGTCGAGTGACTTGCATCAAAATGGGTCATAATTTCAGCAGAAAACAAATATTGAAAAAAAAATTCGGCTGTACTTCATTGAACCCAGGAAGAAATTTTACTTACTTTTTCTGGTGGTCAGTTTTGTAAACTTAGACTAATAGCAATACTCTTTCCTTTTTTTCCTGTAGCTGGATGAGCTAACGCGCAAGAAGTTATAGCTCAACATGTCACGGTTTTGATACATATTTTTGAAAAATTGTGATACGACCTATTTCAGCAGAAAACAGAGATTGAAAAAAAAGATGAGTTTTTTTGTTCGCTTTCTGGAGAATCATGGGTTAGAGGTATCATTTGGATGATCCATTCCATACACTTTGTAATTTTCGACGAATTGTTCAAAATTGACAAATTTCAGTTCAAAAAATGATGCATTTTTTTCAATTTGCACATGGTAAAGAAAATTGTTTATATCATTCAAGTAATTCCATAGTACTCGAGTCCACAAACAAAAAGTGTTATTATCACCAATTGCGTATCATCAAAATTGGAAGGACAAACTTGATTCAAAATTTACAAATTTTGGGTTCCCAAATTTGAATTTTAAATTTGCGTCACCCGTTCAATTTTGAAGATAGGCAATTGGTCGTACAATAACATTAAGTAATTAGTTCGCCTGCTTGAGTGCTATGAGTTAGGAGTCATTTAAAAGATACAAACATTTTTTCATTATTGGCAAATTTTTCAAAATCGATAAATTTTAGTTCAAAAAATGGTGTAATTTCTTCAATTCAAAGACAGTAAGAAATTATTTGTATCATGCAAGAGATGCCCTCAACACATGGTACTTCGAGTAGATGAACAAAACAAGTTATTGTTACGAACTCTTTATCTTCGAAATTGAAGACGCAAACACAGTTTGAGAATATAAATTTGGGTCACACACGAAAACTGAAAAATTTTGAATAAAATTTGTCCCTTAAATTTTGAGGACAGGCAAATTGGCCATGATAAGATTTTTTGTTCGTAAACTCGAGTAGGCCTACTATGGGTTATGAGCATCATTTAAATAATTCAACATGTTCTTATTTTTGACGAATTTTTCAAAATTAGTAAATTTCCAGTTTGTTGGAGCTCATAATATAGCTCCTTCATTTTACAAAATAGGCAACTCATCATAATAATGTGCTTTGTTTGTCTTCTCCAGTTGCATCTACGTTTTGTGAAATTATTTCCCTTGTTTCTTTCAACGCAAATCTGAAAAAAATTAAAACTTGAAAAGCAATCAATGATCATAAAGTAATAAACCTTCTTGTAATCAGCAGTGGACAGCAGTGCCAAGACGCTGTTTTATATTTTTAATTTTTTAGTTACGAGAGGGATGGGAGGACGGTAAAGCACGGATTTAAACTGGATATGAGTTCAAAATAATTTAATAGGTAATAAAAACATTTTTTGAAGTGAAAAATTAGGAAAATTTTTGAATTTTTGAAAATAAAATTTGTGTAGTCGACGTTAAAATAGTTTGAACTTTTTTTTGAGCAAGATAGAGGAGTGGGGTCGCGATTTGTGATGAGATTTCGCGGGATCTTAGAGCCCAAAATTTGGTGCTGATTTTTAGGATTTTTGAAAAAGTGTCATGTGACTTGATAAAAATGGGTCTACATTTCAGCAGAAAACAGTGATTGAAAAAAAGGTGAGCGTGTACTTCATTGAATCCAGGAAGAAATTTTACTTACTGTTTATTTGAGTGTTCAGTTTAGTATTCTTGAGATTTTTCTTGTATCTGGATGAGGTCAAAAGGTTCTGAAGAACGGCCCCGAACGTTACGTTAACAGGTAAAATTTCAATTGACGAGTAATTTTGCTTTTGATTTTTTAAAAATTCAAATGTGGCTCTTTTCGACCTACTGAGACGATTTTGGTGGTGGTTTTGAGTTGTTCTGGAGCCTCCAAGAGATGGGTTCCTTCCAGTTGAGTTTGAGGAAAAATTTTGAAATTCGATGTGAAAAATGTGATGTTTTATAGGGGACGATACTCGATGCTCTCTACTTTCCTACTTCCAATTATGTTATCACTATGCTTTTGTTTATCACGTCTGAAATTGAGGATATTTAGAGTGCTTTTAAAATAAATCGTTACTATTTTAGTTTTGAAATTGGATTGGCAAACGACTTGTTTGTGCTGCTTTATAAAATTTTTCGAACATGGAACAATTTCATTCAACTCATACGTACGTTCCCGGGGTGACGATTCACAAAGTTTTTGATCAGTAATAAGCATTTAATAAACGAAATCGTCAAGTTTCATGAAATGAGCGAAGGAGCAATGTGGCTTTTTCTTATAAAATGAGGTTTAAATGCAAGGATAATAATTAATGTAGGTACACAAAATGATTAGGAAGAATTTAGGGTATACTTACTACATGCTTGCTTACAATAGTACGTACTCAATTATATGGGAAGTACGACTATAATGGGTTTCCAAGTTTTTTGCCTTCATAAGACTGTGTTTCATCTTTGATATCTTTATTAGGGAGAGATTGAAAGAGAAAAATGAAATAACAAGATGAATGGTACGTAGGTAAGTATTTCCTTCATTGAATCCAGGAAGAAATTTTACTTACTTACTTACTTAATTGATTTGGGTTATAATTCTTTCCATTATGCCCTCAATTGTTGTTTCAGAATTCATGAAAATGTTTCAAAAGCGCCAATCAGGGCGACTTTCAATGTCTGAATTTCGTTTTTGAATGTTTTGTAAATTTTTAAAAATCCAAATGTGGCTCAACTTCATGAAAAATATTGAGTTTGCTTGAATTGAAGCAGAAAGCAAAATGTTGAATTCTACCCATTCTTTCAACTTACATGGTACTAAATTGATTGGCGGTGGTTTCAAACTGTTCTGGAACCTCCAAGATGTCTTTTGGATTCCCCAGGTTTGAAAAGTTTTCCATAAAGTGGGCTATAAAATGAGACATTAACACCAGTTAATTCGGATTACCTACTCGTCTTTGGAATTCTTTCCATTATGTTCTGAGTGAAGATTTTTGAAATTATTTTTTTACAATAATTCAAGTCAAATGTTTTCTCAGACTGCTTGTTTGATATATTGTGATACGATCTATTGCAGCATAAAACAGACTTAAAAAAATGAGTGTTTACTTCGCAGAATCCAGGAAGAAATTTAGCTTACTGTTTGTTTGAGTGATCAATTTACCCATAGTATTCTTGATTTGCATCCGGAAAATTGTTTTTTTCTGTAAGTGATTGAGCTAAAAAAGTTCTGAAGAACGTCCTGAACGTCAACAGGTCAATAATATCGGTTTCTCAATTTTGTTTTTGAATTTTTAATAAGTTTTTTAAAATTCAAATTTGCCTTTTCAACTTACTGAGTGGAATGGTGGTGGTTTCAAGCTGTTCTGTAGCCTTCAGATTATTTGTCTTTGAGATCCTTTCAATTGGGGTTTACGAAAATTTTTGAAATTTGTTGGTCCACTCAAGTCCTTAATTTTCTCTGATAGGACTGTAAACCATCACCTTATCAGTTCAAGAGGTCCAAAATAGGACATAAATGAACACAACGTTTTAGGTACCTCATTGCCGTTAAGTTTGATAAATTAACAAAAATCTAAAATCTCGAAAATTCGCTGAAATAAAAAAGAATTACTCCCAGCGATTATGATTTGACGTGGTAGTGTATTCTTACTTGAATGATTTTTAAATTTTTTCTTTTCGCGGTACACAATTGACCGTGAATAAATTGAAATTGATTTTTTATGTTAATTTTAAACACTGGGTACCTAAAAGTTATATCAATGGGATTAAATAACTGTGGAATTGAGTTGGGATATGCTTAAAAACTTAGTTTTGAACTGTTGTGTCATTTCCTTTTCATATCGAGCCTCAACAATGTTGGTTATATAGCGCCTTGAAGAAATTTCGACTCTCATCTGAACAGGTGAACACTTATTTTTACCTGTTAAACATTAAAAACATTCTTAAAATATTTTAAAATTGCAAAAGTTCAGAAATCGTAACCCCACTCTTCAGTTTTACTCCAAAAAGAAGTTGAATAAGTCGTGTAATGTTGACGACTGGAACATTTTTGAAGGCGAAAAATTATGACAATTTTTTTACTTTCTGAAAATAAAGTTCGCGTTGTCAAATTTATAATGATTTGACATTTTTTTAGGAGCAGAATAGAGGAGCGGGTACTCGATTTTTGATGAAATTTCACGAGATGTTCTAATTTTCTCGAAACTTCAAATGTGGCTCTTCAACTTACTGAGTCGATTGGTTATGGTTTCGAGCTATTTTGGAGCCCCCAAGAGATTTTTTGGACCTCTTAATTCAGATTACATATTGTCTTTGAGATCCTTTCAATTTGGTTTGACGAACATTTTTGGAATTCGGTAGTCTACTCAAGTTTACAATGTTCTATATGATGCGTCTGTAAACCACAAAATAATCGGTTCAAGAGGTCGAAAATAAGGCATAAATAATTTTTACCTTTTTGTACCCAAATTTAAAAAATCCCCAAAAGTTAAAATTTTTAAAAAATCGCTGAAATAAAAAAAATGATACCCAGCGTCTGTCATTTGACTTGGTAGTGTATTTCTACTTGGGTGATTTTTTAGAGTTTTTTTTTGCGGTACCCAATTGACTGCGAAGAAATTGCAATTTTTTCATCATGTTAATTTTATACGTTGGCTAAAAGTTATATCAAATGGGATTAAATACCTTAAGTAACTGTGGGATGAAATTGGGATATGCTTACATAGTTTTGAAGTTTCACTTTCATGTATACGAACACACGTTACCCATCTGTACTGTTCTTCTTGAAAATCAAGCTTCAAGTGCTGTTACTTTCTCTTTTTTAGAAAGAAAGAGCTAGAGTTCTCAAGAATAATAACTTTAATCAGTATGAGCCTGGAAGATTCAATAATTGCGACCAGTTTTTGAAGTATCCAACTTCAAAAAGCTTTCTTCAACATTTATATAGATTTCGTGACCAAAAATTACAGGTAGGTTGACCCACCTAGGTACATATCGAAAAGGAGCCACTCTTATTTTTAAATGCATAAAAATGACACTTTTGCCCATTTAGTAATTGCGAGAGAGTGAATTTTTTTGCTCACGATTTCTGAATTTCACAAAAATGTTTGTAAACTACCCAGCTGGAAGTATTTTTTGAAGCTTAGTTTGTTTTGCCTTCATAAGTCTTTGTTCCAACTGCGATATCTTTAGGGAGAGATTGACAAAGAAAAGTGGTATAAAAATATGAATGGTACCTATTTCATTGAATCCATCAGTAAGAAATTTTACTTACTTACAGTTCATTTGGGTGATACTCGTAAGATGATAATGAGTCATTACGTAAACGTAGGTGGGTTATTGGCATAATTATGCGTCTTTAATTTTTGTTTCAGAGTTCATAAACTTTTATGAATGTTTAGTAAATTTTTAAAAATCCAAATGCGGTTCAATTCCACGAAAAAATTTGAGTTTGCTGGAATTGACGTATGTAGAAAACATGAATTCTGATTCTACTCTTCTATGGTCGACCCATGGTACTAAATCAATCAGTTATATGGTTTCAAGCTGTTCTGGAGCCTCGGGAGATCTTTTGGATTCCTCAAGTTTGAAAGGATTTTCACAAAGGGGGCTATAAAATAAATCTTGACATGTATTACAACCTGGGTAAATGCATTGAGAAGTACCTGATGGAGCCCTGGGCCACTTAAAACGATTAATTTAAGAAGAAATTTTGCTTTATAATAGGTGTTGGCACTGTTGGCATATTGAAACTATGAAAATAGTTGCATTGGACTTGTTTAAATCTATTTCTGAAAAGTGGCACTATCAAAATTCGAGTGTTTTTTTTTTACATTGGATGTTGAATGCCAACCTATCGATTTCAATTGTTAGAAAAAAAAAAAAAAACTCACTCAAAGGCACAGAAAAAGTTATACCTACTTGGTGTCAATAAATTCACTTGTTTCTTAGGCGATTTTCAAATTGTTGGATAATTTTTCATGTATCAGGTTTTATGGTAAAAAGATCGCAAATGATCCTAATTTTAGTTCTTGAGTTGAGATACCTACCTACATATTTATAAACAACAAATTTCCCCTTTCATTCTGTCTTTTTTGCCAAATGATTGCTAGAGGAAAACGATTTACACCGGTAGCATCAGATTTTGAAAATATTGTGCCTAAATTGGTCGAAAAAATTGCGAAAATGGTCAATTTAATTTATTGATACTGATTTTCATTTCGGTCTGTCTTATGGAAATTTTTTCTGAAAATTAAAATCTATAAGATTTCGACGAAAGTTTTGGAACGGCTTGATTCCCATCACCAATCAGTTCAGAAGATCAAAAGGTAGACAGGTACGTTATATGCGTATACGTAGCTACTTTCAGCTGTCTCTGTCCACTTTGCCTAGATTGATGAAATTTCATCGTTTATAGAAAATAACCCTGGTTCAAGTCTCCAAAAATTCTGCAAAAATTCAAAATGCTTCATAAGACGGTGCTTCATCTGTGATATCTTTAGGGAGAAATTGAAAGAGAAAAATGAAATAACAAAAATGAATGCTACGTATTGCATTAAATCCAGGAAGAAATTTTACTTACTTACTTACTTAATTCATTTTTGTTATAAAGCTGTCAGTATTGCCCCTAATTGTTGTTTCAGAATTCATAAAAAAAAAACGTTCCAAAAGCGCCAATCAGGGCAAATTCTAATTTCTGAACTTCGTTTTTGAATGTTTGGTACCTAAATTTTTAAAAATCCATTAGAGTTCGCTAGAATTGACGTAGAAAGCAAAAACATTGATTCTACTCTACTTTCGACCTAGGTAGGTACTAAATCGATTGGTGTTGGTTTCAAGCTGTTCTGGAACCTCCAAGAGGTGTTTTGGATTCCTCAAGTTTGAAATGATTCCATAAAGAAGGCTATAAAATGAAACATTAACACCAGTTACATAATTCGGATTACTCGTCTTTGGAATTCTTTCCATTATGTTCTGAGTGAAGATTTTTGAAATTACATATTTTTTTACAGTTCAAGTCGAATGTTTTCTCAGTCGGTTTGTTTGATATGATTTTGTATTGAATCGACAGAAAAAATGAGATGAGTTGACATTATGCGCGAGAAATCCAAATATTTGGATGAAATGTTTTTACATGTGAAACATTTTAAGCTCCTCATGTTATGGTTCTAGGTATTTTTGAAAAATTGTGAAACGACCTATTTCAGCAAAAAACAGACTGAAAAAAAGATGAGTGTGTACTTCGCAGAATCCAGGAAGAAATTTTGCTTACTTGTTTGTTTGAGTGATCAATTTATACGTACGAGTTCAGGAATATTATTTTTTCCTGTTACTGATCCAGCTAAAAAAGTTCTGAAGAATGTCCTGAACGTCAACAGGTCAATAATTTCGGTTTCTCAATTTTGCTTTTGAATTATTAATAAATCTTTAAAAATTCAAAGTTGGCTCTTCAACTTACTGAGTAGAATGGTGGTGGTTTCAAGCTGTTCTGGAGCCTTCGAGAAATTTTCGGATTTTGCAAATCTACTTGAAAAATTGCTGTAAATATGACCTGTAGTGAAATTCAGCATCTGTTAATTCAGATTTGGAATCCATAGATGACTATTTGAAAAAAGTTACTATAAAATATTTAGAAAAGTTATTCGATAATGACTTGACAGCTAATTATAATATAGGTCGTAGAGCTATTAATTTAAGACTTAGACCTAAACTACCACAAGACCTAATGTAAAGTAATGGTACCTTTGTATTTTGTGTATAGTCTAAAAGGACTGACCCAAGTAATAAACCTCTCATCATCATTTGTATTTGAGATCTTTATTTCAATTGGGTTTGACGAAAATTTTTGAAATTTGTTAGTCCACTCAAGTCCACGATTTTCTCTAATGGGACTGTAAACCGTCACCTAATCAGTTCAAGAGGTCAAAAATAGGGCATAAATGAACACAGCGTTTTAGGTACCTCATTGCCGTCAAGTTTAAAAAATTACCGAAAATCCAAAATTTCTAAAATTTGCTAAATTGAAAAAGAATTATTCCCAGCGACTGCGATTTGATCTGGTGGTTTATTCTTACTCGAATGATTTTTTAGATTTTTCTTTTTGCGGTACCCAATTGACTGTCAAGAAATTGTTTCTTACGTTAATTTTAAACATTGGTAAAAGTTATATCAATGTGATTAAATAACTGTGGGTCATTCCATGCCAAATCGGCGGATTTTTGCACGAGGGTTCTTCGATTTTTTTCAAAATCAGATCTTGTGTAGAGGTCATCAAACGATGACGAATGACGCAAACCGGACATTTTTTCGATTTTTTTTGACAGAGCTGTGGCGCTTCAAAGTTCTCCAAAATGGCCGAAAATGGAAAATTTCAGTTGCGAATTGCTCCAGTTGTACGTGGTATAGAATTTTGAACTTTTTTTCAAATTGTAGTACTTTGAGAGGGTAATCGACGAATTATGTCAAAATCAGTGTTGCCACTTTCTGAAACCTAAAAAACTCGATTTGAAAACTTATAATTTGAATATAACCACGATGTCCACCAGTAAAAATTCTGAAAAAATTCTCAGTTTTAGTCCTTTTTATGTAGAATAACATATCAAAAAATTGGAGGGGAATTTTTTTTAATTTTCGAGAAAAAAAATTACAAGTTTTATTTTCATTGCAAAAGTACTATCAAAAACCTAAAAAATGAAAATGTTTGCATTTTTGAAATATTTTATCAATGTGTGGACGAATGTGTGAAAAAAATCCCCGTCACCCCAATTTTTTAACGGCGACGACATTTTTTCAATACATTTCACTCTTAAAATAAAATTATAGCACGAAAAATGTCAATTCGTTGACAAATTGGGGTGAGGGGGATTTTTTTCACATATTCGTCTACACATTGATAAAATATTTCAAAAATGCAAAAATTTTCATTTTTTAGGTTTCTGATGGTACTTTTGCAATGAAAACAAAACTTGTAATTTTTTTTTCTCGAAAATGAAAAAAAAATGCCCCTCCAATTTTTTGATATGTTATTCTACATAAAAAGGACTAAAACTGAGAATTTTTTCAGAATTTTTACTGGTGGACATCGTGGTTATATTCAAATTATAAGTTTTCAAATCGAGTTTTTTAGGTTTCAGAAAGTGGCAGCACTGATTTTGACATAATTCGTCGATTACCCTCTCAAAGTACTACAATTTAAAAAAAAGTTCAAAATTTTATACCACGTACAACTGGAGCAATTCGCAACTGAAATTTTCCATTTTCGGTCATTTTGAAGAACTTTGAAGCGCCACAGCTCCGTCAAAAAAAATCGAAAAAATGTCCGGTTTGCGTCATTCGTCATCGTTTGATGACCTCTACACAAGATCTGATTTTGAAAAAAATCGAAGAACCCTCGTGCAGAAATCCGCCGATTTGGCTTGGAATGACCCTGTGGAATTGAGTTGGGATATGCTTACAAACTTAGTTTTGAACTATTTCGCTACTATCACATCGTTGATTTTCGGAAAGCGTCTTTTAGCGCCTTGAAGACATTTTTACACTCATCTGAACACTTATTTTTACCTGCTGAATATTAAAAACATTCTTAAAATACATATTTTAAAATGGCAAAAGTTCAAAAATCGTAACCCCACTCTTCTGCTTTAATCCAAAAAGAAGTTGAAGCCGTGTGAAGTTGACTACTGGTGTAGGTACTTTATTGAAGATGAAAAATCATGACAATTTTTCCCAGAGAAGCGGTGTCTCGATTTTTGATGAAATTTCGCGAGATATTCCGTGCTTATTTTTTTCTTTCAAAGTGAGTTTTTGGAGCTTATGTATAAATGGCCAATGGGTTGAATACGTAATTGCGGAATGAAGTTTGGATATGCTTACCGATTGATTAGCACCACAGTGCTTTAAAAAAATTTTCATAATCGCTCAACTTTTGTTTTGACCCGTTGAACATTAAAAACATTATTAAAAAAAGAAAAGTTCAAAAACTGTTTCTCTGCTCCTCTGTATTGCTCCAAAAATAAGTTATAGAGTCGTCTGAAGTTGACCACTTGAACTTTTTTGAGAGTTAAAAACCATGAACTTTTTTTTACTTCAGAAAATAAAGTTCATTTAGTCCAATTTAAAATGATTTGAACTTTTTTCTGAGGCAAGATAGAGTAGATTGGGGGGGGGGGGCGACGATTTTTGATAAGATTTAATATTTCCTCGAAAATACTTTTTGAACATTTTTGAATTATTTTGAACTCAAAATTTGGTATCGATTTTCAGGATTTTTGAACAAATGTCGAGCGATTTGCCAAAAAAAGTTAACATTATGCGCGAGAAATTCAATTATTTTGATGAAAATATTTTTTACGATGTGTGAAGATTTTCAAGCTTAACATGTCACGCTTTTCGGTATTTGAAAAATTGTGGTACAACCTATCAAAATGGGTCAAAATTTCAGCAGAAAACAAATGAAAAAAAGATTCAGCCGTACTCCATTGAATCCATGAAGAAAAATATTGCTTACTGTTTAAACATCCCAAACGCAAACAAGTTAATTTTCGGTTTCTTTACCTTCTTTTTAGATTTTTATTAAATTTTAAAAAATTCATATGTGACTTCTTCACCTACTAAAGTCGATTGGTCGTGCTTTCGAGCTGTTCTAGAGCTTACAAGGGATTTTTGAGTTTTGCACATTTGAAAAGATTGCTATAAAAATAGCCATAATGAAATTCAGCTCCCATTAATTCAGATTTTCATCTTTGAGATCTTGTCAATTGAGTTGGGCGAAAATTTTTGAAATTCGTTAGTGTATTCAAGTTTACAATGCCCTCTGATGCGGCTTTAAACCACCAATTAATCGGTTCAAGAGGTCAAAAATAAGGCAGAGACAAACTTAAGCTTTTTGTTCCTCATTGCTGTCAAATTTGAAAAATCACCAAAAATTCAAGAAGCCGTGTAAAGTTGACTGCTGGAACTTTTTTGAAGGTGAAAAATCATGACAATTTTTTACATCTGAAAATAAAGATCGCGTAGTCAAATTTATAATGATTTGAATTTTTTTCAGAGCAAAATAGAGGAGCGGGGTCTTGATTTTTGATAAAATTTCGCGAGTTACTCAAATTTTCTCGAAAGTATTTTTGAGCGTTTTCGAATTACTTTGCATCTAAAATTTTGAAAAAGTGTCAACGTCTTGCTAAAAATGAGTTGAAATTATACCCGAGAAATTCAAATATTCTGATGAAAATGTTTTTTTTAAAAATGTGAAGAATTTTGAGCTCAATATGTCATGGCTTTCGGTATTTTTGAAAAATTGTAATACGAACTATCAAGGTGGGTCGAAATTTATGCAGAAGTAATAGATTGAAAAAAAATATGAGGAATCCAGGAAGAAATTTTACTTACTTCTTGGGTGATCAGTTTATATGGATAATGAGAATATAGCTTTTGTCTCCTTCGATTTTGAAGGTAGACAGTTTCTTCATAATACAATTTTTTGTTCGTCTACTGGAGAATTATGGGTTAAGTGTATCATTTCAATGATCCATACACTTTCTAATTTTTGACCAATTGTTCAAAATTGGTAAACTTCTATTCAAAAAATGGTGTAATTTATCTTCGATTTGCAATCAGTAAGAAAATGTTTATATCATTCAAGTAATGCCCTTGATCCGTAGTACTCGAGTCCACAAACAAAAACTGTTATTACCAATTGCTTATCTTCGAAATTGAAGGGGCAATCTTTATTCAAAATTCACAAATTTCGAGTTCCCAAATTTGAATTTTCAAATTGCTTCGCCCCTTTAATTTTGAAGATATGCGATTGGTCGTATAATAACATTGAGTAATTTGTTCGTCTGCTGGAGTACTATGGGTTAGGAGTCATTTAAATGATACAAACATTTTTTCTATCTATTATTGGAATGTTTTTCAAAATCGGTTAATTTTAGTTCAAAAAATGTTGTAATTTCTTCAATTCACATGACTTCAAGAAAATGTTTGTAAGTACATATAAATTCAAATGATAAATGTTTTTTGAACATGTGAAAAATTTCAAGTTCAACATTTGTGAATACGGCCTATCAAAATGGGTCGATATTATTCAGCAGAAAACAGTGATTGTAAAAATGGCGAGTGTGTACTTCATTGGATCCGGGAAGAAATTTTACTTACTGTTGATAATTTGAGTGTTCAGTTAAGAAGTATAGATTCATGAATCACGATATTGAGCTGGTTTAAAAACTTGTTTTTCTCCTGTACCTGTATGAGGTCAAAAAGGTTCTGAATAACGGCCCCGAACGTTAACAGGTAAAATTTTGGTTTCCTAATTTTGCTTTTGAATTTTTAAAAATTCAAGTGTGGCTCTTCGATCTACTGAGTCGATTGGTTGTGGTTTCGAGAAGTTCTGGAGCCTCCAAGAGATTTTTGGGTTTTGTATATTTGAAAAGGTTGCTATAAAAATGGCCGTAATGAAATTTAGCACCTCTAGCTTTTTGTTAATTCATATTATTTGTCTTTGGGATCCTTCCAATTGAGTTTGACGGAAATTTTTGAAATTCAATGTGAAAAATGTGTTGTTCTATAAGGGACACTCAATGCTCTTCACTCAATACCTATTTCCAATCATGTTATCTATGCTTTGTTTATCACGTCTGAAATTGAAGACGTTTAGAGTGCTTTTAATATAAATCATGTTATTTTAGTTTCGGCACTCAATAAACGAAATCGTCAATTTTCATGAAATGAGCGCAGAAGCGATGTGGCTTTCTTACAAAATGAGGTTGAAATTCAAGCATAATTGAGGTACAATACACAAAATGATTAGAATAAAGAAGTTAGGGTATACTTACATGTTTACAACAAGACGTACTTAATTAAGCGAAATGATGACCATTGCGAGTTACCTAGCTTCTTGCCTTCATATGACTGTGTTTCATCTGTGATATCTTTAGGGAGAGATTGAAAGAGAAAAATGAAATAACAAGATGAATGGTACGTAGGTAAGTATTTCCTTCATTGAATCCAGGAAGAAATTTTACTTACTTACTTAATTCATTTGGGTTGTAATGCTTTCGATCATGCCCTCAATTGTTGTTTCAGAATTCATGAAAATGTTCCAAAAGCGCCAATCAGGGCGACTTTCAATGTCTGAATTTCGTTTTTGAATGTTTTGTAAATTTTTAAAAATCCAAATGTGGCTCAATTTCATGAAAAATATGAGTTTGCTGGAATTGAAGCAGAAAGCAAAATTTTTGATTCTACCCATTCTTTCGACTTACATGGTACTAAATTGATTGGCGGTGGTTCAAACTGTTCTGGAACCTCCAAGATGTCTTTTGGATTCCCCAGGTTTGAAATGATTTCCATAAAGGGGGCTATAAAATGAAACATTAACGCTAGTTAATTCGGATTACCCGTCTTTGGAATTCTTTCCATTGTGTTCTGAGTGAAGATTTTTGAAATAACATATTTTTTTACAGTTCAAGTCGAATGTGTTCTTAGACGGCTTGTTTGATATGATTTTGTATTGAATCGACAGAAAAAATGGGATGAGTTGACATTATGCGCGAGAAATACAAATATTTTGATAAAATGTTTTTTACCGATTGAAAAAATATGTGTGTGTACGTACTTCACAGAATCCAGGAAGAAATTTTACTTACCTACTGTTTGTTTGGGTGATCAATTTTTATTACATAAATTTCTAATCGCCTCATGAAAATTACTTTTTTCCAGTAACTGGATGAGCTAAAATAGTTCCGAGGAACGTTCTGAACGTCAACAGGTCAAATTTCGGTTTCTCAATTTTGCTTTTAAATTTTTAATCAATTTTTAAAAATTCAAATTTGGCTCTTCAACCTACTGAGTAGAATGGTGGTGGTTTCAAGCTGTTCTGGAGCCTTCGAGAAATTTTCGGATTTTGCAAACCTGCTTGAAAAATTGCTGTGAATATGACCTGTAGTGAAATTCAGCATCTGTTAATTCAAAATATTCGTTTTTGAGGTCCTTTCAATTGGGTTTTACAAAAATTTTTGAAATTTGTTAGTCCACTCAAGTCCATAATTTTCTCTAATGGGACTGTAAACCGTCACCTAATCAGTTCAAGAGGTCCAAAATAGGGCATAAATGAACACAGCGTTTTAGGTACAGTATGTACTATGTACTCATTCATTGGCGTCATCAAGTTTGAAAAATAACCAAAAATCCAAAATCTCGAAAATTTGATGAAATAAAAAAGAATTGAGTATTTCCAGCGACTGTGATTTGATCTTGTCGTGTATTCTTACTCGAGTGAGTTTTAGATTTTTCTTTTTGCGGTACCCAATTGGCTGTGAGAAAATTGAAATTGTTTTTTTTTTATGCTAATTTTAAACATTGGTAAAATTTATATCAATGGTATTAAATAACTGTGGAATTGAGTTGGGATATGCTTACACGTACTTAATTTTGAAGTTTCAGTTTGATTGTAAGCTATCGTTTAATTGGTTTTTTAGGGAAGCGTCTTTTTCATCAATTTCGCGCTTCAACAATGTTGATACAGTGCTATTTTTTCCTGTTGAATATTTAAAACATTTTTAAAATATTGTAAATTTGCAAAAGTTCAAAAATCGTACCCCCACTCTTCTGTTTTACTCCAAAAACAAGTTGAAGCCGTGTAAAGTTGACTACTGGAACTTTTTTGAAGGTGAAAAATAATGACAATTGTTTTGCTTCTGAAAAATAAAGTTCGCGTAGTCAAATAATGATTTGAAATTTTTTCGGAGCAAAACAGAGGAGCGATGATGTCTCGATTTTTTGATAAAATTTCGCGAGATATTCTATAATTTCCTCGAAAATATTTTTTGAGTATTTTCGAATTACTTTGCATCTAAAATTTTGAAAAAGTGTCATAATGTGAGTTGTTTAAAAAAATGAGTTGAAATTATACCTACGCGAGAAATTCAAATATTCTGATGAACAATTTTTTTCAAATGTGAAGAATTTTAAGCTCAACACATATGTCATGGTTTTCGGTATTTTTTAAAAATGTTGATACGGAATATATCAATGTGGGTCAAAATTTCTGCAGAAAACAGAGATTGAAAAAAAAATGTCTAGGTTCTTCACCGAATCCAGGAAGAAATTTTACTTACTTAAGTACCTACTTTCATGTATTTATCGCTTCTCGATTATTTTATGTTCCGGCCATGAAAGCCCAGCATCAGCGATAATTTCCAAGCATGGGGGAAATTCTTGGTTCCAAACATACAACGAAATGAAGTCACCTTTCTGTCTCAACTGTCAATTTTTTTTTTTTTTTTGTGGGCAATGACTAAAAATTCATATTCTCAATAAATCGCTGAAATATTATTTAAAAAAAAAAAAAAAAAAAAAAAACATGGTATTCGTGGATGTGTTTTATTTTGATGGGAATATTTGGATGATTTTTCGACTTTTCTCTGTTGGATACCTACAGGAAATTTATTTTGTTTGTGAGAACTTCAAATTCAACTTGTCATGGTTTTCGGTATTTTTGAAAAATTGTAATACGACTTATCATTTATCAAAATGGATCAAAATTTCAGCAGATAAGAGTGATTGAAAAAAAGATGAGTGTGTACTGTGTACATCACTGAATCCAGGAAGAAATTTTACTTACTGTTTATTTGAGTGATCAGTTACTCATAGTAAACTTTCGATGTATACTTCTGGCTCTGACAATCTTTAGAAATGTTTGTTCTTGTAACTGGATGAGCTAAAAAAGTTCTGAAGAACGTCCTGAACGTCAACAGGCCAATTTTCGGTTTGTTAATTCTGCTTTTGAATGTTCAAAAATTCAAGTGTGGCTCTATTCGACCTACTGAGTCGATTGATGGTGGTTTCGAACTGTTCTGGTGCCTCCGTGAGATTTTTGGATTTTGCAGATTCGAAAAGATTGCTATAAAGATGGTTATTATAATGAAATTCAGCTCCTGTTAATTCAGATTATTTGTCTTTGAGATCTTGTCAGTTGGGTTTAGTGAAAATTTTTCAAACTCGTTGGTCTACTCAAGTCCACAATTTTTTCTGATGGAACTGTAAACCGTCATCTATTCGTCAATTCACGAGCTCATAAAATAGGCCAAAAATAAACTTCAGCTTTTTGTACCTTATTGATGTGAAATTTGTAAAAATCGCCCAAAATTCAAATTCTTTAAAATTCGCTGAAATATATAATATTGAAAAGAAAATGATACTCAGTGCCTGTGATTTGTCCTAGTGGTATATTCCTACGTGAATGATTTTTTAAATTTTTCTCATTGTATCAAACTGACTGTGAAGAAATTGAAATTGTTTTCTCATGTTAATTTAAAATTTAGGTGAAAGTTCTGACAATGGAATTAAATAACTGCGTGGAATGAAGTTGGGATATGCTTACATTGGTTATTTTGAAGTTTCAGTGATTTATCTTTTGTAAGTTTTTGCCATTGGAATGTCAAACGACTTGTTTGTAACTGACCATTGAACACACATCACACAAAACGATGAGAAAGAAGTTGGGGTATACTTACTAGATACTATTAATTACATACCTACAACATGCATAATTATGGAATTTCTTTGGGTTGGTAATACTAATACATATTATGGTTGCGTAAGAAAAGAACGTTTTTTCTTGGGAGTGATTTTTCAGAGCTTGAACACTCATTACTTTTTTACTATGTATTCAAGATAGAGAAGCTTTCATCTGCCATACAGTGTATATAGGACTATCTATGTAGGTGCATGAAGGTCTCCAAAAGTTGGAAAACATCTCCCAAAAAAAAGTTGAGTCCGTAACTATTTTTTAATTCTCAGTTTCGATGTCAGAATTCGTTTCCTATCTTTGAGAAAGCTCAAGCTGAAAATTTTAGATCAGTAATGCAAACGTCAATTCTAGTACGATCCAATTTCGAGTTGAGAAACTATCATTTCCATCGATTTTTTTTCCTCGTAAAAGCTCGCAAGTTAATAAAAAAAGAGTCAACAACCTCAAAAATTCTATCAAAATTCTTAAAAATTCACTAAAATGAAAAAAAAAAAAATTTTACACAGCGCCTCAGTGATTGCATGGGCCTGGTGGTATTCCTACTTGGACGATTTATAAATTTTCCTCGTTTGTATCATTGGGATTAAAATAATAGTTGTGAAATAAAGTTGGGATATGCTTACATAATTAAATTTCATGTTCATCTTCTTTGTCTGCTAGATTAATGTACTTCTGAAATTGTATTGCCAAACAACTTGTGTTGCTTGAAAATTTCTGCAACATGTCACAATTCCATTCAACTCATCTGTATACGTTCCAGGAGTCACAATTCATCAAGTTTTTGTTGAATATCGAGCATTCAATCACCAAAATCGTAAATTTTCATGAAGCGAGCGCAAGAGCGCTGTTGCTATCTTATAAAATGAGGTTGATATACTTATGCAGGGATAATTGATCAAAAATTCCATAAAAAAATTGAGTTTGCAGAAATTGACGTAGAAAACATAAATAATTCTGATTCTACTCTTCTATCGACTCAGGTACTAAATCAATCGGTTATAGTTTCAAGCTGTTCTGAAGCCTCAAGAGATCTTTTAGATACCCCAGGTTTGAAAGAATTTCCATAAAGGGGGCTATAAAACTAATCTTGACACGTGTTAGTTCAGATTACTCGTTTTTGGGATCCTTTCGATTGTGTCATGTGAAGATTTAATTCGTTTCAATTCCTGTTCAATATTTTCTCAGACAGTTTCATCTGATAAGATTTTGGATTTGAAGCGACAGAAAAAATGAGATTTTAAAAACATACGCTTATAAATTAATCAAGAAGATCTCAATGACGTTTGTAACGAATTCATAAACCTAGACAGAGTTTTATTTTGTTCTCACCCTTTTTGTGGCAAATTCTTCTAGAATTGGAAATCCAAAAATCTGTGAGTGAAGTGGCTACTGAACTGCTCCAAACCACCACCATATCAGTTTCATGAGGTCGTTGGTTTCATGAGTAATTAACGTTACGAAGTGGGAAAAACCAGGTCCATTAGTCACGGTTATTATAATATGGATTATTTCCTGATATCGAATTGAAAAAATTTGTTTCTCATTTTTAGTTCAATTCTAAAACGATCAGAAAGAAGTTAGGATATACTTACCTACATCCAAAACCATTGTGATTACATAAACAGGGTTTCTAGCATTTTCGTCGATTTGTATTAACGTAAGGGGTTACGTCTCTATAATATAAACCTATCAGTACCTATACTTCATTATTACAACCTGGGTAAATGCATTGAGAAGTACCTGGGCTCTTGGGGCACTTAAATTGATTAATTCAAGAAGACGTATTGCTTGATATAAGTAGGCGTTGGCATATTGGGACCATGAAAATAGTTGCATTGGACCTGTTTAAATCTGTTTCGGAAAATTGGCACTATCAAAATTCGATTGTTTTTTTTTTACATAGGATAACTATGTACGTCTGTCGATTTCAATTGTTAAAAAAAAACCAACAACTCACTTAAGGCACAGCAAAAGTTATCTATATAGTTTTTATCTTATTTTAGTTCTGGTGTTGAGGTACAATATTTGTAAACAACAAATTTCCCATTTTATTTTGTCTTTTTTCCAATTGATTGCTAAAGTAAATTTAGTATATAAACCAGTCGCGAGATATTCTAATAGTAATATCTGCTCGAAAATATTTCGATTATTTTGAGCCCAAAATTGGGTCTCGATTTTTATGATCTTTGAAAAAGTTTGTTTAAAAACTTTATTAAGGGGTATTAGGCCGGATTACAAAAATAAAGTTTGCTAATATTTCGCAAGAATTACATCTATATAGCTTCTTCAGAGCAGTGTTCACCACTGAGGGTTCCTTCTTGATTGAGATCTAGTTATAGGTCCCAGTTGGATGTGGTCTCTCTCCTGATTGGTCCCAGCACTAAGGGTGTGGCCTGTCACATGGGTGTGGCTTCTTCCCTCATTGTGTTGGGTGTGGTCCTCTGAGTGAGAGCCTGGAATGTTGTCTTGTCTGTGTCCCATTTCCTGGGTGTATCCTTGATTTAGGTTTTCTTCCCAATTTTCAGCCTGGTGGCTTTTTGAGATTTGTCTTTTTTGGAGTATAGGCTTCCATGCTCTTGGTAGGGTGAACCCATCTTCTCTGTTGAAATTGTTGCCATGCTTGTAGATTTGGATGCTTTCTCTCACCATTCGGCCAGTCCATCTTGATTCTGCTGAATGTTTAGCCACAGCTGACTTCTTCACCCTTGCATGTCTTGTGTCACTTTCATGTTCCTATATGCTTGTAAGTCTTCCAGTTTGCCCAACATAGTGTTTTACACATCCACAGGTTATCTTGTATACTCCTTCTATTTCCAAGGAGACTTTGTCCTTTGTTGAGGGGATTGTGTCTTTGATGGTTTTGAGAGGTTTGAACACTGGTTTTATGTTATGTTTCCTGAGCAGCTTTCCAATCCTGTCTGTGGTGTTTTGGACATATTGCATTATCACAATCTTGTCTTCTTCTTCAGGTTCCTCCTTAGGTACTCTTTCTTCCCCAGTTTGTCTGATTATTGATTTGACCAGCTGTTTGTTGTATCCGTTTTCTTGGAAAATGGTAGTAAGTTTCTCCAGTTCTTGTTCTAGGTTTTCTTCATGGCATACTATCCTGGCACGTTTGGCTAGAGTGTGGATTACTCCTTTCTTCTGTGCAGGATGGTGGTGGGAATCTGCCCTTATGTATTTGTTAGTGTGTGTGGGTTTCCTGTATACATTGTGCTGTAGTTTCATCCCAGTTTCTCTGTGTATTTTAACATCTAGGAAGGCAAGCTCCTTGTTTTTCTCCTCTTCTACAGTGAATTTTATGGCTGGATGAATGCTGTTCAGGTGTTGTATGAATTCTTGCAGTTTATCTCTTCCATGTTGCCAAACAGCAAATACATCATCCACATATCTTAACCAGATCTTTGGTTTCAAGGTTGCTGTCTCCAAGGCTTTTTCCTCAAACTTTTCCATGTAGAAATTTGCCACTTTGGGGGAGAGAGGTGAGCACATACTAGCTACTCCATCTTTCTGTTCATAGAATTCTCCATTGTATAGGAAATAGCTGGCTTTCAGGCAGTAGTTCTTGAAAAAAGATGGGGGTGTAATGTGTATACTTCACTGAATCCAGGGAGAAATTTTACTTACTTAGGCTAACAGTTTATTATGTAACGTTTTCTTTCGTGTGTGTGTTCTTGTGAAACAGTGATCAATAGATGGTTTTCTAGATAAAACAGTTCTGAAGAACAACCCAAACGCTAACAGGTCAAACGGTTTCTTAAATTTTCTTTTGAATTTTCAATGAATTTTCAAAAGTTCAAATGTGGCTCTTCGACATACTGAGTCGATTGGTGGTGGTTTTGAGCTGTTCTGGAGTCTCCAAGAGGGTTGCTACATATAAAAATGGCTTTAATGAAATTCAGCACTTGTTGACTCAAATTCTTAAAAATCAGTTGAAAGTATACGCGAGAAATGCAAATATTTTGACGAAAATGTTTTTTTTTTGGGGTATTTGAAGAATTTTAAGCTCAACAATCAACATGTCATAGTTTTTGGTATTTTTGAAAAATTATGATACGACCTATCATCTATCAAAATGGGTCAACATTTCAACAGAAAACAGTGATTGAAAAAACGATGAGTGTGTATACCTACTTGACTGAATTCAAGAAAAAATTTTACTTACTTATGGTTTATTTGGGTGATATGTCCCTAACTCCAACTGCAATAAGGTTTCTAAATTTTGTTTTTGAATTTTTAATCAATTTTCAAAAATTTAAATGTAGTTTTTAGACCTACGTTGCTAATGGCTATATTGAAATTCAGCAACTGTTAATTTAGGTTATTTGTTTTTGAGATCTTGTCAACTGGGTTTCCTATGTTAAAATTTTTAAACTTCGTTAGGAAGTCCATTTAAGCCCACAATTTTTTCTGATGGGACTGTAGGTAAACCTTCATCTAAGTACATAGTTTTTTGTTCTTCATTGCTGTGAAATTTGAGAAAAATCACTAAAAATTCAAATCATCAAAATCACTGATATAAAAAAAATGATGCACAGTGTCTGTAGTTTGACCTGATGGTGTATTCCTGATTGGGTAATTTTTAGATTTTTCTCTTTGCGGGATCCAATTGACTGTGAATAAATTGAAATTGTTTTCTGATGTTAATTTTAAACACGGATAAAAAATATATGCATAAGTGAGTGAGATTAAATAATTTGTGGAATGAGGTTGGGATATGCTTATACATAAATGTAAATTTATGCTTCATTTTTATCATAGGTAAGACCGTTCTGAAATCCTGACAAAAAAACTGTCAATTTGAAAAAATTGAGGTCAATTAAAAAAAAGTTCAATCAGCTATAATTTGAATCAACTACAAACATTTATGTTGACTGAATAAGTTCAAAATTCTTGAATTTGAAAACGGTTTCAAAATACTCGTAATACAGGGTAAGGTAGCATGAACAACTTCATGTTCTCTTCAGCACCATTATCATGTACCTGGGAAAATTTTTGAAAACCAGTGTGAAACTTGATAAAATTTAATTGAACGAAGCTTACAAATTCGAAAATCATGTTCCAAACTGGGCTCAGTGCTTCGATTTTCAAATTTGTAAGTCTTGTTTGATTAAATTTTATTGAAAAAGTATCATCGACTTGCTAAAAAAGAGTTGAAATAATACGAGAGAAATTCAAAGTATTCTGATGAAAAAGTTTTTTTTTTTTTTCAATGTGAAGAATCTCATGACTTTCGGTATAAATTTGAAAAATTGTGATACGACCTATCGAAATGGGTCAAAATTTCAATAGAAAACAGATGTTGAAAGACAGATCAAGTGGTATTTCACTGAATCCAGGAAGAAATTTTACTTACTCTTTCTAGTGATCAGTTTATTTCACTTTTCCTGCGACAATCGGAGGTAACGTTCATTTTTTTTTTGTTTCCTGTAACTAGATGAGCTAAAAAAAATTTAAAAAAAGTCGCGAACGCCAAAAGGTCCAATTTCAGTTTCTTAATTTTGCTTTTGAATTTTAAATAAATTGTTAAAAATTCAATGTGGCTCTCCGACCTACTAAGTCGACTGGTGGTGGTTTCGAGCTGTTCTAGAGCCTCCAAGAGATTTTTGGGGTTTTCAGATTTGAAAAGATCTATAAAGATGGCTATAGGTAATGAAATTCAGCACCTGTTGATTCAAATTATTTGTCTTTGAGATCCTCATCGTTAGTCTATTCTAGTTCACAATTGTTTCTGATGCGTCTGTAAGCCACCAAGTAATCAGTTTAAGAGGTCGAAAATAGGGCATACGTAAATGAACTTCAGTCTTTTGTACCCCATTGCTGTCAAATTTGAAAAATCGCTAAAAATTCAAATCCTCAAAAATTTGGTGAAATAAAAAAAAAACATTTGCCTATCAGGCCTATCTGTACAGTTTTTCTTGAAAATCAAGCTTTTTTATAAAGAAAGAGAGTTCTCGAGGATAGTAACATTTATCAGTATGAGTTGGAAGATTTAAAAATTGCGACCAGTTCTCGAAGTATCTAACTTCAAGAAGTTTTCTTCAACATTTATAGATTTCGTGAACAAAAATTACTAGTAGGTGGGCCCACCTAGGTACATGTAAAAAAGAGCCACTCTTATTTTAAATGCAGAGAAATGACACTTTTGCCCATTTAGGTTTTTTTTGTCTTCATAGGTCATACATAGATTGAAAAAGGAAGTGATATAAAAAATATGAATGGAACCTATAGTTATTTCATTAAATTCAGGAAGATATTTTACTTACTTACTGTTCATTCGGGTCACATGTAAATGCATTCATCGTGGACGTTACTTGGTATTATTTCAATTTCTGAATTTCTTTTTTGAATGTTCGGTAAATTTTTAAAAATTCGAATGCGGTTCAATTTCATGAAAAAATTTGAGTTTGCTGAAATTGACGTAGAGAACATAAATTCTGATTGTACTCCTCTATCGACCCAGGTACTAAATCAATCGGTTAAGGTTTCAAGCTGTTCTGGAGCCTCGAGAGATCTTTTGGATTCCCCAGGTTTGAAAGGATTTCCATAAAGGGGGCTATAAAATGAATCTTGACATGGGTTAGTTCAGATTACTCGTCTTTGGGATCCTTTCGATTGTGTTATGTGAAGATTTTTGAAATTCGTTTCTTTCTGTTGAAGACCAATGGTTTCTCAGACGGTCTGTCTGATTAAATTTTAGATTTTAACCAGCAGAGAAAATAAGATATTAAAAACATGCGCTCATAAATTAATCGAGAAGATCTCAACGACGTTTGTAAAGAATTCATAAACCTAGACCGAGTTTTCATTTTATTTTTACTCTTTTTGTGGCAATTCTTCCACAGAATCGGAAATCCAAACATCTGCGAGTGAAGTGGCTATACTGAACAGCTCCAAACTAGCCACCATATCAATACTTGGGCAGTCCGACCACACTGCTTAATTTTGACGAGAATGTTTTTCAGACATGTGATGAATTTTAAGTTCACCATGTCACGGTTTTCTGTACTTTCAAAAAAATTGTAATATGACCTATCAAAATGAGGCCACAAAAAAAGACGAGTGTGTACTTCACTAAATCCAGGAAGAAAGATTTACTTATTGATTGTATATGAGTGATCAAAAGAGTGCTCGCCAGGATGTTTTCGATTTATTCAACTAGTTTTTTTAACATTTAGTGGTTTCGTGAGTAGGTAATTAACGCTACAAAATGGGAAAAAACCAGGTCCATTAGTCACGGTTATGGATTATTTCCTGATATCGAATTATAAAAATTTGTTTCTCATTTTTAGTTCAATTCTAAGACCATCAGAAAGAAGTTAGGATATACTTACCTGCATCCAAAGCCATTGTGATTACATTAATTCAACATTTGTCGGTTTTCTCTTAATTATTTTGATGTTTTCATTAGTTACGTCGATCTGAATATTATTACTATCAAAATTCGAGTGCTTTTTTTTTACATGGGATATGTTGAATGTCAACCTATCGATTTCAATTGTTGAAAAAAAAAAAAAACTCACTTAAGGCACAGAAAAAGTTATATACCTATTATATTTTTATTTTATTTTATTTTACAATTTAGGTCTCTCCATTCACAATTGGGGTCAATAATTCGAAGGTTTCTTAGGTGATTTTCAAATTGTTGGAGAATTCTTCATAATATATCAAGTTTTATGGTGAAAAGATCGCAAATGGTCATAATTTTAGTTCTTGTCTTGAAGTATATTTGTAAACAACAAATTTCCCATTTGATTTTATCTTTTTTCTAAAATATGATTGCTTTGGGGGAAATTTAGAATTTAAACCAGTAGCATCAGATTTTAAAAATATTTGTGCCTAAATTGATCGAAAATTTTTTTGAAAAATGGCCAATTAAATTTATAGGTAGGTACTGATATTAATTTCGGTCTTTCTTGTGGTAATTTTTTCTGAAAATTAAAATCTTTTAGGTTTTGCCGGAAGTTTTGGAACGGCTTGATTCCCATCACTAATTAATTCAGCAGGTCAAAAGGTTATATTACAGGTAGGTACCTAATTTCAGCTGTCCACTTCCACTTTGCCTTAATTGATGAAAATTGAAATTACATGGTTTATGGAAAATGATCCTGGTTTAAATCTCCGAAAATTCTGCAAAAAATTCAGAATGCTTTCTTATAAGAAACGAGCTTAGATCTTGTGAATAATTGGAATGAAGTTAGGATATGCTTACATACAGAAAAATTGTATCCATAAGTTTTCAAAATATCAAATTATTCTCTTGGTAAGTTGGTAATAAGTAATCCCTGCAGCAACTCAAACCACGCAAGTATGAATTGTTTTTAACCTTGTAAGTTGAAGAGACAAAGTGATGGACTATCCACTGCATCCAGTATCTATACCTGTTGAATGATTCTTCTGAATCAAATAACTTCTCTGAGTTATTGGCACTGTGATTTGATCTGGCTGTGTATTCTTACTTGAATGATTTTTAGATTTTTCTTTTTGTGGTACCCAATCGGCTGCGAATAAATTGAATTTGTTTTCTCACGTTAATTTTAAACATAGGTAAAAATTATACTCATCAATGGGAGATTAAATAACTGTGGGATGAAGTTGGGATATGCTTACATAGTTTCGAAGTTTCATTTTCATGTAATCGAAAAATTCGGATGTGTCTTTTTGAAAATCAAGCTTCAAGTGCTGTTACTTTCTGTTTTTTTTTAGAAAGAAAGAGAGGTCTTGAGAATAATTAAAGTAACCTGGTACGAGCTTGGGGGATTCAAAACTTGCAACCAGTTCTCGAAGTATCCAACTTCAAATAGTTTTTTTCAACATTTATAGATTTTGTGACCAAAGATTATTAGCAGGTTGACCCACCTAGATACATATAAAAAAGAGTCACTCTTATTTTAAATGCAGAAAAATGATAGGTACTTTTGCCTTTTTTTTTTTTTTTTTTTTTTTTTTTTTGTCTTCATGGGTCTTTGTTTCAACGGTGATATTCTTAGGATGGAACCTATATTTCATTAAATTCAGTAAGATATTTTACTTACTTACTGTTCATTCGGGTTACCTACATGTTATGTATGTGTATTCGTCGGAAACATTATGTGTTATTTTTGTAGGTCTTCAATTGTTGTTTCAGAATTCATAAAAACGTTCCGAAATGCGCCAACAAGGCAAATTTCAATTTCTGAATTTCTTTTTTGAATGTTTAGTAAATTTTTAAAAATCCAAATAAGGTTCAATCCAATGAAAAAATTTGAGTTTGCTGAAATTGACGTAGAAAACCTGAATTCTGACCCTACTCTTCTATCGACCGAGGTACTAAAATCAATCGGTTATGGTTTCAAGCTGTTCTGGAGCCTTGAGAGATCTTTTGGATTCCCCAGGTTTGAAAGGATTTTCATAAAGGGGGCTATAAAATGAATCTTGGCATGTGTTAGTTCAGATCACTCGCCTTTGGGATCCCTTCGATTGTGTTATGTGGAAGATTTTTGAAATTCGTTTCAATTTCTGTTGAAGACCAATGTTATCTCAGATGGTTCAACCATACGATTTTGGATTTGAACCGACAACAGAAAAAATGAGATTTCAGAAACAAGCGTTCATAAATTAATCAAAAAGATCTCAACGATGTTGTGACGGTAAAGGATGCGCCCACAGCTTCCACCTAGAGGGAAGATGTGTTCCTCCGGAGTGGCAGCAATGACTAAGTAGTGCACTCTGTCGGATTAGTTCGAGCTTTGCCACTCCGCCATCAGAGAAGTGTAAAAGCTTCGAGTATATTTTCACTAGTGCTAGCCTTCGATTGCATTTCAGAGCTTCCACTTGGAATCGTCATTCCAAGTGCTTTTTATAATGTTTGTGTCTTTTATGTGTAATATTCGTAGTCGGGTTTTATATCAGAGAATTTACAATAAAAGTTCTACTTTCATTTGCGGTCATCATTGATCTATTCTGCGGTATTTCTATACCATTGCAATAAGCGATATCTTTCGTAAGGATATCTGGCAAGACTAGGTTCCCTGGGCTTAACCTTGTGTACGCATGGGTGGCATTCTCCCTCTGAATACTACGGACCATCCCCCACGCTATATATTTGGCGCCCAACGTTGGGCGCCACCCTACCGTCATAACGGTTATAACGAATTCATAAACCTAGACCTGGTTTTATTTTGTTCTCAACTTTTTTGTGCTAACTGCTAAGTAATTCTTGTAGAATTGGAAATCCAAAAATCTCTGAGTGAAGTGGCTGCTGAACAGCTCCAAACTAACTTATATACTATTTTATCAGTTCAAGAGTTCAAGACGTCGAAAATTTGGCACGAACAAATTTTCCGTCATTCATGATTGTCATGGTTTAGTGCATCTGTGCGTTCCAGGAGTCACAATTGATAATAATTTCTATGAATATCATATTAAAAGCATTATTCAATAACCGAAATCGTCAATTTAATGAAGCGAGCCCAGAAGCGCTGCGCTGTTGCTTTATTTTAAAATGAGGTTGAAATTCAATCGATAATAATTGACTACACAAAACGATTATTAGAAAGAAGTTAGGATATACTTACCTACATCCAAAACCATCGTGATTACATTCAGATGCGTATTTTTCATTTTATGAGTTGTCTTACAATCTGGGTAAATGCATTAGGTAAATGAGAAAAATTGTGATGCGATCTATCCAAATGGGTCAAAATTTCAATAGAAAACAGATGTTCTCAAAAAGATCAGTGGTACCTACTTTACCGAATCCAGAAAGAAATTTTACTTACTGTTCCTGGTGATCAGTTTATATTGTAGCTTGTGTATTTTTATAGAAACGTTTACCTTACTTTTCTTTTTGTTTCCTGTAACTGGATGAGCTAAAAAAATGCTGAAGAATGTCGCGAACTCCAACAGGTCAAATTTCGAAAATTTCAGCAGAAAGCAATTAATGTTGAAAAAAATAGCATTACTTCGCTGAATCCAGGAAGAAATTTCACTTACTATTTCTGGTGATCAGCTTGTACTTATTGTTCAAAGAAGGACTGGTAGTGGTTTAGATCTGTTCTGGAGCCTGCAAGAGATTTTTAGAGTTTTCAGATTTGAAATGATAGCTATAAAGATGGCTGTAATGAAATTCAGCACCTGTTAATTCAGATTATTTGCGTTTGTGATCCTCGTTAGTCTATTCTAGTTCATAATTGTCTCTAATGAGTCTGTAAACCACCTATACTTATATCAATGGGATTGAGTACCTGTGGGATGAAGTTGGGATATGCTTACATAGTTTTGAAGTTTCACTTTTATGTTAACGAATGGGATGGCTCCAGGATTTGCCTATCTGTACAGTTCTTCTTGAATGTGATATCTTTAGGGAGAGATTGAAAGAGAAAAATGAAATAAAAAGATGAATGGTACCTATTGGATTGGATCTAGGAAGAAATTTTACTTACTAACTATTCATTCTGGTTATAAGTGTAGGGTAAAGTTGAAGTGAGTTGTCGTCATGCGTATATTGGTTATTGGTAGGTATGCGTCTTCAGTTGTTTCAGAATTCATAAAAACGTTCCGAAATGCGCCAACAAGGCAAATTTCAATTTCTGAATTTCTTTTATGAATGTTTAGTAAATTTTTAAAAATCCAAATGCGCTTCAATTCCATGAAAAAATTTGAGTTTGCTGAAATTGACGCAAGTACATAATCATGTAGAAAACATAAATTCTGATTCTACTCTTCTATCGACCCAGGTACTAAATCGATTGGTGTTGGTTTCAAAATTCAAGCTGTTCTGGAGCCTCGAGAGATCTTTTGGATTCCCCAGGTTTGAAAGGATTTCCATAAAAGAGGCTATAAAATAAATCTTGACCTAGGTTACATATTTCAAATTACTCGTCTTTGAGATCCTTTCGATTGTATTAAGTGAATATTTTTGAAATTCGTTTCTTTCTGTTGAAGACCAATGTTTTCTCAGAAGACGGTTCCATCTGATAAAATTTTGGATTTGAACCGACAGAAAAAATGAATTTTAAAAACATGCGCTCATAAATTAATCAAGACGATCTAATAAACTCAGACCCGAGTTTTATTTTGTTTTCGCCTCTTTTTGTGACAATTCTTCCAGAATTGGAAATCCAAAAATCTGTGAATGAAGTGGCTGCTGAACAGCTCCAAATTATACACATTTTAGTTCAAGAGGCCAGAAGTGAGGCACAAACAAACTTCTGCTTTTTATCTCAACGTTGTCAAATTTCTTTATTTTTTTCGTGGGAAATTACTGGACAGTCCGACCAGACTACTTGATTTTGACTAGAATGTTTTTCAGACATGTGATTGCAGCAGAAAACAGAGATAGAAAAAAAGATGAATGTGTATTTCACTAAATCCAGGAAGAAAGTTTACTTACTGATTAGATATGAATGATCAAAAGAGTGCTCGCCAGCATAGTAATACCAGTCATTGTGAGCTTGGAAGATTCAAAAATTGCAAGCAGTTTTCGATTTATTCAACTTCAAAAGGGTTTTCAACATTTATTGGTTTCGTGAGTAATTATTAACGTTACAAAATGGGAAAAAACCCGGACCATTAACCACGGTTATGGATTATTTCCTGATATCGAATTACAAAAATTTGTTTCTCATTTTTAGTTCAACTCTAAAATGATTAGAAAGAAGTTAGGATATACTTAACAACATCCAAAACCATCGTGATTACATCCATTATAGTTTTTTTTATCATTTGTCTATTTTCTCTTTTAGTTTGATGTTTTCATATGGTTTTTAGTAGTAATTACGTCGATTTTAATTAACGTAAGGATTACTTACGTCTGCATATAAAACTTATCAGTAGGTACTTCATTATTACAACCTGAGTAAATGAATTGAGAAGTACCTGGGTCCCTTGGGACACTTGAATTGATTAATTTAAGAAGACATTCTGCTTGATATACATATGTAGAAGTAGGTGTCGGCATATTGAAACCATGAAAATAGTTGCATTGGACCTGTTTAAATCTGTTTCTAAAAATTGGCACTATCAAAATTCAAGTGTTTTTTTTTTTTACATGGGATATGTTGAATGTCAACCTATCAATTTCAATTGTTCAAAAAAAAAACAACTCATTTACCTCATTACAATCAAGGCCCAGAAAAAGTTATAAGGTACCTGGGTTCAAATTCAAAGGTTTCCGAGGCGATTTTCAAATTGTCGGAGAATTCTTCATATCAAGTTTTATGGTAAAAAGATCACAAATGGTCATAATTTTAGTTCATGTGTTGAGGTACATATTTGTAAGCAACAAATTTCCCATTTCATTTTGTCTTTTTTCCAAATGATTGCTAGATGCAATTTAGAGTTCAGATACATAGCATCAGATTTTCAAAATATTGTGCCTTAATTGATCGAAAAAATTGTGAAGAATGATCAATTAAATTTATTGGTACTGATTTTCATTTCGGTCTTTCTCATGGCAATTTTTTTTGAAGATTAAAATCTAAGATTCCGCCCGGAAGTGAATTCAGCAAGTCAAAAGTTACTCTCTAAATTTGAAACAGTCAATTTTCACTGCTTAGCAGTCACGACATTTTGGTTTTTTAAAAGCAGTAGTTTTTTACTGCAAAACAGTGAAAAATCTACTGTTTTGCAGTAAAAAACTACTGCTTTTAAAAAACCAAAATGTCGTGACTGCTAAGCAGTGAAAATTGACTGTTTCAAATTTAGAGAGTATATTATTATAAGTAGGTACCTATGTAATTTCCACTGTCCACTTCCACTTTTCCTTGATTGATGAAATTACATCGTTTATGGAAAATGATCGCGGTTTGAATCTCCAAAAATCTTCAAAAATTCAAAATGCTTTCTTAAGAAACGAACTCAGACCTTTTGAATAATTGGAATGAAGTTAGGATATGCTTACATACAGAAAAATTCGCCTTGTTCTGTGCTATCTGAATTGATTAAGTAATCCTGTCGTTCCTCGTTCTCGAATGATTCGTCGTTTCTCAGAAAATCATTCGCCAACGAATTGAGACCAATTATTGATTATGAGATTGAAATTATCAAGTTTCTTTACGCATTTATTGTCGTCTATGCCTAACTCATTTGATTTTGAGCGATTCATTCGTTCATGAGGAGTTTTTCTTCTTTGAGCGAATCGTTCGCGAACAAATCATGCCGAGTGAAAAGAAACTTGCCACTGAATGTAACGTTGCAGATTATAGAAATTGTTGCCGGTTTCAACTACATACATATGTCAAGTTTTTCAAATTTGCATTACGCAGCTTTTTTTTTTTAGAAAAATGAGTTGCCTAATTAAACATATTATTGTCTGCTAGTGTTTTATGATCTGTGTTAAATTTCATTTCGAACGAATATTCAAATTTTAATTTCTGATGTAATTTTTGATATTTATTGTGTCATCGGCTAAATAATGGAAATATCCGAATCGTATGTTATCTCGTTCAAGCGCAGAAAGTTGTGCACTCGCGTGGTATTAAATTTTATACATAGAAGAAACCTTTTTATCGCAAAAAGAGGTATGAGTCAGATGACTCATATGACGCTATACGCTCGTATTTGATTCAAAGAAGAGCGCTTCACTTCTTTGCTTGCGGTCTTACTGCAAAGATTAAATAGAATTATTGAAACAGTTTTCCATCAATTTTTTCGTTAATTTTGAATTTAAACTATGGTCTTTCTACAGTCGTATGTGAATGTTACTTCGTAATATCGTATAGTGCGGTATTTAGCGTTTTCTCGGCGATTTAATAATTTAGTATCTCAATTCTTGGTAAGATGAGTTCAGAAAGAAAACTAGGTACAGACGAGCGAAGCAAATTCGTTGGTGAGCGTCGATTGTGTCAAGTATGCTTCAAGTCAAGTTTTAAAGGTGCCAGGATGAAGCCAGCAGCATGTCCATTGAAACAACTCCATAGCTATCGCAGTCATTCCTTAGTTCATCAAATTTTGACTCCTATGAGTACCTCTACCTACTGATATTTTTGTGGGTGGTTTAGGTGATAAAAATGCGGCTGTCAATCAGTGTGTTGACGTTACCATCGTTTCTAGATAAATAATTTGAATTCCTACATCAGTCCAAACGATAAAATCATAAGAAATCACAGATTTCAGTGAAGTGACAGTGCTCGTTTCTTTCTTTCAAAGTAAGTTTGGAGCTTATAATAAATGGCCAATGGGGTTAAATAACTGCGGAAAGAATTAAGTTGGGATATATGCTTACATACCTAATTATGAAGTTTCTTTGCCAATCTTCAATGCTGAATACTATTACTTACAGATCGCTTTGCTGATTTTCATCATCCATTGTTGAAATCGAGTATATGGTTTTTTACCTACTTAGCTTCGATCGTTTATTCAAGATGTTTGGAACATCGTTAGGTAGGTCTAGGTATGTACCTACTAGGTATCCATCTACTGATCTCCTCGAAAATATTGCAATTATTTTGAGCTCAAAATTGGGTGTCGAGTTTTAGGATTTTTGAAAAAGTGTCATGCGACTTGCTAAAAATGAGTTAAAACTATAAGCGATAAAATTGAAATATTTTGATGAAAATGTTTTTCGGACATATGAAGGATTCTTAAGTTCAACTTGTTATGGTTTTCAGTATGTTTGAAAAAATTGTGATACGACCTATCATTTATCAAAATGTGTCAACATTTCAGCAGCAGAAAACAGTGAATGAAAAAAAGATGAGTGTGTATTATGTACTTCACTGATTCCAGGAAGCAATTTTACTTACTTAATGTTTATTTGGGTCATCATTTTATGTTGATACGTAGTTGCAACAACATGATGAAATAAAAAAGTTCTGAAGAACGTTCCGAACGTCAATTTCAGCAGAGCTAGAGAAAATATTGAAAAAAAAAGATTAAGCGGTTCATCACTGAATCCAGGAAGAAATTTTACTTACTGTTTCTGGTGATCAGTTTGACGTCCAATTCCGGTTTATTAATTTTACTTTTCAGCTTTTTGTACCTCATTGCTGTCAAATTTAAAAAATCGCCAAAAATTCAGATCCTAAAAATTCGTTGAAATAAAAAAAAAAAATGATGACCAGCGCCTGTAATTTGACTTGGTAGTGTAATTTCTACTTGGGTGATTTTTTAGATTTTTTTTTTGCGGTACCCAATCGACTGCGAAGAAATTGAAATTGTTTTCTCACGCTAATTTTAAATTTAGCTATTGGTTATATCACTGGGATTAATAACTGTGGGATGAAGTTGGGATGTACTTACATAGCCTTGATGTTTCATTTTCATGCATCGACTGACGGCGCGGCGTTGGCTTCAGCATTTGCCTATCTGTACAGTTCTTCTTGAAAATTAAACTTCAGGTGCTGTTACTTTCTCTTTTTTTAAAAAAGAAAGAGAGGTCTTGAGAATAAGTGATTAAATTAACCTGGTATGAGCTTGCGGGGTTCAAAAATTGCGACCAGTTCTCGAAGTATCCAACTTCAAAAAGTTTTCTTCAACATTTATAGATTTCGTGAACAAAAATTACTAGTAGGTGGGCCCACCTAGGTACATGTAAAAAAGAGCCACTCTTATTTAAATGCAGAGAAATGACACTTTTGCCCATTCAGTTTTTTTTTGTCTTCATAGGTCTTTGTTTCAACGGTGATTATTTTTAGGGATAGATTGAAAAAGGAAGTGATATAAAAAATATGAATGGAACCTATTTCATTGAATCAAGGAAGATATTTTACTTACTTACTGTTCATTCGGGTTACATGTTACATGTAAAGTGCATCCATCGCTTGCGTTATTATTTCAATTTCTGAATTTCTTTTTTGAATGTTCGGTAAATTTTTAAAAATTCAAATGCGGTTCAATTTCATGAAAAAATTTGAGTTTGCTGAAATTGACGTAGAGAACACAAATTCTAATTCTACTCCTCTATCGACCCAGGTACTAAATCAATCGCGGTTATGGTTTCAAGCTGTTTTGGAGCCTCGAGAGATCTTTTGGATTCCCCAGGTTTGAAAGAATTTCCATATAAAGGGGGCTATAAAATGAATCTTGACATAGGTTAGTTCAGATTACTCGTCTTTGGGATCCTTTCGATTGTATTATGTGAAGATTTTTGAAATTCGTTTCTTTCTGCTGAAGTCCAATGTTTTCTCAGACGGTCTGTCTGATTAAATTTTAGATTTTAACCGGCAGAGAAAATAAGATAGGTAGGTAATAAAAACATGCGCTCATAAATTAATCGAGAAGATCTCAACGACGTTTGTAAAGAATTCATAAACCTAGACCGAGTTTTCATTTTGTTTTTACCCTTTTTGTGGCAATTCTTCCACAGAATCGGAAATCCAAACATCTGTGAGTGAAGTGGCTATACTGAACAGCTCCAAACTAGCCACCATATCAGTTCAAGAGGTGGGAAAATACTGGGCAGTCCGATCAGACTGCTTAATTTTGAGGAGAATGTTTTTCAGACATGTGATGAATTTTAAGCTCACCATGTCACGGTTTTCGGTACTTTCGAAAATTGTAATATGACCTATCAAAATGAGGCCACAAAAAAAGACGAGTGTGTACTTCACTAAATCCAGGAAGAAAGATTTACTTATTGATTGGATATGATGAGTGATCAAAAGAGTGCTCGCCAGGATGTTTTCGATTTATTCAACTTCAAAAAGTTTTTTAACATTTTTAGTGGTTTCGTGAGTAGGTAATTAACGTTACAAAATGGGAAAAAACCAGGTCCATTAGTCACGGTTATGGATTATTTCCTGATATCGAATTATAAAAATTTGTTTCTCATTTTTGGTTCAATTCTAAAACCATCAGAAAGAAGTTAGGATATACTTACCTGCATCCAAACCCATTGCGATTACATTACATTCAACATTTGGCGGTTTTGTATTAATTATTTTGATGTTTTCATTGGGTTTTTAGTACCTAATTACGTCGATTTGAATTAACGTAAGGGGTTACATCTTCATATAAACCCATCAGTACTTCATTATTTCAACCTGGGTAAATGCATTGAGAAGTACGTGGGGCCCGGGGGCACTTGAGTCGATTGATTCAAGAAGACAATTTGCTTGATATAGGTGTTGGCATATTGAAACCAGGAAAATAGTTGCATTAGACCTGTTCAAATCATGTTCCTGAAAATTGTAACTATCAATATTCGAGTGCTTTTTTTTACATGGGATTATGTTGAATGTCAATCTATAGATTTCAATTGTAGAAAAAGAAAAAAAAACTCACTTAAGGCACCGAAAAAGTTATATTATAATCACTTGGGGTCTGTCTTTCGAAGGTTTCTTAGGTGATTTTCAAATTGTTGGAGAATTCTTCATAATATCAAGTTTTATGGTAAAAAGATCGCAAATGGTCATAATTTTAGTTCTTGTTTTGAAGTAGGTATTTGTAAACAACAAATTTCCCATTTGGTTTCATATTTTTTCTAAATGATTGCTATGGGGGAAATTTAGAATTTAAACCAGTAGTATCTGTGCCTAAATTGATCGAAATTTTTTTTTGAAAAATGGCCAATTAAATTTATAGGTAGGTACTGATTTTAATTTCGGTCTTTCTTGTGGTAATTTTTTCTGAAAATTAAAATCTTTAAGGTTTTGCCAGAAGTTTTGGAACGGCTTGATTCCCATCACTAATTAATTCAGCAGGTCAAAAGGTTATATTACAGGTACCTAATTTCAGCTGTCCACTTCCACTTTGCCTTAATTGATGAAAATTGAAATCACATCGTTTATGGAAAATGATCCTGGTTTAAATCTCCAAAAATTCTGCAAAAAATTCAGAATGCTTTCTTATAAGAAACGAGCTTAGATCTTGTGAATAATTGGAATGAAGTTAGGATATGCTTACATACAGAAAAATTGTATCCATCAGTTTATATTATTGGCGTTGTATAGGTTTTTTTTATGAAAAAAAGATCCTCTACAAATAAGAAAGTGGTCATACTGATTGTGAGTATAGGTATATTTTATTCAAAATGTCAAATTATTCTCTTGGTAAGTTGGTAAGTAATAAGTAATCCCTACAGCAACTCAAACCACGCAAGTATGAATTGTTTTTGAACCCTGTAAGTTGAAGAGACAAAGTGATGGATTATCCACTGTATCCATAGTATCTATACCTGTTGAATGATTCTTCTTAATCAAATAACTTCTCTGAGTTATTGGCACTGTGATTTGATCTGGCGGTGTATTCTTACTTGAATGATTTTTAGATTTTTCTTTTTGTGGTACCCAATCGGCTGCGAATAAATTGAATTTATTTTCTCACATTAATTTTAAACATTGGTAAAAATTATACTCATCAATGGAAGATTAAATAACTGTGGGATGAAGTTGGGATATGCTTACATAGTTTCGAAGTTTCATTTTCATGTAATCGATGAGTGTCTTTTTGAAAATCAAGCTTCAAGTGCTGTTACTTTCTGTTTTTTTTAGAAAGAAAGAGAGGTCTTGAGAATAATTAAAGTAACCTGGTATGAGCTCGGGGGATTCAAAACTTGCAAACAGTTCTCGAAGTATCCAACTTCAAAAAGTTTTTTTCAACATTTATAGATTTTGTGACCAAAAATTATTAGTAGGTGGGCTCACCTAGGTACACATAAAAAAGAGCCACTCTTATTTTAAATGCAGAAAAATGACACTTTTGCCCGTTTATTTTTTATTTTTTTTGTCTTCATGGGTCTTTGTTTCAACGGTGATATTTTTAGGGAGAGATTGAAAAATAAAAGTGGATAAAAAATAAGAATGGAACCTATATTTCATTAAATTCAGGAAGATATTTTACTTACTTACTGTTCATTCAGGTTACCTACTGGTGTGCGTTTTCAATTGTTGTTTCCAGAATTCATAAAAACGTTCCGAAATGCGCCAACAAGGCAAATTTAAATTTCTGAACTTCTTTTTTAAATGTTTAGTAAATTTTTAAAAATCCAAATAAGGTTCAATTCATTGAAAAAATTTGAGTTTGCTGAAATTGACGTACATAGAAAACATGAATTCTGACCATACTCTTCAATCGACCGACGTACTAAAATCAATCGGTTATGGTTTCAAGCTGTTCTGGAGCCTTGAGAGATCTTTTGGATTCCCCAGGTTTGAAAGGATTTCCATAAAGAGGGCTATAAAATGAATCTTGACATGTGTTAGTTCAGATTACTCGTCTTTGGGATCCTTTCGATTGTGCTATGTGAAGATTTTTGAAATTCGTTTCAATTTCTGTTGAAGTCCAATGTTATCTCAGACGGTTCAACCTGATACGATTTTGGATTTGAACCGACAACAGAAAAAATGAGATTTCAGAAACAAGCGTTCATAAATTAATCAAAAATGTTGAAGAAAAAGATCAGTGGTACTTTACTGAATCCAGGAAGAAATTTTACTTACTGTTCCTGTTGACCAGTTTATGTTGTACTGTTTGTTTGTTAAGGAGTAAGTTTACTTTTTTTTGTTTCCTGCAACTGGATGATCTAGCTAAAAAAAAATCTGAAGAACGTCGCGAACGCCAAAAGGTCCAACTTCAGTTTCTCAATTTTTCTTTTGAATTTTAAATACATTTTAAAAAATTCAAATGTGGCTATCCGACCTACCGAGTCGACTAGAGGTGGTTTCGAGCCGTTCTGGAGCCTCCAGAAGATTTTTGTGGTTTTCAGATTGAAAAGATTGCTATAAAGATGGCCACAATGAAATGCAGTACCTATATAATTCAGCTATTTGTCTTTGAGATCCTCCTTAGTCTATTCTAGTTCACAATTGTCCCTGATGCGTTGTAAACCACCAACTAATTGGTTCAAGAGGTCGAAGATAAGGCATGATAAACTTCAACTTTTTGTACCTCTCATTGGCGTCAAATTTGAAAAATCTCCAAAAATTCAAATTCTCCAAAATTCGCTGAAATAAAGAAAAACAGGGTTGTTGTGATCCGGATCATTACGTGATCCGGATCATGATCCGGATCACATTTGAGTGATCTGTATCCGTGATCCGGATCATTTTCTGCAGTAGGAATCGTGATCCGTGATCCGGATCATTATACCACAAGGATTCGTGATCTATGATCCGATTCAAAATTTTCCGCTGATCATTTTTTCACGGATCCTTTTTTTTCACCAGTAATGCTGCATTGCTGCATGTTTTTGCTTTGAAAATTCGATTTTATTAAAAATAAATGGACCCAATTGACAAAAATTTGGATAAAAATGCTAGATAATAGCTAGCTAATCACGCTACAATTGCGCTAGCGCACTAGCGTGATTTTGGGACTCTCCGCTAGCTTTTTTTCGCTAGTGTTTCACGCTAGAAAATCACTAGCAAAAAGCTAGCGTGTTCGTTAAAAGAAAGCGAGCCTCAGCTAGCAAAAAGCTAGCAGAAAGCTAGCGTTTTGTGCAGTTTTCGGATTTTTTTGAGCGATAAAAACGCTAGCAGAACATGTTGCTTCTTTTTCAGCTTGCTATACGCTAGCATTCCACTAAATAAAATAATAATCACCCATTAAAGTCAAAATTTTATTTTCAAAAATTAAAAGAGTGGGGTTAGGTACCCTCAATTTTGAGAATTTCTTCACGTCTGAATTCCCCTCATCACAAAGAATTTTTTAAGACCTGATTTTCCTACGAAAATTTTCCTACCTAATTAACGGGGATTCGAACCAGCAACCCTATGTTCCTAACTACCTACGCTTAACGACATGGCCACGACGGAGATATTTGATTCAGGCCCTCCAAGTATTGATTGGTGTATCACTGTACAAGTTTGTAATGTGGCATTTATTGGATTGCAGTGTGTGAATCAGTGTTTCTCATTGCAAATTTTTTAAAGAAGAATGTTCATTATCAATCATTTATCTATAAATTGAATTTTCAGTTAGGTAGGTAGACCTACCTACTTGAAACCTCAATAAAAAATTGAAAAATATCCATCATAGTCCAGGAAAATTGGACAAAAAAAAGGGTCATTGGGAAACGTGAGGTAGAAAGCTTAAAATTGGTATACCGGTCCACTTTTATGTGCTGAACACGAATCCGATGAGTCCCCGCTCGTCCCTGGTGAGCGTTCTCCCCTATTGTGGATCTAAGCCCCCAAACCAGTTTTTTGCAATTTTCTCCCCCGCATTGCATTTTAGCGAAAAATATGTGGTTAGATAAAAGAATCTACGTCAAATTTCCGATCTAGTTATATAGCAACTTTCCTTCCACCCCCAAGGGGGCCGGAGCTGGAACCATTCAAATGAGAGGGGTTGTCTAAAAAACACAAAAAAACTATCGGCGCATAGGAGGGGTGAAACGGCCCCCCGAGAGCGTTCGGGTTGATACTAGCATGGAAAGTGGGTACTATCGAGAAGCTACCGCGTGAAAAATTTTAGATCCACACCACCTCCCCTTTTTGGGAACCCCCCTTTTTTGAAATTTCAATAACACTTTTCTCAGCTCCATTTCAACCGATTTTGAAAATTTTTCTGGAAGTTATGTATATCCTTGGTAGGTATCTCCACAAAAATTTTCAACCCTCTCCCCCCCATATTTACCACTCAAAATGGTGTTTTTTTTTCATTTTTTTATGCCTATTAACAATCAAGATTGCGAGGTACAATTTTGGAAACACGTTTTTTGGATGTATTCTTGACCCTCAGACATCATATACTATATTCGAAATTTTTGGTTTGGTGCGCCATGGTGAAAAACTTGGAATAATGTATTGTAGGGGGATGGGGGGTGAAATGGGAATTTTGAGAAAAATTATTATCAATGAGTAGGGTATCGTTTTCATATGATTCAATACCGCTGAGCACGAATATGACCTCAGATTTTCTGCTACACTCATCTACCCCTCTCCAGAGCCCCTCAGCCCCCCTCAATTTTCACTATTTTTGAAATAAAGTTGTATTGATGACATTGGTTTCGTTGCTATGGGAAAATTACATAAGTGCATTGTTATTGTACATAAAATTTCTCGTAGAATGAGCTAGAGCACATGACTCCCCCCGAGGGGGTGGACCCTTGATTTTTTTGCTACACAGAAAACGTTACAAATCTGTATGTGTACTGCAGTGTATAGGTATACAGAGCATATGTGGCATAATAATATTCATGATAACTGTAACTTGAGTACGTATGAGTATGTATTTTATAATTCAATGACTACCTACATGAAAAATCACGAGAATAAAAAAAAGTAAAGAATGTTATGAGGGGGGGCCATGTGCTGTAGCTCATTCTACGAGAAATTTTATGTACAATAACAATGCACTTATGTAATTTTCCCATAGCAACGAAACCAATGTCATCAATACAACTTTATTTCAAAAATAGTGAAAATTGAGGGGGGCTGAGGGGCTCTGGAGAGGGGTAGATGAGTGTAGCAGAAAATCTGAGGTCATATTCGTGCTCAGCGGTATTGAATCATATGAAAACGATACCCTACTCATTGATAATAATTTTTCTCAAAATTCCCATTTCACCCCCCATCCCCCTACAATACATTATTCCAAGTTTTCACCACGGCGCACCAAAGAAAAAATTTCGAATATAGTACATGATGTCAGAGGGTCAAGAATACATCCAAAAAACGTGTTTCCAAAATTGTACCTCGCAATCTTGATTGTTAATAGGCATAAAAAAATGAAAAAAAAACACCATTTTGAGTGGTAAATATGGGGGGAGGGGGTTGAACCCAACAATGTTTCAATAAAATTTCAAAAATCCAAGGGCAGGGGCATTTCATCTATTTTACTCTGGAATACCCTTTAAAAACAAAGACTATAACCGTAATCATGTGATTGTGACGTCATGCGTCATGAGTAGGAAAGCTAGCAAAAATTCACTCGCAGATCGCTAGAATTACACGAGCAAATCTAAGCATTTTCAAACTAGCTCAAGTGCGCGAGATGATCGCTTGCTTTTCGCGAGCATAAAACGAGCAAATCTAACCATTTTTAAAGTAGCTGAAATGCGCTAGATGATCGCTAGCTTTTTGCGAGCATCTGAAACGCTAGCTTACAATCGCTAGTAAACTGCTTGATTTGCGTAAGAAGGAAATGTTGCTAGCTGGAAATCGCGAGAAATTCGCCAGATAAACGCGAGTCAGCGAGGTAAACGCGAGGTTCCGCTAGCAAAACGCTTACGATTTTGTCAATTGGGGAGTTGGTAGGTAAAATCGACGTAATGTCATTGATTTTTCGCTAGGATGCCTAGTTTTTGATTTTTTGACAAAAAACCGCAAGTAAAACTTTTTGAAAATTATTTTTTGAAAAATTTGCACACTGTGTTTCATAAAAGTCAATCTGGAGGCGAAAGGAAGCGTCCTACGAAAAAATTACACATGACCAAAATTGTAGAGAATTAAATTTCCAATCGACATAATCTCAATAGTTTTTCTCTAGGATGCTTAGTTTTTGATTTATTGACAAAAAACTAAAATTTTTTGAAATGTAAAAATTTCATTTTTCAATTTCTGCAAATTTTCAAGCTGAGGCTGACTTTTTCCCACCCCTGTATAATGTGTTATTGCAAATTTTTTGAAAATAAAATGGAGACTATTTCGTTTTTTCACGTTTTTGTTCAATCTTCAATTTAAAAAAACCAATTTAGTACCTTATAGTACAATTTCCTTGAAATGATCCGAAAAATGATCCGTGAAATTTGATCCGGATCACTTTTTTCTGGAGTGATTCGTGATTCGTGATCCGGATCACAATTTCCCGGAAAATCTTTGATCCGTGATCTGGATCACAAATTTCTCAATGATTTGTGATCCGTGATTCGGATCAAATTTCCGTGATCCGCAACAACCCTGAAGAAAAATGATGATCAGCGGCGCCTGTAATTTGACTTGGCGGCGTACTTCTACTCGGATAATTTATTAGATTTATCTTTTTGCGGTACTCAATCGACTGCAAAGAAATTGAAATTGTTTTTAATTTTAAATTTGTCTAAAAGTTATACTTATCAATGGTATTACTAACTGTGGGATGAAGTTGGGATATGCTTACATAGTTTTGAAGTTTCACTTTCATGTAATTGAAGGCTGCATGGCTTCAAGTTTCAAGGGCTGTCACTTTCTCTTTTTTTAGAAAGAAAGAGAGTCCTCGAAAATAATAACTTTAATCAGTATGAGCCTGGAAGATTCAAAAATTGCGACCAGTTTTCGAAGTATCCAACTTCAAAAAGCTTTCTTCAAAATATTTATAGATTTCGTGACCAAAAATTATTGGTAGGTTGACCCACCTCGGTACCTACATACATATAAAAAGGAGCCACTCTTATTTTTAAATGCATAAAAATGACACTTTTATGCATTTAGTAATTGCGAGAGAGTGAATTTTTTTGCTCACGATTTCTGAATTTCACAAAAATGTTTGTAAACTACCCGGTTGGATGAACGTATTTCTTGGACCTGAATTAAGAGTTACTTTTTTTTTGTCTTCATATAAGTCTTTGTTTCAACTGCGATAATCTTTAGGGAGAGATTGAAAAAGAAAAGTGATATAAAAATATAAACGGCATCTATTTCATTGAATCCAGTAAGAAATTTTACTTACTCATCTAGTCATCTATCTACTCATCTAAACTTGCTGTTCATTTGGGTTAAAAGTGTAATTAGGTAGACATTACGAACATTATTGGCATGTTTTTATGCGTCTTTAATTTTTTGTTTCAGAATTCATAAAAATGTTCCGAAATGCGCCAACAAGGCAAATTTCAATTTCTGAATTTCTTCTTTGAATGTTTATTAGTAAATTTTTATTCTGATTCTAAGACTCTTCTATCGACGCAAGGTACTAAATCAATCGGTTATGGTTTCAAGCTGTTCTGGAGCCTCGAGATATCTTTTGGATTCCCCAGGTTTGAAAGAATTTCCAAAAAGGGGACTATGAAATGAATCTTGACATGTGTTAGTTCAGATTACTCGTCTTTGGGATCTTTTCGATTGTGTTATGTGAAGATTTTTGAAATTCGTTTCAATTTCTGTTGAAGTCCAATGGTTTCTCAGACAGTTTCATCTGATAAGATTTTGGATTTGAAGAGACAGAAAAAATGAGATTTTAAAAACATACGCTCGTAAATTAATCAAGAAGATCTCAATGACGTTTGTAACGAATTCATAAACCTAGACCGAGTTTTATTTTGTTCTCACCCTTTTATTTGTGGCAATTCTTCTAGAATTGGAAATCCAAAAATCTGTGAGTGAAGGGGCAACTGAACAGTTCCAAACCACCACCATATCAGTTTAAGATATCGAAAATGAGGCACAAACAAACTTCAGCTTTCTATCTCAACGTTGTCAAATTTCAACTTTTTTGTGGGAAATTCCTGGGCAGTCCGACCAGACTGCTTGATTTTGATGAGATCTATCAAAACAAGGTCACAATTTCAGCAGAAAAAAGAGATAGAAAAAAGATGAGAGTGTGTATTTCACTAAATCCTAGACATATGAGTGATCCGATCTGTGTAAGCTTGAAAGAATCAAAAATGGCAAGCAGTTTTCGATTTATTCAACTTCAAAAGGTTTTTTCAACATTTATAGGTTTCGTGAGCAATTAAAGTTAATACCTATACAAAATAGGAAAAACCAGGTCCATTAGTCATGGTAATGGATTTCCTGATATCGGATGACAAAAATTAATTCTTTCTCATTTTTAGTTCAACTCTGAAACGATTAGAAAGAAGTTAAGATATACTTACCTACATACAAAATCATCGTGATTACGTATATGATACATCCTTTTTGTGGCAATTATTCTAGAATTGGAAATCCAAAAATCTGTGAATGAAGTGGCCACTGAACTGGTCCAAACCACTACCACATCAGTTCAAGAGGTCGAAAATGAGGCACAAACAAACTTCAATTTCAGCAGAAAACAAAGATGGAAAAAAAGATAAGTGTGTATTTCACTAAATCCAGGAAGAAAGTTTACTTACAGATTAGATATGAGTGATCAAAAGAGTGCTCTGCGACAATAATGCATATTACGTACTAATCAGTGTGAGCTTGGAAGATTCAAAAATGGCAAGCAGTTTTTGATTTATTCAACTTCGAAAGGGTGCTCAATCACTTATTGGTTTCGTGAGTAATTAACGTTACAAAATGAGAAAAACCAGGTCCATTAGGCACAGTTAGGTATGGATTATTTCCTGATATCGAATTACAAAAATTTGTTTCTCATTTTTAATTCAACTCTAAAACGATTAGAAAGAAGTTAGGATATACTTACCTACATTCAAAACCATCGGATTTGAATTACGTGAAGTTTAATTATGTCTCGGGTACTTGAACCGATTAATTCAAGAAGACATTTTGCTTGGTATATGTATGTAGGTGTTGGCATATTGAAACCATGAAAATAGTTGCATTGGGCCTGTTTGAATCTGTTTCTGAAAATTGGCACTATCAAAATTGCAGTGTTTTTTTTTTTTACATGGGATATGTTGAATGTCAACCTTTCAATTTCATTGTTAAAAAAAACCTCACGTAAGGCCCAGAAAAAGTTATACTCGGAGGTTTTCTTCTTAGGGGGTTTTCAACTTGTTGGAGAATTCTTCATATATCAGGTTTTATGGTAAAAAGATCAAAAATGGTCATAATTTTAGTTCTTGTTTCGAGGCTTTTCTAAACAACTAATTTCCCATTTCATTTTGTCTTTTTTTCAAATGATTTCTAGAGGAAATCTTATAAGATTTAAACCAGTAGCATGCTCAGATTTTGAAAATATTGTGCCTAAATTGATCGAAAAAATTGTGAAAATGGTCAATTAAAGTTATAGGTGCTGATTTTCATTTCGGTCTTTCTTATGGTACCTAATTTTTTCTGAAAATTAAAATCCAAAATTTCGCCTAAAAGTTTTGGAACGGCTTGATTCACATCACCATCAGTTCAGAAGGTCAAAAGGTTATATATAGGTACCTAATTTCAGCTGTCCACTTTGCCTTAATTGATGAAATTCCATCGTTTATGGAAAATGACCCTGCTTTAAATCCCCAAAAATTTCTGCAAAAATTCAAAATGCTTTCTTAAGAAACGAGCTTAGATCTTGTGAATAATTGGAATGAAATGAAGTTAGGATATGCTTACATGCAGAAAAATTGTATCCATAAGCTTATACCTACTCGTGGTTAATAAAGACTTTTTTTGTGAAAAAAAGATCCTATTCAAAATTTCAAATGATTTTCTTGATAATTTGGTGGTAAAGTAATACTTACAGCAACCCAAACCACACAATAGTGTGAATTGTTTTCAACCCTATAAGTGGAAATGACAAAGTTATGGAGTATCCAAGGTGAGATACCTATTGAATATGATACTTACTTTTAAATCAAATATGTAATGTAACTTCTTTGATCTTTGATTTGTTGGCAATTCGTTCATTCGCGAACGATTCTCTCAGTTTCTAGCAAATCAATCGCTATAACAAATCATCTTCAGCTCATATTGATGGATTTGAAAAAAGTCAAATTTTGTCAGCCTTCTATCACTGAATTTGATTCAGTAGCGATTCAGTCGTTCTCTAATGAATTATCCATTCCGAGCAAATTGTTCGCGAACGATTTGAGCCCACTTTTTGTCAATAGGATTGATAATGTCAAGATTCGTCATGTCGTCTGCTTGATTTAATTTTTCAGCGATTCATTCGTTCGCGAATGATTTTTCTGGTTTGAACAAATCGTTCGCGAACGAATGATGTACGATGTTTATGGATTGATTGGAGAATGTTTCGTTTCGCCTTGTTGTGCGCTATCCGATTTGATTAAATAATTCTGTTGTTCCTCGTTCTCGAATGATTCATCGTTTTTGAGCAAATCATTCGCGAACGAATTGAGTCCAATTATTGATTATGAGATGAGATTGAAATTACATATCTAGGTTTCTTTATGCATTTATTGTTGTCTATGCCCAACTCATTTGATTTTAAGCGATTCATAAACAGTGAACTAACAATTTGTTCTTTAACCCCCTACTCCCCCCCTCATCAATCCTATCGTCAATTGTGAGAAAAAATAAAATTACTTGCTTAGGTACTGACTGGTGAATAATTTTAATTACACTCTTTGGCGGTCTGTACTTATTTTACATAATGCAATCGTACTTTCCATTACATCTGTAAATTGATTGGGCACCAACAATTTTGGAAGATGTATAAAGTTTTTCATATACATAAATCAATAAGCCAAACAATAAAATTAGGAGAAATCACAGATTTCAGTAAAGTGACAGTGCTCGTTTCTTTCTTTCAAAGTGAGTTTGGAGCTTATGTATAAGTAAGTAGCCAATGGGTTGAATACGTAACTGCGGAATGAAGTTGGGATATGCTTACCGATTGATTAGCAGCTCAGTGCCTAAAAGAAATTTAGATAAACCTCCAACATTATTGTTTTGACCCGTTGAATATTAAAAACATTCTTGAAAAAATAAAAGTTCAAAAACTGTTTCTCCACTCCTCTGTATTGCTCCAAAAATAAGTTATAGAGTCGTCTGATGTTGACCACTTGAACTTTTTTGAGAGTTAGTTGAAAACCATGACATTTTTTTTTACTTCAGAAAATAAAGTTCGTGTAGTCAAAATTAAACTGATACGAACTTTTTTTGAGGCAAGATAGAGTATATAGATGGGGGGGGGGGGGTAACGATTTTTGATAAGTTTTCGCAAAATATTATATTTCCTCGAAAATATTTTTTGAACATTTTTGAAAATAATTTAATTTTCAGGATTTTTGAACAAATGTCGAGCTACTTGCCAATATGAGTTGACATTATGCGCAAGAAATTCAAATATTTTGATGAACATGTTTTTTACGACAGTTGAAGAATTTTAAGCTCAACATGTCATGATTTTCGGTATACCTAAATTTGAAAAATTGTGATACGACCTATCGAAATGGGTCAAAATTTCAATATGATAAAAGATGTTGAAAAAGAAGATCAGTAGTACTTTACTGAATCCAGGAAGAAATTTTACTTACTGTTCCTGGTGATCAGTTTCATATGTTACTAAAGTTTACTTCTTTTTGTTTCCTGCAACTCATGGATGAGATAAAAAAAATTCTGAAGAACGTCGTGAACGCCAACAGGTCCAATTTCAGATTCTCAATTTTGCTTTTGAATTTTAAAGGAATTTTTAAAAATTCAAATGTGGCTCTCCGACCTACCGCGAGTTGACTGGAGTCTTCAGATTCAGATTGCTTGTCTTATGAGATCATCGTTAGCCTATTCTAGTTCACTATTGTCTCTGATGCGTCTGTAAACCACCAAGTAAACAGTTCAAGAGGTCGAAAATAAGGCATAAATAAACTTCGCATACCTCATTTCTGTCAAATTTGAAAAATCACCAACAATTCAAATTCTCAAAAAGTCGCTTAAATAAAAAAAAAATTATACCTAGCGTCTGTAATTTGACTTGGTGGATTGAAATTATATTTTCTCACGTTAATTTTATTCGCCTAAATTTATATCAATGGTATTACTAACTGTGGGAATAAGTTGGGATATGCTTACATAGTTTTGAAGTTTCACTTTCATGTAATCTACAAGTTTATATTGTCTTCAGCATTTGTCTATCTGTACAGTTCTTCTTGAAAATCAAGCTTCAAGTGCTGTTACTTTCTCTTTTTTAGAAAGAAAGAGAGTTCTCGAGAATAATACCTAGGTAACATTAAATAGTACCTATGAGCTTGGAAGATTCAAAAATTGCGACCAGTTTTCAAAGTATCCAATTTCGAAAAGTTTTCATCAACATTTATTGGTTTAAAAATCCAAGTGCGGTTCATTTCCATGAAAAAATTTGAGTTTACTGAAATTGACGTATGTAGAAAACATGAATTCTGATTCTACTCTTCTATCGACCCAGGTACGAAAGCAATCGGTCAAGGTTTCAAGCTGTTCTGGAGCCTCGAGAGATCTTTTGGATTCCCCAGGTTTGAAAGGATTTCCATAAAAGAGGCTATAAAATAAATCTTGACATAGGTTAGTTCAGATTACTCGTCTTTGAGATCCTCTCGATTGTATTAAGTGAATATTTTTGAAATTCGTTTCTTTCTGTTGAAGACCAATGTTTTCTCAGAAGAAGGTTCAATCTGATAAAATTTTGGATTTGAAACGACAGAAAAAAAGAGATTTTAAAAACATGCGCTCATAAATTAATCAAGCAGATCTCAACGACGATTGTAACGAACTCAAAAACTCGGACCGAGTTTTATTTTGTTTTCGCCCCTTTTTGTGGCAATTCTTCCAGAATTGGAAATCCAAAAATCTGTGAATGAAGTGACTGCTGAACAGCTCCAAATTATACACATATTAGTTCAAGAGGCCAGAAATGAGGCACAAACAAACTTCTGCTTTTTATCTCAACGTTGTCAAATTTCTTTATTTTTTTCGTGGGAAATTACTGGGCAGTGCGACCAAGACTTCTTGATTTTGACTAGAATGTTTTTCAGACATGTGATTGCAGCAGAAAACAAAGATAGAAAAAAAGATGAGTGTGTATATATCGCTAAATCCAGGAACAAAGTTTACTTACTGTTTAGATATGAATGATCAAAAGAGTGCTCGCCAGCTAGTGATGTTAAAATGCGCGCATATTCATTTGCCTGCGCGCAAATTCCACAAATGGACGTTATTCGCTTCTATTTGTGATTTTCAACATGAAAAGTTGTCCAAAAAACGAAAAAACATGAAAAATAGGACTATAAAAGCAAGACAATTTCTCATATTTTATTTTGAAGGAAGGGGAAGATGTTCAATATTATTACAATCGATTTTTTTTTCAATTCAAAATTTTAAAATACATAGATTTTTCCTCCCTAATTTATCATTACTAGAGTGAAAATTTTTAGAAATTTAAATTTCCAAAATAAGGGAAGAATAATTGGGAAATGGAAAAATTTTTTGATTCAAAATATGAAAAATACGAGCCATTTTTTCAAAACTACCTCAATATGTTTCAGAAAGGGGAGATCCCAAATTTTTGTTTTATGATTAGGTAAAAAATAGTAAAAAAGACAAAGCAAGACAATTTCTCGAATTTTGTTTGAATAGAAGGGGGAGGGGTTCAATATTATTTTTTCACTACTTCAAAAACCATTTCGATTTTTTTTTCAATTATAAATTTTTAGATGCTTTGATGCCTCCCGGCCCCCCTCCCTCCCCCAAATTTATCATCACTTCGTAGAAAATTTTTTAGACATTCATATTTTCAACAAAAAAAAAAAAAGAAGAAGAAGAAGAAGAAAGAATAAATGGAAATGGCAAACAATTTTAGTTATAATATGAAAAGACAAGACATTCTAAATACTTCAATATTTTTCAGAAGGAAGAGTCTCAAAAGTTTTGTTTCATGATTTAAAGATAGAACAAGTGAGTAGGCTACAACCCTATTGACAATTTCAAGTGGCAGAATGCTAGCAACAGTGCTAGCATGACCATGCTAGCACTGGTTGCACCATTTTGAACACCTTTCCTAGCATATCTGCTAGCAAACTGTTGCCAGCACAATGCTAGGAAAATGGTACTATCACCACGCTAGCAGCATTTTTCTAGCATTATGCTAGCGATGGTTTGCTAGCAGATATGCTAGTACAGGTGTTCAAAATGGTGCCATTGGTGCTAGCAAATTTCTAGCATATGCTGGCATATAATTCTAGCAGGGGGACTAGCATTATGCTAGCGTCAGTTTGCTAGCAGATATGCTAGTGGAGGTGTTCAAAATGGTGCTACTGGTGCTAGCATGATATTGCTAGCTTTTTGCTAGCATATGCTAGCATGTGTATAATTAGTATAATGCTAGAATAAAATTAATTTCTTTATAAAAGAATAGGGTATTTTTAATTAATGGTATGTTTCCCAAAAATATCCAAAAATGGGCAATTGCCCTACAATGCTAGTTTAGAACTAGCATTGCACTAGCATCTTGTGCTAGTATAAACTGAGTGATTAGTTTGCACACTTCACTCTTCTTAATTTAAACAAGAAACTGTATTGAGCTTATATTCGACTTGACTACATACTTCATCTAAGAGAAGTTAAGTGTATCATGATAAAGTACAACGCTAGCAATTTGCTAGCATTATGCTAGCACTTGACTGCTAGCACCTGGATAAGAAGTCTATTAACAAAAATCCAGCACCATGCTGGTACTTGGACTGCTAGCTTTACCAAGGTTAGAATAGCGCTAGCAGTAGACTAGTGCAAGTTTACCCGTGATTGTATTTCTAGCATGTAACTAGCAGATTGCTAGCATGCCTTTTGCTAGTTCACCTCATGCTAGCACCATTACAGGGTGCTAGCAATGCACTAGCAATATGCTAGTAGTGACTGCTAGCTTTACTCGGTGGTTATGCTGCTAGCATGTAACCAGCAAATTGCTGGCCTGTCTTTTGCTAGTTCACCGCATGCTAGCATCATACCAGTTCTATGCTAGGATGAATTTTCCAATAAAATGTCTGCTGGCAAAGTGCTAAGTGCTAACACCATTCTAACTGGTAATCTGCTAGTTGATTCCATGCTAGCACCGTGCTAGTATTCTGCTACTAATGCTATTATTCTGCTAGTAAAATTGTTGATAACATAATTATTCTGCTAGGATTAACTAGTGTATGGCTAGTGTACTTTTTACTAGCTCATATCATGCTAGCAACATGATAGCTTTATGCTAGGAGAAACTGCCAGCATCGCTCGGTAATTATGATGCTAGGATATAACTGGCATGTTGCTAGCATACATTGTGCTAGCTCATCTCAGGCTAGTATTATGGTAGAATTTTGCTAGCAGGAGCTGCTGGGATCACTCGACAATTATGGTGCTGGGTTTTAACTAGCATATCCCTAGAATACATTTTGCTAGATAATCTCACATTTGCAATGTGATAGCATCATGCTAGCAGGAACAACTGGCATTACTAGGTAATTATGAGGCAAGGGTTTGACTAGCACATTGCTCGCATACATTTTGCTAGCTCACTTCATGCTAGCGATATGATAGCATCATGCTAGTATGAACTGCTAGCATCACTTCGTAATTAAGGGGCAAGGGTTTAACTAGCATATTGCTAGCATGCATTGTGCTAGCTCATCTCATACTAGATATATGATAGCATTTTGCTAGCGGGAAATGCTAGCTTCATTCGGTAGTTATGTTGCTAGCATGTAGCTAGCTCATTGCTAACATACTTCTTGCTAGTTTGTATCATGGTAGTAATAAGCTGACATTTTGCTAGCATGTTATGCTAGTTCATTTCATGCTAGCATAACGCTAGTATCATGCTAGTTTCCTGCTACTCATGCTAGGTGGGTGCTACTAATGCTAGCATTCTGCTAGTAAAATTGTCAATAGGGAAAAAGTGTCAAACAAACAGGACATCATGAAAAAAAAGGGAAAACAGCTGAACTTTCTGAAGGACACGTTTTTCAAATATTTTAACCGTTGAGAATCAAATAAAACCAAAATTCATCACTCTTTACCGAGAAATTGTTATGGAATCAAAGTAAAAACTGCTCAAATTATTTCATTTTCTGACTTTGGGGGAGGAGAGTTTATTTGATAGCGTTTTTATTACCTAGTTTATTCATCAATAGCGACCTCTGGCGTGTATTTTGATATGTCACATGCTTTTTTCATCGCGCATATTTTGCGCATTTGCTCAAAATTTTTGGGCGCAAATGCACGCATTTGCTCGGCGAGCATATGCTCATAACATCACTATCGCCAGCATAGTAATAGGTACCATTCATTGTGAGTTTGGAAGATTCAAAAATTGCAAGCAGTTCTCGATTTAATTCAACTTCAAAAGGGTTTTCAACATCTATTGGTTTCGTGAGTAGGTAATTAACGTTACAAAATGGGAAAAACCAGGCCCATTAGGCACGGTTGTGGATTATTTCCTGATATCGAATTTCAAAAATTTGTTTCTCATTTTTAGTTCAACTCTAAAATGATTAGAAAGAAGTTAGGATATACTTACCTACCTACATCCCAAACCTTACATTCATAATATTTCTTTTCACTCATGTCTACTTTCTCTTTTAGTTTGATGTTTTCATAGGGTTTTTAGTAATTTGGTACGTCTCGTCGATTTGAATTAACGTGAGGGGCTACGTCTTCATATAAGTACTTAAACCTATCAGTACTTTATTATTACAACCCGAGTAACTGCATTGAGAAGTACCTGGGACCCTGGGGCAGTTGAATCGATTAACTCAAGAAGACATTTTGCTTGATATAGGTGTTGGCATTTTGAAACCATGAAAATAGTTGCATTGGACCCATTTAAATCTGTTTCTAAAAATTGGCACTATCAAAATTCGAGTGCTTTTTTTTTACATGGGATATGTTGAATGTGTCATCCTATCGATTTAAATTGTTCAAAAAAAAAAAAAAAACGTACTTTCTTACATACAAAGTCCAGAATAAGTTGAACCGTGCGGTAAAACTTCGAGTGTTTCTTAAGCGATTTTCAAATTGTTGGAGAATTCTTCGTATATCAGGTTTTAGGGTAAAAAGATCGCAAATGATCCTAATTTTAGTTCTGGTGTTGAGGTACAGTATTTGTAAACAACAAATTTCCCATTTCATTTTGTCTTTTTTCCAAATGATTGCTAGAGGAAATTTAGGATTTAAACCAGTAGCGTCAGATTTTGAAAATATTGTGCCTAAATTGATCGAAAAAATTGTGGAAAATGATCAATTAAAATAGGTAGGTACTGATTTTAATTTCGATCTTCCTTATGTGACAATTTTTTCTGAAAATTAAAATCCAAGATTTCACCAAAAATTTTGGAACCGCTTGATTCCCATCACCAATCAATTCAGAAGGTCAAAAGGTGTTATCTTAGGTATTAGGTACCTAATTTTTTCAGCTGTCCACATCACCTTAGTTGATGAAATTACATCGTTTATGGTTTAAATCTCCAAAAATTCTGCAAAAATTCAAAATGCTTTCTTAAGAAACGAGCTCAGATCTTGTGAATAATTGGAATGAAGTTAGGATATGCTTACATACAGACAAATTGTATCCATATAAGTTTATCTTCTAGCAGTTCTAGCGTAAATTTACAATCTGCGTTTTTGGATCAATTTATGTGTGGAAAAAAACATTCTCTGCAAATGAGTAAGTGGCCATACTGAGTAGTTTATTGGAAATTCGTTCATTCGCGAACGATTCTCTCAGTTCCTAGCAAATCAATCGCGAACTTTGGCAGCCTTCTATGTATCACTGAATTTGATTTAGTAACGGATTCAGTCGTTCTTCAATGTTTTATTAATTCTGAACAAATTGAGCCCAGTTTTTGACAATAGGATTGATAATGTCAAGATTCGTCATGTCGTCTGTTTGATTTAATTTTTCAGAAATTCATTCGTTCGCGAACAATTTTTCTGTTTTGAGCAAATCGTTCGCGAACAAATTATTTACGATGTTTATGGATATAGATTCAAGATTGGACAATGTTTGGTTTCGCCTTGTTGATGTGATATCTGATTTAATTAAATAATTCAGTCGTTCCTCGTTTTCGAATGATTCATTGTTTTCGAGCAAATCATTCGCGAACGAATTGAGTCCAATTATGATTATGAGATTAAAATTATCAAGTTTCTTTATACATTTATTGTTGTCTATGCCTGAGTCACTAGAGTCAGTTGATTTTTCAACGATTCATTCGTTCATGAGGAGTTTTTCTTCTTTGAGCGAATCGTTCGCGAACAAATCATGTAGAGTGAAAAGCAACTTGCCGCTGAATGCAACGTTGCCGATTATACTAATTTACTCGTTTTAACAAAGTTTTCAATGTTTTCAAATTTGCATTACGCAGCTTTTTTAGAAAAATGAGTTACCTTATTAAGCATAATATTGTTTGCTAGTGCTTTATGGTCTGTGTTAAATTTAATTTCGAACGAATATTTAAATTCTAATTTCTGATGTAATTTTCGCGATATTTATTGCGTCATCGGCGAAATAATAGAAATGCATTTATTCAAATCGTACATTGTTATCTCGTTCTAGCGCAGGACCGCAGGAAGTTGCGCACTCGCGTAGTTTTACGTTTTATGCATCATAGAAGAAACCTTTATCACAAAAAAGGTACCTAGGAGTCAGATGACTCATACTGACGCTATACGCTATAGGTAATGTTATTTGATTCGAAAAAGAGCGCTTCACATCGTTGCTTGGGGTCTTACTGTAAAGATTGAATAAAATTATTGAAGCGCTTTCCATCAATTTTTTCGTTAATTTTTGAATTTAAACAGTGACCTAACATTGATATTTGTTCTTCAACCCCCTACTCCCCCCTCATCAATCCTATCGTTAATTGTGAGAAAAAATAAAATTACTTGCTTAGGTACTGACTGGTGAATAATTTTAAATGACTTTATTAACTATTTCCTTTTTGATGAATGGTTTCATTTTTTTGTTACAGGTGAGTAAGAGTTTTATGCTGTAAAAGTACCTATAATAAAATCAACACTGGTGCATGAGGATGAGTAAGTTACTTTATGATCTACCTATACCTTTAAACAAATTTCCAGCCAAACGACGAAGTTTCAGTTGCATTTATTGCATCATACTGCGGGTAATATGTGCAGTATCATCCTTCAAGCATACACATCAATAGTTATTCAATGACAATTTCTTCATTGAAATTTGTTGATGAAGCTCAATTTTTAAATTTTGAGAACGTATACTTATATGAGCTCGTAGACATGATTTCCAATCGTGTTTTTTTTTGAATTTTGGACTAATGAAATGCTGTGGGTACTTATTAAAATACTTTTTCATTAACTGATGATCGCAAATTTAATATGTATTTCATGGGATTTTCCCTCTGTCTTGTTTAAAAAATAAATTGAAGTCGTTCAAAGTTGACTACTAGAACTTTTTTAAAAGCTAAAAATCGTGACAATTTTTTTACTTTTGAAAATCAAGATCGTGTAGTCAACTTTAAAATAATTTGAACTTTTATTCCAGGAGGACATAGGGAGGATTTTTGAACAGATCTCATGCGATTTGCTATAAAATGAGTTGACACTGTGCACGAGAATTTCATCTACTTAAGTATATATTCGATGAAAAGGTTTTTTACATGTGAAAAACTTTTAGCTCAACATTTCGTATTTTTGAAAAATTGTGATAAGACAGCTATTTCAGCATGAAACAGATTCAATCTTCGCAGAATCCAGGAAGAAATTTTACTTACTGTCCAGAGATTTTTGGGTTTTGCATCCTTGAAAAGATCGATAATGGCTCTACTTAGTGAAATTCGGCATCTGTTAATTCAGATTACATATTTGTTTTTAAGATCTTGTCAAGTGGGTTAGCTCGGTTAAAAAATTTGAGATTCGTTATCCTATTCAAGTTCACAATTATGTTTGATGGTACTATGTAGATGAACCTTCATCTCATCAGTTCAAGAGGTCGAAAATGAGACACAAATAAACTTCAGCTTTTTGTACCTTCATTATTGCTGTTGAAGTTTGAAATACCTACTTATCAAGAAAAATTAAAATTCTCATGATTCGCTGAAATAAAAAAAAAAAGATACCCAGCGTCTGTGTGTAGTTTGACCTGATTGGTGTAATCCTGATTGGATAATTTTTAGATTTTTCTCTTAGTGGTATCCAACATTCACTGTGAAGAAAGTGAAATTATTTTAAACTTGGATAAAAGTTATATGCGTAGTAAGTGGGTAAAAATGATTTGTGGAATGAAGTTGGGATATGCTTGTACATGATTTATGTTTCATGTTCTCATATTGTACGGAAGTGTTGAACCGTTGAAGTCATACGCGAAAAATTCAGATTATCCTGTTAAATTATTTATAAAAGAAAAAAGCCGTTAATTTGAAGAAAAAAGAAGTCAATTAATAAAAGTTCAATCAGCTATCATTTCCATCGACTACAAACATTATGTTAATTGGATAAGTTCACAATTCTTGAATTTAAAATTGTTTCAAAATACTCATAATAGTTACTGGATATTATGAAATTGACAATGAACAACTTCATGTTTTCCTCACTATCATCATGTACCTACCTAGGAAATTTTTTGAAAACCAGTGTGAAACTTGATAAAATTTAATTGAATAAAGCTTACAAATTCTAAAGTTATGTTTCAAATCTGGCTCAGTGCTTCTCTTTTCAAATTTGTAAGTGTTGTTCAGTTAAATTTTATCAATTTACCTATTTCACACTGGTTTTCAAATTTTTCCATGTACTTACCTATTCGATATTAGTGATGAGAACATGGAGTTGTACCTTGTTAATCTCATCATTTAAGTTTTTTTCTGAAACTAAGTTTTAAATGCTGGAATTGTGAACTTATATCTAATGATATATATATGTGTACATACTACATTGGACTTTTTCGTTTTGATTCTGTTTGTTTACGAAGTTTGTTATGTTAATTTTTTTCTACCTTGTCGGGTTTGGATATGTGAAGAATTGTGTATAAGCTCAATATGTCGCGGTCGTGGTTTTTGGTATTTTTTAAAAATTGTAATGGGCACGACGTATCAAAATAAGTCAAAATTTCAGCAGAAAACGCGGATGTTGAAAAAAAATATCAGCGGTACTTCGGTGAATCCAGGAAGAAATTTTACTTACTGTTTATTCTGGTGATCAGTTTATGTTACAGAAATCGTCATTTTATCTTGTGCTTTTTTTTCTGTTACTGAATGAGCTAAAAAAAGTTCTGATGAACACCCCAAACGCAAAGAAGTCAATTTTCGGTTTCTTAATTTTCTTTCTAGATTTCGATTACATTCTTAAAAATTCAGAAGTAAGTGACTCTTACACCTACTGAGTCGATTGGTGGTGGTTTCGAGCTGTACTGCAGCCTCCAAAAGATTTGTGGGTTTTGCAGATTTGAAAAGATTACTATGAAGAGGGCCATACCTAATGAAATTCAGCACCTGTTAATTCAGATTATGTGTCTTTGAGAGTCTTTCAATAGGGTTTGACGAAAATTTTTGAAATTTGTTAGTCCACTTAAGTGCTTAATTTTCTCTGGTGGGACAGTAAACCGTCACCTATTAGTTCAAGAGGTCGAAAATAGTGCATAAATGAACACAGCGTGTTTCAGGTACCTCATTGCCCTCATGTTTGAAATAAATTACCAAAAATCCAAAGAAATAAAAAAGAATAAGTGTTCCCAGCGATTGTGATTTGATCTGGTGGTTTATTCTTAATTGAATGATTTTTAGATTTTTCTTTTTGTGGTACCCAATTGACTGTGAAGAAATTGAAATTGTTTTTTTTTTAAATGTTAATTTTAAACATTTGTAAAAGTTATATCAATGGGGATATGCTTACAAACCTAGTTTTGAACTGTTTCTTTACGCCTGTTTCATCAATGTACATAGTTAGCGCTTCAACAATGTTGTTGTTGGTGATATAGTGCCTTTAAATGTGAAGAATTTTAAGCTCAACATGTCACGTTTTTCGGTTTTTTTTTGGAAAAATTTGGATACAACCTATCATTCATCAGAATGGGTCAACATTTCAGCAGATAAGAGTGATTGAAAAAAAGATGAGTGTGTATACTTCACTGAATCCAGGAAGAAATATTACTTACTGTTTATTTGAGTGATCAAATTTATATTATTATACTTCTTGCTCTAGCAATCTTTAGAAATGTTTGTTCTTGTAACTGAATGAGCTAAAAAAAGTTTTGAAGAACGTCCTAAAAGTCAACAGACCAATTTTCAGTTTCCTAATTTTGCTTTTGAATTTTTAAAAATTCAAGTGTGACTCTTCGACCTACTGATAAAGATGGTAATAATGGAATTCAGCACAATCATGTTAATTCGTACTATTTGTCTTTCAGATCTTGTTAGTTGGGTTTGGTGAACATTTTTGAAACTCGTTGCGGTCTACTCTAGTCCACATTTTTTTCTGAAGGTACTGTAAACCGTCATCTAATCAGTTCACGAGGTCGAAAATACGGCATAAATAAACTTCAGTTTTTTGTATATACCTTACTGGTGTGAAATTTAAAAAATCGCCAAAAATTCAAATTCTCAAAAATTCGTTGAAATATAATAATAATAGATAATAAAAAAAAAAAAATGATACCCAGGGCCTGTGATTAAATTGTTCTCTTTTTAGTAAGTATACCCAGACTGACTGCAAAGAATTGTAATTGTTTTCTCATGTTAATATATTCAAAATTTAGGTGATAGTGATATGACAATGGAATCAAATAACTGTGGAATGAAGTTGGTATATGCTTACATAATTTTGAAGTTTCATTGAATGAATCATCGCAATAATTGACGTTTGAAATTGAATTTTCAAACAACTTTCTTGTGCTGCTTGAAAATATGTGCAACATGTCACAATTCCATTCAACTCGTCGGTACGTTCCAGGAGTCACGATTCATTAAGCTTTTGTTGAATATCAAGCATTCAATAACCCTAATCGTGGTAATTGACCATTGACCACACAACACACAAAACGATTAGAAAGAAGTTAGGGTGTACCTACTTACTACGTACCTATTACTTACATGCTTACAACATATAATATTGGGGTTGCTGCGTTTCTATAAAACAACGTTTTTTTGGGAGTGATTTTTCAGAACTTAGATTAGGTACTCATATCTTTTTTACTAAGTATTCAAGATAGAGAAGCTTTCGACCCTCATAACAGTGTAGGACTCTCTGTAAGTGTAGGGAAGGTCTCCAAAAGTTGGAAAAAATCAAAAAAAAACTCGAGTCCGTAACAATTTTTCAATTCTCAATTCCTGTGTCAGAATTTGTATCGTATCTTTGAGAAAGCTCAATCTTCAATTTTGAATCAATATGGAAACGTAAATTCTATAGTACATACAACTTAATTTCGAGTTGAGAATCCAACATTTTCATTGGTTTTTTCCTCTTTTTTTTTGCGTAAAAAACCGCAAGTTAATAAAAAAGAATCAACAACATAAAAAATTCTCTGGCGATTGTGATTTGATCTGGTGGTGTATTCCTACTTGAATTATAATTTTTCGATTAGAAATTGAAATTGAATGCGTCACAGTTGGAGGGTCACACGCGCTTATATGTCCTTTTTACGGCGACTTTACATTCTTAAAATATGATATCTCCTCTTTCATATAAGACCATCCCCACTCCTCAATATTGAAAACTCATCGAGATATAGAGGTTTTAAGTCACCAAAGTCCAAAAAAAAAACACAAAACCTGACTTTTTCGGCAACTTTTTAATGATTTTGATTTTTCACGACAAAACTTTTGTCAAAAAAATGGTGCAACTTTGATGACATTTTTCTTAGGGAAATATTGCTTTTTCTGCATACCTGAAGGTTTCTATCGATAGATCTAGGTGTAAACTTTCGTTTAAAAAAAAAAAAAAAAATTACGTGGTCCTCAGTTCTTTTTCTATAGCGCTTTGAATGAAAATTCACATCTGTCACAATAAAAAGGACATATAACTCTTTTGTTTACGAGCGTTGTGGTAAACACATACACAGTGTTCCGGAGTTGGTAACATTGGTTTTCGTCAGTTGAAGAGTTACTCTTTCAGTTGCAAAAAACTCCGATAGTAAAAAATTCCCTGCTTCATGGTGTAAAATTGAACCAAAACTTCAATTTGAGTTTTGAAAAACCCGTTTTTTTTTTATATGACCTTCTTAATGTGACGCATTCAATTGTTTTCTTATGTTAATTTTAAACATTTGTAAAAGTTATGTCAATGAGATTAAATAACCGCGGAATTCAGTTGGGATATGCTTACACGTAGGTACCTACTTAGTTGAAGTTTTTTTTCGATTAACGTAGTGGCGGCGATCTGTAATTTTCCCGAGTGGTGCTCATGCTCAATTAAACGATAAAACCAGAACTGTTTACTCAAGACCCCCCCCCCAGATTTTTCCTTCCAATTGGATGGGTAGCTGTGGTTTGAAGTTTGCACCATTTTTTTAAAAAGGGAGCTTGGAAACGAAATGTCAAATAAAAAATTGATTTAAACTTTTTCGAAGATCGGATTACCATATTTTCGGAATTTTTTCAGTTAATTTTTTCATTCTAAAAATGTTTGAAAATTGTTACAGTAGAATTCAAATCTATCCGAGCAAATCGAGGGCAAAAGCTGTGAAAAATTGATAATTCAAAACATGAACAACGTCATTTTTTATGCAAAAAATTGATTTTCATAACTTCAAAATTTTCAAAGTTTTCAGAAAATTACTGTACGTATACATATCTATTTGTAAAAGCCCGAGCGAGGCGAGGGCAAAAGCTTTTAAAAATTTGCAATTCCTGAGAAGTAAAACAGCATTATTTTTGATGAGAGAAGTTAATTTTTCCATCCTCTTTTAATTTGGTCAGTGGAAAGAAAATAAGGTGCGCTTTTCAAAATTGGAACAAAAGTCAAATTGGGTCAAAAACTTCAAAAAACAGATATTGAAAAAAAAGTGTGTGTGCTTGTACCCCACTGAATCCAGGAAGAAATTTTACTTACTTTCTGTTTACTTATTCATATGTAGGTATATCGCTTCATGAACTGAAAGGTGCTGCTGCTGGTATGTTCTAAACATATCAAATGAAGTCACATATCTGTCTCAACGTCGTCATATTTAATTTTTTTTAGGTACGGGAAATTTCTGAAAATTCATATTCTTAAAAAATCACTAAAATAAATCATTCAAAATGGTCATGATTTAGTGAAGTCATACTTAGTTTACATAATGCAATCGTACTTTCCATTACATACTTGTTTGTAAATTGATCAGGCATCAACAATTTTGGAAGATGTATAAAGCTTTGCATATCGCACCTCGGGAGTAGGTAATAAGGTTACATCTCAAAAAAAATTTATTTTGACGTTTTTGCATTTTTGGGGTTTGTATGACCCCCCTCAACCAAAAATAACACTTTGAGTTGGGTACAGTATCTAGATCTTGTAAAACACGGAAATGGCCTAACTCAAAATCCCTACAACATTGCAAGTTGTTTGGAGTTATAAGTGTACATCTCAAAAAACTCCACCTTTCTTGAGCAAATTTTGTACATACAAAGTGTTAACAAACAGTTTTGATTGTTTTGAATGTTTGTCAGTTAGAAATGGTCACAAGGAGTGCATTTTTTATTGGTTTGTACCAAATGGAAAAAAATTTTTAAATTGATCACTTTTCAGAAAAATGAATTTGCACAAATAATGAAATTTTAGTTTTTTGAGAAAAACTCAAAAACTAAGCACTCTAGAAAAAAACTAACGACATTATGTCGATTGGAAATTTAATTCTCTACAACTTTATTATTATGAAATTTTTTGGACGCTTCCTCTCTCCTCCAGATCAACTTTAATGAAAGGTTATAACTCAATTTTTTTTTTCAAACATTGAAATATTTTCTCTTTAAGATTTTATTTTTCAAAGTGTTCTTATGCTAAAAGAAGGTAGGATACCAGATCTTTAAAATGAGGTGCTAATCATTCCTCACAATTAATTTATAAGTTGATGAAAATAATGAATCAAGTTTTAAAAAAAAAGAAAATTACTCTCCTGTAAAATTTCACTTTTTTGAGATGTAACCTTATTACTCCCGAGGTGCGATATAAAGTACCTACATAGATCAAGCCAAAAAACAAAATCAGAAAAAATCACAGATTTCAGTGAAGTGACGGTGCTCGTTTCTTTCTTTCAAAGGGAGTTTGGAGCTTATAAATGGCCAATGGGTTAAATATGTAACTGCGAAATGAGTTTGGATATGCTTACCAAGTGATTATGCAAGCAAGGTGCCTTAATACACTTTTACACATTATTTTTCCCCCGTTGAAGTGTTATATTATGTTAATTTTTTTTCTACCTTGTCGGGTTTGGATATGTGAAGAATTGTGTAAGCTCAATATGTTGTGGTTTTTGGTATTTTTTAAAAATTGTAATGGGCACGACGACGTATCAAAATAGGTCAAAATTTCAGCAGAAAACGCGGATGTTGAAAAAAAATATCAGCTGTACTTCGCTGAATCCAGGAAGAAATTTTACTTACTGTTCATTCGAGAGATCAGTGTATGTTTTAAACAGATCGGTTATATCTTGTTTTTTTTTTGTTTTTTTTTCTGTAACTGTACTTATGAGCTAAAAAAAAGTTCTGAAGAACGTCCTAAAAGTCAACCGACCAATTTTCAGTTTCCTAATTTTGCTTTTGAATTTTTAAAAATTCAAGTGTGACTATATTCGACCTACTGAGTCGATTGTTGGTATTTCGAGTTGTTGTGGTGCCTACAAGAGATTTTTGGTTTTTGCAGATTTGAAAAGATTAAAATAAAGATGGTTATAATGGACTTCATCACCTGTTAATTCGTACTATTTGTCTTTCAGATCTTGTTAGTTGGGTTTGGTGGAAATTTTTGAAACTCGTTGGTCTACTCAAGTCCACAATTTTTTCTGATGGTGCTGTAAACCGTCATCCAATCAGTTCAGGAGTTTGAAAATACGGCATAAATAAACTTCAGTTTTTTGTACCTACTTACATACCTTACTGGTGTGAAATTAAAAAAAAATCGCCAAAAATTCAAATTCTCAAAAATTTGTTGAAATATAATAATAAAAAATAAAAAAAATGATACGCAGGGCCTGTGATTAAATTGTTCTCTTTTTAGTAAGTATACCCAGACTGACGGCAAAGAAATTGTAATTGTTTTCTCATGTTAATTTATTCAAAATTTAGGTGATAGTGATATGACAATTGAATCAAATAACTGTGGAATGAAGTTGGTATATGCTTACATAATTTTGAAGTTTCATTGAATGAATCATCGCGATAATTGACGCTTGACATTGAAATGCCAAACAACTTTCTTGTGCTGCTTTAAAATTTCTGCAACATGTCACAATTCCATTCAACTCGTCTGTACGTTCCAGGAGTCACGATTCATTAAGCTTTTGTTGAATATCGACTCATATCTTTTTTACCAAGTATTCAAGATAGAGAAGCTTTCGACCCTCATAACAGTGTAGGACTCTCTGTAAGTGTAGGGAAGGTCTCCAAAAGTTGGAAAAAATCACCAAAAAAAATCGAGTCCGTAACAATTTTTCAATTCTTAATTCCTGTGTCAGAATTTGTATTGTATCTTTGAGAAAGCTCAATCTTCAATTTTGAATCAATATGGAAACGTAAATTCTATAGTTTATACAACTTAATTTCGAGTTGAGAATCCAACATTTTCATTGGTTTTTTTCTTCTTTTTTTTCGTAAAAACCCGCAAGTTAATAAAAAAGAATCAACAACATCAAAAATTCTACAATTAGGTAATTTATCAAAAATTACCAGGTGGGCCTACCTATGTGCAAGAAAGAGTCACCCTTATTTTAAATACCTAAACATTACTTTTTTGCTCATTGAGTAATCGTGAGAGAGTAAAATTTTGTACTCATGCTTTCTGAATTTCACGAAAAATTTTATACTTAAGCTATGCAGCTCAGCTGGAAGTGTTTTTTCTGGATGCCAAGTCAAGAGTTGGTTTCTTGCCTTCATAAGTCTGCATTAAGTGTTTGATATACTTATTTAGGGAGAGATTGAAAGTATAAAAAGTAAAATAAAAAGATGAATGGTAGTTACATTTTGGTTGAATTCAGCAAGAAATTTTACTTACTGTTCAGTTGGATTCTAAATTTTCTGAATTTCGATCCGACAATTAATTTTTTCAAATGAGCACACTGGAAAAATTTCAACTTCTGAATTTCTTTTTTGAAAATGTAGTAAATTTTTAAAAGTCCAAATATGGCTCTAGTTAATTTTTCCATCCTCTTTTAATTTGGTCAGTGGAAAGAAAATAAGGTGAGCTTTTCAAAATTGGAACAAAAGTCAAAAATTGGGCCAAAAACTTCAAAAAACACATATTGAAAAAAAAAGTGTGTGTGCTTGTACTTCACTGAATCCAGGAAGAAATTTTACTTACTTTCTGTTTACATAGGTATATCGCTTCATAAATTGAAGGTGCTGAGCTGCTAGTGTGTTCTAAACATATCAAATGAAGTCACATATCTGTCTCAACGTCGTCAAATTTTATTTTTTTTTTTACGGCAAATTTCTGAAAATTCATATTCTCAAAAAATCTATAAAATAAAAAAAATGATACCTACTTACTACCTATTCATGAACGTAGAAATTGATTTTGTAGGGAATATTTGAAAGATGTTTCGACTGTTCTCTCTTGAGATACCAACGTTGAAATTTACTTCGACTGTGAGGAGGTTGAAGTTGTTTGCTCAAGTTGATCTTAAACGTCGATGAAAATGATATAAATATGACAGTTCAATCATTCAAAATGGTCATGATTTAGTGAAGTCATACTTACTTAGTTTACATAGTGCAATCGTACTTTCCATTACATACTTGTAAATTGATCGGGCATCAATAATTTTGGAAGATGTATAAAGCTTTTCATATAAAGTACCTACATAGATCAAGCCAAACAATAAAATCAGAAAAAATCGCAGATTTCAGTGAAATGACGGTGCTCGTTTCTTTCTTTCAAAGGGAGTTTGGAGCTTATAAATGGCCAATGGGTTAAATATGTAACTGCGAAATGAGTTTGGATATGCTTACCAATTGATTATGCAAGCGGTGCCTTTATTTGGAAATCGTATGAACTAATGAAATACTGTAGGTAGGTACTTATTAAAATACTTTTTCAACTGATGATCGCATATTTAATATCTCACGGGATTTTTTAGCAGAAATTAGAGTCGTTCAATGTTGACTACTAGAACTTTTTTTGAAACATGAAAATCGTTACAATTGTTTTACTTCTGAAAATAAAGTTCGTGTAGTCAAATTTAAAATGATTTGAACTTTTTTTCGAGGCAAGATGGGGTAGCAGGGTTGCAATTTTTGATAAAATTTTGCGAAATATTCTAATATTTCCTCAAAAATATTTTTGAATTATTTTGTACCCATAAATTGGGTCATGATTTTTAGGATTTTTGATCAGATCTCACACATTTCGGTATTTTTGAAAAATTGTGATATGACCTATTTCATGCAGCATAAAACAGATTGAAAAAAAAAAAGATGAATGTGTATTCTTCACAGAATCCAGGAAGAAATTATACTTACTGTTTACTTGGGTGATCAGTTTAGTTTAAAATTCTCGTTCTTTTTGTTGTGCCTTTGAATTTTTAATAATTCAAGTGTAGCTCTTCGACCTATACCTACTGAGTCGATTGGTGGAGGTTTCGAACTGTTCTGGAACCTCCAAGAGATTTTTGGGTTTTGCAGATTCGAAAAGATTGCTATTATGATGGTTATTATAATGAAATTCAGCTCTTTTGATTCAGATTTTTGTCTGAGATCTTGTCAGTTGGGTTTGGTGAGAATTTTTGAAACTCGCTGGTCTATTCGAGGTTCGAGTCCACAATTTTTTCTGATGGGACTGTACTGTAAACCTTCATCTAATCAGTTCAAGAGGTCGAAAATAAGGCATAAATAACTTCAGCTTTTTGTACTTCATTACTGTCGAAGTTTGAAAAAATCAAGAAAAAGTTAAAATCCTCACGATTCACCAAAATAATAAAAAAAAGGTACCCATCGTCTGTATGTAGTTTGACTTGATGGTGTATTTCCTGATTGGGTAATTTTTAGATTTTTCTCTTTGCGGTATCCAATATTGACTGTGAAGAAAATGAAATTATTTTCTTATGTTAATTTTAAACTTGGATAAAAGTTATATGCGTAGTAAGTGGGATTAAGTAATTTGTGGAATGAAGTTGGGATATGCTTATACATGATTATGTTTCATTTTGATCTTAATACCGTGGTTGGCGTGGTTGAAGTCATACCTACGCGAGAAACTCAGATATCATGTATAAATGCTTTATAAAACAAACAAAAAAAGGGTCAATTTAAAAAAAGTTCAATCAGCTATCATTTCTATCCTACACACGATATGTTGAATTTAAAACTATAGTTTTAAAAAAATACATGATACATATCTACATATTATGAAATTGACAATGAACAACTTCATGTTTTCGTCTCTATTACCGAGTAGGTACCTGCTACCTACTTTGGAAAATTTTTAAAAACCATAGTGTGAATGATAACATTTAATTGAACAAAGCTTACAAATTCTAAAATCATGTTCTAAACCGGGTTCAGTGCTTCGATTTTAAAATTTGTTAGTCTTGCTTAATTAAATTTTATCAATTAATTTCACACTGGTTTTCAAAAATTTTTCCAAGTAGGTATTCGATATTAGCGATGAGAACATGGAGTTGTACCTTGTCTCAATTTCATCATGTAGGTACTTACTTGAGTATTTTTTTTTGAAACTAAGTATTATGAACTTATCTAATGATACATACTGTATGCGCGTACTAGCAATAGTGTCGGACTTTTTCGTTTTCATTCTGTTTTTTTACGATGTTTGTTAGGTAGGTAAGTACATGTTAATTTTTTTCTGCTTTGTCGGGTTTGGACATGTGAGGAATTTTAAGCTCAATATGTCATGGTTTTTTGAATTTTTGAATTTTTGAAATGGGCACGACGCAACGTATCAAGATAGGTCAAAATTTCAGCATGAAACGGATATGAAAAAAAAAATATCAGCGGTACTTCGTTGAATCCAGGAAGAAATTTTACTTACTTATACCTACTTTCAGTTTACTTATTCAGTTTCTTCGTAAACCAACTATATGGCATAATTGGCGTAGCTGGTTTACGAATTCTTCCGGCCATGAAAACACAGCGTCGCATCGGCGATAATTTCCAAGCATGGGCGAAATTCTTGGTTCCCAAAATACGACGAAATGAAGCTACCTTTCCGTCTCAACATTGTCAAATTCAATTTTTTTTTTTTTTTTTTGTGGGAAATGACTAAAAGTTCATATTTTCAAAAAATCTCTGAAATATTAAAAAAAACATGGTATTCATGGACGTGAAATTTGATTTTGTTGTGAATATTTGTATGATTTTTCAATATTTCTCTCTTGGAGACCTACAGGACATTTATTTTGTATCTGTGAGAATTTTATAAGTTGACCTCGTCGTGGTTTTCGGTACGTATTTTTTAAAAATTGTGATACGACGTTCCATTAATCAAAATGGGTCAACATTTCAGCAGATAAGAATGATTGAAAAAAAGATGAGTGTGTACTTCACTAAATCCAGGAAGAAATTTTACTTACTGTTTATTTGAGTGATCAATTTATACCTTTTTTGTGCGTTAATTTTTGGACGCTCTTCGTCCTACTGAGTCGAATGGTGGTGGTTTCGAGCTGTTCTGGAGCCTCCAAGAGATTTTTGGGTTTTGCAGATTCGAAAAGATTGCTATCAAGATGGTTATTATGTAATGAAATTCAGCTCCATGTTAATTCAGATTATTTGTCTGAGATCTTGTCAGTTGGGTTTGGTGAAAATTTTTGAAACGATCGTTGGTCTACTCAAGTCCTCAATTTTTTCTGATGGGACTGTAAACTGTCATCTAATCAGTTCACGAGGTCAATGATGTGAAATTTGAAAAATCGCAGAAATTCAAATTCTCAAAAATTCGCCGGAATAAACAAAAATGATACCCAGTGCCTGTAATTTGACCTGGTGGTGTATTCCTCCTACTTGAATGAGTTTTACATTTCTCTTAATATGGTACCAAATTGACTGTGAAGAAATTGTAATTGTTTTTTTCATGTTAATTTAAAATTTGGGTGAAAGTTATGACAGTGGAATAAAGTTGGGATATCTACTTATTACATAAATTGAAGTGCTATTTTCTTTGTTACGCCATCATGCACTGCAAAACGGCTGAACGGAAATTCGTGAAAAATGACTCAAAATGTCCTCGAGTCACAATTCATCAAGTTTTTCTTGAATATCAAGCCCTCAATAACCGAAATCGCCAATTTTCACGAAGCGAGTGCAAGAGCGCTGTTTCTACATATATTTCAATTTTTGAATTGCCTTTTAGAATGTTAAGTAAATTTTCAAGAATCCAAATGCGGTTCAATTCCATAGAAAAATAAGTTTTCATCCTAGATCAAGCCAAACAATAAAATTGAAAGAAATCACAGATTTTTGCAAAGCGACATTGCTCATCTCTTTCTTTCAAAGTGAATTTGAAGCTAGTAAATGGCCAATGGGGTTAAATAACTGTGGAAAGAAGTTGGGATATGCTTACAATGCTTACATACATACAAGTAACGTCTTTGATTCAGAATTTTTAAATTATCAGGTTTTTTTTCGTTTTTTCTTGATTTAATTACGTATGCTTTTTAGCGGAATAGGGCATTTTTTATGTCAGACCTATCGATTTTTACTGGATTTTTAGCCTTTTAGGTGATGATCGAGTTCTCCAGAATAATAAAATTAATTTGTATGAGGTTGTAAGATTCAAAAATGGCAAACAGTTTTCGAGTTACGTATTTAACCTCTCAAAATCTTGTTTTTTTTTTTGAGATTTATGGATTTTATGAGAAATTAACTTTACAACTTACAAAATATCTATTATCCATTAGTCATGGTTATTGAATATTTCTAAATATCGGATGACAAAAATTTGTGTCTCATTTTTAGTTCAACTCTATGCGGTTTAAGGGGTTAAATGATCAATTCAGGCATGGAAAGTGCCACCTGCGTGCGTTCGATTTCAAACACAAGCAAAATGTGAAAAATGCTATGTTTTTTATCGAGCATCATCTGTGATATCTTAAGCTAGAGATTGGTAGAGAAAAATGAAATAACAAGGTGAAATGTACCCACAATTTCATTAAATCCAGCAAGAAATTTTACTTACTTACGTATGTAGGATTGTAGGTACCTATCGTTAATTGGGTCATTATTTTATTGCGGCAGATTTAATGTGTTTCGACCCCAGGGCAGTAAATTTGTGCCACCCCTCGCCTCTCCTGATGAATGGAACTTATTTCATTGAATCCAGCAGAAATTTTACATCGTTGATGTGAATCAGTGTATCGTTGTAATATCCAGGGTACTTCGCTGAATCCTGGAAACCATTTTAAGTTTTACTTAGGTACTTTTTAGAAGGGTGATCAGTTTAATATACTTAGGTATAGGTATTGTACCAAATAATCCATTTCAGTGAAGTGACTGCTGAACAGCTCCAAACTGCCATTTTATCGGTTCAAGATGTCGAAAATTTGGCACAAACATACTTCAGCTTTCTCTATCACAACATTGTCAGATTTCAATTTTCCTTTTGGAAACATGACTGAACATTTAAATTTTCAAAAATTCGCTGAAATAGAAAAAAAAAATATATTCATGGATGTAAAATTTGATTTTGTTGTGAATATTTGAATGAGTTTTCAGCTTTTCTCTCTTACGTACATACGGGAAATTTATTTTGTCATGTGAGGAAATTGAAGTGTTGTTTTCTCAGGTTGATATTTCTAAGCTTGGATGAAAATGATAAAAATATAACAGCACAGCTTCGTCATTCAAGATGGTCATGATTCAGCGCAGTCATAGTTTACATATAACCAGAGCAATCGCACTTTTCATCATTTATGTAAATTTATCGGGTACCAATGGTTTTGGAAGATGCATAAAACTTTTCATTCTACATAGATCAAGCCAAACAATAAAATCGAAAGAAATCACAGATTTCTGTGAAGTGACAGTGCTCATTTTTTTCTTTCAAAGTGATTAATTTGGAGCTTATAAATGGCCAATGGGGTTAAATAACTGTGGAAAGAAGTTGGGATATGCTTACATACTTAACGTTTTGATTCAGAAGTAGATTCATGGACACAAAGATTCAGTATTCGTACCTCTCGTTTACTTCCTTCAAAATAGAAAAACGCAGAATGACTACTAAAAGGCTTTTGATTCAATAATAATTGAGCATTGCACGACGTTGAAACAGGCCTAACCAAAACCTACAAAAATACCAATGACGATGGGAAACATTTAAAGTACTTCTTCGGTCTTCCCTTCCTCCCTCCTGAAGATGTGCCTGAGTGTTTCATAAACTCAACTGAGCTTCGTAAAAAGAAAACGAAGGATGATAAGATTGCTGAATTTCAGACATACGAGTATGTCTACGAAAACTATAAAATATAGGACGACCAATTCCTGTGAAAGTTTCCATTCTAAACTGAATTCCGATTTCTGTTCCTCCCATCTCAGCATTTACAATTTTATTGACGTTCTCCTCGGAATACAGGCAGGAACTCAAGGTGGGGATCAATTCGTACACTTGGAAAAAAGTGGTGGGAATCAAATCGTACACTTTTATCATTTTGGGAATCAACTCACCGACTCCCAGTTACAGATGGAAATTGCCTTTTTGGGTCCGTGGTAATGGTATTTTTCTCTCTGCTTTTCCGGATCAGGCTATTTTACTACGTTTTTTAATGGTTTAATTATGCTTTGTAGCGGAATAGAGCAGTTTTTATGCCAGAACTATCAATTTACTGGTTTTTTAGCCTTTTAGGTGATTGATTGAGTTCTCCAGAATAATAAAATTAATTAGCATGAGCTTGTAAGATTCAAAAATGGCAAACGGTTTTCGATTAATGTATTTAACCTCTCAAAAGCGTTTTTTTTTTCAAGATTTATGGATTTTATGAGTGTCCATTCTCTGTTAGTGACGGTTATTGATTATATTTCCAAATATTGGATGACAAAAATTTATGTGGGTCATAAGTGTACATCTAGATGGTCTGGTATAGGCGGATTTAGGGGTTTGCCATCCCTCTCCACTTCAGATGAATGTTACTTATTTCATTGAAACCAGCAAGAAATTTTACTTACTTATACCTATCTTTGATTTGAGTCAGTGTATTATCACTTTAAGGGTTTAAGTAAAGAACCAGGTAAGCCACTTTTTTCAAAAATGAGTTTATGGTTAAATTAAATTCACACTGAGGAGTAGAAAAATGTAGTCCATTTTAGATTTTGAAAAAAATCAATTTTTTTTAGTTAAAGTGGCTTTTAAAAAAAAGAGGAGGGGATAGAAATGAGCTGAGACCAAATATAATGCGACAGGAAAAAAATGTCATCATCTTTAACTATTCAGAATGCGAAAATTTTTCATTATGTCATCATAATAATCAATTTTCATCGAATTCAAGTTGTTGCGAAACGCCAATTTTTCAATTCTTTGACTTTTTCACAAAAAGGGTGACTTTTCAACTCGTGACTGGCGCATCTCTTCATTTTTTTTCTACTATGCCTCAAGTTGTGTTTGTGGGATGTTGTGTGATGTATTTCCAGTCATTACTTTGATGAAATACAAATTTACTACAAAATTGGAGCATTCTGATACTTCAAAAAGCCGTAACACAAAAGTTTAAAAAAGTGACTTACCTAGTTCTTTCCATGGACCCTTCATTTGTTTATGGTATATTACTTTTCAATTATGATCGTGTGATCCCAGCTGTTTATTGCTCGCTTAAATAAAATAATTATTGCTTTGTTTGGGAACCACTGCCTTGACTTCATTAAGTGTGCGCAAATGATCATCGTTTGACAGGTGTACGCAAGTGCCCTATACTTTATCAAAGGAAAGAAAAAGTGAGCGCCAATGTCTTGTTACTGATCCAGGAAGAAATTTTACTTACTTACCATTCATTTGAATCATAAGTGTACAAATGTTTGTAGTCGGGTGAGAGCGGATTTAGTGGTTTGCCACCGCACTTCAAGATGACATTTTTTTCCAAGCATATTTTTAGGTTTATTCTTCAGTTTTGGCTAAATCCTTGACGCCTATAGCACCCAATGTGATCCAAGGGATTTTTGGTTTTGCAGATTTGAAAAGATTGCTATGAAGAGGGCTATAATAAAATTCAGCACCTGCTAATTCAGATTATTTGTCTTTGAGAGTCTTTCAATTGGGTTTTACGAAAATTTTTGAAATTTTTTAGTCCACTCAAGTCGACAATTTTCTCTAATGGGACTGTAAATCGTCACCTAACCAGTTCAACGGGTCGAAAATAGTGCATAAATGATCACAGCGTTTTATAAATAATTGTGGAATTGAGTTGGGATATGCTTATACATACTTAGTTTTAAGCCTTGTTCACAAACCTAACATAAGAGCAAACAAAACGCATAAGAATACCCGTAAGAATGGAAATCTTATGTCAAAACGTAAGAATCAGCCAATCAGGGAACGTTTTCGTTTGTGAACAAGGCTTTAAAGTTACAGTTTATTGGGTATGACAGATTAGAATTTATCAATTTCGCGTTTCAACAATATTGGTGATATGTCACTTGTCAAAAATGAGTTGAAATTATACGCGATTAATTAAAATATTCTGAGGAACAAGCTTTTTTAAATGTGAATAATTTTAAGCTAAACATGTCATGGTTTTTGGTATTTTTAAAAAATTGTGATACCTACGAAATATCAAAGTGGATCAAAATTTCTGCTCAAAACATAGATTGAAAAAAAAGTGTGTGTATACTTCACTGAATCCAGGAAGAAATTTTACTTACTTACTTTCTATTAACTTATTCATTTTCTTCTTGAGTCAATAATGGCAAATTGGCGTAGCTGGTTGACGAATTGTTCCGGCCTTGAAAGCCCAGCATCGGCGATAATTTCCAAGCATGGGCGAAATTCTTGGTTCCAAACATACGCCGAAATGAAGTCACCTTTCCGTCTCAACATTGTCACATTCAATTTTTTTGTGGGAAATGACTAAAAGTTCATATTCTCAAAAAATCTCTGAAATATTTTTTAAAAAAACATGGTATTAATGGACGTGAAAAAAATTGATTTTGTTGTGAATATTTGGATGATTTTTCGACATTTCTCTCTTGGATACCTTACAGGAAATTTATTTTGTATCTGTGAGAATCTTAAGTTGACCTCGTCATGGTTTTCTGTACGTATTTTTGAAAAATTGTGATACGACGTACCATTTATCAAAATGGGTCTACATTTCAGCAGATAAGAGTGATTGAAAAAAAGACGAGTGTGTACTTCACTGAATCAAGGAAGAAATTTTACTTACTGTTTATTTGAGTGATCAATTTATATAGATACTTTTGGCGATAATTCTTGGACGCGGTTAACTGGATGAGCCAAAGAAGTGCTGAAGAACGTCCCGAACGTCAACAGGCCAATTTTCGGTTAATTAATTCTGCTTTTGAATTTTCAAAAATTCAAGTGTGGCTTTTCGACCTACTGAGTCGATTGATGGTGGTTTTGAGGTATTCTAGTGCCTGCAAGAGATTTTTGGGTTTTGCAGATTCGAAAAGATTGCTATAAAGATGGTTATTATGTAATGACATTCAGCTCCTGTTAATTCAGATTATTTGTCTGAGATCTTGTCAGTTGGGTTTGGTGAAAATTTTTGAAACTCGTTGGTCTATTCAAGTTCACAATTGCCTCTGATGCGTCTTCAAACCACCATACTATTTGGTTCAAAATGTCGAATATAGGGCATAAATGAACTTCAGCATTTTATCTCGATACCTACTGTCAACTTTGAAAAATTGCTAAAAATCCAAATTCCCAAAAAATTTTTGCAATAAAAAAAAATGATACCATGTAATTCTACCTGGTGTTGTATTCCTACTTGAATGATTTTTAGATTTTTCTTATTAAGGTACCCAACTGACTGTGAAGAAATTGTAATTGTTTTCTCATGTTAATTTAAAATTTAGGTGAATGTTATGACAAAGGAATTAAATAACTGTGGAATGAAGTTTGGATATGCTTACATAATTTTGAAGTTTCATTGAATCAACGTTCAATTCAAGTTTTTTTGTGCTGTTTGAAAATTTCTGCAACATAAATCACAATTCTATTCAACTCATCTGTACGTTCCACGAGTCACAATTTCATTGAGTTTTTGTTGAATATCAAGCCCACAATAACCAAAATCGTCAATTTTCATGAAGCGAGCGTAAGAGCGCTGTTCCTATCAAATAAAATAATGTTGAAATTCTGAGATAATTTGCCATTGACCACACATTACACAAATCGATTAGAAAAAAGTTATGGTATACTTACTACCACTACTACTATTAATTACATGCTTACAAGACATCGCAAGCATGAGGAATGATATGGAGTTGGTAATACCAATTGGTATTATGGTTGTGTATAAAAGCACGTTTTTTTTAGAGTGATTTTTCAGAACTCAAACACTCATAACTTTTTTACAACATATTCAAAATAGAGAAGCTTTCGTCCCCCACACAGTGTAAGACTCTCTGTAAGTATATGAAGGTCTCCAAAAGCTGGAAAACATTTTTTAGTTCTCAATTTTTGTGCCAGAATTTGTTTCCTATCTTTGAGAAAGCTCAAGCTCCTATTTTAGATCAGTAATAAAAACGTAAATTCGTTTTTTTTTTAAATTTTCGTAAAAACCTGCAAATTAATGTGGAGAATTTTAAGCTCAACATGTCATGATTTTCTGTATAAATTTGAAAAATTGTGATACGATCTATCAAAATGGGTCAACATTTTAATAAAAAACAGATATTGAAAAAAAAAAATTAGCGGTACTTCGCTGAATCCTGGATTAAATTTTACTTAGGTACTTTTTATTTGGGTGATCAGTTTATATGTATATCTGAAGAAAATGGTTGCTGAACAGTTCCAATCCGAACTACCGTTTTATCAGTTCAAGATGTCGCTCTAAAATTTGGCTCAAACAAACTTCAGCTTTCCATCTGAACATTGTCAGATTTCAATTTTCCTTTTGGTAAAATGACTGAAGATTCAAATTTTTAAAAATTCGCTAAAATGAAAAAAAAAAAAACGTTATTCTTGGACGTAAAATTTGATTTTGTTGTGGATATTTGAATGATTTTTCCCCTTCTCTCTCTTGGGTACCTACTGGAAATTTATTTCGTCATGTGAGGGAATTGAAGTGTTGTTTTCTCAGGTTGATATTTTGAAACTGGGACGAACATGATAAAAATAATGACAGCGCAACTCCGTCATTCAAGATGGTCATCATGATTTAGCGCAGTCGTAGTTTAGGTACATAATGTAATCACACTTTTCATCATTTTTCTAATCAACAGTTTTGTAAGATGCATAATGCTTTTCATCCTATGGATCAAACCAACCAATAGAATCGAAAGAAATCACAGATTTTTGTAATGTGACAGTGCTCATTTCTTTCTTCCAAAGTAAATTTGAAGCTTGTAAATGGCCAATGGGGTTAAATAACTGTGGAAAGAAGTTGGGATATGCTTACATATGTACATAACGTTTTGAGTAGAAATTTTTCCAATATCAGGCATTTTTACTTTTTTTATTGATTTAATTACGTACGTATGCTTTTTAGCGGAATAGGGCAATTTTTATGTCAGACCTATCGATTTTTACTGGCTTATAGCCTTTTAGGTGATAATCGAGTTCTCCAGAATAATAAAATTAATTAGTATGAGGTTGTAAGATTCAAAAATGGCAAACAGTTTTCAAGTTATGTATTTAACCTCTCAAAATCTGTTTTTTTTTTTTTTTAGATTTATGGATTTTATGAGAAATTAACGTTACAAACTTACAAAATAGGGAAAACCAGGTCTATTATCCATTAGTCGTGGTTATTAAATATTTCCAAACATCGGATGACGAAAATTTGTCTCTCATTTTTAGTTCTACTCTATGGTTGAAGGGGTTAAAAATGATCAATTCAAGCATGGAAAGTGCCACCTGCGTACGTTCAATTTCAAACCCAAGCAAAATGTGAAAAATGCTGTGTTTTTTATCGAGCATCATCTGTGATATCTTTAGCTATAGATTGGAAGAGAAAAATGAAATAACAAGATGAATGGTACCTACAATTTCATTAAATCCAGCAAGAAATGTTACTTACTTACCTACTCTTTTCGTTGATGTGAATTAGTGTATCATTCATTATAGTTGTTAGATCCGGGGTACTTCGCTGAATCCTGGAAAAATTGTGCTTAGGTACTTTTTATTAGGGTGATCAGTTTAATATATTGTACCAAATAATCCATTTCAGTAATGTGACTGCTGAACAGCTCCAAAGTTCAAGCTTCAAGATGTCGAAAATTTGGCTCAAACATACTTCAGCTTTCTCCATCTTAACATTGTCAGATTTCAATTTTCCTTTTGGAAACTTGACTGAACATTTAAATTTTTAAAAATTCGCTGAAACAGAAAAAAAAAAGATATTCATGGATGTAAAATTTGATTTTGTTATGAATAAGTACCTATTTGAATGTTTTTTCAGCTTTTCTCTCTTACGTACATACGTACAGGAAATTTATTTTGTCATGTGAGGAAATTGAAGTGTTGTTTTCTCAGGTTGATATTTTTAAACTTGGATGAAAATGATAAAAATATAACAGCACAGCTTCGTCATTCAAAATGGTCATGATTTAGCGCAGTCATAGTTTACATATACCTAGAGCAATCGCACTTAGGTATGTAAATTGATCGGGCACCAAAAGTTTTGGAAGATGCAGATTTCTGTGAAGTGACAGCGCTCATTTTTTTCTTTCATAGTGAATTTGGAGCTTATAAATGGCCAATGGGGTTAAATATAACTGTGGAAAGAAATTGGGATATGCTTACATAACGTTTTGAGTATCTAGAAATTTAATTGGAACTAGTACTTACTTCTGTGTTGATTCCCGTTTGATTTTTTTTTTTAAATGAAAGTGTTCAAATTGATTTCAATTTCTTTTTTTCAAGTGTATTGATTAATTCCCCTGTAATTTTGACAGATGTACTTACCTATCCTTGATTTGAGTCAGTGTATTATTGTTTTAGTCGTGAAATTAGTTTTCAATTATGATCATTTGATCTCAGTTTAATGCTCGCTTAAATAAAATATTGCTTTGTTTGGGAACCACTGACTTAACTTCATTAAGTGTCGCTAATGCCCTATACTTTTTCAAACGAAAGGGGCAATGTGTGCAAATGTCTTTTTACCAATCCAGGAAGAAATTTTACTTACTTCCTGTTCATTTGGGTCATAAGTGTACGTCTGTGTATCCAGGTAGAGGCGGATTTTAGGTTTTACCACCCATGTGCACTTGTGCAGTAAATTTGTGCCTCTCCTCACCCCTCCATATGAATGGTACTTATTTCATTGAACCCAGCAAGAAATTTTACTTACTTAACTATCCTTGATTTGAATCAGTATTGGTTCGCCATTGTGAGTTACTTTTCAATTATGATCATTTGATCTCAGTTTAATGCTAACTTAAATGAAATATTGCTCTGTTTGGGAATCACTGACTTAACTTCATTAAGTGTGCGCAAATGTCCCTTGTTTGACAGCTGTGTGCGCAAGTGGCCTATACTTTTTCCAACAGAAGGGAAAGTGTGTGCAAATGTCTTTTTCTTTTTACGAATCCAGGAAGAAATTTTACTTACTTACCGTTCATTTGGGTCATATGTGTACATGTCAGTGGGTCATGACGAGGCGGACTTCGGGTTTTACTGCCCGTGGGCAGTAAATTTGTGCCGCGCTTCCCACTCCAAAATGAAAATTATTCCAAGCATATTTTTAGATTTATTGAAAATTGTAAACTTGAAAAAAAATGTACATAAAACCAAAGCAAAATTCTAAATCTAGTTTACATTTAAAAAAAAAATAATAATTAAGTACCTATTTTGGTTTCATTGACATTTTTTTTCAAAAAAATGACATTGAAAAACTTGGTTCCAATAAAATATTAAAAAAACCAACTTGGTGCTTCTGTTCAGAAAAAATTAATAATTTGCATTTTCCATATTCTTTGGGCATTATGAGTACGAGTAGGTAACCAATTTCTGGAATTTTTCTGCCCGATTTTCATATTCTGAACAGTTGAATAGCCTGAGCGAAGCGAGGGCAAATGTTGTGGAGAATTTGTGATTTGAAAAGTAGAACAGCATCAATTTTAATGAAAGAAAATAGGGTTTTCTGATCTCAACATTTTTCAAATTCAATTACTTAATAGGGTTCTTGAAATTGTAACTCTGTAGAAGAAAAACATTTTTTCAATGGTTTCCCAAGATTTTAAGCAAGAATCAAGAGAACAAAATGGGCCAGGACCAAGCGAGGACAAGATTTTCAAAATTTGTAGTTATAAGAAGTGAAACCTTAAAGTACTTTTGATGTGAAAAGTCAGGTTTTTTATTGCTGACATTTTTAAAAGTTTGAACAAAAATATGTAACCAGGCACAATAAAATTATGAATAATTTGAGAAATAAAAAACAACGAAGCGAGGGTGAAACGTTTTTAAAAAATGAGAATTTTGAGGATTGATTGATGATCTTATCGGCAAATTAACAATTTTTCTGGTAAATTTACGATTCGAATTTTCAAAATATTTGGGGGAGGGGGTGCCGCGAACGTGAGTTAATATTATTTGGCTGTTGTTTTGATCGTAAACCTATGTTGTTTTAGTTTTGTTCAATCTCTGGAGTTGATTGACCACTTCCATGGACATTTTGGTATGACATAATCTAAGTAATGGGAAGATCGAGAAATTCTTGTCATTCTCGGTGATGTTGTATGAATACCGTGACAAGCAATGAGCAATCTAATTATCACATCTTGCGATATGACAAATAAGGATACAAAAATTATCCAAGTAGAGTAACCATTTCATGATACCGTTGAGAAGTACATAGGTAATTCTTCTTTAGGTACCTAGGTTACAACAATGTTGTCAGTGTACAGGTAAATTTGATGACCAGCTAACAGATAGTAATTCTTCACAAGTAGGTGGGTAATGGCTATATAACAGCTCCAATTCTAAATATCTAGAGTCGCTGGTGGGAGGGGATGAAGCACAGATTTAATACTTGGATACCTAATACTTGAATTTTTTTTTTGAAAGTAAAAAAACCATGACACTTTTCTTATTTTTGAAAATTAAGTTTGTCAAGTTTGTGTAGTCAACGTTAAAATGATTTGGAACTCGGAGCAAGATAGAAGAGCGAAAGGGCGCGATTTTTGATAGATTCCAATATCTCGTCGAAAATATTTTTATTATTTTGAGCCCGAAATTGGGTGCTCAACTCGTTATAGCTTTCGGTATTTTTGAAAAATTATTGTGATATGACCTATTATTTATCAAAATGTGTCAACATTTCAGCAGAAAACAGTGATTCAACAAAAAGATGAGTGTGTACTTCACTGAATCCGGGCAGAAATTTTACTTACTGTTTATTTGAGCGTTCAGTTTATGTAGGTACATTTGTATTCTCATTTTCTTAATTTTGCTTTTGAATTTTTTTAAATTCAAGTGTGGCTCTTCGACCTACTGAGTCTATTGGTGTAGGTTTCGAACTGTTCTGGAACCTCCAAGAGATTTTTGGGTTATGCAGATTTGTAAGGATTGCTAATGGCTGTATTTGAAATTCAGCACCTGTTAATTCAGATTACCTATTTGTTTTTAAGCTCTTGTCAAGTGGGTTAACTAGGTAAAAAATTTAAAAATTTGTTAGTCTATTTAAGTCCACAATTTTGTCTGATAGTACTGTAGGTGAACCTTCATCTAATCAGTTCAAGAGGTCAAAAATGAGGAATAAATAAACTTCAGCTGTTTTTACTTCATTGCTGTCGAAATTTGAAAAAAATGAAGAAAAATTAAAATCCTCACAATTTGCTGAAATAATAATTTTAAAAAATATACCCAGTGTATGTATGTAGTTTGACCTGATGGTGTATTCCTGATTGGGTAATTTTTAGATTTTTCTCCTTGTGGTATCCAATATTGACTGTGAAGAAAATGAAATCATTTTCTAATGTTAATTTTAAATTTGGATAAAAGTTATACATAGTAAGTGGGATTAAATAATTTGTGGAATGAAGTTAAGATATGCTTATACATGAATTGACTTCGATCATTTTCACCTTAATAAGACCGTGTAAGTAAAATCATGTATGGGAGGAATTCAGATATCCTGTTAAATTATTTATAAAAGAAGAAAACCATCAATTTGAAGAAAAAAAAGTTCAATCAGTTATCATTTCCATCGACTACAAACATTATGTTAATTGGATTGTTTCAAAATACGTGTAATAATACAGGATTATGAAATTGACAATATGAACAACTTCATGTTTTCGTTTCTACTACTTATCAAGGATGTAGGTAGACCTATCTTGGAAAATTTTTGAAAACCAGTGTTGAGATAGATTTTTGCACATCTCAATGTGTTCACATCTCGATGCACATTACTCGTCACAGATGCTAGCTACCTACTTGTGGTCTAGCAGTACCTAGCTTCTATGAGCTTCATAGGTACCTGGTGACTTACCGCCTCGTTATCTATTTTTCAGACACTAAGTGTTTATTTACATAACACACAACACAGACACTTACCTTATGAAATAAGAAAAATCTTCAGTTACACTTTGCATCGTTTATTGTTCAAATAAAGCAATAACATCGTAATAACTTACTCAAGTTAATTATACTGAGCTTGTATAGTCTTACATAAATGAGAGATAGCATTCCAAATGCCTTAAGGAGTGCATAAGCACATCACCACGGGGAAGGGGAACAATAAACGGATGTAGGAAGGTCCATCTACGTTACTCTTTTGAAAGAGATTTGAAATAAGGATGAACTAGAAGTTTTATGTAATAACCAAGCACCCGAGTGCATTTGACAATCTCAATCAGCGCAACTGGAACTCAATCTATTTCGAAATAGATCACTTGATCATTGCTTCACCAGTTCATATTTCGAAATACGACTGGACTTATGCAACTAGTTTGGATAACTAGATTTACACAAACATGAGCATAGGTACAAGCCTATCTCATCTCCGGAACACCGATGCACCAATGTTATCTCATTGGGAGTTGCCAAATGACCAGTGTTGCCAGGTAAGTATGCGCACAGATCGCAAGATTTTCCTCCTGAAATCGCCCAAAATCGCCTCATCACCATTTTTAACCATTCTACCAAATTTCTGAGATGTCAAGTCCCAAATTTGGGCGTTTTAAATTGCCCGTGAAGCAATTAAGAGTGTTTGAAATCAAAATTTCAGTCAAACCAACTCAAATGGAGACAGATTGAATTTTTGAAAATTAAAATGAGAGATTGGGTTCATATTCTCCACAAATATTGATTTATCATTTTATAAAATTTCAAAATTTTTATTCGTTTACTAGAAAAACTTGAGAAAAATTCACCATCTAATCAAGCAATTTCTTGGTAAGGTACATAAAATATTGCCATGGAGATCGATTTCATAAGTAGATGAAAGGTATTTTAGCCGGAGCGAAGCGAGGGCGAAAATTTTTATGAATAATTGCATTGAAAATGCAAAAAGATACCTTTAAAAGCATCAAAAACACAAAAAAAATCTCAAATCGCCCAAATCTCCCAATTCGCGAAGCGAAATTTTTGACCGCAAAACTGCAAGTTCAAATCGCCCAATTCGCGATTTATCGCCCAACCTGGCAACACTGCAAATGACTGGTTTCTCTAGCGTTTCTCTTACAACACAAAGTTCTATGAGAATTAATCCGCTAGAGGTCGTATTATGGAACTATTTAGTATGTTGACTATTGGCAGAACAAATTTCTATCGCTTACTCGACTGAAAATACAGCACAATCTGTCTCTACACCAGTGTGAAACTTGATAAAATTTAATTGAACAAAGCTTACAAATTCTAAAATCGTGTTCCAAACCGGGCTCAGTGCTTGATTTTCAAATTTGTAAAGTCTTGTATACTTAAATTTTATTAATTTATTGCTCACTGGTGTTCAAAAATTTTGAATGTAGTGTTTTTCTCCTTTTTCGCACATTTTATAATCAATTAAAGTCACCTTTTACAACACGAACACTTTTATTATTCACGAAAAATTAAAATTACAAATACATTAAATGAGACGCGTTTCGGTCGTCGTAGCGACCATTATCAATCACGAATGAGATGAAAACTGCGAGATACATTGTAGAAGATGTGTAGATGCGTTGAATAATTAGGAATTACACGTAATCTTCTACAAGTGGTATTGAAGTATAGATGGGTTGAAGTCATTCGGAACTGTAGTTTCCATTTCTTGAACAAATGTTTCAATTTAGCCGTACTTGCCTTGTTGATGATTTGAATGTAGTGTTTTTCTCCTTTTTCGCACATTTTATAATCAATTAAAGTCACCTTTTACAACACAAACACTTTTCTCATTTAATGTATTTGTAATTTTAATTTTTCGTGAATAATAAAAGTGTTCGTGTTGTAAAAGGTGACTTTAATTGATTCAAAAATTTTCCCAGAATACCTTACTCAATAATACTTAGATGATGAGAACATGGAGTTGTACCTTGTAAATTTCATCATACATATTATTATGTAAGTATTTTAATGATACTATAATATAAGTAGTAACCCAGTGGTGTTGGATTTCTCGTTCTCATCCTGTTTGTTTACAATTTTTGGTATATGTTAATATTTTTTTATTCTAGCATGTTGGGTTTGGACATGTGATGAATTTTAAGCTCAACATGTCAATGGGTAGGCCTACAACGTATCAAAATAGGTCAAAATTTCAGCAGAAAACGGATATTGAAAAAAAATATCAGTGGTACTTCGCTGAATTGAGGAAGAAATTTTACTTACTTGGGTGATCAGTTTATATATGTACATATTGCGTGTTTCATACTTTTCTTTTTCTGTAACTGCAGTAAGTATATGAGCTAAAAAACTGAAACACGTCCAGAACGCATACAAGGCAACCATTGGTTTCTTAATTTTCTTTTTGGATTTTTATTAAAAATTTTAAAAATTCATATGTGACTTTTCCGCCTACTGAGTCAATTATGTCACAGTTTTCAGTAAGGTTTGAAAAATTGTTTTACGGATACGGAATACGAGTATATCAAAGTGGGTAAAAATTGCTGCAGAAAACAGAGATTGAATAAAAAGTGTGTACTTCACTGAATCCAGGAAGCAATTTATCATCATAGAATAAAAAACGAGTGCATCTACAGCGGAACAACAGGACCCCACATACCATAAGCAAACAGAAGGCAGACATGTGACGTAATACTATCCAGTAGTCTGTGAGGTGTTTTCACTCTCCAGTAACCACCAGACTAGTGCCAGCCTGGAGCCCAAACCTCTACTCATCACTGCATTAAACAGGTTCAGCAAGCACCACAGAGCCTGAGCACCAGATCTGTCTCGTTGGTACCTAGGTAGGGGAGCAACAGTGTTATCAATTTTCCTCCCCCTCTCATTCACATAAACTCTCTTTGGACCTATTCCTTTAGTATATAGTCAATTGCCTGGACTTGATGGAGTTTTTGAATAGGCAGACACAGAATTTCTAGTTTTTGAAAATTCACCCCTTTTTTTTTTACATACAATGCTCCTAATTGCCCATGTTTGTAGAATATGGATAGGTTCTAAGTGACAGTCCGCTGCCCCCTCCCCCAGATGAACAAGCCATACTAGAGCACAGATTGATAGAGAGCATAATACATTTTTACCATGTGTTGAGTGCCAAAATGTTGTGCCAGGAAGCGAATCAAATAGTGTAGTTTTCTAAGTTTAGTTTGCAAGTATAAACTCTGTTCTTTCCAGATCAATTTGGAATCAATCATTATTCCGAGGTACCGAGTTGACTAAACTTGTGACAGGGGCGTGCAGCCACATGGAGCCCCACATTCCGGGCTTTCATGCATGTAGCACCTAGACCCCAGGTCAGGGGAACCCCTATAGCCAAAACTTAACAATTTTGATTTGGACGAATTTGGTTTTAATTTATGTTGCCAGAACCAGCCTCCCAATAATTTCAAATCTTTATTAATAAACTTAATAAGATCATCATGATTTTTGGCCCTATTTACTTGAGTTGTATCGTCTGCAAATCCATAAAATGTCCCATTTAATTTTAGTTTGAAAATTTCATTAATGTACCTAAATTAAAAAGAGGATTAGTCCTAGTATGCTGCCCTGTGGTACCCCATGCACTACAGGTAAGAAATTCCCAATTTTATTCTCAACTTTAACAGCTTGAGTTCTTCCCTCCAAGTAGGATCTTTTCATATAAGGTGCACCGGGGCAAGTCAGAATGATTTTTCGGAATTTCAACTTTGACCAGCTGTTACTCCCCTTCTAATGAACCAATATGGATCAAATTTATTATGTAGGTTCCCATAAGGGTTCTTAATTTATGGTAAAAATTTGAGCGCGATTGACACAGTAGCTTTCGCTCAGTGGAATAAAATATAAACTGTCCTGACTTACCCCAATTGGGGGAAGTCAGAACAGGCTAAACTTTGCAGAGGCGTAGATCACAAACGAAGCGTCCTAGTAAAATTGCAAAATAGCAAAATTGTAGAGAATTTAATTCTCTTTGAGATCACTCTCATCAGATTTTCACTAGGACGCACGGTTCGTCCGCTATATGCGAAAAACTAAGAAACAGAAAGGTCTGTATTTTAGACCAAATTCAAAATAAGTTCAAAACAACAACAAAATACAATTGAACCAAAGGCATCTAAAATGAAACTGAATCGCGAAAATTTTTATGCCGTGATGAAGTAGGGGTAGTACCCTCAAGTCACCTTTAGTGGCACTTCGCCAGATATAAACCTCTACGCGCTAGAGCAAGTTTTCTAACTTACCCCAAATTCCAACTTCCCCCGGTGCACCTTAGATCAAGCCACAATCAGGCCAGGAATCACCGATTTCAGATTCCAGTAAAGTGACAGTTCCGGTTTCTTTCTTTCAAAGTGAGTTTGGAGCTTATAAATGGCCACATTTTTGAATGTATTTTAAACCCAAAATTGAGTATTGATTTTCAGGATTTCAGAACAAATGTCATGCTACTAGGGTACTGTATAATAGGTATGATCGACGTCAGTCATTTTGGTTGTCTCGCGTCGTTGTGTACATTCGTCGATAGTAAATGTTGTATAAGTGTGGGTGAGACTTACTCACACTTAAACAACATTTACTATCGACGAATGTACACAACGACGTGAGACAACCAAAATGGCTGACGTCGATCATACCCATTATACAGTACCTTAATGCTACTAGCTAAAATGAGTTGGCAGCATTATGCTCGATAAATTCAAGTAGTTTGATGAAAATGTACTTTGCGACATGTGAAGAATTTTAAACTCAACATGACATGATTTTCGGTATAAATTTGAAAAATTGTGATACGACCTATTGAAATGGGTCAAAATTTTAATAGAAAACAGATGTTGTAGAAAAAGATCAGTGATGATAGATATTTCACTGAATCCATGAAGAAATATTACTTACTGTTCCTGGTGATCTATACTTAGTTTGTGAACGTTTCGGGATGTTAAAATTCTATTTTGTTTCCTGTAACTGGATTAGCTAAAAAAATTCTGAAGAACGTCGCGAACACCAACAGGTCAAATTTCGAAAATTTCAGCAGAAAGCAGATAATATTGAAAAAAAAAGATCAGTTGGTACTTCGCTGAATCCAGGAAGAAATACTTACTGTTCCTGGTGATCAAGTTTGTATTGTACAAAATATTTGATACTCTAGACTTTAGTTTCTTAATTTTGCTTTTGAATTTCAAATAAATTGTTAAAAATTCAAATGTGACTCTCTGACCCGCTGAGTGGAGTGGTGGTGGTTTCCAGCTGTTCGGGACCATCCAAGAGATTTTTTGGTTTTCAGATTTGAAAAAATTGCTATAAAGATGGCTATAATGAAATTCAGCACCTGTTAATTGAGTTTATTTGTCTTTGAAATCCTCGTTAGTCTATTCCGGTTCACAATTGTCTCTGATGCGTCTGTGAACCACCAACTAATCAGTTAAAGAGGTAGCGAAAATAGGACATAAATAAACGCCAACTGTTTGTAGTTACCACATTGCTGTCAAATTTGAAAAATCACCAACAATTCAAATTTTCAAAAATTTGCTGAAATACAAAAAATTATAACCAGCGCACGTAATTTAACTTGGTGGTATATTTCTACTTGGATGATTTTTTAGATTTTTCTTTTTGCGGTACCCAATTGACTGCGAAGAAATTGAAATTGTTAACTCACGTTTTAATTTTATATTTGGTTAGGTAACAATTATATCAATGGGATTAAATAAATGTGGGATGAAGTTGGGATATGCTTACATAGTTTTGAAGTTTCACTTTCATGTATATTAGGGAAGGAAGAGAGTTTTCGAGAATGATAACATTGATCAGTATGAGTTTGGAAGATTCAAAAATTGCGACCAGTTTTCGAAGTATCCAACTTCAAAAAGTTTTCTTCAACATTTTATAGATTTTGTGACTAAAAAATTAAATGGACTTACCTAGGTACTTATAAAAAAGAGCCACTCTTATTTTTAAATGCATAAAAATGACATTTTTGCCCATTTAGTAATTGTGAGAGAGTGAATAAGTTTTTATTTCATTTCATTGAATCCAGGAAGAAATTTTATTAACTTACTGTTCATTTGAGTAACAAATGTAATTACGAGTATAGGTATTATATGTTCACTTCTTGAATTTGCTGAAATCGACGTAGAAAATATAAATTTTGATTCTATGGATTCTATACACTTCTATCGGCCGAGGTACTAAATCAATCAGTTATGGTTTCAAGCTGTTCTGGAGCCTCGATAGATCTTTTGGATTCCCCAGGTTTGAAAGGATTCCCATAAAGGGGGCTATATTCATGTCTTTGTGATCCCTTCGATTGTGTTATGTGAAGATTTTTGAAATTCGTTTCTTTCTGTTGAAGACCAATGTTTTCTCAGACAGATTTCAGATTTGAACCGACAGAAAAAATGAGATTTTAAAAACATGCGCTCATAAATTATTCAAAAATATGTCAATGGCGTTTATAACGAATTCATAAACCCAGACCGAGTTTTATTTTGTTTTCACCCTTTTTGTGACAATTCTTCCAGAATTAGAGATCCGAAAATTTGTTTGACCAGAAAATGAAAAATTTTCAAACAATTTTTACAAAATCTGAATTTTATATTTTTAGGTATGTACCTACCTTACCTACATTCATTTTGTTTTTGTTCTTCTGAAGGGGGGAGGAGGAGGGTGTTTGGGATTGGGATTGTCACACACGTACGCAGAGAAAGGTTTTGGATTTGATTTATCAGGTTGATATTTTGGATTTCAAAAGGGTTGTTTGTTATTTATATTATGTATTCTAATTTTCGCGAAAATACACTTTTTCCTACTTTGATTGAAAAAATTCCTCTTTCCATCCCTAGGGATGGAAAAGAAATTCTTTTCCGTCACAGTGTGACGGAAAAGAATTTAGAACATATAGTCAATGTAAATTCTTTTCCGTCACAGTGTGATGGAAAAGAACTTCTTTTCCATCCCTAGGGATGGAAAGAGGAATTTTTTCAATCACAGTAGGAAAAAATTTTCGCGGTGGGTAAACGAGAGTAATATGCTCTATTTTTTCGTAACATTTATAATGAAAAATATCTTACAAGATAGTAGTCAAAATTGAATGAATTCTTGTCTCGTGCGTTCAACAAGAAATCATTCACTTTCGTCTACTGTGTTGTAATATACTATTACAGAACATGTGTTAGAGAAAAAGAGGTCGAAAATGAGGCACAAACGAACTTCAGCGTTCAATCTCATAACGTTGTCAAATTTCAATGTTTTTTTGTGGGAAATTACTGGGCAGTCCGACCAGACTACTTGATTTTGACGAGAATGTTTTTCAGACATGTAATGAATTTCAAGCTCACCATGTCACGGTTTTCATCGGTACTTTTGAAAAATTGTAATATGACCTATCAAAATTAGATCACAATTTCAGCAGAAAACAGAGGTGGAAAAAAAGATGTGTGTATATTTCACTGAATCCGGGAAGAAAGTTTACTTACTGATTAGATATAAGTGATCTAAAGAGAAAGTGTATCAATAATCAATAAAATAACATCATTGGCGATAACTAATGAGAAACCCGGTAAAATAAACAAATAAAAGAATTAAAAATACGTGAGTAACAACATTTTGATGTAATTAGTCAGATAAATTAGAGGAAAAAAGAGGAGTAAGGAGTTTTGATTTGGCAACACTCCAACTCCTTCTTGAAACAGTGGGAGTACTCCAGCATAGGAGTATGGCTCCACACTACAGCATAGATTGCTCTTACTCTAAGCATATACTCCTCAAAAAAATCTCACTCCTTGCACTCCTTACTCCTACTCTTACTTCACTCTTGCAACACTGATTATTTCCTGATATCGAATTACAAAAATTTGTTTTTCATTTTTAGTTTAACTCTGAGACGATTAGAAAGAAGTTAGGATATAGGTACTTACCTACATCTAAAACCATCGTGATTACATTCATTACCGTTACTTTTTTTATCATTTGTCTATTTTCTCTTTGGTTTGATGTTTTCATAGGGTTTTTAGTAATTACATCGATTTTAATTAACGTAGGGGGTTACGTCATTATACAGGGTGTATCAGAGAAACCGGACAGATTTCAAATTTCAATTACTTTTTTTGAAAAAGAGCTAGACTCAAAATTTTTTCACTGAAATAATCTTCATTTCGGCCTATTTTAAAATGCAGATTGCTCGTTTGAATGAAAATTATCTTTTAAAAGTGATGGAATTTTAATGCGCACCCTTATTTTTGGTAAATTTTGTGAATCTTTTTTTCAAATTATCAAACATTTTTTGCAACATACTCGCCGGAATCGCATAAATTTCGGCTCTAATATTCGTCTGTAACTCTGCCAAGGTGTATGAAAGGTTGTTGCACACACGCGCTTTCAAGTAACCCCTAAAAAAATATATCACGGACAGAGAAGTCCGAGGAACAGGGTTACCAAGCAAAACCCCGTTGCAGAGAAATGATGCGCGCGCCGAATGTATTCGAAGCAGGTTCAAGGTTTCGACAGTTGTAAGGCACGTCGCGCCGTCCTACTGGAACCATGTTGAACTGCAGTGACGTCTACACTTCAATTCGGGCATGTAACACCTTCCTATACGCGTCATCAATCAACTGCGCTGTTAAAAAAATAAGGCCTGATATGCCAAAGTGCGATTCTCATCCAAACAGTGACCTTGGCAGAGTGAAGCGGCTTCTTATGAATTATTTCTGGATTTGTATCACTCCAATATGTATTATTTTGTATATTTACTTGTCACCATTCGAGTAAAAGTGCACTTCATCCGTCATCAAAAGTTCGTTCAATGAAATTTCATTGTTGTCAACTTTGATGTGTCGAAAATAAGGGTGAGCATTTAAATTCCATCATCTTTAAGAAATAATTTTTATTCAAACGAACAATTTGCATTTCAAAATAGGCCGAAATGAAGATTATTTCAGTGAAAAAATTTTGAGTCTAGCTCTTTTTCAAAAAAAGTAATTGAAATTTGAAATCTGTCCGGTTTCTCTGATACACCCTGTATAAACCTCTCAGCAGTACTTTGTTATTACATCCTAGGTAAATGCATTGAGAAGTACCTGGGACCCATGGGACTTTTAAAACGGTTAATTCAAGAAGACTTTTGGCTTGATATAGGTGTTGGCATATTGAAACCATGAAAATAGTTGCATTGGACCTGTTTAAATCGGGTTCTGAAAATTGGCACTATCAAAATTCGAGTGCTTTTTTGTTACATGGGATATACGTAAGTATCAATTTCAATTGTTCAAAAAAAAAAAAAATCACTTAAGGCTCAGAAAAAAAGTAATACTTATTTCTTCGGCAACATTCAAATTTTTGGAGAATTCTTCATAATACGCTAATCAGGTTTTATGGTAAAAAGATCGCAAATGGTCATAATTTTAGTTGTTGTTTTGAGATATTTGTAAACAACTAATTTCCCATTTCATTTTGTCTTTTTTTCAATTGATTGCTAGAAGAAATTTAGGATTTAAACCAGTAGCATCGGATTTTGAAAATACGAGTATTGTGCCTGAATTAATCGAAAAAATTATGAAAATGGTCAATTATATTTATATGTAGATTGTAGGTACCTACTGATTTTCATTTCGGTCTTTCTTATGGCAATTTTCTGAAAATTAAAATCTAAAATTTCGCCAGAAGTTTTGGAACGGCTCGATTCCCATCACGAATCAACTCAGAAGGTCAAAAGGTTTTACCTATAGGTACCTAATTTTAGCTGTCTACTTTTCCTTAATAATTGATGAAATTACATCATCGTTTATGGAAAATGACCCTGGTTTAAATCTTCGAAAATTCTGCAAAAATTCAAAATGCTTTCTTTAAGAAACAAGCTCAGATCTTGTGAGTAATTGGAATGAAGTTAGGATATGCTTACATACAGAAAAATTGTATCCATAAGTTTATCAGGAATCGGTGTTTGAGATCGAATTTTGCCAGTCTACTTCACTGGATTTGATTTAATAGTAACATGATTCAGTCGTTCTCTAATGAATTATCAATTCCGAGAAAATTGTTCGCGAGCGAATTGAGTCCAGCTCTTGACAATAGGATAAATAATGTCAAGATTCGTCATGTCGTCTGCTTGATTTCATTTTTCAGCAATTCATTCGTTCGCGAACGATTTCATTATTTACGATGTATATGGATAGATTAAAGATTGGACAATGTTTCGTTTCGCCTTGTTGTGTGCTATCTGATTTGATTTGATTAAATCATTCAGTCGTTCCTCGTTCTCGAGAATGATTCGTCGTTTTTGAGCAAGTCATTCGCGAACGAATTGAGTCCAATTATTGATTATGAGATTGAAATTATCAAGGTTTCTTTATAGGTACATAATTATTGTTGTCTATGCCTGAGTCATTTGATTTTCAACGATTCATTCGTTCATTAGGAGTTTTTCTCCTTTGATCAAATCGTTCTCGAACAAATCATGCCGAGTGAAAAGAAACTTTCCGCTGAATGTAACGTTGCCGATTATACAAATTGTACTTATCGTTATCATACTTTTCAAATTTGAATAACGCAGTTTTTTTTTAGAAAAATGAGTTACTTACCTAATTAAACATATTATTGTCTGCTAGTGTTTTATGGTCTGTGTTAAATTTCATTTCAAACGAATATTCAAATTTTAATTTCTGATGTAATTTTCGATATTTATTGCGTCATTGGCGAAATAGGTAATAGAAATATTCGAATAGTATGTTATCTCGTCCTAGCGCAGCAAGTTGCGCACTCGCGTAGTTTTACATTTTATTCATAGAAGAATCCTTTAAAAAGAGGTATGAGTCAGATGACTCATAACTGACGCTATACACGCTATTATTTGATTCGGAAAAGAGCGTTTCACTTCTTTGCTTGCGGTCTTACTGTAAAGATTGAATAAAATTATTGAAACAGTTTCTATCGATTTTTCGTTTATTTTGAATTTAAACGTGGTTCTTCTACAGCCGGATGTGAATGTTACTTCGAAATATCGTATGGTGCGGTAAAATTTTGCGTTTTCTCGGCGATTTAATAATTTAGTATCTCAATTCGTGGTAAAATGAGTTCAGAAATAAAACTCCAGACGAGCGAATTAAATTCGTTAGTGAGCGTCGATTGTGTCAAGTATGCTTCAAGTGAAGTTGTTAAAGGTGCCACGGAGAAGTCAGCAGCCTGTCCAATGAAACAACTGCATTGCTATGGGTGCAAAGGAACTCATCATTCCTTTGTTCATCGTTTCTTGGTAAGAATTTTAAAACTCATACCTAAACTAATGTACTATGGGCCACTTATACGACTCTCGGTCAAGAAGTTGAACTCACAAGGGAGGTGCTCCAGGTGACATGCACCGATTTAAATTTTCCTTGCACCATTGGATAGAGGACATCGAACATAGTCTACCACAAAATTTTCAGCTGCTGAAGTTGATATTTGAGCCCTCCAGGGCGATTTTTTGATTTTCACATTGCAATTTGGAAAAATTGGCCAAAAATAGTCGGCGGAGGTCGCATACCTAAACCTTCAATATTATGTGGGTATTTCAGTACACATGATGAGACTAGCCAACGATGAAATTTTCAGCTGCTGAAGTTGATATCTGACCCTTCCAGGGTGATTTTGAAAAATTGGCCAAAAATGGTCGATGGAGGTCGCATACCAAAACCTTCAATATTATTTGGGCATTTCAATACATATGATGAGACTACCCCACGGTGAAATTTTCAGCTGCTGAAGTTGATATTTGAGCCCTCCAGAGCGATTTTTTGATTTTCACATTGCAATTTGGAAAAATTGGCCAAAAATAGTCGGCGGAGGTCGCATACCGAAATCTTCAATATTATTTGGGCATTTCAATACATATGATGAGACTAGCCCACAGTGAAATTTTCAGCTGCTGAAGTTGATATTTGACCCTTCCAGGGCGATTTTTCTATTTTCACAAATTGCTATGTAAAAATCGAAAAATTGCTCTGAAAAATCGAAATATCAACTTCAGCAGCTGAAAATTTTGTGGTAGACTATATTCGATGTCCTTTATCCAATGGTGCAAGAATCATTAAAATCGGTGCATGTCACCTGGGGCACCTCCCTTGTCAGTTCAACTGGTCAAAAACAATGAGCTGAGCTAAATTCAGAATTTGAACGAGAGTCGTACAACTGGCTCTATGTCAAGTAAAATGCTAATGGACAAGTTGAATTTTGATCAAAGTTCATTCGTCTGCCTTCTTAGTAATAAGAATGTCTCGTAACTCGAATAAATCAGGATAATAACCCCATTTTGGCCACTCCATTAACTAGGTGTTAAAAATACTTCAAATTCACAGTCAACTTCGAATAGTATCGAATCTAGAGTATTGCTAGATAATGCCAGTCAATTTAATTTAATTTTAAAACGATTAGGCAACTTATTTAATTTGACTCCTACGAGTACTGATGTTTTTGTAGGAAATGTAGGTGGTAAAAATGCGGCTGTCAATCAGTGTGTTGACGTTACGATCGTTTCTATTTGTAGATCTAATTTATACACCTAGATCAAGCCAAACAATAAAATCATAAGAAGTCATATATTTCAGTGAAGTGACAGTGCTCGTTTTTTTCTTTCAAAGAGAGTATGGAGCTTCTTAAATGGCCAATGGGGTTAAATAACTGCGGAAAGAATTTGGGATATGCTTACATACCTAATTACGAAGTTTCATTGCTGATAAGTGATAATCTGTCGACGCTGATAACAAATAAAGTTACAGATCGATTTGCTGGTTTTCATCATTCATTGTTGAAATCGAGTATGGTGAAATATTGTTTTTACCTATAGCTTCGATCGTTTATTCAAGATGTTTGGAACTTCGGTAGGTATCTACTTACTGATCTCCTCGAAAATATTTCAATTATTTTGAGCCCAAAATTGGGTGCCGGTTTTTAGGATTTTTTAAAAAGTGGCACGCGACTTGCTAAAAATGAGAGTTGAAACTTTACATTAGAAATTGAAATATTTTGACAAAAATGTTTTTTAGACATGTGAAGGATATTAAGTTCAACTTGTTTGAAAAAATTGTGATACCATGGGTCAACATTTCCGCCGAAAGCAGTGATTGAAAAAAGGACGAGTGCATGTGTATCTACTTCACTGAATCCAGGAAGAAATTTAACTTACTGTTAATTTGGGTGATCAGTTTATCATTGTAAGTACATATGGCGTTCTTGGTTAATTTTTGTTTTTTGTTTTTCTGTAACTGGATGGGTTAAAAAAATTCTGAAGAACGTCTCGAACACCAACAGGTCAAACTTCGGTTTCTTCATCTTTAGTCTAGAGCATACTGAGGACCGACTAGAGGTGAACGTAGGGACAGGGCTCATCTTCTGCCCTCTTGATGTAGTTGGCTCTATGATTATCGTTTTTTCTCTTTTTTCCCCTATAAATGGATAAGCTATACAACAATTCTAAAGAACGTCTTGAACGCCAACAGGTCAAATTTCAGTTTCTTAATTTTGCTTTTGAATTTGTAAAAAAATTTTAAAACTTTAAATGTGGCTTTTCGACTTACTGAGTCGATTGGTGTTGGTTTCGAGCTGTTCTGGAGCCTCCAAGAGATTTTAGGGTTTGCAAATTTGAAAAGAATGCTATGAAGAGGGCTATAATGAAATTCAGCACCTGTTAATTCTGATTATTTGTCTTGGATATCTCCTTTCAATTGGGTTTTACTAAATTTTTTGAAATTTGTTAGTCCACTTAAGTCCACAATTTTCTCTGATGGGACTGTAAGTAAACCGTCACCTATTCAGTTCAAGAGATCGAAAATGGGGCATAAATGACCACAGCGTCTTAGGTACATCATTGCCGTCAAGTTTGATAATTTACCAAAAATCCGAAATCTCGAAGATTCGCTGAAATGGAAAAGAATTATTCCCAGCGATTGTGATTTGATCTGGTGGTTTATTCTTACTTGAATGATTGTTAGATTTTTCTTTTTGCGGTACCCAATGGACTGTCAAGAAATTGAAATTGTTTTTTTTTATGTCAATTTTAAACATTGGTAAAAGGTATATCAATGCGATTAAATAACTGTGGAATTGAGTTGGGATATGCTTACAAACTTAGTTTTGAACTGTTGCGTTCCGTTGACGATATCACTTTTTACTTGTCGATGCGTCTTTTTCTTCAATTTCGCGCTTCAAAAATGTACTTAGGTGATATAGCGCCTCAACAAAAATTTTGACACTCATCTGAACACTTGTTTTTGCCTTTTGAATATTTAAAACATTCAAAAATATTGTAAAATTGCAAAAGTTCAAAAATCATAACCCCACTCTTCTGTTTTGCTCTAAAAAGAAGTTGAAGCCGTGTAAAGTTGACTACTGAAACATTTTTGAAAGCGAAAAATCATGACAAATTGTTTACTTCCGAAAATGAAGTTAACGTAGTCAAATTTATATAGGTAATGATTTGAAATTTTTTTTGGAGCAAAATATAGGAGCGATGTCTCGATTTTTGATGAAACTTCGCGAAATGTTCTAATATTTCCTCGAAAGTATTTTTGAGCGTTTTCGAATCACTTTGCATCTAAAATTTTGAAAAAGTGTCATCGACTTTCTAAAAATGAGTTGAAATTATACGCGAGGAATTCAAATAGTCTGATGAGAAAGTTTTTTTAAGTGTAAAGAATTTTAAGCCCAACATGTAACGGTTTTTGGTATTTTCGAAAAATTGTGATACGAACAGTATCAAAGTGGGTAAAAATTTCTGCAGAAAACTGAGATTGAAAAAAAAGTGCGTACTTCACTGAATCCAGGAAGACATTTTACTTACTTAGGTACTTTCTGTTAGCTTACATATTCATAGCTTCGAACTTGAACAAGCTCATTGGTTTTAAACAAATGAAATGAAGTCACCTATCTGTCCCAACGTTGTCAAATTTCAATTTTTTGTGGGGTTTTGTGAGAAATTACTGAAAATTTATAATTATTCTCAAAAAATCGCTAGAATAGAAAAAAACTGATATTTATGTCATTTAAAGTAGACTACTCGTACTTGGATTTTCTTAAAAGTTGAAACCGATGAACATTTTTTTACTTCAGAAAAAAAATTTCGTGTACTTAGTCAACTTTAAAAATGATTTGAAGTTTTCTTTGAGGCATGATAGAGTGGCGAGGGTCGCGATTTTTGATACAATTTCGCGAAATGTTTTAATATTTCCTCGAAAATATTTTTTGAGCATTTTTGAATCATTTTAAACCCAAAATTGGGTATCGATTTTTAGGATTTTTGAACAACTATCGAGCGACTTGCCAAAATCAGTTGACATTATGCGCGAGGAATTCAAATATTTTGATGCAAATGTTTTTTACCACATGTGAAGAATTTTAAGCTCAATGTGATGATTTTCAGTATAAATTTGAAAAATTTTGATACGACCTATCAAAATGGGTCAAAACTTCAATAGAAAACGGATATTGAAAAAAAAATCAGCGATACTTCGCTGAATCCTGGAAGAAATTTTACTTACTTTTTATTTGGGTGATCGTATGTATTATGTACTCGTTCGGTTTATACTAAGTACTCCTATAGCAATAATCTGTTTCACGTATCAGTGAAGTGGCTGCTTAACAGCTCCTAACCATCATTTTATCAGTTCAAGATGCCGAAAATTTGGCACAAACAAACTTCAGCTTTCTATCTCAACATTGTCAGATTTCAATTTCATTTTTGGAAAAATGATTAAAAATTCAAATTTTCAAAAATTTGCTGAAATAAAAAAAAACATATATTCATGGATGTGAAATTTGATTTTGGTGTGACTTAGGTTCTTACTGGAAATTTATTTTGTCATGTTAGGGAATTGTAGTGTTGTTTCCTCAAGTTGATATTTGTTAACTTGGATGAAAATGATAAAAATATGACACCGCAACTCCGTCATTCAAGATGGTCATGATTTAGCGCAGTCATAGTTTACATAATGCAATCACACTTGTCTTCTCATCATTTTTGTAATCAACAGGTTATGGAAGATGCATAGGGCTTTAAGCTTTTCATCCTTTTTCAAGCCAAACAATAAAATCAAAAGAAATCACAAATTTTTGTGAAGTGACAGTGCTCATTTCTTTCATTCAAAGTGAATTTGGAGCTTATAAATGGCCAATGGGGTTAAATAACTGTGGAAAGAATTTGGGATATGCTTACATAACGTTTTGAATAGAATTTTATCGGTATTTATGTTTCCTAGCGTTGGAGCAGTTTGTATGTCAGAGCTATCCATTTCTACTGGCTTTTTTGCCTTTTAATTGTTTTGAGGTATTTGTAAACAACTAATTTCCCATTTCATTTTGTATTTTTTCCAATTGATTGCTAGAAGAAATTTAGGATTTAAACCAGTAGCATCAGATTTTGAAAATACTGTGCCTGAATTGATCGACAAAATTGTGAAGAATAATCTATTAAATTTATAAGTACTGGTTTTCATTTCGGTCTTTCTTATGGCAATTTTTTCTGAAAATAAGTTTTGGAACCTCTTTGATTCCCATCACGAATCAATTCAGAAGATCAATAGGTTATATAGGTTTAGGTACCTAATTTCAGCTGTCTACTTTTCCTTAATTGATGAAATTACATCGTTTATGGAAAATGACCCTGGTTTAAATCTTCGAAAATTCTGCAAAAATTCAATATGCTTTCTCTAAGAAACAAGCTTAGATCTTGTGAATAATTGGAATGAAGTTAGGATATGCTTACATACAGAAAAATTGTATCCATAAGTTTATTATAGAGTTTTGAGTAAAAAACCAATGCAAAGAGGACAAAATTTCGCGTATTTTGGTCTATAAACACAGCTACGTACTTGCTGACAATTTTGAGTAGTTCCAGTTCAAAGTTTGATTTTTACTGCACATTACTAGTTTTCACAACTTTGAGCTTTAATTGCTTCTGAACGGTAAACGCTAGCGATTTGGATTAACAACCATTTTGAAGAGGATAAAATTGTGAACATTTTGGTATTCTAAAAAACCTATGTGTTCGATCAAAATTTCGAGTAATTTTAATTCAAAGTGCACTTACATGAAAATCCGTGAATGAAAATGCTTCGTAAAATCGTTGTTTTTGCACGAAAATGAATGTTTTTTACACCATTCGACGCAAAATTTAATTCTCTTTAAGAAATGTTCTATTCAAAATTTACGTAAATGCACTCATTTCTACTCAAAAGTCGAAGAACTACATTTCTCCCATATAACCAATGTATTTGATCCCCTCTATACGTCACACACGATGGTAGCGATCCTAGTGAGCGCGAAAGTGTGAATTGAGCCCAGCTCTTGACAATAGGATTAATAAGTGTCAAGATTCGTCATGTCGACTGCTTTATTTAATTTTTCAGCATTTCATTCGTTCGCGAACGATTTCATTATTTATGATGTTTACAGATAGATTCAAGATTGGACAATGTTTCGTTTCGCCTTGTTGTGTGCTATCTGATTTGATTAAATCATTCAGTCGTTCCTCGTTCTCGAGAATGATTCGTCATTTTTGAGCAAGTCATTCGCGAACGAATTGAGTCCAATTAGGTATTGATTATGAGGTTGTCTATGCTCTATGCTTAATTCATTTGATTTTCAGCGATTCATTCGTTCATGAGAAGTTTTTCTACTTTGAGCGAATCGTTCGCGAACAAATCATGCCGGGAGTGAAAAGAAACTTACCGCTGAATGCAACGTTGTCGATTATACACATTTTTGGGTTAATATCAACTGGTTTTTAGGCTTTAAAAAAAAAAAAAAAAAAAAAAAATGAGTTCATTAAACATAAGTATTGTTTGCTAGTGTTTTATGGTATGTGTTAAATTTCATTTCGAACGAATATTCAAATTTTAATTTCTGATGTAATTTTCGATATTTATTGCGTCATCGGCGAAATAATATAAATGCATTCGAATCGTATGTTATCTCGCTCTAGCGCAGAAAGTTGCGCACTTGCGTAGTTTCAGATGACTCGTACATGACGCTACACGCTATATTATTTGATTCGGAAAAGAGCGTTTCACTTCTTTGCTTGCGGTCTTACTGTAAAGACTGAATGAAAATTATCGAAACAGTTTCCATCGATTTTTTCGTTAATTTCGAATTTAAACGTGGTCCTTCTACAGTCGGATGTGAATGTTACTTCGTAATATCGTATAGTGCGGTAAAATTTTGCGTTTTCTCGGCGATTTATTGATATTTATCTTAATTCGTGGTAAGATGAGTTCAAAAAGAAAACTCCAGACGAGCGAATCAAAGTCGTTGGTGAGCGTTCATTGTGTCAAGTATGCTTCAAGTCAAGTTGTAAAGGTGCCACGGTGAAGCCAGTAGCTCGTCCACTGAAACAACTGCATTGCTATCGGTGCAAACTGCAAAGGAACTCATCATTCCGTAGTTCATCATGTGGGTAAGAATTCTCAAACTCTTACTATGTCAAGTAAAATGCCATTGGACTTGAAATGAATTTTGACCAAAGTTTATTTGTCTGTCTTCTTAATAAATATGTAAATCGAGTAAATCACTATAATTAGTTACCCAATTTTGGCCACTGGGTCATTCCATCATGTCAACTCAACCAAAAAAAGGCGATTTTGAAAGTCATGTCTTTCGATTTCGCTCAAATTTTTTTTACAATATCTACCCACCCAGTAAGTAAGAAAGCCGCAATCAGTTTGGTCCCAGCCCCCTCAGGGGGCGGGTGAGGGGCTTCCATTATTTTCACATTGTCTCGAGGTACTCAACTTCAGCAGCCCATTGCTCCAAAACTATGATATTTTGATCAAAACTGATTTCACAGTTCGAAAGGGCATTGAATTTTTAACTTTTTAAGAATTTTGAAAATTTCAAAAGTTGAGAGTTGAACTTTCAATTTGAAAGTTCAAATTTCAAAATGGCGCTGTAAGTGGGAGCTACCATTTAAAATTTTGAAAAAATTTCCATAGATGTACATTTTGATACTTTTTTAAAATATTTAGGTTTTGAGATGGGACTCGTAGACGGTAGGGGAGCACCCTCACCCCCAATTTTGGGCGAAACTTTCAAAAGAAAATCTGGGGCATGTGATTTATCGAATTGTATGTTTTCGGCGACGCTAAGCACGAATATGACGTCAGATTTTTAATAGGACCCATTCCACGGCCCCCAGCACCTCCTCAAAGGGGGTAAAAGTTCAAAAAAGCGTTTTGTTCGTGTGACACATGGAATAGTATGTTTTTGGTGACGCTGAACACGAATATGACGTCAGATTTGTGATTGGACCCGTCCACGGCCCCCAGCACCTCTCCACAGGGGGTGACCCCCTCAAAAATGGTTACATTCGTGTGACACATGCAATAGTATGTTTTCGATATCGCTGAACACGAATATTGCCTTAGTTTTTCGAGTCGACTTCACCCATGGCCCCCAGAACCGCTCCCAATAGGTAAAAGTACAAAAAAATTGTTGGGGCCATGGAATGGGTCCAATCACAAATCTGACGTCATATTCGTGTTCAGCGTCACCAAAAACATACTATTCCATGTGTCACACGAACAAAACGCTTTTTTGAACTTTTACCCCCTTTGAGGAGGTGCTGCAGGCCGTGGAATGAGTCCTATCAAAAATCTGACGTCATATTCGTGCTTAGCGTCGCCGAGAACATACAATTCGATATATCACATGCCCCAGATTTTCTTTTGAAAGTTTCACCCAAAATTGGGGGTGGGGGTGCTCCCCTACCGTCTACGAGTCCCATCTCAAAACCTAAATATTTCGAAAAAGTATCAAAATGTACATCTATGGAAATTTTTTCAAAATTTTAAATGGTAGCTCCCACTTACAGCGCCATTTTGAAATTTGAACTTTCAAATTGAAAGTTCAACTTTCAACTTTTAAAATTTTCAAAATTCTTAAAAAGTTCAAAATTTAATGCCCTTTCGAACTGTGAAATCAGTTTTGATCAAAGTATCATAGTTTTGGAGCAATAGGCTGCTGAAGTTGAGTACCTCGAGACAATGTGAAAATAATGGAAGCTCCCCCACCCGCCCCCTTAAGGGGGCTGGGACCAAACTGATTGCGGCTTTCTTACTTACTGGGTGGGTAGATGTTGTAAAAAAAATTTGAGCAAAATCGAAGGACATGACCCAAAAACGTTGGTTGAGTTGACATGGAATGACCCCACTGCATTAGTTATCTAGGTGTTGAAAATAATTCGAATTCACAGTCAACTTCGAATAATATCGAATCTATAGTGTATTGATTTGCTAGATAATGGCAGTCAATTTAATTTAATTTTAAAACGATTAAACAACTTATTGAATTTGACTCCTAAGAGTACTGATGTTTTTATAGGTACTAATTTAGGTGGTAAAAATGCGGCTGTCAATCATTGTGTTGACGTTACGATCGTTCCTAGATGTACCTAATTTATACACCTAAGTAGATCAAGCCAAACAATAAAATCATAAGAAATCATATATTTTTCAGTGAAGTGACAGTGCTCGTTTTTTTCTTTCAAAGAGAGTATGGAGCTTCTTAAATGGCCAATGGGGTTAAATAACTGCGGAAAGAAGTTGGGACATGCTTACATACCTAATTATGAAGTTTCATTGCTCATAATTAACACTGAAAACAAGTAAAGTTACAGATCGATTTGCTGATTTTCATCATTCATTGTTGAAATCGAGTAGGTATGGTGAAATATCGTTTTTTACCTAAGTAGCTTAGATCGTTTATATGCAAGATGTTTGGAACTTCGGTAGGTATTAGGTATCTACTGATCTCCTCGAAAATATTTCAATTATTTTGAGCCCAAAATTGGGTGCTAATTTTTAGGATTTTTGAAAACGTGGCATGCGACTTGCTAAAAATGAGAGTTGAAACTTTACATGAGAAATTGGAATATTTTGACGAAAATGTTTTTTGGACATGTGAAGAATTTTAATGTCAACTTGTCGTGATTTTCAGTACGCTTGAAAAAATTGTGATACGATGGGTCAACATTTCAGCCGAAAGCAGTGTTTGAAAAAAGGACGGAGTGCATGTGTAGTGTGTACCTAGTACCTACTTTACTGAATCCAGGAAGAAATTTTACTTACTGTTTATTTGGATGATCAGAAACAGTTCTAAGAAGAACGTCTCCAAAGCCAACAGGTCAAATTTCGGTTTCTTCATCTCTCTGGAGCATACCGACTAGAGGTGAACGTAGGGACAGGGCTCTTCTGCCCTCTTGATGTAGTTGGTATTCTATGATTATCGTTTTTTTCTCTTTTTTCCCCTATAAATGGATGAGCTACAAAAATTCCAAATAACATCTTGAACGCCAACAGGTCAAATTTTAGTTTCTTGATTTTGTTTTTGAATTTACAAAAAATTTCAAATGTGGCTCTTCGACCTACTGAGTCGATTGCAGGTGGTTTCAAGATGTTCTGGAGCCTCCAAGAGATTTTTGGGTTCTGCAGATTTGAAAAGCTTGCTATGAAGAGGGTTATAATGAAATTCATCTCCTGTTAATTCAGATTATTTGTCTTGAACATCCTTTCAATTGGGTTTTACGAAATTTTTTGTTTGGCTATAGGTGGATAAGCATGGCGAATTTGCCCCCGAGAGCTTCAGGGTTGATATTTGCATGGAAGGTGGGTACCCTTGAGCACCTTCTGTCACGAAAGTTTCAGACCCCCAGCCCCACCGTTTTTGAGAAACCCCCCCTTTTATGAAATTACAATAGAAATTTTTTTCTTAGCCCCATGTGAACCAATTTTTTCGATTTTTCGGTATGTTGTAAACTTCCATAAGAGGTACCCCCACAAAAATTTTCACCCCCCTTCCCCCATATTTACCTCCCAAAATGACGTTTTTAGCTTTATTTGCCCGTTTTAGCAATGATCATGATTCTGCACAAAAATGGGAATAGCATTTTTAAATGTGTTTTCAACCCCTACAAAACATATATTTTTTTCAAAAAAAAGTTTTTGGTGGGTCGTGGTCAAAAATTGAAAAAACTAACAGAGGGGGTAAAAATGAATTCTGGTGTAAATTATTGTTTTTGGTAAATGAGGTGTCGTTTCCATATGAATCGAACCCCCTCAACACGAATATGACGTCCAATTTAATGCTACCCTCAACCACACCCCTCCAGTGCCCCTGCCCCCACCTCAATTTTTACTATATCAAGAATTGAGCTATTTTCACAATGTTGGTGTCGTTTTCATATGAATCAAACCCCCCGTACACGAATATGACATCCAATTTTACTCTACTCTCATTCACACCCCTCCAGTGCCTCTGCCCCCACTTCAATTTATACTATTTTAAAAAGTTTGATAATTTCATAATGTTATGGTGTCGTTTTCATATGAATCAAACCCTCCGAACACGAATATGACATTCAATTTTACTCTACCCTCATTCACATCCGTCCGGTGCCTCTACCCCCCTCAATTTTTACTCTACATATTAAACGTTGATCTATTTTCATAATGTTTTTGTCATTTTCATATGACTCGAATACCCCGAACACGAATATGACGTCCCATTTAATGCTACCCTCAACCACATTTCTCCAGTGCCACTGCCCCCACCGCAATTTGTACTATTATATTAAAAATTGAGCTGTTTAATATAATATTGATGTCGTTTTCATATAAATCAAACACCCCTAACCTAACATGAACATGAAGTCCAATTTAGGTCTACCCGCATCTATTCCCTTCCAGGCTACAGCCAGCTCCTCGAAAATGTTAAAGTATGACCCTTGCGATATCGTTGAGTTTTCAACCTTCGTGAAACATACCTTTAATAGTAATTGATTTGATGTAATTATTGGTCGAGGATTGATCGGAGTTAGCTAAAAATTTTATTGTTTAGGTGGGGGAAGAGGCACTGTAGGGGTGTGTATGAGGGTAGAGTAAAATTGGATGTCATATTCGTGTTCGGAGGGTTTGATTCATATGAAAACGACACCAACATTATGAAAATATCAAACTTTTTAAAATAGTATAAATTGAAGTGGGGGCAGAGGCACTGGAGGGGTGTGAATGAGGGTAGAGTAAAATTGGATGTCATATTCGTGTACGGGGGGTTTGATTCATATGAAAACGACACCAACATTGTGAAAATAGCTCAATTCTTGATATAGTAAAAATTGAGGAGGAGGCAGGGGCACTGGAGGGGTGTGGTTGAGGGTAGCATTAAATTGGACGTCATATTCGTGTTCGGGGTGTTTGATTCATATGAGAACGGCACCAATATTATTATATAGCTCAATTTTTAATATAATATTAAAAATTGAGGTGCGGGCAGAGGCACTGGAAGGGTGTGGTTGAGGGTAGCATTAAATTGGACGTCATATTCGTGTTGAGGGGGTTCGATTCATACGGAAACGACACCTCATTTACCAAAAACAATAATTTACACCAGAATTCATTTTTACCCCCTCTGTTAGTTTTTTCAATTTTTGACCACGACCCACCAAAAATTTTTTTTTGAAAAAAATATATGTTTTGTAGGGGTCAAAACCACATTTAAAAACGCTATTCCCATTTTTGTGCAGAATCATGATCATTGCTAAAACGGGCAAATAAAGCTAAAAAACGTCATTTTGGGAGGTAAATATGGAGGGAGGGGGGGTGAAAATTTTTGTGGGGATACCTCTTATAGATGTTTACAACATACCAAAAAATCGAAAAAATTGGTTCACATGGGGCTGAGAAAAAAATTTCTATTGTAATTTCATAAAAGGGGGGGTTTCTCAAAAACGGGGGGGTCTGGGGGTCTGAAACTTTCGTGACGGAAGGTAATCAAGGGTACCCACCTTCCATGCAAATATCAACCCTGAAGCTCTCGGGGGCAAATTCGCCATACTTATCCACCTATAGCCTTTGTTACTCCACTCAAGTCCACAATTTTCTCTGATGGGACTGTAACTAAACCGTCACCTATTCAGTTCAAGAGGTCGAAAATGTGGCATAAATGACCACAGCGTCTTAGGTACATCATTGTCATGAAGTTTGATAAATTACCAAAAATCCAAAATCTCGAAGATTCGCTGAAATGAAAAGAATTTATCCCAGCGATTGTGATTTGATCTGGTGGTTTATTCTTACTCGAATGATTTTTAGATTTTTCTTTTTGCGGTACCGAATTGACTGTGAAGAAATTGAAATTGTTTTTTTATGTTAATTTTTAACAGTGGTAAAAGTTAATCAATGGTATTAAATAACTGTGGAATTGAATTGGGCTATGCTTACACGTACTTAGTTTTGAAGTTCCAGTTGCGTTTCACATTGTTGTGTCGTTTGGTATTTTTCATCAATTTCGCGCTTCAACAATGTTGGTGATAGAGCATAGAGCGCCTTAAAGAAATTTCCACTCTCATCTGAACACTTATTTCTACCTGTTGAATATTTAAAACATTTTTAAAATATTGTAAAATTGCAAAAGTTCAAAAATCGTACCCCCAATCTTCTGTTTTACTCCAAAAAGAAATTGAAGCGGTGTAAAGTTGACTACTGGAACTTTTTTGAAGCTGAAAAATAATGACAATTTTTTTACTTCTGAAAAATAAAGTTCGCGTAGTCAAATAATGATTTGAAATTTTTTTCGGAGCAAAACAGAGGAGCGATGTCTCGATTTTTGATAAAATTTCGCGAGATATTCTAATTTCCTCGAAAATATTTTTTGAGTATTTTCGAATTATACTTTGCATCTAAAATTTTGAAATATTTGTAGTGTCATAGGTATGCGACTTGTTAAAAAAATGAGTTGAAATTATACGCGAGAAATTCAAATATTCTGATGAACAATTTTTTTCAAATGTGAAGAATTTTAAGCTCAACATACCTATATGTCATGGTTTTCGGGATTTATGAAAAATTGTGATACGGAATGCATGAAAGTTGGTCAAAATTACTGCAGAAAGCAGAGATTGAAAAAAAAATGAATAGGTTCTTCACTGGATCCAGGAAGAAATTTTAATTACTTAGGTACTTTCATGTTTACTTATTTATCGCTTCTTGATGAAGTAGCTATTTCATGGCGTAGCTGGTTGACGAATTGTTTCAGCCATGAAAGCCCAGCATCGGCGATAAATTCCAAACATGGGCGAAAATTCTTGGTTCCAAACATACAACGAAATGAATTCACCTTTCTGTCTCAACGTTGACTTTATTTATTTTTTGTGGGCAATGACTAAAAATTCATATTCTCAATAAATTGCTGAAATATTATTTAAAAAAAAAAACATGGTATTGATGGATGTGTTTGAGTTTGTTAGGAATAATTTGGATGATTTTTCGACTTTTCTCTCTTGGATACCAACAGGAAATTTATTTCGTTTGTGAGAACTTCAAATTCAACTTGTCATGGTTTTCGGTATTTTTGAAAAATTGTGATACGACTTATCATTTATCAAAATGGGTCAAAATTTCAGCAGATAAGAGTGATTGAAAAAAAGATGAGTATGTACTTCACTGAATCCAGGAAGAAATTTTACTTACTGTTTATTTGAGTGATCAGTTACTCATGGTAGGCTTTCGATTTTGCTGTTACTTCTTCGATGGTTTTTTTTCTTGTAACTGGATGAGCTAAAAAAGTTCTGAAGAACGCCCTGAACATCAACAGGCCAATTTTCGGTTTCTTAATTCTGCTTTTGAATTTTCAAAAATTCAAGTGTGGCTCTTCGACCTACTGAGTCGATTGATGGTGGTTTCGAGCTGTTCTGGTGCCTCCGTGTGAGATTCTTGCGTTTTGCAGATTCGAAAAGATTGCTACATATAAAGATGGTCATTATAATGAAATTCAGCTCCTGTTAATTCAGATTATTTGTCGTTGAGATCTTGTCAGTTGGGCTTATAGTGAAAATTTTTGAAACTCGTTGGTCTACTCAAGTCCACAATTTTTTCTGATGGAACTATAAACCGTCATCTATTCGTCAATCACGAGGTCATAAAATAGGCCATAAATAAACTTCAGCTTTTTGTACCTTATTGATGTAAAATTTGAAAAAATCGCCAAAAATTCAAATTCTTCAAAATTTGCTGAAATAATAACATTGAAAAAAAAATGATACTCAGTGCCTGTGATTTGATCTAATGGTGTATTCTTACTTGAATGATTTTTAGATTTTTCTTTTTGCGATACCCGATTTGAATGTGAAGAAATTGAAATTGTTTTTCTTAAGTCAATTTTAAACATTGGTAACTGTTATATCTATAAATATGTAGGTAACTATGGAATTGAGTTGGGATATGCTTACATACTTAGTTTAACTCATCTGAACACTTATTGTTACCTATTTTGTTGAATATGATTCTTAAAATATTGTAAAATTGCAAAAGTTCAAAAATCGTAACCCCACTCTTCAGTTTTACTCCAAAAAGTAGTTCAACTCGTACGTGTAAAGTTGACTACTGGAACTTTTTTGAAGGCGAAAAATCATGACAATTTTTCTACTTCTGAAAAATAAAGTTCGTGTAGTCAAATAATGATTTGAAATTTTTTTCGGAGCAAAAGAGGAGCGATGTCTCGATTTTTAATAAAATTTCGCGAGATATTCTAATGTCCTCGAAAATATTTTTTGAGTATTTTCGAATTACTTTGCATCTAAAATTTTGAAAAAGTGTCATAATGTGAGTTGTTTAAGAAAATGAGTTGAAATTATACCTACGCGAGAAATTCAAATATTCTGATGAACAATTTTTTTCAAATGTGAAGAATTTTAAGCTCAACATACCTATATTGTTGGAATAACTCAAATCGTATTTACTCGCGAATCGTAATATTATTAAATAAAAACACCATCGGGGCTTAAAGCCTTTATTTGAATTAAAAACATCGCGTCTATACACACGTACATATAGCCAACTTCTATACGCACGCAACACAATACTACAACTGGTTTTACATAGCTAGCCAGCCAGCCGCGTACGTATACTCGTAGGTATACAGTCGATCATCTGGGAATACATAGGGCGTGGCTAGTACAGTATAGTACAGCCACGATCTAACACTCCCCCTATTCACAGATGATAAAAATATAAAATTTTGAAAAAGACAAATCGCACCACGCAGAAGCCCCGCCACAGTGAAAGACCAAAATACTGTGACTATTTATAAATCGCACCTCATCATGAACAAATAAATCAATTTTGCATAACAACTAAGTAATAATTAAAATACATTAGAAATCATTTCAAGTCCATTTCCAAGTCCTCGTCATTGGCAAACAATTCAATTTCAAAATCATGTTCCATGGACTCATTATTTGGACACGCATTATTTGGTAACACATTCATTTCTGAAACTTACAAAAATGTATTAGAAAAATGCAATAGTTCTTTCTCATCATGTAAAAGTTCTATATCTCATCATGCAACAATTCTATATCTCATCATGCAACAATTCGTGTCTCAATTTCACGAATCTAGCCAGACCAAGTGGCTTAGTACAAATATCAGCAAGCTGATCTTCTGTGTCAATTTTCATAATTCGCACCTCGCCATATTTGACACATTCTCTAACCAATTGTTCCTCTTCCTCAATTACATGCTTGAGTTTAGGTTTACTAGTAACAGTAGTGCATTTGATAGCAGACTCACTATCACAAAATGCAACCACCGGATATATATAATCTCGCATCACACTTTTAATTGTGCTTTGTATGCACTTCATTTCTCTGATGCCTTCATTTAATACTCTAAATTCGGCTTCACAAGTCGAAGTTACGCGCCTCCTTCGTTTTCTTGCAGCCCAGGAAATCACATCTCCAAATACTTTGATAATAAAACCTTCAGTTGTTTTATTAGAGGGTTTCAGATCTTTATAACTGGCATCGGTATAAATTTCGACTTCATTTGTCAAACTAGAATATACTAATTTCAAATCTCTTGATCCTTTCAAATATCTAAGTACACGTTTGGCTCTCTGCCAGTCATAATTTGTAGGATTTGACATCTTAGTCGATAATTCATGCACAGCATATGCAATGTCTGGTCTAGTACCATCTGTTAAATATCTTAAAGAACCAATCAACTTTCTATAAGGGTACTCAGTTGGTTCTAAGAGTTTTCTCAATTCACTTCCCTCGTCACTTTCTTCAATGGCTTTTAGTTCTTTGGTCATCACACCTTTTTCCACCATAGGTGTCTTAACAATTTTACAATTACTCATTTCGAATCTATCTAAAATGTTATCGATATATTGTATTTGATCGAGAGTAATAATTTTCTTACCTCGGTCTCTCACAATGTTAATGCCTAGATATTTTTGTGGCTCACCTAAATTACTCAATGAAAATGTGGCAGACAACTTTTCAACAATTTCATTCAATTTACTGGTATTATTACTCAACACTAACAAGTCATCTACATAGATCACAATTATCACTAATTTATTACCAATGTATTTGAAGAAAATACACGGTTCGTTCAATTTATTTTCAAAACCTAATTCCTTGAGTACAGACTCCAATTTTTCATACCACTTCTTAGGACTTATCTTCAACCCATACAATGCCTTTTTCACTCTACAAACATAATTCTTTCTTTGAGTATTATCCATTGCACCTTCAGGAACTTCCATAAATACTGGCTCATCTAACTCTCCATACAAGAATGCTGTCTTTACATCAAGATGGACAACATCCAGATTTAGCTTATTTATTAGGGAAAATATGACCCTAATATTAGGCAATCTTTCAACTGGTGAATAGGTCTCATATAAACCATATTCAGTAGGATCTTCAAAACCACGTACGACAAGTCTTGCTCTATATCTCACCTCTCCAGTAACGCTAATCTTCTTTCGAAATACCCAAGTGTAAGACATCACTTTCTCATGAGGTTCAACTTCCTCTCTTTGTATCAAGTCCCACACATCATTATTCTTCATCGATAAATTCTCATCATTCACTGCTTCACGCCATTTCTCACAATCTTCACGTGAAATTGCATCAGCATAAGAAACTGGATCTTTATTCATTACAGCCTGAACATCTCCATGATCTTCAAGTAAGGCCAATGCAATCAACTTCTGATGAATATCAGACTTAATTTCTTCCTTCTCAGAAAGTATATTTTTCGCATCTAGTCTCGTGAACGGCTTATTCAAACTAGTCCTTTTCAACGCCTCTAATTCAGAAATCTCATCAGAAAACCATTCATAATAATTCAACTCATCATCAGGCAAAGGAATAGCATTCATTTTCAAAATTTTACTCACATCTTTATAGACAACACCTCTATTAAGTCTCACATCACGAGTCTTGACAATCTCACCTGTTTGAATGTCTAGCAACTTATAGCAATTCGATTCATAACCAATCAGAAAATACCTTTTCAAGTTCTCTACAGGAGACTCTTTCTGAACATAAGTACGAGAATCAAATTTTCTCAGATCACTTCTTTTCAAAACCTTTCTATAAGCCAAACATCCAAAACGTGCCAAATGATTTATCTCATTTGTATCTCTAGGATCAAACTTAGACAATGGAATCTCAAAATTTATGCCTTTATGACAAGTTCTATTCAATACATAAGTAGCTGCTTCTACAGCCAAAGGCCACAGGTTTGCAGGAAAACCTGAATCGAGCATAAAGCATCTCACCGTATTTTGAAGTTTACGATTCCATCTCTCTGACTTTCCATTCAATTGTTGAGTATAGGGAGGTGACACATCAATCTCAAATTTCTCCCTATCTTTGACCTTCAATATTTCACCTAAAGTATACTCTCTAGCACCATCACATCTCAAATAACAAATTTTCGCATCATGACCTAATTTATTTCGAGCACTCACCAAAAATTTCTCAAAATAGCCAACAACCTCATCTCTAGATTTCATACAATAAGTATAGGTGTACCTTGAATACTCATCAACGAATGAAACAATATAACATTTTCTCTCTGGGAAGCTCACTGGCCTAATTGGTCCCATAATATCTGAGTTTACAATTTCTAACGGTTTCAAGGCTACTCTCCTATTATTCTTAAAAGGTAAACGAGCCATTTTGCTAGCAATACACACCTCACAATCCAGAATAGAATCATCAAAATTAATATTCTCAAGTTTCTCATGAACAGTTGCCATTTTCTTTAAATAGGTTCGAGAAATATGACCTAAATTTTCATGAACTTTGAAACCTTCTGACTTTTTCAAGACCTCAGGTGTCTCGTTATCAACTAGTCTGGCCATTTTCTTTTGTATCACATCAGGTTCATCGTTATGATCATAATTTCTCTTTCTAGTGCACACACCACTCATTATAAACTTTGTCTCATTGCAAAATTCCAAGATTTGCTTCTCATCACACAATTCAAATTCGACGAACCATAAATTATTCCGATATACGCCATTGATTATAGTTTCATTTGTCTCAGGGTCAAATATACGCACCACTTCTGAATTCAGTAAAACTGAATAACCCAAATCAGTAAATTTTCTCAAGGATAGTAAATTTTCACTTCCTTTATCTGAATATAGCACATTGCTAAGTACAGATACTTTGTTTTTCTTATCACACACCAATACATCACCACATGTAGTAATGACCAAATTGCTATCATTACTCGCACCTATTAAGGACAGCCTATTGTTTGGCTTCCTAATATTAATCAACGCATCTCTATCTTTAATTAAATGTTCGCACGCACCACTATCTGCGATAAATGAGATCAACGACTTACTTTTACGTTGAAGCTGCAGAAACGCACCACCTATATTATTTTCTGCCACACCCGCTTCATTTCGGTAGTTTACTCTATCTGCAAAAATTTATTTCTTTTTAGTTATAGCAGTCTCCCCCTTCTCCTGAGACCGCTTGAATTTTCTTTTCATACCTGTTCTTGGCGGATTATTCGAATCAGAGGACATTCCTTTACAGGACAATGAAATATGCGTTGCATACCTTTTACACTTATAGCAAAATTTTATACCACTATTAGGGTCGATAGGACACTCGTGAGATTTGTGTCTGTTCGCGCCACAATTATAGCAATGTTGCTTTGGATCATTAAAGAAAGTCCTAGGCTCATTTCTAGGTTCATTTCTTTGAAAACGTCCAAATCCACGTCCACGTCCTCCTCGTCCAGATTGTTGACCTCGACCTTGCCAAGAACTACGCCCACGACCTTGCCAATCAGAATTAAAATTTTGACCACCAGAATGGTATCCACGACCACCACGATTGCGACCATGAAACACAAACGCACCCTGTTCACCTGAAACATTTGATTTCCAGGTTCCTTTATCCTTTTCATTTGCTTCGAACCACAAAGCTAACTTGTAGAGTTCCTCATAATTTTTAGTCAGAAAACGGTTTTCAGCAGTAAGCTCAAATTGATCGAATTCCTCACGCACAGCTATGATGAATCGATTACATTTTGCAGAAATATCGAGAGGGCTACTTAACATTTCATACTTTTCAACAGCTGCCTCAAACCGAGCTGCAAAAATAGCTACAGACTCTTTACGTTTGTTAAACCTAACATCTTCGAGCTGCTTAAGTAGGGTTGATGAAGTAGTGTTAATTTCTGCGATTCTAAATTCACGAATTTTGAGGAGAGCCTCATAGGGATCTCGAATGCTGATTATTTTATTGTGATAAGTTTCGTCAATCTGATTGATCAAAATGTGTCTCACTTTTGCCTTTCTCCGTTGAGTCTCACCTTGAGTGAAAACTCTAGGAGGGGGTGTTGTAGGTTCAACAATATCCAATAAATTCAAGGCGGACAACTCACTCGTAAAATTATCATACCACACATCGTACCTTACATGAGAAGTAAGCTTATAATCCGTTCTAATATTCAAATTAACGCTACGCTCACCGTCTGCTTCTCCGGGGTTTATGTTTTGTAATAATTCGCTATTCTGCTGTATCAAATTTGAAACCAAGTCAAGTAATTGATCTTGTGATTGATCTTGAGGAGGTATTGAACCACCTCTTCCATCTTGACCACGACCTTCACCTTGGTCCTGACCTCGATTACGACCTCTACCAGATCTCAACATATCTGAAATATTCGACGAATCAATTTATTCAATTTATTCAGGTTCAAAATTTCAAATTTCTAACCTCAGCTTTTGTATATGGAACACTCATAAACATCAGCTACACGTATTCTCAACTCAGCCTCAGTATACGGAACACTCATACACGTCAGCCATACGTAAGTAATGTGCTCAAACTATTCAACTGTTTCTCAAATTTGCTCATATGTCAAATTATTCGATATTTTTCTCGGATTATTCAAATTTAGAAATCACATTTAAGGTCACTCGTAAATTGACCATCAAGGTATGAGTGAATACATAGAACCCACTCAAATTCGATAACCAATGATTTCAGACTGTAGGTAGGTACATGGTACGCTCATATGTCTGAACCAAACAGCCATCTATCAAAAACCAAAATTCAAAAATCCTAATTACACGAACTCGCAAACTAAATTTATCAGCTCAAGACACAATATAAAACTAGACTCTTATGTTCTAGTTCAGTGAATTCATAGCAATCTACACATCTCAAGACACGATATCAAACTAGACTCTTATGTTCTAGTTCAGTAAATTCATAGCAATCTACACTCAAAATTTGCTCCAGTAAATTCATCATCACAAATCCGAAATTCAAAGACATGCACATATTAAAAATTCAAAGACACATCAAAATATTCAAAGTCTAAATAATCAATATCGACTCACCCAACAGTTGATAAGAATACTTCGAGAAATGCGTACGTACGTCTTTTCTATACCACGAGAGCACAAGAGCACTAGAGCACAATACAAGTTATCACCTTCACCAGGTAGCACAATATAAAAATCGTTTACGCATCTCAACTCTGTGCTGGTACCTTGCAGAGGTTGCAGCTGCAAGTTTCTTTCCACCCCTTTTTATCATCTCTAAAACTAGACGATATTTTTATTTTTCATTTCAAATAATTGTCAAAAATCGACATATTTATGGCTTGGTACCAAGTCTCGCATCTCACAACAAATATACAATATTCACTGCATCGTTACATTTATTCTAGAATAATAGGATTTTATAAAATCAATTTCCGTTCTCACGATGCGTACTGCTCATTAACTAAAGGCAGTAAAAATCAACGCACCTTTCCCATGATGCGAACTGCTCATTAGGCAGTAAAAATCAAGACAGTAAAAGTCAACGCACCTGCACATGTGCCCGCATCTCACATCTCACAATTATCCTTCGCGTCTCATACGGCCAAACAAAAATTAAAGTCGTAAAGACGACTGCGCGCATCGCATCTCGTAGGTACTCGTATTTACATACTCGACACTATCAAGGGCTGTGTCCACGCCAGGTACAAACAACGCTGTTAAAAATAAAAGGCCGCGTCTCGCCATCTCACCAATGTACCTCTCGTACCTACTGGCCATCGCATCTAACCGGCAAGTTTATCTAATAAAAGATAACGTTGACAAAAGTAACTAAAACCCTGTACCTATCACAGGTAGTAACTTTGTCTACGGCTGCACCAAGGCCGCATGCCGCCACCACACCATATCGTTAACGTTTTTAAATATCATCCGCGGGTATGTCCATGGGGGTTCCCCTTCGTAACGCATCTTGGTGCCTACAGCTAGGGTTGAATACCTTACGCTGCTCTATCAATGTGTATAACATGCACACATTTACGTACCACATACTAACACACCAATATGGCCATATAAACGCACCTAAGGTAGGTAGGTACCTATCATATCCACGAATGTGCACCTTACGTGGATAGGTATCTATCTACACACATGCACATGTATATATTATCTATAGATTACGTATCTACGAGTATTTAATTCACATGTAACATAATCCAAAATATTCTAAAATATTCTACTCGTATGTACCTGCCTAAGTTGCGCAACTTTAAAGACTTCTAATAGGTATCATAATTCGTAATTCGTAATTCGTAATTCGTAATGATTAATCATGCAATAAGTAAATGAATCGAAATAATCATACCCATCATGTACACAACAAAACAGTAATTATGAAATGAAACGATCATACCCATATGTCAATTGTCCAATGTACCAATCTCCGAATCGCCAATTTCTATCTTCGTAAGTGTCTGCTTTTTTTGTTTCCTCAGCATCTTATCTCTTCTATGAATATTCGAATATTCGTTCCGGGGGGGATACTCCGGCTGCCTCCACCATGTTGGAATAACTCAAATCGTATTTACTCGCGAATCGTAATATTATTAAATAAAAACACCATCGGGGCTTAAAGCCTTTATTTGAATTAAAAACATCGCGTCTATACACACGTACATATAGCCAACTTCTATACGCACGCAACACAATACTACAACTGGTTTTACATAGCTAGCCAGCCAGCCGCGTACGTATACTCGTAGGTATACAGTCGATCATCTGGGAATACATAGGGCGTGGCTAGTACAGTATAGTACAGCCACGATCTAACATATATGTCATGGTTTTCGGTATTTTTGAAAAATTTTGATACGGAATATATCAATGTGGGTCAAAATTTCTGCAGAAAACAGAGATTGAAAAAAAAATGTATAGGTTCTTCACTGAATCCAGGAAAAAATTTTACTTACTTAGGTACTTTCATGTATTTATCGCTGTTGACAGCCCAGCATCGGCGATAATTTCCAAGCATGGGCGAAATTCTTGGTTCCAAACATACAACGAAATGAAGTCACCTTTCTGTCTCAACGTTGTCAAATTTTTTTTTGTGGGCAATGACTGAAAATTTATACTCTCAATAAATCGCTGAAATATTATTTGAAAAAAAAAAACATGGTATTCGTGGACGTGTTTGATTTTGTTGGGAATATTTGGGTGATTTTTCGACTGATTGTGTCAAGTATGGTATGCTTCAAGCCAAGTTTTAAAGGTGCCACGGATAAGTCAGCAGCCTGTCCAATGAAACAACTGCATTGCTATCGGTGCAAAGGAAGTCGTCATTCCTTAGTTCATCGTCTTGGTAAGAATTCTAAAACTCTTACTAGGTATGTCAAGTAAATTAATGCCATTGGACATGAAATGAATTTTGGCCAAGTTCATCCGTCTGTCTTCTTAATAAAAATGTAACTCGAGCAAATCACGATAATAATAACCCCATTTTGGCCACTGCATTAGCAGGTGTTGAAACTAATTCGAGTTCACAGGTAACTTCGAAGAATGTCGAATCTCGAGTATTGCTATACATATAATGGCAGTCAATTTCATTTCATTTTAAAACGATTAGGCAATCTTATTGAATTTGACAGATTACTGATGGTTTTGTAGGTAATTTGGGTGGTAAAGATGCGGCTGTCAATCAGTGTGTTGACGTTACGATCGTTTCTAGATATACTTATCTAATTTAAACATCTAGATCAAGCCAAACAATAAAATCATAAGAAATCATATATTTCACTTTTCAGTGAAGTGACAGTGCTCGTTTTTTACTTTCAAAGAGAGTTTGGAGCTTCTCAAATGGCCAATGGGTTAAGTAACTAGCTGCGAAAAGAAGTTGGGATATGCTTACACCTAATTTTGAAGTTTCTTTGCTAATTTATAATCAATGACGATGACAATTACGGTTACAAATAGATTTGCTGATTTTCATCATCCATTGTTGAAATGGAGTGTGGTGAAATATTGTTTTTTACCTAATAGCTTCGATCGTTTATTCAAGATGTTTGCTGAACTGCTCGAAAATATTTCAATTATTTTGGGCCCAAAATTGGGTGCCAATGTTTAAGATTTTTGAAAAAGTGGCATGAGACTTGCTAAAAATGAGAGTTGAAACTATACATGAGAAATTGAAATATTTTGACGAAAATGTTTTTTGGACATGTGAAGGATTTTAAGTTTAACTTGTTATGGTTTTCAGTATGCTTGAAAAAATTGTGATGCGATGCGTCAACATTTCAGCCGAAAACAGTGATTGAAAAGGTGACGAGTGCATGTGTACCTAGACCTACCCACTTCACTGAATCCAGGAAGAAATTTTACTTACTGTTTATTTGGGTGATCAGCTTATTATTACAATCATACGACTTCCTTAATAAGTTTTTGTTTTTTGTTTTTCTGTAACTGGATGGGTTAAAAGAGTTCTGAAGAACGTCTCGAACACCAACAGGTCAAATTTCGGTTTCTTCATCTTTAGTCTGGAGCATACTGACTAGAGGTGAACGTAAGGACAAGGCTATTCTGCCCTCTTGATGTTATTGTTGGTACTCTATGGTTATCGTTTTTTTCTCTTTTCTTCCCTATAAATGGATGAGCTACAAAAATTCTAAAAAACATCTTGAACGCCAGCACATCCAATTTTAGTTTCTTAAATTTTGCTTTTGAATTTTTTTTCAAATTTTAAAACTTGAAATGTGGCTTTTCGACTTAAGTAAGTCGATTGGTGGTGGTTTCGAGCTGTTCTGAAGCTTCCAAGAGATTTTTGGGTTCTGCAGATTTGAAAAGATTACTATGAAGAGGGCTAAGTATAATGAAATTCAGCACAGCTGTTAATTCAGATTATTTGTTTTGGAGATCCTTTCAATTGGGTTTTACAAACATTTTTGAAATTTGTTGGTCCACTAAAGTCCACAATTTTCTCTGATGGGACTGTAAACCTTCACCTAATCAGTTCAAGAGGTCGAAAATAGGGCATAAATGGACACAGCGTTTTAGGTTCCTCATTGCCGTCAAGTTTGAAAAATTACCAAAAATCCAAAATCTCGAAAATTCGCTGAATTAAAAAAGAATTAAGTATTCCAAGCGACTATGATTTGTTCTGGTGGTGTATTCTTACTTGAATGATTTTTAGATTTTTTTTTTGCGGTACCCAATGATCAACTGTGAAGAAACGGAAATTGTTTTTTTATGTTAATTTTTTACATTAAGTATCATAACTGTGGAATTAAGTTGGGATATGCTTACAGCGTACTTAGTTTTGAAGTTTCAGAATCGTTTAACGTTCCTTGGTGTCGTTTCCATTGCTTTTTTTTAGGGAAGCATCTTTATCATCATTTCCGCGCTTCAATAATGTTGGCGATAGAGCATAGAGCGCCTGAAAGAAATTTTGACACTCATCTGTACACTTATTTTTACTCGTTGAATATTAAAAACAATCTTAGAATAATTTTAAATCGTGAAAGTTCAAAAATCGTAACCTCACGTCTCTCTTTTAGTCTACTCCAAAAAGAAGTTGAAGCCGTGTAAAGTTGACTGCTGGAACTTTTTTGAAAGTGAAAAATCATGACAATTTTTTTACTTTTAAAAATGAAGTTCGCGTGGTCAAATTTATAATGGATTTGAAATTTTTTTCAGTGCAAAATAGAGGAGCGGTGTGTCGATTTTTGATGAAATTTCGCGAAATATTCCAATAGACTACATATTTTCTCAAAAATATTTTTGAGAATTTTCGAATTACTTCGTATCTAACAAGGGAACTACCTGAACCGGCAGAAACGAAAATGAACGAATCAAAGCTAGATCGAAAGGGGACTACCTCTGGACCACAAATCCAAAATTTCAAGTGCTGAAGTTGATTTCTCGATTTTTGGTGAATTTTTGAAAATTGAAAAATCAAAAAATTACCAAATAATACCAAAAATAGAAAATATTGATGAAAATTGAAATTTTCTCGGGAAGTGGTTCAGATGGCGTCCCTTACTCATTTACAACTATCGAAATTCGTAAAACCTCAATTCCAGTCATTCTGGAGCTTCCAGCGATTTTTTATCATTTCTCCAGAAACTTGAAATTGCCGTGGAACGGCTAAAAATCAACTTCAGCACAAATCACTTTATTTGGGGCTTATGTGGGTTGCCTTTAACCAATTTTTGCGGTTGTCGCGAAAATCGGCGTCTGCCGGTTCAGATGTATATTTTTGTCCATTGACTTGTGCAATGAATGAACGGCAAAATTTGAAAATGTTTAATATTCCATCTATTGTGGTGCTACCTATCCTGATTCGAACTCCAACATGTGGTTTTTTTCCAAAGTAAGTACATACATACCTATGAGCCTACTTGGAAGATTTTCAAATGTTGGCATTTTTACCAATGGGCAAAAATACACATCTGAACCGGCAGACGCCGATTTTCGCGACAACCACAAAAATTGGTTAAAGGCAACCCACATAGGCCCCAAATAAAGTTATTTGTGCTGAAGTTGATTTTTAGCCGTTCCACAGCAATTTCAAGTTTCTGGAGAAATGATAAAAAATCGCTGGGTGCTCCAGAATGACTGGAATTGAGGTTTTACGAATTTCGATAGTTGTAAATGAGTTAGGGACGCCATCTGAACCACTTCCCGAGAAAATTTCAATTTTCATCAATATTTTCTATTTTTGGTATTATTTGGTAATTTTTTGATTTTTCAATTTTCAAAAATTCACCAAAAATCGAGAAATCAACTTCAGCACTTGAAATTTTGGATTTGGGGTCCTGAGGTAGTCCCCTTTCGATCTAGCTTTGATTCGTTCATTTTCATTTCTGCCGGTTCAGGTAGTTCCCTTGTAAAATGTAGATTAAGTGTCATCGACTTGCTAAAAATGAGTTGAAATTATACTTACGCGAGAAATTCAAATATTTTGATGAAAAAGTTTTTTTCAATGTGAAGAATTTTAAGCCCAACATGTCACGGTTTTCGGTATTTTCGAAAAATTGTGATACGAATACTTAGTATCAAAGTGGGTCAAAATATCTGCAGAAAACAAAGATTGAAAAAAAAGTGTGTAAGTACTTACTTCACTGAATCCAGGAAGAAATTTTACTTACTTAGGTACGTTCTGTTCACTTATTCATCGCTTCTGGAACATCTGCTCGTTGGTTCTACACATATGAAATGAAGTCACCTATCTGTCTCAACGTTGTCAAATTTCAATTTTTTGTGGGATTTTGTGGGAAATTACTGAAAATTTATATTCTCAAAAATCGCTAAAATAGAAAAAAATTGATACGTCATTTAAAGTTGCATGATTACTTACTTGAATTTTCTTGAAAGTTGAAACCCATGAACATTTTTTTACTTCAGAAACAAAATTTCGTGTAGTCAACTTTAAAATGATTTGAAGTTGTTTTCGAGGCAAGATAGAGTGGCGGGGTCGCGATTTTTGATAAAAATTTCGCAAAATATTTTAATATTTCCTGGAAAATATTTTTTTTTTAGCATTTTTGAATCATTTTAAACCCAAAATTGGGTATCGCTTTTTAGGATTTTTGAACAAGAATCGAGCGAATTGCCAAAATGAGTGGACATTATGCGCGATGAGGACTTCAATTATTTTGATGCAAATGTTTTTTGGACATGTGAAGAATTTTAAGCTCAACATGTGATAATTTTCGGTATAAATTTGATACACGACTTATCAAAATGAGTCAACATTTCAGCAAAAAACGGATATTAAAAAAAAAAAATCAGCGCTACCTACTTCGCTGAATCCTGGAAGAAATTTTACTTACTTTTTATTTGAGTGATCAGTTTATATTATATTTCAATATGTAATCTGTTTTTAGTGAAGTGGCTGCTTAACAGCTCCTAACTATCATTTTATGAGTTCAAGACGTCGAAAAAAAATTTGGCACAAACAAACTTCAGCTTTCTATCTCAACATTGTCTGATTTCAATTTCCCTTTTGGAAAAATGATTAAACATTCAGATTTTCAAAAATTCGCTGAAATAAAAAAAAAACATATATTCATGGATGTGAAATTTGATTTTGCTGTGAAAATTTGAATAATGTTTCGGCTTTTCTATCTTAGGTACCTACTAGAAATTTATTTTTTCATGTTAGGGAATTGTAGTGTTGTTTCCTCAAGTAGATATTTGTTAACTTGGATGAAAATGATAAAAATATGACAGCACAACTCTGTCATTCAAGATGGCCATGATTTAGCTCAGTCATAGTTTACATAATGCAATCACACTTGTCTTCTCGTCATTTTTGTAATCAACAGTTTTGGAAGATGCAATATGCATAGGGCTCTATGCTTTTCATCCTAGATCAAGTCAAACAATAAAATCGAAAGAAATCACCGATTTTTGTGAAGTGACAGTGCTCATTTCTTTCATTCAAAGAGAATTTGGAGCTTTGTAAATGGCCAATGGGGTTGAATAACTGCGGAAAGAAGTTGGGATATGCTTACATAACGTTTCAAGGAGAAATTTTTCGGGATGTTGTTATCTACTTCTTTTTTACCCTGGTAATGGTATTTTTCTCTCAGCTTTTCCAGATCAGGCTTAATTTGTACCTATGCTTTTTAGCGGAAGGGCCGTTTTCATGTCAAACCTATCGCTTTTAACTGAATTCTTAGCCTTTTAGGTGATTGATCGAGTCCTCCTGAAGAATGAAATTAATTAGTATGAAGTTCTAAGATTCAAAATGGCTAACAGTTTTCGATTTATTCACCTCAAAAGCTGTTTTTTTTTCAAGATTTATGGATTTTATGAGTAAGAGAATTAACGTTACAAAATAAGAAAAACAAGGTCCATTCTCCAATAGTCGCAGTTATTGATCAATGATCATTTTCATAAAGTATATCGGATGACAAAAATTTGTTTCCCATTTTTAGTTCAACTCTATGGTTTAAGTGGTTATGATCAATTCAAGCATAGAAAGTGCCACCTGCGTGCGTTCGATTTCAAACCCAAGCAAAATGTGTAAACTGTCATGTTTTTTTAGAGGACATCATCTGTGATATCTTTAGCAAGAGATTGGAAGAGAGAAATGAAATAACAAGATGAATGGTACCTATACCTGTTTCATTGAATCCAGCTAGAAATTTTATTTGTCAAATTAAGTTTTTCAATTATGATCATTAGATCTCAGTTTAATGCTCGCTTAAATGAAATATTGCTTTGTTTGGGAACCACTGACTCAACTTCATTGAGTGTGCGCAAATGCCCTATACTTTTTCAAACGAAAGGGGCAATATGCGAAAATGGTCTTTTTACCAATCCAGGAAGAAATTTTACTTACTTATCTGTTCATTTGGGTCATAAGTGTAGGTCTCTGCGACTTTGCGTGTTGTCTGTGTATTATTGTTTATTGTTTATTGTTTATTGTTTATTCGTTCCATACATGAATCTTAATAAATATGTACCTTTAATGACCCACCAGTACCTTTCGGTGAGCGGGGGATCGGCTCTCTCCTCAACACTCGGATAATAACAAATGCAAAAACCAAAAAAAAACACAAATAAAATAAAATAAATAAGAATAAATATAAATATAAATAAATACAAAAATACACAGATAAATGAAACAGCCAAAAGAGGAAGGAAACGGAGAGCGAATGGTTACTCATAAATAACAAATTTTTCCAAAACAATTTGACTAACAGCTCGGAATATCAGGCTAACACTCAATCATCCACAATAATTAACACGTACTAATACTCATTCATCCACAATGGTTAACACATACTCATCAATCATTCTTTTGAAACCATTCATACCTGCGTTTTTATATTCAACTGGCAAACTATTATACAGATGGGCAGCAAAGTAACGGAAAACCGACCTTGACATTGACCTTCTCCAGCCGGGAAGTGGAACGATACCCGACTCAGCACGTCGAGTACGCCCCTCCCCCACAGCATAGCCAAATGCGTCTCTATACCTGTGCATCAGAGATAACATAGTGATGTAGTAAATCTGCCTCACCTTAAAGATACCCAAAGAAAGGAAAACCGGCTTAGAGGGGGCATCCCAGCGCACACCAGCGACCAACCAAGCGGCTCGCTTTTGGAGCATCAGTATTGGCCGAATCCAACATGCAGCTGCGCCACCCCATACAGCAATCCCATACCTCAAAGTACCCTCAAACACAGCCACATAGAACCTCCGAAGATGAACGCCAGACACCAAACCAGTCAAATAACGAATCAGATACACAATTTTAGATAGTTTTTCTCTCAAAACCAAACAGTGTTCTCTCCACGTCAAGCACTGATCTATCCACACACCTAGGTACCTATGTTTCTCCACCTGTATCAGAGCTGGACAGGAGCAGACAGCACCACATTCACTCTCATGGAGGAAAACCTTGCCACTTAAGTCGCGCACATATCGATTTTGAAAACCAAAAACAACAAGCTTAGACTTAGCAGCATTTACCCTGAGCCCATGCTGAGAAAACCAAAGACTGATTTTATGTAGATCTCCATTCAACGCATTTATCAGTTCATCTTCAGAGCCAGCAGACACGATGAGGACAGTATCATCCGCAAAAGCACTTACAGTACCCCTCAAGGGCAATTTAAGCAACTCGTTGATATAAATCAAGAAGAGGTAAGGCCCCAAGATACTACCCTGCGGAATTCCACGAACAACAGGCACCACTTCACTCAGCGATTCCCCAACCCGCACACTTTGAGTTCTCCCAGACAGATACGATCGAAACCACTCCACAGCCAAGTTATCCAATCCACAGTTTTTCATAATTTCCAAAAGAATTTCATGGTCTATCGTATCAAAAGCCTTAGCAATATCAATATACACGGCTGCTACACACTTACCAGCCTCCATCTCACGCACAACCAAGTCCACGTGAAACAGCAGCGCCTTCTCTGTGCTTCTGCCTGGGAGAAAACCAAACTCAGTATTTTTGAAAAAATTGTGATAGGACCTATCATTTATCAAAATGTGTCAACGTTTCAGCCGAAAACAACGATTGAAAAAAATATGAACGTTACTTCACTAAATCCAGATAGAAATTTTACTTACTTGAGTTCTGTTCATTTGGGCGATAATTTTATCTTGTTCTTGCAACCGGACGAGATGAAAAAGTTCTGAAGAACGTTTTGAACGTCAACAGATCGAATTTTAGAAATTTCAGCAGAAAGCAAATATTGAAAGAAAAAGATTAAGCGGTACTTCATTGAATCCAGGAAGAAATGTTACTTACTGTTTATTAGGGTGGTGATTACTGATTAGTTGTTATAGTACAGTAAAACCTCGATAAGTGCAACCTCAATAACTGCAAATTCGCGTTAAGTGCAACAAAAATGTAATCCCCAGTCCTTACAGTCAATTTACCATGTAAATTCACCTTCATAAGTGCAAATAGTAACCTCGATAAGTGCAACAATTTTTCGGCAGTAGAAAGCACTTTCACCTCCATAAGTGCACGTTGCTGTATGTTTCACCTCTGTGTAAAATTAGCTCTATAATGAAAATTTGTAGGAGAATTTAACCTCTATAACTGCAAGTTGCTCTATGTTTTGCCTCTATAAGTGCAAAGCTACCTGGACAATAGAAATTGTAGGTGAATCTAACCTCTATAAGTGCAAGTTGCTGTACGTTTCACCCCTATAAGTGCAAAATTATGTAGGCAATGGAAATTGTAGGAGAATTAAACCTTTGTGAATTGTTTACCTCGATAAGTGCAAATTGTTGAAAAATAACCTTGCTAAGTGCAAACCTTTTTAAGTGAAAAACTCGATAAGTGCAATAATTTTTCCTGTCCCTTGAGTTTGCACTTATTGAGGTTTTACTGTATTATAGTAGTTGGCACGCGGTTGTCTTGGGACCCCAATCCCAACAACGTGTGGGTGGGGCAATTGTATTGGTGAGAATACGTCATACATTACATTTTAACACTTGGGTTTATAAATCTAATATAATACAAACATCTTACATCACGAAACCTGTAGCCTCAAGCTAATAATAATATGGAAACCCAGCCCCCCCAAACTACTTACCTCCCAGTATGCTCCAGACTGGAAGTGAACGACTGAACGTAGAGACAGGGCTCTTCTACCCTCTTGAAGTAGTTGGTACTCCATGATTATAGTGTTTTTTCCCCTATAACTGGATGAGCTAAAAAAGTTCTGAAGAACATCTTGAATGCCAACAGGTCAAATTTTGGTTTCTTAATTTTGCTTTTGAATTTTAAAAAAAATTTTAAACTTTAAATGTGGCTAATATCGACCTAAGGAGTCGGTTGGTGGTGGTTTTGAGATGTTCTGGAGTCTCCAAGAGATTTTTGGTTTTGCAGATTTGAAAAGACTCCTATGAAGAAGGCTATAATTGAATTCAGCATCATGTTAAAATTCAGATTATTTGTCTTGGAGATCCTTTCAATTCAGTTTTACGAAAGTTTTGAAATTTCTTAGTCTACTGAAGTCCACAATTTTCTCTGATGCGACTGTAAACCGTCACCTAATCAGTTCAAAAGGTCCAAAATAGTGCATAAATGAACACAGGGTTTTAGGTAGGTACCTCATTGCCGTTAAGTTTAAAAAATTACCAAAAAGCCAAAATCTCGAAAATTCGCTGAAATAAAAAATAATTGTTCCCAGCGATTGTGATTTGATCTGGTGGTTTATTCTTAATTGAATGATTTTTAGATTTTTCCTTTTGTGGTACCCAATTGACTGTGAAGGAATTGAAATTGTTTTTTTTTTATGTTAATTTTAAACATTGGTAGAAGTTATATCAATGGGATTAAGTAACTGTGGAATTGAGTTGGGATATGCTTACAAACTTAGTTTTGAACTGTTGCGTTTCTTCTGAATGGTTTTTTTAGGAAAGCGTCTTTTTCTTCAATTTCGCGCTTCAACAATATAGGGGATATAGCGCCTTAAAGACATTTTGACACTCATCTGAACACACTTAACTTATTCTTTCCTGTTGTCCTGTTGAATATTAAAAACATTCTTAAAATATTTGAAAATTGCAAAAGTTCAAAAATCGTAACCCCGCTCCTCTGTTTTACTCCAAAAAGAAATTGAAGGCGTGTAAAGTCAACAACTGGAACTTTTTTGATAATGAAAAATCATGACAATTTTTTCACTTCTGAAAATAAAGTTCGCGTAGTCAGATTTATAATGATTTGAAATTTTTTCGGAGCAGAACAAAGGAGCGGGCTCCTGATTTTTGATGAAATTTCGCAAGATGATTGTAATTTCCTCGAAAATATTTTCTGAGCATTTTCGAATTACTTTGCACACGAAGTTTAGAAAAAGTGTCATCGATTTTGCTAAAAATGAGTTGAAATTATACGCGAGAAATTAAAATATTCTGATGAACAAGTTTCCTTTAAATGTGAAGAATTTTAAGCGCAACATGTCACGGTTTTCGGTATTTTCGAAAAATTGTGATACGAACAGTTCCAAAGTGGGTCAAAATTTCTGCAGAAAACAAAGATTGAAAAAAAAGTGTGTACCTACTTTATTACTGAATCCAGGAAGAAATTTTACTTACTTAGGTACGTTCTGTTTACTCATTCATCGCCTCTGGAACATCTTCACGTTGTTTCTACACATATGAAATGAAGTCACCTATCTGTCTCAACGTTATCAAATTTCAATTTTTTGTGGGATTTTGTGGGAAATTACTGAAAATTTATATGTAGGTATTCTCAAAAAATCGCTAAAATAAGAAAAAAATTGATACGTCATTTAAAGTTGACTACTTACTTGAATTTTCTTGAAAGTTAAAACCCATGAAAATTTTTTTACTTCAGAAAAGAAAGTTCCTGCAATCAATTTTAAAATGATTTGAAGTTTTTTTTCGAGGCAAGATAGAGTGGCGAGGTCGCGATTTTTGATAAAATTTCTCGAAATATTTTAATATTTCCTCGAAAATATTTTTTGAGCATTTTTTAATTATTTTAAACCCAAAATTGGGTATCAATTTTAAGGATTTTTGAACGAATGTCGAGCGACTTGCCAAAATGAGTTGACATCATGCGCGAGGAATTCAAATATTATGGTGCAAATGTCTTTTACATGTGAAGAATTTTAAGCTCAACATGTCATGATTTTCGGTATAAATTTTAAAAATTTTGATACGACTTATCAAAATGAGTCAACATTTCAGCAAAAAACAGATATTGAAAAAAAAGATCAGCGGTACATCGCTGAATCCTGGAGGAAATTTTACTTACTTTTTATTTGGGTGCGATCAGTTTACATGCATGATCGATGATTGATCAGTGGAGTGGCTGCTGAACAACTCCAAACTATGTACCATTTTATTGGTTCAAGACGTCGAAAATTTGGCACAAACAAACGTCAGCGTTCTATCTCAACATTGTCATGATTTCAATTTTGATTATGGGAAATGACTGAACGTTCAAATTTTCAAAAATTCGCTAAAATGAAAAAATTTAATTCTTGGACGTAAAATTTGATTTTGTTGTGAATATTTGAATGATTTTTCCGCTTTCCTCTGTTAGGTACCTACTGGAAATTCATTTTATCATGCGAGAGAATTGACGTGTTGTATTCTCAACTTCTCAAGTTGATATTTTTTAACTCGGATGAAAATGATAAAAATGTGACAGCACAACTCCGTCATTCAAGATGGTCATCATGATTTAGCGCAGTCATAGTTTAGGTACATAATGTAATCACACTTTTCATCATTTTTGTAATCAACAGTGTTTTGTAAGATGCATAATGCTTTTCATCCTAGATCAAGTCAAACAATAAAATTGAAAGAAATCACAGATTTTTGCAAAGTGACAGTACTCATTTCTTTCATTCAAAGTGAATTTGGAGCTTATAAATGGTCAATGGGGTTGAATAATTGCGGAAAGAAGTTGGGATATGCTTGCATAACGTTTTGAGTAGAAAATTTTCTGTGATTCTACTAGGTTCCGTCATTTGTCTGATCTAAAAAACATAAACTCCACAAAAACGTTTAAAAAATATTTGAAAAAATGGTTATAGGTAAAGGCTTTCTACACAGTGCAGGACTTACTAAATACTTGAACTATGTAAACTCTAGTGTTATAAGTACCTACATATAAGATATAGGGGGCCCACGGCCCCCTGGCCGCTTCGCGGCCCAACCCCCGTTACTCGTTCCTCGGGCTTCGCCCTCGGAACTCGCTCTTGGGGGCTGCGCCCCCAAACCCCCCTTTATTGTACACTTCCTCATTCAAAGAGATGAAACTGAAAATTTGCCTCGCTTACATAACTCATTTAGCATTGTTAGTTTTTGAGATTAATTTAATTCGAAATTTGGATTCAAAATAGCCCAAGGACTAAGAACCCTCGAGGGTAACTTAATGTAAGTGAGAGAAATTTTCGAAAATTTAATACTCTCTAAAAAGAGACATTAACCACCTTTATTGCTTTTTTGGTTTTTGATAGGTCTATACATTGGAGCATGATCGAAAAAATGGCAAGAACAGCTCATTTTTGAACTCAAAATTTGGACCGGTCCTTTAATTTTAAAAATTGTTGAGCTGTATATTTTTTCTACATTCTATTTCTAGATATGTTAACGTGTCAAAATAAAAAAAAAATAGCTCTCTAGGTTCCATTTTTTCGGGTATTTTTCCATGTAGAGTATTTTTTGGGAGAGGCGCTATATTTAATAGAGATAAATACACAATTGTACATAGATGAGGTAGATAGATAGATTGATAGATAACTTCACTTGATGATGTTAACACCTCATAATTCTCTCAAATGTGTAATCATTCACACTATACTTATTAGGTATTTTATATTTGCCATCTAATCGTAGATTTTTTTTTGAAAAAAAAGAAAAAATACTTTAAACACTGTAGGTATTTACATGACATGTACTTTTTTTGTAAGTGAAATGGTTTTCTTTTAAAATGAAATGACTAATTCCGTGAAGTCTTTAGCAATCTCTCAACAAAAGACGTTTTTTCTGTGTTTTGGTGATACACAGTTATGGAATGAATAGGAAGAACTGGTTTAAGGGTGAGTTCGTGCGGGGTAACGTTGACAAAACACTGGCTCGATATGTTAGCTACCTCCTCTCACCGCACATGGTTATCACCCCCGAACAACCTATGCATCTAATTCAAGCGCTGAATAGAACTATTTCAACTCGAAATTTGGGCACTTCAATATCAAAATTTGTTGGTCTGATAATTTTTTTCATATTCTAGAGACTTTGAGGCGTCGATTAAAAAAAAAATTAGCTCTCTAAGTGCCATAGGACGGGCTAAATAATTTTTTTTATTTTTTACGTATTTTTTCGTCTATTTTTCGGGTATTTTTGAACTAAACAGTAAATTTGACGCAGATGATTAATTTTGATCTGATAACAGGTTATACCATTTCAAAGAGCATAGAATTTTGAACATTTCCCTCGTTTACATTACCCATCCAGCGTTTTTAGTTTTCGAGATAATTTAATTCAAAATTGTGTAACTGAAATTCAAAATTTGCATTCAAAATAGCTCAAAAACTAAGCACCCTAGAGGGGTAATGTCAGTGAGGGAAATGTTCAACATTTAATGCTCTTTAAAATGAGACATTAACCATCTTCATCGGTTTTTTCGTTTTCGATATATTGGAGCATAATCGAAAAAACGGCAAAAACAGCCCATTTCAACTCGAAATTTGGGCCCTTTAACTTCAAAATTTGTTGGTCTGATAATTTTTTTCATATTGTAGACACTTTAAGGTTTCGATTAAAAAAAAAATTAGCTTTCTAGGTGCCATAGAACGGGCTAAATATTTTTTTTTGATTTTTCACGTATTTTTCGGCGACTTTTTGGGAAGGCGCTTTATAATATAGAGATATAGATGTTCCAATGTTCCTATAATTTAATTATTTCAACTTGTACAAAGCCGAAAGGCGCACACGTACGTAATAAAGAATTGAATTGAACATAGAAAAATTACTTTTTTGGGCCCCTGGTAATGGTATTTTTCTCTCAGCTTTTACAGATCAGGCTTAATTACCTATGCTTTTTAGCGGAATAGAGAGGTTTTTATGTCAGCCCTATCGATTTTCACTGGTTTTTTTAGCCTTTCAGGTGATTGATCGAGCTCTCCAGAATAATAAAATTAATTAGTATGAAGTTGTAAGATACAAAAATGGCAAATAGTTTTCGCTTTACGTATTTAACCTCTCAAAAACGTTTTTTTTTCAAGATTTATGGATTTTATGAGTAGGTAATTAACGTTACAAAACAAGAAAAACCAAGTCCATTCTCCATTAGTGAAGGTTATTGATTATTTCCGAATATCGGATGACAAAAATTTGTTTCTCATTTTTAGTTCAACTCTATACTTAGTTTAAGGAGTTAGATCATCAATTCAAGCATGAAAAGTGCCACCTACGTGCGTTTGATTTCAAACCCAAGCAAATTTTGAAAAATAATGTTTTTTTTTAGAGCCATTTATGATATCTGTAGCGAGAGATTGGAAGAAAAAAAATGAAATAACAAGATGAATGGTACTTATACTTGTTTCATTGAATCCAGCTAGAAATTTTACTTACTTACCTATCCTTGATTTGAGTCTATCGGTGTATTCTGATTTTGTCGAATTAAGTTTTTCAATTATGATCATTTGATCTCAGTTTAATGCTCGCTCAAATAAAATATTGCTTTGTTTGGGAACCACTGCCTTAACTTCATTAAGTGTGCGCAAATGTCCTATACTTTTTCAAACGAAAGGGGCAATTGTGTGCTGCAAATGTATTTTTACCAATCCAGGCAGAAATCTTACTTACTTACCATTTATTTGGGTCATAAGTGAACGAGAGGCAGATTTAAGGTTTTACCGCCTGTGGGGGCAGTAAATGCGTGCCTCTCCTGGCCCCTGCAGATCAATGATACTTATTTCATTGAATCCAGCTAGAAATTTTACCAAGTATCCTATACTTTATCAAACGAAAGGGAAAGTTAGCGCAAATGTCTTGTTATTGATCCAGGAAGAAATTTTACTTACTTACCATTCATTTGGGTGATAAGCGTAAGATGTACATATCTTTGTTGCTGGCTAGAAGAGGATTTAGGGGTTTGCCACCCCACTTCAAAATGAAATTTGTTTCCAAGCATATTTTTAGGTTTATTGAAAATTAGAAACTGGAAACAAATGTATAGAAAAGAAAACAATTCTAAATCTAGTTCAAATTAAAAAAAAAAAAAAAAATCACATACATGTATTCTTCTTTAGTTAGGTTACAAAAATATTCTCAGGGTACAGGTTAAAATATTTTGAAATTGCCAAAACTTCAAAAATTGTACCTTACTCTTCTGTCTTGCTGTAAAAAGAAGTCGAATCCGATTGAAGTTGACTGCAAAAACTTTTTTGAAGGTGAAAAATCGTGATAAATTTTTTACTTCTAAAAATAAAGTTCCCCAAGTCAAATTTTTAATGATTTGATTTTTTTCCGAAGCTATAGATAGAGGAGTGAGGTAGAGATTTTTGATGAAATATCGCGAGATGCTTTTTCTAATATCCCCGAAAATATTTTTGAGCACTTTTGAATTAGGTACCTACTTCGCATCCAAAAATTGGACTCCTAATTTTGAAACTGTTTGAAAAAGTGCCATGGCACTTGCAAAAAATGAGTTGAAATTATAATTATGCGAGAAATTCAAACCCCCCCCCGCCGTGCTATCGCCCAACCTGATATCCTGGTGAAGATTTTTTTTATGCGAAGAATTTTAAGCTCAACATGTCTTGGTTTTCAGTTTTTTTGAAAAATTGTGATACAAAATTTCAAGGTGGGTTAAATTTCTGTAGAAAGCAGGGATTGAAAATAAAAGAGTGTGCTTCACTGAATCCAGGAAGAAATTTTACTTACTTTACTTTCTTTTTACTTATTCATCGCTTCTGGTATGTCACGCGCTTGGATGGGTTCTAAACTTATGAAATGAAGTCACCTATCTTTCTCAACGTTGTCAAATTTCAATTTTTTCTACGGGAAATTACTGAAAGTTCATATTAATAAAAATTATATGTACTTGACAATTTATGGATGTGAAATTTGATTTTGTTGTGAATATTGGTTGATTTTTCACCTTTTCTTTCTTTGGTACTTGCCAACAGGAAATTTATCTTGTCTGTGAGGAAATTGAAGTTGTTTTCTCAAGTTGATCTTAAACTTGGATGAAAATGATACATTTATGTAGGTATAAATAAATATGATATGGTAGTTCCGTCATTCAAGGTGGTTATGATTTAGCGCAGTCATAGGTATATGTACCTAATGCAAATTGTACTTTTCATTACCTTTGGAAATTGATCAGCAGGCACCAACATGCAGTTTTGGGAGATGCATAAAGCTTTTTATCCTAGATCAAGCCAAACAATAAAAACGAAAGAAATCACAGATTTGTGTGAAGTGACAGTGCTCATTTCTTTCTATTAAAGTGAATTTGGAGCTTATAAATGGCCAATGGAGTTTTAAATAACTGTGGAAAGAAGTTAGGATATGCTTACATATTTTTCAATAGTTTCATCTGTCCATTCTCCAATAGTCAAGCGAATATTTTCAAATATTGGATGACAAAAATTTGTTTCTCATTTTTAGTTCAACTCTATGATTTAAGGGATTATAGATGATCAATTGAAGCATAAAAGTACCACCTGCGTGCGTTCAATTTCAAACCCAAGCAAAAAGTGAAAAATGTCATGTTTTTTTATTGACCGTCATTTGTGATATCTTTAGCGAGAGATTGGAAAAGAAAAGTATAGGTATACCTATTTTATTGAATCCAGCAAGAAATTTTACTTACTTACCTAGTACCTACCTATCTTTGATTTTAGTCACTGCATTGTTATTTATTAGTCTTGAAATTCGTTTTCAATTATGATCATTTTGATCTCAGTTTATTGCTCCCTTAAATAAAATATTGCTTTGTTTGGGAACCGCTGACTTAACTTCATTAAGTGAGCGCAAATGTCCCTCCTTTGACAGCTGTGTGCATAAGTGGCACAATGCCTATACATTTTAAAACCAAAGGGAAAGTGTGCGCAAATGTCTTTTTCTTTTTACGAATCCAGGAAGAAATTTTACTTACTTGCCATTCATTTGGGTCATGAGTGTGATACCTACATCTGTGTGGTCTGGTAGAGGCGGATTTAGGGGTTTGCCGCCCCTGACCACTTCAGGTGAATGGTACTTATTTCACTGAATCCAGCAAGAAATTTTACTTACTTACCTATCAATGATTTGAATCAGTGCGTCATCATTATCATAGGCGTCGCAACCGGGGGGCCAGGGGGGGCAACTCAAAATTGGCCCCCCCAAACGAAATTCGTATTTATGTGAAAAAAATATTTTTTTAGAAACACTTATTTTGTCATCTTTTATCAGCAGTGATAAAATTTTGATCACACTAAAAAACATCGGTTTTTATACCTCTTGAAATACTGATTTCTGAGAGCTTTTGCCTTCACTTCGCTCGGGCTCATTTCCTTTTTTTTTAATTTTTTAATTTTTCAAAAAAATCATTAGTTGAATTTCAAAATTTTGAAGCAAAATGATAAACTTTTCGGAAGTAACTCGTCATTATGCAGCTTCAAAATTTCCTTAGGGTGAGCCCTGGTTTTTAAAATTTTCATTTTTTTAAAAGTTTTTATTTGCACCAAAAATAAATAGATATATTCTTTTTAAAATTTTGAAACACTGTTTTTAACGCACATGAGCGAATATAGACACTTGGGACTTGGGTACCCAACTAAAATCATATGTTACGCAAAAAAATATATATGCTCCTGGTAATCGACTTTTATGACTTGCCCCCCCCCCTCCCCAGAAATTTGACCTCAGCGGCGCCTATGATCATTATTTATTCTTCTGAATTTTTAAATTATGATCATTTGATCTCAGTTTAATGAGCTCCCTTAAATAAAATATTGCTATGTTTGGGAACCACTGACATAACTTCATTAAGTGTGCGCAAGTGTCCTATACTTTTTCAAACCAAAGGGATAGTGTGCGCAAATGTCTCTCCTTTTTAGCAATTCAGAAAGAAATTTTACTTACCTACTGTTCGTTTGGGTCATAAGTGTACATTAGTGTGGTCTGGTGGAGGCAGATTCAGGGGTTTGCTGACCATGGGCAGTAAATTTGTGCCACCCCTCACCACTCCAGATGAATGGCACTTATTTCATTGAATACAGCAGGAAATTTTATTTACTTACGTCTTATTTTTGATTTTAGTAACTGCATTTTTATTTATTAGTCTTGAAATTCGTTTTCAGTTATGATCATTTGATCTCGGCTGTTGTTCAATGCTTGCTTAAATAAAATATTGCTTTGTTTGGGAACCACTGACTTGACTTCATTAAGTGTGCCCAGATGTCCCTTGTTTGACAGCTGTGTTTGCAAGTGGCCTATACTTTTTCAAACCAAAGGGAAAGTGTGCGCAAATGTCTTTTTTATTGATCCAGGAAGAAATTTTACTTACTTACCATTCATTTGGGTCAATAAGTTAAGTGTACATATAAGCTGATCCCGAGTGAGAATGACGATCCCTTTCACCGAGCCAAGTCACATTATAAGCAGATTTTCGTCGAAAAATCAGACAATACTTAGCGTCAGCGTTTGGTGTCTTATCATCGGCATACTACTGGTTTGAAATTGGCGTGTTATGAGTCCAATATCGATCCATTTGATCTTGTGGCCATCTCGCATTTCCTACATAGATGATCCGCAAACGAATAATATCCTCCGACAGAGCGTTTGATCGAGGTCGAAATATAATCGAAAATCATTACCATACTCCTTTGTCTTGTTCTAAAAATAAGTTAGAGTCGTTTTAAGTTGACTACTTGAATTTTTTTGAAAGTTGAAAATCGTGATAATTTTTTTACTTCTGAAAATCAAGTTCGTTTAGTCAACATTAAAATTATTTAAACTTTTATTCAAGGCAAGATAGAAGGGGAGTGGGATCACGGTTTTTGGTGAAATTTCGAGAGATATTCTAATATTCTTGAGCATTTTTGAATTATTTTGCGCCCAAAATTGGGTCCCGATTTTTAGGATTTTTTAACACGCCTGCAAAATGCGTTGATATTATGTGCGAGAAATTCAAATATTTTGATGAAAATGCTTTTTTACACGTGAAGAATATTTAGCTCAATATGTGATGGTTTTCGGTATATTTGGAAAATTGTGATACGATTTGTTTCAGCATAAAACAGATTGAAAAAATAAAGATGATTGTGTACTTCACAGAATCCAGAAAGAAATTTTACTTACTGATTTTTTTTTCACAAAATCATTACCTTTTTCGAAAAGTTAATTTGATTTTATTTTTTTGTCAATTTTCAAATGAGCGCATTACGTACTTATATCCAGTGCATCCTGAAATTAAAGTCAACGAATATGTATTACATACTTACATAATATGACGGACAATAATTAAAATTTTGAAAAATATTGAAACTTGAAGAGCACCTAATAATCAATTAATCATAAAGGTATAACCTTCTCGTAATCATCAAATAGTGGTGGTGCCAACTTTTTGTAGCGAAAAAGCTGTTATTTATACGTTTTGGTTGAGGTTTAAATGTTTTGTATTCGTCAATTTTTAGTTTTGGGTTGGGGGGGGGGAGGTGAAGCACAGACTTAAACGGTATAAAGCTCGAAATAATTGAATATCTAATAGAACTTATTTTGAAAGTGAAAAAATCATGACAATTTTTTTGCTTCTGAAAATAAAGTTCGTGTAGTCAACGTTAAAATGATTTGGGACATGTGAAGGATTTTGAGATCAACTCGTTATGGTTTTCAGTATTTTTGAAAAAATTGTGATACGACCTATCATTTAACTTATCAAAATGTGTGAACGTTTCAGCCGAAAACAGTGATTGAAAAAAATATGAACGTTACTTCACTGAATCCAGATAGAAATTTTACTTACTTGAGTTCTGTTCATTTGGGCGATCATTTTATCTTGTTCTTGCAACCGGGCGAGATAAAAAAGTTCTGAAGAACGTTTTGAACGTCAACAGATCGAATTTTAGAAATTTCAACAGAAAGCAAATATTGAAAAAAAAAGAATAAGCGGTACTTCATTGAATCCAGGAAGAAATGTTACTTACTATTTATTAGGGTGGTGATTAGTTATTGAAGTAGTATGGCAGAGGGCTTTCTTGGGACCCCAATCCCAACAACGTGTGGGTGGGGCAAGTGTATTGGTGAGAATACGTCATACATTACATTTTAACACTTGGGTTTATAAATCTAATACATGTATTATACAAACATCTTACACATCACAAAACCTATCACCAAATCTAACTGAACATAACATCTTGAATGCCAACAGGTCAAATTTTGGTTTCTTAATTTTGCTTTTGAATTAAAAAAATAATTTTAAAACTTTAAATGTGGCTAATCGACCTAAGGAGTCGGTTGGGGGTGGTTTTGAGATGTTCTGGAGCCTCCAAGAGATTTTTGGTTTTGCAGATTTGAAAAGACTGCTATGAAGAGGGCTATAATTAGATTCAGCACCATGTTAAAATTCAGATTATTTGTCTTGGAGATCCTTTCAATTCAGTTTTACGAAAATTTTTGAAATTTCGTGTAAAGTTGACAACTGGAACTTTTTTGAAAGTGAAAAATCATGGCAATTTTTTCACTTTTGAAAATAAAGTTCGCGTAGTCAAATTTATGATTTGAAATTTTTTCGGAGCAAAATGGAGGAGCGGATTTTTGTTTTTTGATAAATTTTCGCTAGATATTCTATGTAATTTCCTCGGAAATATTTTTGAGCATTTTTGAATTACTTGTACTTTGCATCTAAAATTTTGAAAAAGTGTCATCGACTTGCTAATAAATGAGTTGAAATTAAAGGTACTCGAGAAATTCAAATAGTCTGATGAAAAAGTTTTTTTTAATGTGACGAATTTTAAGCTCAACATGTCATTGTTTTCGGTATTTTTGAAAAATTGTGATACGAACTATCAAAGTGGATCAAAATTTCTGCCAAAAACAGAGATTGAAAAAAAAGTTGTGTACATCACTGAATTCAGGGAAAAATTTTACTTACTTAAATTCAGTTTATTTATTCATCGCTTCTTGTAGGTACATTAGTTACTTTATGTATGTCGTTGCTGAGGGGTTCTAAACATATGAAATAAAGTCACCTAATTTTTTCGTGGGAAATTACCTACAGAAAATTTATACTCTCAAGTCTCAAAACATCGCTAAAATAAAAAAAAAACTGATACGTACTTACCAATTTATGGACGTGAAATTTGATTTCGTTATGAATATTCGGATGATTTTTCGACTTTTCTCTCTTAGGAGATTGAAGTTGTTTTCTCGAGTTTATCTTAAACTTGGATGAAAATGATATAAATATGACATTACGTCATTCAAGATGGTCATGATTTAGTGCAGTCATACTTATAGCACTACTCTCTAAATTTGAAACAGTCAATTTCACTGCTTAGCAGTCACGACATTTTGCCTTTTTAAAGCAGTAGTTTTTTTTTTACTGCAAAACAGTGAAAAATTACTGAATTGGTCAGTCAAAATGATTTTTTACTGACCAATTCAGTAATTTTTCACTGTTTTGCAGTAAAAAAAAACTACTGCTTTAAAAAGGCAAAATGTCGTGACTGCTAAGCAGTGAAATTGACTGTTTCAAATTTAGAGAGTAGTTTACTTACATAATGCAATCTTCCTTTCCATTTTACCTTTGTAAATTGATCGGGCACCAACAAGCTTTTCATAGATCAAGTCAAACAACAAAACCAGGAGAAACACAGATTTCAGTTAAGTGACAGTTCTCGTTTCTTTCTTTCTAAGTGAGTTTGGAACTTATAAATGGTCAATGGGTTAAATAACTGCGGAACGAAGTTGGGATATGCTTACTGATGCAGCGCAGTGCCTTAAAGAAATTTTGAGTGGGCATCAGCAGAAACATTTTTTTTACCTGTTGAATACCTAAAAACATTCTCTTAAAATATCGAAAGTTCAAAAACCGTTTCCCCACTCGTCTGTATTGCTCCAAAAATAAGTTAGTCATTTATAAAGTTGACTACTTGAATTTTCTTGAAAGTTAAAAACCATGAACATTTTTTTACTTCAGAAAAGAAAGTTCGTGTAGTCAACTTTAAAATGATTTGAAGCTTTTTTTAGGGCAACGGAGTGGTGAGGTCGCGATTTTTGAAAAAATTTCGCGAAATATTCTAATATTTCCTCGAAAATATTTTTTCAGCATTACCATTTCAGTGAAGTGGCTGCTGAACAGCTCCAAACTGCCATTTTATCAGTTCAAGACGTCGAAAATTTGGCACAAACAAACTTCAGCGTTCTATCTCAACATTTTCAGATTTCAATTTTCCTTTTGGGAAAATGACTGAACATTCAAATTTTCAAAAATTCGCTAAAATGAAAAAAACGTTATTCTTGGACGTAAAATTTGATTTTGTTGTGAATATTTGAATGATTTTTCCGCTTTTCTCTCTTTGGGTGCCATGACAGGAACATGGCTCAAATTCAGTTTAGTCGTAGTGAAGCAAATATACTTAGTTATAAGCTTAAGGCATAGTGTATTGGCTTAATCACATTACAAATAGACCAACAAACCAAAAAAAAAAAAAGGTACCTACTGGAAATTTATTTTGTCATATGAGGGAATGGAAGTGTTGTTTTCTCAAGAATTGATATTTTTTTAACTCGGATAAAAATGATAAAAATGTGACAGCACACCTCAGTCATTCAAGATGGTCATCATGATTTAGCGCAGTGATAGTTTACATAATGTAATCACACTTTTCATCATTTTTGTAATCAACAGTTTTGGAAGATGCATAAAGCTTTTCATCCTACATCAAGTCAAACAATAAAATTGAAAGAAATCACAGATTTTTGCAAAGTGACAGAACTCATTTCTTTCTTTCAAAGTGAATTTGGAGCTTATATAAATGGCCAATGGGGTTGAATAACTGCGGAAAGAAGTTGGAATATGCTTACACGTTTTGAGTAGAAATTTTTGGTACTTCGACAACTTTGACTACCGTTTTTGGGCCCCTGGTAATGGTATTTTTCTCTCAGCTTTTCCAGATCAAGCTTGGTTACGTATGCTTTTTAGCGGAAGAGCAGTTTTAATGTCAGACCTATCGCTTTTAACTGGATTTTTAGCCTTTTAGGTGATTGATCGAATCCTCCTGAATAATAAAATTAATTAGTACCTATATGAGGATGTAAGACTCAAAAATGGCAAACAGTTTTCGATTCATTTAACCTCAGAAGCTGTTTTTTTTTTGTCAAGATTTATGGATTTTATGAATAATTAACGTTACAAAATAGGAAAAACCAGATCTGTTCTCCATTAGTCACGGTTATTGATTATTTCCAAATATCGAATGACAAAAATTTGTTTCTCATTTTTTAGTTCAACTCCATGATTTAAGGAGTCATGATCAATTCGAGCATGGAAAGTGCTACCTGCGTGCGTTCAATTTCAAACCCAAGCAAAATGTAAAAAATGTCATGGTATTAATTGACCATCATCTGTGATATCTTTATAGTGAGAGATTGGAAGAGAAAAATGAAATAACAAGATGAATGGTACCCATATTTCATTGAATCCTGCAAGAAATGTTACTTACTTACATATGATCATTGGATCTCAGTTCAGTTGCTTTGTTTGGGAACCACTGACACTGACTTAATTTCACCAGCTGGGTGTAAATGTCCCTCATTTGACAGCTGTGTGCGCAATTGGCCTATACTTTTTCAAACCAAAGGGAAAGTGTGTGCAGATGTCTTGTTACCAATCCAGGAACAAATTTTACTTACTTACTGTTCATTTGGGTCATAAGTGTACGTCTTGATGGTCTGGTAGAGGTGGATTTAGGGGTTTGCCGCCCTTCACAGTTCAGATGAATGGTACTTATTTCATTGAATCCAGCAAGAAATTTGGCTGTTGCTTCGATCGTATGTATTTTCCACGTCCAATTTATCTAAAATCACCCCTACCTATGTTGTTTTAGTTTTGTTTGATCTCTGGAGTTTATTGACCACTTCCATCGAAGCGCTTTCTAAAGCGAAACATTTGTAAGGAAACTAATCATCACATTCTGCGATATGACAAATATGGATACAAAAATTATCCAAGTAGAGTAACCATTTCATGATATATGGTTCAGAAGTATGTCATTCTTCTTTAGGTAGGTTACAACAATGTTGTCGGTGTACATACAGGTAAATTTGATAACCAGCTAACAGATAGTACCTATGTAATTCTTCGCTAGTAGGTAAGGTACATCTACTTATAAATAACAGAATTGAATTTATATTTACCTGCATATAAACTAAAGGTGGTTTCTGTTTCTGGTACTGTAAAATTGATTTCCTTGTAAGATTAATTTCCTTTTGTTAAAATAATTTTTTCTTATTTTAAATAGTACATAGGTAAATAATAAAATGTCCTGTTTCACTTAATCGTGTAGATTATCAAGCGATTCGGTGTCCTGAACCTAAAAAGGCTAAGTGAGTGAATTTTGACTGAAGAATATGCAGAGGCATTTCAAGTGGAAGCGTTTCAGGGGGTATCCATCTCAAGAAAGGGTCAGAAGGGGGAATGGTGAACTCAATGCGCCGTAAAAGACTTCTGGTGAATTTTATTTTGCCATGTGCAACTGGACATCACTAACTAATCATATAATTTACCAAAAAAAATATATAAATAACTCACTCTCTTCGGCACTTCATTGTGGCTTGCTGCATCATTTTGATAAATTTAATTGGATAAATATTAACATTTTTAATAAGGAAGTGCACAACTTAACATTCGAGATATGACAGGCAAATAGCAAAAATGGCAATGGGCTCTAGGAGAAATGATTTGTTTATTTGCAGGGGGTTGACTCATTCCCAAAGAGGATTTTTGGTTAGAAGTTGATTTTTGTTCCCATAGAAATATCGGTTTTTACTAATCTTCAATCGCATATTCAAGATATTTGGAACTTCAGTAAACTGTGAAGTGTGACAGTGTTCATTTTTTTCTTTCAAAGTGAATTTGGAGCTTATAAATGGCCAAAGCGATTAAATAACTGATGGAATGAAATTGGGATATGCTTACATAACGTTTTGAGTAGAAATTTTTCGGTACAGTGTCCAATTCCATCTCCTCATTTTTGGTACCCTGATCGAGTCCTCCAGAGTAATAATATTAATTAGTATGAGGTTGTAAGATTCAAAAAATGGCAAACAGTTTTCGATTTATTCAACCTCAAAAGCTGTATTTTTTTCAAGATTTATGGATCTTATGAGTAATTAACGTTGCAAAATGAGAAAAACCAAGTACATTCTGCATTAGTCACGGTTATTGATCATTTCCATAAGTATACCGGATAACAAAAATTTGTTTCTCATTTCTAGTTCAACTCTATGGTTGAAGGGGGCTATGATCAATTCAAGCATGGAAAGTGCCACTTGCGTGTGTTTGATTAATGATTTTAAACCCCAGCAAAATGTGTAAAATGACATGTTTTTTGAAGGGAATCATCTGTGATATCTTTAGCGAGAGATTGGATGAGAAAAATGAAATAATAAGATGAATGGTATAGGTAGACTTGCCTATTTTAGTGAATCCAGCAAGAAATTTTACTTACTTACCTATCATTGATTTGACAGTGTATAACTTTTAAATATTTGTTGATATAATTAGTTTTCAATTATGAACGTTTGATCTCAGTTTAATGCTTGCTTAAATAAAATATTGCTTTGTTTGGGAACCACTGACTTAACTTCACTAAGTGTGTGCAAATGTCCCTTGTGTGACAGGTGTGCGCAAGTGTCCTATACTTTTTCAAACCAAAGGGAAAGTATAATATGCAAATGTCTTTTTCTTTTTACAAATCCAGGAAGAAATTTTACTTACTTAGGTACAGTTCATTTGGGTCATATGAGTAAATTGTTGTGGTCTGGTACAGGCGGATTTAGGGGGTTTCCGCCCACGGGCAGTACATTTGTATCGCCCCTCCCCACCCCAAAATGAAAATTCTTTCCCAACATATTTTTTTTAGGTTTACGTATTAAAAACTAGCAATTGAAAAAAAAAGTAAAGCAAGAACGAAATTTCTAAATCTAGTTTAAATTAAAAAATAAAAATTTAATTACTTACTCGCACATACCTATTCTGGTTTTTATTGAGAATTTCTTCTATTGGCTCGAAACTTGGTTTTATTGATATAAACTTACATATTTGAAAAAAATGAAAATTCTAATCCTAATTTGAATTTTAAAAAAGGTAATAACATTGGATATTACAAGTATATTGGTTTGTTGACTTTTTTTTAAAATCAACATTCAAAATTCGGTTTTATTAAAAAATATAAAAAAATAATCTAAAAATCAACATTCGAAATCTAATTAACATATATGAAAGGCAAAAGGCAAATGACTATCGGCTCAAGGAGAAATGGTTTGTTTATTTGCGGGGGTTTGACTCATTCCTAGAGAGGATTTTTGGTTGCCATTTTATATTTTGGTTAACTCAGAGGGTAAGTCACGTTCCCAAAGAGGTCACCAACATTTCTGAAATTACCTGCAAAGAACTGGTTATGAGTTAGAGAAATTACAGGTAATTGCTTCGTAATAGAAATCATCAGATAGGTACTTGGAAAAGAAAAAACTCTCTCCTTATTTTTAAACTTTATATTGCAAAGATCTTTTCAAAAAGTACAACTTTTCATCATCAGGCAAGAGCACTTAATGAACTAATACAAAGTAACATCTTGAAGTAAAAGTTGGGTGTGGTCACTTCTTTGGGTGTGTCAATTTCTCTGTGTTGTGATTGGTCCTAAAACTTGGGTGTGGTCACTACCAGGATGGATGTGTCTGTTTGTTGGAGTGTATGTGACTGGTTCCATGTAGGCATTTGAGCAGGTCAATGTCCAAAGGTCCCAAGTCATCATTGAGGAGTTTTTCTCTATTGTTTTTGTGCATGGCTATTGCTTCCCTAATTGGTAGTTCTGATATTCTGGCAACTGGTTTTTCTAGGGTCAAGTTGAGTTTAGTTATTGTGTGTCCAGTTGCTATAATGTGGTCTCCTATTGCTGATTTTCCTTCAATATTGTATCTGGCTTTGTGCATATGTTCTTTGTAACTGGTTATGATGTTTCTCTTAGTCTGTCCAATGTAAAGTTTGTCACAGCCAGAACATGTGATCTTATAAATTCCTGAATGGTCAGTTTTTGGGTCTTTGTCCTTGAGGCTTCCCAGTAAGGTTTTCAGTTTATGTTGATTAGTTGTGACAGGTTCTAAATCATTTTTCTTGAAGATCTGGCAAAGTTTGATGGTTAAGACTGGGTAGTGGGTCAACTTGATTCTTCTATTGTCTGGTTCATCTCTTTGGAATGTGGTGATCTCTTTCAGTCTTTGTTTGCTTATATGGTTTTGGATGAGGGTGTCTATGGTTCTAGTCTTGTAACCCAGATTGTTGGCTACTCTTTTGATGTGGTCAAATACTCTCTTCCTATTTTCTGGGCTCAAGGGTAGTGTTGTGCACTAAAGGGCTTCAGAAAACTTTGAATGGGTGTCTGGTGACAAGTGAATAAATGAAATGTGAATTTTTATGTCACCAATACGGCTTACTTTCCCCCATAAATTACAAAATCACGTCGGAAATTTTAAAACAACATTTTTGATACCTAATTCAATTTTCTAGAAACGAAAATCAACATGAAATGATAATTCATTTGATGATTTCTGAGTCCAGCACTTTGCTGTTTTTTGAATGCGATTTTCAGAAGACAAAAATAGAGTCGATTACTCATTCAGAAATCAGACATGAAATCTAATCTAAATCTCAGCGATGAAAAAATATCCATTGAATATGAAAAAGGAAAGTATCCATTGTCTATTTTTCATAGCTAAATTGGATTTCATGCCTGATTTCCGACTCAGTAATCCATTCCACTTTGCAGAAATCGCCTGATGAATTACTATGTTTTTTGAATTTTGTTGGTTTGAGAAGAGGATTAAGGTACTAAAAATATTGTTTTTTCGAAAATTCACATTTCGTGTAGCCTACTTATTCATTTTTCACCAGAAGACCATTCCAAGTTATCTGGATATTGGTAAGTTTGGGAAATACGGATTGCCTTTTTTTTACGTTTTTATCTATTTTCCCCCTGAAAATTTATTGGTACCTATTCACACTTTTTTCATTCTATTTCACATTTTTTAAATCGCAAATAAGCAACAACTTTTTTTTCAATTTCCTTTTTTCCGACGTGACATTTTTTTAAAATATTTGTATGATTTTTTTTCGATTCGGTAACTTTGGAGTAGGTGATGCCTTATGATGAACTCATCAAATCTTCAGTTTGAGTTCACTCAAATTATGAGAACCTCGAAAGGGTTAAATCCATCTTTGATTTGGCAGCTTCGAACAAAAAAATGTGTAATTATACAGCTGCTTTGAAGTCTTTTTTCACCTGTTACTAAGGAAAAGCAATCACTCACACCACAAAGGCACAAAAGTATCCAATGATTCGGTATTCCTAGGTCGCCGAAAGGTTTTCACGCCTTTTCCAACATTTTTTGATTTTGTGTCATGTTCACAGCCTCTTCAAATTGACTTAGGTACTTAATACACTGAAATTTAAGTACCCGAAAGGTATTTTTGTGGTTTCTTCTCAACTACCCATATTTATTTGACAATAAATTGATAATTCGTGCAAAATGGCGTTAAAAAATACAACTCACTTCTCAGAACACTCCTCAAAACAGGAAATCACTCACGACGTCTTATTTCATACCGATTGATAAAGCTGAAGAGGAGGGTGGAGTATACAGAAGCACAACCGCAGGAAATTTGTTGGCATTATAGCTAGTAAACTGGGGAAATTAAACATGTTTGATTAATTACGCCGTGTAGGAGACTAATTTGATTTAAGAGTATAGTGTAGGTAGGTACACGGCGAACTAATTTTGTACTCGTGGCAGGCTCGCAACCAAGTTTTAACTTTCATATACGAAATCATTAATAAAACAAAAATGACACACGATAATGTATGATTTTCGAATATTTAACCGTACATGTATACATATAAAGTTTAACACATTTCATTAATATTGTTCCGCGCGAAACTTGCCATATAAATTATTTCTCGTATTCGAATCTGCCATCCGCATTTATACGTATTCGTATATATGTATGTACTTCCACCTTGCCCGCCTGTTAAATACCGTTAAGTGTTGGAAAATAGACCGTCATCGCGAATATTTTGAGTCTATAGCCCTCATCGCGACACGATTCACGATTCAGTACAAAAATCCACACGTGCCCCTTGGCGTATCCCTTCGAACCCTGCGCTCCCTTTTGCCATATACAGGCGCGTATTTCAAACGTTCTTTTGTTTTCGCCTCAATGGGCTTTTAATTTCAATGCAGAAAAACTTTGTGCCTTTCAATTCGCTAACGCAATCAACAAAATGGCAATTTTACGCGTTATTTCCAAAGAACTGTACCGTACCGTGCCGACGAATAGAGAAGTTATTCTTTGATCAGAATACATTCTCGAACAGCGTCGAACTCTTAAGAGTAAGAGACGACTAAAACTTTCCAAAAGACGGTTCCCCACGCAGGCAATTATACACGAAACAATCAAAGTTAAAATTAAAACCTCGATTTGCCACAAAGAACATGATAGAAAGTTCAATTATAGAATGGTCGTTAGAAAAATTCACCTTACCAATGCCATGAGTAGGTTTAGGTGTATACAAATTTATCCACGACTCATTGTGCACGTGCAACCTTAAACTAGGTATAGGTATACCGAGACAAGGTTAGATATCGTCGAAGTATGAAACTTATTGTTAGTTATTCTTTCGCCCGAACGACGTATGTGTGATTAGAACTATTCTCCTAATTACTTTATCCTATTGTTTTCATGTTTTGTCAAGTTTTCTTACCTTCTTTTTCTATCCCTGGCATCACAATTAGATAACAACTTTACTATTCAACTGGAATCTCAATTTTTACTTGCTGAAAATGTTGCTGCTAACTTTGTGTTGATTTACGGGCAAATTTTTGAAAATGTTTGGGCCTAAAATAAGAAAAAAAAGTCAAAACTTTATCAAATTGACCTAGAAAGCTGAAATTTGGGTAATGCCCTAATTTCTACCTGCCAAATCGACTGGAAGTGGTTTCAAACCGTTTTGAGCAGTTCTGCAGACTGCAGAAAATTTTTTAAACTCAGATTTTCCCCAAAATTTTAGGTAGATATCAAATAAAGTTGGAAATCCAAAGTTTCAAAAAATACCACAAAATCTGTCCGAATTAACTCCAGCACGTACTGTGCAGAGTAAACTTTGGTTTTCCAACTCCATTTGATTGAATTTTGTAGAAATGTTAAGCTTGAAAAATTCACTGGAGGCTCCAATAATTTCCAAAAAGTCGCTGGAGACTCCAAAATGACTTGAAATCTACCCGTAGTCGACTTCATAACGTGCTTAAGTTGAAGTGCAGCGTGAATTTCGGATTTCCAACTTTATTTGATGAGGTTTTGTGGTAATTTCAAGTTTCAAAAATTTGCTGGAGGCTCCAGAACTGCTTAAAACGGTTTGAAATCATTTCCAATCGATTTGGCAGGTCGAAAATGGGGCATATCCTAAATTTCAGCACACTAGGTCAATTTGGTAAAATTTTGATTTTTTTTCTCATTTTTTGGGCTAAATTTGATTTTCAAAAATTCACCAAAAATAGGAAAATGCACTTCAGCATTTGAAATGTTGTCTGGTGACGAGTTTTTGCATGCTCTTTTGATCTAGCTTTGTCCAGTTGAAAAAATTTCGTGCAAGTTCCAGGTTTGAAATCAAAATGGCAGCCATTTGTTAGTAGGGACCAATTTTTTTTTTTGGCAACGTTTGCTTTAAAATGTTCTCGAAGAGGTCTCCTTGAGAGAAAAGTTGTGCCAGAGTATCGGAAGGGGGGGGGTGTAATTATTCCTATTGTCATATGCTGGACTATATGTGTTCTGATCTGATTTTGTAACACTTTGTGCAACTTTTGTGATAAAGTACCTATTACAAAATGGTTGTGTTCTCATCTCAATTACCAATTTCCCAAGGTGAGTTTGGAAACTGATGATAGCGTTCTTAGTAGAAATGATGATAGGAGACTTACACAGCGTGAACTACAAAAAAAAAAAAAAAAAACTCACAAATCAGCATGAAAGCTTATGAAATTTACATTTGGCGATGAGCGAGATATTCAAATTTTGCGACGAAAAGGTTTTGTTGAGTGATTTGTTGTAAAAATTTAAGAATCCGTAGAAGGATCAAAATTATTTGGATTTTTTGAAAAAGTTGGATACACTGCTAATTGAAGTAGGTTAAAATCTCAGCAGAAAATCATAATTCTACAAGTACCTATTTGAACTTTTTTGGGGTATTTTGCAGAAGTTTATTGAGCCTGAAATTCAGTCAATGCTTAAATTTAAGTAGGCTGGGGTTACCTATGATACGAGTAGTTTCTAGAAATTGCCGAAATTTGAAGCTACAATTTTTCAATATCATTCGCTCCGATGAACGGAAGCAATTCGAAAAAGTTACTAGCAGTTGTTGTTTTCTTTCATAAGAAATTACTAAGCCATTTTTAAATGGTACAATAAATTTTTTGTTTTGAATTCAATTTTATAATAATCAGACATATCTTTCTATCAACAAGAAGTGGAACTGAAAAATCAGAATTAAAAAAAAAATTGATGCTAGGTAGATACATATTTTCTAGGGTGAGATTACGTTGATTATTCCGTCAAAAATTGCTGAGTTGAATGTTCTAATTTACGAGACAATTTTTCGACTCCATTTTAATAAAAGTAGTATCCCTAGTTATCTACATTCTACTTTATAAATTATTTAAAAAAATCAAGAAATGAAAAATCAGCTCCAAGTTGATATTTAAAAGCGAACTTAGCAACCAATGCAATCATCAACCAATAAGTAGTATGTATGATGAAAGCAGAAATGCAAAAACTATCTTGAAATCAGCGAATATCTGATGGCTTGTTTACTGCAAGTCTTCGCATCCGATTTCAGTATAAATGTATGAATCGAAGAGTTTTTACTTAGGCTACTCGTATTTTGCCCGGAGGCCGAAAATCATCACTCAATTTTGGGCTCATAATTCTTCAAAATTGCTTGAAAAATATTTTCGTCGCAATATGTATTTGAACTTGTTTCAAAATTTTAACTCAATTTGATCGGTCACGTGAGACTTTTTCAAAAAATATCTCTAAAATCATGACCCAATTTTAAGCTTAAAAAAGTGTTCCGAAAAACATTTTCGTCGACATATTTGAACTTTTTGCAAAATTGCAACCCAATTTGATAGGTCACAAGGGCACTTTTGATTCGAATAATTCTTCAACAACTAAGTTCATTTTTACTCGAAATTGGAAGAGGTATGATTTAAAAATTCGACCAAAGCTCTATTGTGCAAGCTGGTTTTCGCAAACTTTGGTTCAATAATGGGCGTGGAACGAACTCCTTTATGTTATGTGAATTTTTTTAACCCCAACTCCCCTTGACTTTATGACGACAAATTTCTCGTGAAATTTTATCCAATCTTGATCGGTTGCTGTTTTTTTTTTTTTGAAATTCTAAAACTCATGATGTCATGAACTAATTTTGGGCTCAAGCTCAATACTTTTTAAAACCGCTGTAGAAATATTTTCATCAGAATACTTGGATTTATCGCAAAATTTCAATTAATTTTGATGAGTCGTGAGGTTACTTTAGAATAATTCCACCACGATTAATTTTTCCTCAATTATATGGGGAGGGGGGAGTGAACAGCATAACTTCGAACTTGAACCAGGCCTTATGGTACATGCTGTTTATCGCGAACTTTGGTTCGATGGGTTTTGTAAAATATCCTTTAAAAAAAAAATGTGGTTTTGATTTTGAGAAGTAAAAAAGCAAAATGCAAAAACTCTCTTGCGGTCATATTTTCTTTGTGTAGGTTTTTCCATGTAAGGTATATTGAACAGGGTAGTTTTTGTTTGTTTATAACTAAGTCAAATTTCATCCTCTTGAATGTACTTATTGCTGCTGAACGTGTTTTGATGAACGTTCGTTTTCCCTGTGTAATGTGGCTTTTATGACACTATAGGTATAAGTATGCCATTTTAGTGATAAAGTAATATTTAGAAATTGCACATCTTCATCTCAAATACTGATTCTACACAAAACAATTTGGAAACTGATGATAGTTTCCATAGCCGAAATCATGACCAGTTGGTACTCCCTACTTGGGCATATACCTACATACCATACTTATTACAAAACCAAAAAAAAACAACAACTCACGCTCAAAATTAATTAGGTAGGTATGTTTACTAGCAGGATACAATAATAGCGCAAAATTACTGCCTGGAATATTGATAGCACAAAATAAAGGACATACAAAAATTTCGCTTTTTTCATTAACGTGCTGCAGCCTACAGCAGATTTTTTAAACTTACATTTTCCGCAAAATTTTATCAAATGAAGTTGGAAATCCAAAATTCCAAAAAATGCCACAAAATCTGTCCGAATCAACTTCAGCACGAACTGTGCAGAGTAAATTTTAGTTTTCTAACTCCATTTGATAGAATTTTGTAGAAATTTTGGGTTTAAAAAACTTACTGGAGGCTCCAGTAATTTCCAAAAAGTCGCTGGAGGCTCCAAAATGACTTGAAGTCTACCTGTGGTCGAATTCATAGCGTGCTTAAGTAGGAGTGCAGCGTGAATTTCGGATTTCCAACTTTGTTTAATGAGATTTTGTGGAAATTTCAAGTTTCAAAAATTTGCTGGAGGCTCCAGAACTGCTCAAAACGGTTTGAAACCATTTCCAATCGATTTGACAGGTCGAAAATTCAGTATATTCTAAATTTCAGCTCACTAGGTCAGTGTGGTGGGATTTTGATTTTTCCCATCATTTTTGGGCTAAAATTTGATTTTCAAAAATTCTCCAAAAACAGAAAAATGCTGCACTTCAGCATTTGAAATTGACGAATTTTTGCATTCTCTTCAGATCTCGATTTGTCCGGTTTGAAAAATTTCGAGCGAGTTTCATGTTGGAAATCAAAATGGCAGTCATTTTGTTAGTAGGGACCTATTATTTTCTTTGCAAATTTGCTTCAAAATGTTCCTAAGGAGGTCTCCTTAATAAAATGTTGTCCCAGAGTATTGGAAAAGGGGAGGTGTAATTATTCCTATTGTCATAACGATGGACTACATGTGTTCTGATCTGATTTTGTGACACTTTGTGCAACTTTTGTGATAAAGTAAGTATTTCATAATCGCTGTGTTCTCATCTCAATTACCAATTTCCCAAAGAGAGTTCGGAAACTGATGATGGAGTTCTTAGTACATACTTGGAAATTATGATAGAAGACCTACACAACGTGAACTAAAAAAAAAAAACAACTCACAATCAGCATAAAAGCTTATGAAATTTAAGAGTTTCTGGAAAATGGCTTTCATTGTTTTTTCAATCGTTTTGAACAAAAATGAAGTGCTGTACCTAGTATTATTCAAAACTTATTTTACGATTGATCAAAATTGGTTTAAATTTTGCGAGAAATTCAAATATTGCGACAAAAATGTTTTTTGGGTGATTTTGAAAAATTTAAGAATCGGAAGAAGGATTAAAATTATTCGAATTTTTTGAAAAGGTTGGATACCCTGATAATTAAAGTGGGTTAAAATCTCGACAGAAAATCATAATTCTACGAGTATTTTTGGGGTATTTTGCAGAAGTTTGAGCCTGAAATTCAGTCAAAATGCATAAATTTAAGTAGGCTGGTTATGATACGAGTACTTTCTAGAAATTGACGAAATTCGAAGCTACAGTTTTTCAATACCTTTCACTCCGATGAACGGAAGCAGTGGTACTGTTATTTACTGTATAAATTATGAAAAAGGTCACGAAATGAGAAATCAGTTTCAAGTTGATATTAAGTAAAAAGCAAACTTAGCAACCAATGCAACCATCAACCAATAAGTAATATGATAAAAGCAAATTCAAAAACCATCTTGCAATCAGAAAATAGCTGTTGCAGGGTATTGGTTCCTGAATTCTCGAAGTCGACGTAAATATCTATGAATCGAAGAGTTCTTACTTAGGCGGTACTCGTGTATTTCCTGGTTGCGTGTACCTAATACTTTTTCGGATAGGTCGAAAACCATGAGCCAATTTTGGGCTCATAATTCTTCAAAATTGCTTGAAAAATATTTCCGTTGCCATATTTGAACTGCTTTCAAAATTTCAACTCGTTTTGATAGTTCATATGAGATTTTTTCAAAAACTCCTTTATGCTACTGATGAGAATTTTTTCACCTCCACCCCCTTCCCGACTTGATGACGACAAATTTCTCGTGAAATTTTATCTAATGTTGATCGGTTGGCTTGACTTTTTTTCCCGAAATTCCATGAACCAATTTTGGAAACAACCCATTTTTTAAAACAGCTGTAGAAAAATTATCATCGAAATATTTGGATTTATTGCAAAAATTGAATTCAATTTGACGAGTCGTGAGGTTACTTTAGAATAATTCCAGCACGGTTCTTTTTTTCTCGATTATAGGGGGGGGGGGTTGAAAGAGGGGGATTGACTTCGAAATTGAACCAAGTCTTATGGTATTAAGCTGTTTATCGCGAACTTTGGTAAAGTTAGGTAATTCAATCTGCCTTTTTTTTGAATTTTCTTTGAATCCACGTGAGGTTGACTGGAGGGAGTCCAACTAAAAATTCCAAGAATTTGGAATATTTCAAAAATATTTATATATTTTTTTTAACAATTTCATCAACGTTTCGATGGATGTGAATCCTTACAATTGTGTAGGAGGATAGGGGAATGTCAGATTAATGCGGGAAATTGAATAAACTGGCTTAGAAGAAATGATGATCAATAGAGCTAAGAGGAAAAAAAACAACTAACGAATCAGTGTATTCAACTGTTCCGTGAATTTACTTACTTTAAGGGGTTGAAGATTTATATACTTACCTAAGTAGAAAAAAAAACAACCTTCTCATAGTACGAGTATACCTAGCATTACCTACTACATATTATGAGACAGTTGTATCTATCTATCTATCTAGAAATAATATGGCCAGAAACCCCTCTAAATCAAAATCTCAGCTACCTACTCAAATTAATTTTTCGATTTTTGGAGAATTTTTGAAAATTCAGAATTCGCTATTTGCAGTGATCCCGTTGCTTCAATAAAATACAATATTGTTTAGTACCTAACTGCATCGAAATATTTGGATTTCTCGCAAAATTTTAATTCATTTTGATGATTCGTGAGGATCACTTTTGAATAATTCCTCGCGGTTCAGTTTTCCTCGATTATAGGAGGGGCAGGAGAGGAGGGAGTGACTTCGGAATTGAGTCATCCCTTATTGTGCAAGCTTTTTTGGCGAATTTTGGTGGGTTTTTAAAATGTTCTTTGAAAAAAAAAGTCGGTTTGATTTTGAAAATACATATATAGGTAGGTTCAGATTCGTCAACGCGAAAGTTGTAAAGAAACCAATAAGCAAAAAAGAAAATGCAAAAACTCTCTTGCCATCATGATTTCAATGTGTGACCTCCATTTTTGTTTCCATAAAACTCCAAAATTTCAAAAAATGCCACAAAATCTGTCCGAATTAACTTCAGCACGTATACTGTGTAGAGTAAATTCCGGTTTTTCAACTCCACTTGATAGAATTTTGTAGAAATTTAAAAATTAAAAATTTACTGGAGGCTCCAGTAATTTCCAAAAAGTCGCTGGAGACTCCAAAATGACTTGAAATCTACCCGTAGTCGACTTCATAGCGGGTTTAAGTTGAAGTGCAGCGTGAATTTCGAATTTCCAACTTTATTTGATGAGGCTTTGTGGTAATTTCAAGCTACAAAAATTTGCTGAAGGCTCCAGAACTGCTCAAAACGGTTTGAAACCATTTCCAATCGATTTCGCAGATCGAAGATAGGGCATATCCTAAATTTCAGCTCACTAGGTCAATTTGGTAAAATTTTGATTTTTTTCTCATTTTTGTGCTAAATTTGATTTTCAAAAATTCACCAAAAATAGGAAAATGCACTTCAGCATTTGAAATGTTTGTAGAGGGTACTTGGGACTCCATGTTACCACTCTACAGTGGTAATTTGATGCCCAGGTCGGAGGCTGCACTGAACCAGGTGCAACGCCATCTGGTGGACTGGTTCAGGGAAGCTGACGGCCGAGAGTAAGTTACAGAGTTGCTTCGCAGTTTTCCAATCTTCTTCTAACGAGCAAGATAGAGCTTTTACGCTAGCTTGGAGAACGTTCATGCCTTTAAGCAGAATCTTTCGTTGTTATATGAATGGTAGCAATTGTACATTGTAGAAACATGTACTATAAACCTTGTTCATGTGCTTGAATAAATATTCAGAGTAAATCACTTTGGTCATTTATTGCGTTGTTATATTTATGAGAGTATTTGGTATATGGTAGAACGGAGTTAGGTATTTGATACCGTGAGACTTAGTCGTTAGTAGGCCTCAGAGCCAGATGGTATAAGTAGTCTGAGGACTAACAACGAGTAAGTGTAGGATTTACCATTACATGTTGTCTGGTGACGAGTTTTGGTATGCTCTTTAGATCTAGCTTTGTCCAGTTCAAAAAATTTCGTGCGAGTCCCATGTTTGAAATCAAAATGGCAGCCATTTGTTAGTAGGGATCAATTTTTTTGGCAAGGTTTGCTTTAAAATGTTCTTGAGGAGGTCTCCTTGAGAGAAAAGTTGTGCCAGAGTATCGGAAGGGGGGTGTAATTATTCCTATTGTCACATGCTGGACTACCTATATGTGTTCTGATCTGATTTTGTAACACTTTGTGCAACTTTTGTGATAAAAAGTACCTATTACAAAATGGTTGTGCTCTCATCTCAATTACCAGTTTCCCAAGGTGAGTTTGGAAACTGATGATAGCGTTCTTAGTAGAAATGATGATAGGAGACTTACACAGCGTGAACTACAAAAAAAAAAAAAAAAAAAAAAAAAAAAAAAAAAACTCACAAATCAGCATGAAAGCTTATGAAATTTAAGAGTTTCTGGAAAATGGCTTTCATTGTTTTTTCAATCGTTTTGAACAAAAATGAAGTGCTGTACCTAGTATTATTCAAAACTTATTTTACGATTGATCAAAATTGGTTTAAATTTTGCGAGAAATTCAAATATTGCGACAAAAATGTTTTTTGGGTGATTTTGAAAAATTTAAGAATCGGAAGAAGGATTAAAATTATTCGAATTTTTTGAAAAGGTTGGATACCCTGATAATTAAAGTGGGTTAAAATCTCGACAGAAAATCATAATTCTACGAGTATTTTTGGGGTATTTTGCAGAAGTTTGAGCCTGAAATTCAGTCAAAATGCATAAATTTAAGTAGGCTGGTTATGATACGAGTACTTTCTAGAAATTGACGAAATTCGAAGCTACAGTTTTTCAATACCTTTCACTCCGATGAACGGAAGCAGTGGTACTGTTATTTACTGTATAAATTATGAAAAAGGTCACGAAATGAGAAATCAGTTTCAAGTTGATATTAAGTAAAAAGCAAACTTAGCAACCAATGCAACCATCAACCAATAAGTAATATGATAAAAGCAAATTCAAAAACCATCTTGCAATCAGAAAATAGCTGTTGCAGGGTATTGGTTCCTGAATTCTCGAAGTCGACGTAAATATCTATGAATCGAAGAGTTCTTACTTAGGCGGTACTCGTGTATTTCCTGGTTGCGTGTACCTAATACTTTTTCGGATAGGTCGAAAACCATGAGCCAATTTTGGGCTCATAATTCTTCAAAATTGCTTGAAAAATATTTCCGTTGCCATATTTGAACTGCTTTCAAAATTTCAACTCGTTTTGATAGTTCATATGAGATTTTTTCAAAAACTCCTTTATGCTACTGATGAGAATTTTTTCACCTCCACCCCCTTCCCGACTTGATGACGACAAATTTCTCGTGAAATTTTATCTAATGTTGATCGGTTGGCTTGACTTTTTTTCCCGAAATTCCATGAACCAATTTTGGAAACAACCCATTTTTTAAAACAGCTGTAGAAAAATTATCATCGAAATATTTGGATTTATTGCAAAAATTGAATTCAATTTGACGAGTCGTGAGGTTACTTTAGAATAATTCCAGCACGGTTCTTTTTTTCTCGATTATAGGGGGGGGGGGGTTGAAAGAGGGGGATTGACTTCGAAATTGAACCAAGTCTTATGGTATTAAGCTGTTTATCGCGAACTTTGGTAAAGTTAGGTAATTCAATCTGCCTTTTTTTTGAATTTTCTTTGAATCCACGTGAGGTTGACTGGAGGGAGTCCAACTAAAAATTCCAAGAATTTGGAATATTTCAAAAATATTTATATATTTTTTTTAACAATTTCATCAACGTTTCGATGGATGTGAATCCTTACAATTGTGTAGGAGGATAGGGGAATGTCAGATTAATGCGGGAAATTGAATAAACTGGCTTAGAAGAAATGATGATCAATAGAGCTAAGAGGAAAAAAAACAACTAACGAATCAGTGTATTCAACTGTTCCGTGAATTTACTTACTTTAAGGGGTTGAAGATTTATATACTTACCTAAGTAGAAAAAAAAACAACCTTCTCATAGTACGAGTATACCTAGCATTACCTACTACATATTATGAGACAGTTGTATCTATCTATCTATCTAGAAATAATATGGCCAGAAACCCCTCTAAATCAAAATCTCAGCTACCTACTCAAATTAATTTTTCGATTTTTGGAGAATTTTTGAAAATTCAGAATTCGCTATTTGCAGTGATCCCGTTGCTTCAATAAAATACAATATTGTTTAGTACCTAACTGCATCGAAATATTTGGATTTCTCGCAAAATTTTAATTCATTTTGATGATTCGTGAGGATCACTTTTGAATAATTCCTCGCGGTTCAGTTTTCCTCGATTATAGGAGGGGCAGGAGAGGAGGGAGTGACTTCGGAATTGAGTCATCCCTTATTGTGCAAGCTTTTTTGGCGAATTTTGGTGGGTTTTTAAAATGTTCTTTGAAAAAAAAAGTCGGTTTGATTTTGAAAATACATATATAGGTAGGTTCAGATTCGTCAACGCGAAAGTTGTAAAGAAACCAATAAGCAAAAAAGAAAATGCAAAAACTCTCTTGCCATCATGATTTCAATGTGTGACCTCCATTTTTGTTTCCATAAAACTCCAAAATTTCAAAAAATGCCACAAAATCTGTCCGAATTAACTTCAGCACGTATACTGTGTAGAGTAAATTCCGGTTTTTCAACTCCACTTGATAGAATTTTGTAGAAATTTAAAAATTAAAAATTTACTGGAGGCTCCAGTAATTTCCAAAAAGTCGCTGGAGACTCCAAAATGACTTGAAATCTACCCGTAGTCGACTTCATAGCGGGTTTAAGTTGAAGTGCAGCGTGAATTTCGAATTTCCAACTTTATTTGATGAGGCTTTGTGGTAATTTCAAGCTACAAAAATTTGCTGAAGGCTCCAGAACTGCTCAAAACGGTTTGAAACCATTTCCAATCGATTTCGCAGATCGAAGATAGGGCATATCCTAAATTTCAGCTCACTAGGTCAATTTGGTAAAATTTTGATTTTTTTCTCATTTTTGTGCTAAATTTGATTTTCAAAAATTCACCAAAAATAGGAAAATGCACTTCAGCATTTGAAATGTTTGTAGAGGGTACTTGGGACTCCATGTTACCACTCTACAGTGGTAATTTGATGCCCAGGTCGGAGGCTGCACTGAACCAGGTGCAACGCCATCTGGTGGACTGGTTCAGGGAAGCTGACGGCCGAGAGTAAGTTACAGAGTTGCTTCGCAGTTTTCCAATCTTCTTCTAACGAGCAAGATAGAGCTTTTACGCTAGCTTGGAGAACGTTCATGCCTTTAAGCAGAATCTTTCGTTGTTATATGAATGGTAGCAATTGTACATTGTAGAAACATGTACTATAAACCTTGTTCATGTGCTTGAATAAATATTCAGAGTAAATCACTTTGGTCATTTATTGCGTTGTTATATTTATGAGAGTATTTGGTATATGGTAGAACGGAGTTAGGTATTTGATACCGTGAGACTTAGTCGTTAGTAGGCCTCAGAGCCAGATGGTATAAGTAGTCTGAGGACTAACAACGAGTAAGTGTAGGATTTACCATTACATTGGCGCCTTATGCGTGGTCTTCTTCCGAGTAGTTAAAAGAGTAGTTCTGTGTAAACGTGCAACTCTCAACCAACGGTCGGACAAGAACCAGCGTGCAGACAGGTTAGTGTATGTGTATTTATCTCGCTTTTAATCTCGTTATTTTTATCTCGTTATTCGCGTTGAATCGTATCCGCGAGTGTAAAAATTGTGTGTAAAAATCACATACCTGTCTAAGATTTTTCCTGCTTGATTTCTGTTCACGTTTGAACCTGAAACACAAACGAGCAGACGTAAGCTAGGCCGGATTTTTCGTGTATAAATTAGATTTATATACAAGAGTTGTTTTAAAATGAGTTCTAATCGCGGTAGCCGAGGTGGTCGCGGCTCTTCGAGTTCTTTGAACAGGAGTAATTCTGGGTCTGGGAATAATTTAGAGTCGTTAGAAGACTACAGGCGAAATATAGGGTCCAATTCTGCTAGTGGTCAACAGAGTAGTCCTAGGGCGTCTCAGATACCTCAAAGACAGCCAAGAGATGCTGCGGTTGCCTGCACTCAAAGGATTCACAATACCTTTCCGAGGCGCAGGAACGAGAACAGTAACACGAGTTCGGAGGTCCCTAGGAAACAGGCTAGGCTAAATGACGGCGAGGAAGTAGGCCAAAACAGAGTAGAAATAGGCGAGCAAGCAAGCCTAAACATGCAGCAGGCCATCTCGAATCTGGCAGCTTTGAACACGAACGAACATGCTCAAAGTTTGCAAAACGAGTCTGAACCTCCAGTGCCGAATGCGAATATCGATGCTAACCCTATGCAGCAATTGTTGGACGAACTAGATGCTATTGCGGCAAACCCGAATATTTTAAGACGAATCCCGAGTAATGAAAACTTAGCCACTGGTCAAAATCTGCAAAGTGGCGCAATACCGAACGCGTCAAGTGATCCGAGAAGCTTGAGTTCTAGAGAAACTGTTCGCGTTGAGACAACAGTTGAGGAAATCGAGTTAAGACGTGTGTCTGGCGGTAGCCAGGGGGCAGGATCGAGGCCTATGTCGAGACGTGTCAGCCCCCTCCCCCCTCGAACGAGTAGAGCTAATAGTGAACCACGTTCCAACGTGACGATCGAAGATGTCAGTGTTGATATTGAAACTGAAGCTCAAGAGCAAATGGCGCAGAGGTTTAGCGAGTTGAGAATGGACAATACTCGAGCTAGACCTCAAGAGGTGTTGTTTGGTGGTTTTTTGCCATCTGATCGCAGGCCCAGGGACCCCAACGCACCTCCTCCCTATTCAGTCAGAGACCCGCGTGCGAATGCTCAACAACCGGTAGGCACTGCTAGGCAACCTCAAAACCCAAGCTCGGAATTTATTAGAGAAATAAACAACATGACAACAGGCGCAGCTACGATGCCACGTCCAAGCGTGAACGTGGCCGCGCGAAGGTACGATTTTAGATCGGTTGAGCTTGGTGTTGAGCACCAACTCATACGAATTGAAAATAGGCAGCCGGAAGCCTCTTTGGACGTGTACGTCGACGCGCAGGTGTCCAATTTGCGTGATAATTGCGATATTTTAAACCATAGAGCCGAATGTATCGAAAGTGGCCTATCTCGCACGCGAGGCGATTTGGAACGCATTTACCGAGAAGTTCAAGCGAATATCACCGAAAGAGATGAAGCAAGTACCGCTAGAATGCGCCGAATGGCTGAAATGTGGGGTACTTGCCACACTGGTTTGATAAATAGAATTGGCGACCAAATTAACAATGAAGGCCTACGTGTAACACAGACAATGGATGCGGTCACGGAATTAGCAAATGAGATACGTGTCGAAAGAGAAGCTCGCCAAAGAGATGCTGGTTTAATCCGTATGTTAAATCAAAGAGTAGTTGATCTTGAGAACGAGCGTCAGGCTGAGGCGTCGCGAGGTGGGAGGCCACGCTCACAAGCTCAAGAAAGCTCAAATATACCCCAAAGTGACCCAGTGCCACCGGATGGTCGTAGATTCGGATTCGACAACCATTTTCAGTGGCAGGACGTACCGGAAAGATGGCAGCAAGGACCTGCTTTTAGACCACCTCAGGGTTTAAGTCAAGATGTACGATTTGATAGACCTGCAAGCAGAGGCGCGTCACTCGGACGCATGAATAACATTCAAGAGAGACCTCAAGTGCAAGTGCAAAATCAGAGGAGCGAAGCTGAATTGCTTAGAGCTGCTGAGTGTGCTGAATTGGGCTTGAGAATCGCGTACGAGCCTCTGAACGATAATATCAATTATGGTGCAGGAAATAGCGTGGCTAAACTGAACACGTTGCAAATATTGAAAGTAACGTATACGACCGAGAACGAGTACGAGCCGCACCTTTTTGTACGTCAATTTGAAAGTGCGATGAAAAGCATGTTTGCAACTGAAGAAATTTACATAAGTATGTTCAAACAGTTGGTTGAACATCCTGCGGCGCAAACATGGAATGCAAACACCAGCACGCAGACATCGTACACAGCCCTGAGACAGTCGTTTTTGCAGACTATGTGGAACGAGCAGCGCCAAGAGAATGCCTTAAATCATGTCAGAACATTGACACTTCCGAACACGTCATCAACGGACATGGCTAATACAGCGTTGCGCTGGTTAAGAGTGGTCTCGAACGTACAAATTAACGAGTGGCAGATGATAAACGCGATATATCCGAGACTTGATAGGTTATTGAGAGTAAGAGTGTCAACTGAGGAGCGCAACGATATTGTGCTGTTTGCGAGACGCTTGCTGGAAATGACCAAAAACGAGGAGTTTTTGGATAATGCGCAAAACCAGAGTCAGGGTCAGAACCAAACGAGACGTAGGAATCAAGCCAATGACAACTGGCAAAGAAACACCAACAACAACAATGGTGGAAGAGTAACGTTCGAGGATAGGCGCACGAATTCGAATAACAGGCGTGATAATTATAGATCTAATGATCGAAGAGATGATAGAAATAGGTCTGACACCCGAGACACTCGTGATACGCGCAACAATCGCGACAATCGAGACAATCGCAATACCAACCGCGACCGAGATACGCGCAATCGTGATGATAGAGACACCCGCAATCGTGACACCAGAGATACGCGCAATCGTGACGATAGAGATGCGCGAGATTCGAGAGACAATCGCGATAAAAGAGGAGATTCGCGCAAACGTGACACTGATGCGAATAAGAGCGGCGCTAACAAAGGCGATAATGATCAGAGACGCGATCGTGATCGTAGGGCTAGAGATGGCGGTACAACCAACGAAGCTGAAGGGGATTATAGAGATATAGATCCTGGGGAATCGTTGGAATCAGAGGAAGAAGGGTCGGTAAGGTCTGATACGTCGTCTTTAAACGACGACCAGACGCAGGCTTAACAAAACAAGCCACAGCCCCCACGCCCGAGCCAGATCTCCCCTATGAGCAATATGACTTAGTTGGCGACGCTTTCGCTCAAATTTTAAGTAGAATTATCGAGTCAAAAGCTAAAGAGAACGGTAGCGGAGATGATGCCAAAAAAGAAGGCAAAAAAGACGTTGAAAAAATCGCAAAGAAGTGCTCCATGGCAACCATTAGGGAACATGTTAGAAAAAGAGAATTTGAAAAAAAGAAAGTCATTCTCTCTCTTGGCACATACGAGTTGAACTATGGCAATATTCGAGATAGCCATATGAGACGCCTCCTACGTGAAATAGTTGGCACGTTAAAAGAGAAAGGTGTCGAAGACATTAAAATTTTGTTTCCAATGATTTTTCCAGCTGGAAAAAACGACCGAGGAGTTACAGCTAAAAGATATTATGCTTGGAGGAGAATTTTTGAAGAAGTCTGTGACAACGAGTCCGTTACTCTGTGGTGGTCGCCAGCAGCAGTATTTATCAGGTTGATCAGGTTGGAAGATGGAAGGTTGAGGTTTCAACCTGACAAATCCGGCAAGGTCATTCCAAGAGACAATAGGCTGCAAAAGAAAGCGAGTGGCTACGTGCCAAACGAAGCAGGCGAAAAAGAGTTGCTTTTTGAAATGAAAAAATGCTATAACTATAAGTTTAAACCAAAAAATTCAGCGTTTAATTCGCAAAACTTATGTGTTGAAACGAGTACGAACTTGTCTGCTGAAGTTGTCACCGAGTCGGATGGCGACTATTTAGTCACCACCAAAGAGTCAATTGAAAAAACGAAAGCGAAAATGCCAGAGAGTAGCAGGCCGATAGCTCAAATTATTGAAGACCTAACCAAGATGGAAGTGAAGCTGTCTCCGGATTGGCAGAAAAAAGTCAAAATGGTCTGTAAAGCGTGGAAGAACAAGCAAGGTCAGCCAATGGAAGAAACCTCAAGCGATGAAGAAACAACGAAATCGAGCGATGGGGCACCAGCCAATCATCATGAAGTCGCAGTCAATCAGGCAGCTGCAGATCAGAGTAGCACACCAGAGAGTGACGTCATTGATGAGAAGCGGACCGATCCAAACACTGTTGAACCGTTAGTGAGAAGCCAGATAGAGAATTTTGATCAGGCCAAGACCTGTGTGGTACCCCTGCGGTTCGCGGATTTAACCTTATTTACTCAGTTAGATTCTGGTGCTACACCTAATATCATGTCAGAAACTTGTGCCAATAATCTAATAAATAATTATAAAGAGAAAATTGAATTTATTTATTTAAAACGAGTACTTCAGTGTAGATTGGCTAACAACCAAGTGGTAAGAACGTGGAAAAAGGCAATAGTAGTGCCATTGAAATTTGGCAAGCATAAGATCAAAGTGCCATTTTTTGTGATGCCTGGTGACAACAAATTGCTACTGATTGGCACGAAATCGATCGAGAAGCTAGACATAAAAACAGACGTAAAGAAAGGTACTGCTACGTGTAGGCCACCTGGCACTCACAGAGCTGAAGAGGTTGTATTTGCAAAGAGAAGCGAATATCGGGTTGAAGACATGTATACCAACCAAATACAACTTGAAGAAGAGTACCAAAAAGAGACAGTAGAAATAGTTTCACGAGCTGATTTACATAGTTTTTTTAGAAAGGATGGAAGGCCTAAAGACGATGGGCCTGAAATCTTTGAAAGAAACCTGAGAAGGTACCTAGGTGAAGCAGTTCGTGAAGGAAGGATTACGAAAGCCGAGTCTGAGGAGGCACTCGAGGAGCTGCTCAAATTCAGAGATGTGTTTAGTAGATTTCCGGGTAAATACAAAGGAGCTATGGTGAAATTGAAGTTTGTTGACCCTAACAAAATTCCGAACTTCGTAGGGCCTAAATACAATCCGTCAAACAAACAACTTGACAAAATTAGACGTGCTTTGGCTGACATGGTTGAGCAAGAGGTAGCAGAGCCGTCTGACACGACTTACATAAATCCATTAGTGCCCAACGAGAAAAAAGACGGAAGCGTAAGACTGTGTTTAAATCCAGTAGAGTTGAACCCGATATTACAAACTAATTACAACGAGGCGGGCCTCTTAGATAGAATAATTACCTCAGATGGAGAAGCCCGTTTCTTCACAACGTTAGATTTCACGACAGCCTTTTGGCAGTTGGTACTGGATCCAGAGTCGCGCAAGTATACTGGTTTCAAGGTCGATGGTAGAGTCTACCAAATGATAAGACTCCCATATGGCTTGAAAATTTCATCTGCGGAATTTGTAAAAGTAATTAATGAAGTAATACCGGATATGCCTGGAGTTACGAAATACGTGGATGATTTGTTGCTAAGGTCACTCACCTTCTCAGAGATGCTGAGGCTGTTGAAAAAAGTACTTGAGTTGTTGCGTGAGCATGGGCTCAAACTTAACCCGAACAAGTGTAAATTCTTTGCCAGTTCCACCGACCATCTTGGCTTCAATATCTCAACTAGAAGCATAAAAAAACAGAGTAAGAAAATTGAAGGTTATTTAGAGTATATACAAAAGAAGACGTTAAAGAGAACTGGTAAAGTTAAATTAGGTAACGTAAGAGATGTTTTAACCTTAATAGGGTTAACTGGTATCTATAGTCGCTTCATCCCTAATTATCAAGATATTGTGAAGCCACTCTATGATTTAACTCGGAAAGGTGTGCCATTTGTATGGGGCACCGCTCAAGAGGAAGCAGTAGAGAAGCTCACAGTGGAATTTACGAAAGAGTTTGAGCTTATGTCACCAGTTGACGGAGAAGATTTATACCTAGATACAGTGTCTACTGAGCATTCGCTCAATGGCGTCTTATACCAAAACATCAAAGGTGAAGACAAAGTAGTAATGTTCGTGAGTAGCGCGTTTAAACAACATCAGCAAAATTATACGTTAATTGAGCGCGAAATGTTCGCTTTGGTAAGAGTAATAAATAAGCTCCAGCTTTGGCTCCATGGTAGGCGGATACACGTGAGAGGTGACCTCCAGTCAGTCGTGCACAAGTTTACAACTCTGGCTAAGGTGCATAGAAAAGCGGCTGGCTGGATCACAGAGTTGAATTGTTACGACCTCGTGTATGATTTGAAACATAAAGTAAGAGGTCAATGGTACGGAATTCAGGCGCCTGAGTTGACAGTTTACGATACAAATTGGACAAACATGGTGCCATTAGATGTGTCATTTGTAGAATTGGTAAAAGATGAAGTCTTGGATCACCTGAGACGCTTGGACATCTTCCAGAGTCGTGATAGGATGTGTACCAAAATAGTGCGCAAACTGAACGCCTCAGAGCTTGATATGACTGCAAAACAGTTAGAATCAAAGAGAAGAATGCAAGCTAAATATGCAGTGATCAAAGAGAAAGACAAAGAATTGCTATTCAGAAAATTCAAAGATGGCTCAAGAATTCCAGTGATGCCTGACGAGTTGTTCAGGGATACCATTTTTTACTTGCACGAGATGTATGGCCATATTGGAGCGCATAAACTAGAAGCGGTCTTTAAACGATTATATTATTCACCAAATATTGTGAAAACTACACGAATTATTACGAGCGAGTGCACCACTTGTAGAAAGACCAAAGGTTATAGCGAGAAGAAGCGCTTGCAATTTTCACAAATAGAAGCGTTTAATATAGCGGATGTCATTTCTGCGGACCTGTGTGGACCAATAGCGAACGAGTACGGAGAGCCCAAGTATATGTTTGTCGCAAAGTGCGTATTTACGTCGAAAGTGTGGATTATTCCACTGGAGTCAATTCCAGCTGAGACAGTAGTGCACGCGATGGAAACTGTGCTAAATGATATAGAGAAGCTGGGCCACAAAGTTCGCAAAGTAATTACAGACAATGGCAGCCAATTTAGGAGTGAGGCGTGGAACGAGATGCTCACCGCAAATGGTATAAAAATAGGCCATACTACAACTTACAACCCTCAGTCTTCTCTGGTTGAGCGCACAATGCGCATAATTGGAGATAGGCTGAGAGCAAAGTTGAACGATGAGCCCGAGAATGACGAGTATACTCACCACGGTTGGCACGTGCATGTTAAGAAAATAGAGTCTGAAATAAACAATACCCCTACTGAATTTGGCATAAAACCGAATGAGGTATGGGGCATCGAAGATGAGTTTTCTGCCAACATGCCAACCAAATTGGCTAAGTTAAATTCTAAGTACCTGCTCAAGAAGCTGCAGCAGGACCAAATCGAGAAAAATCCTAAATCTGTGACTACCGAGACGCTCATGGAAAAGCCTATGGAGCTCTCAAACCTGATACGTGACGAAGATGGTTATTACTGGGCAGCCGTTGATGGAGCTTGCTCAAACAACGGTTCCAGTGATGCCATAGCAGGTATAGGGGTGGCTTGGACTCCTACTGGAGAATTTAATATATCCGAAAGAGTAGACCACCCTAGGTACCGGAATACCAATAATTTGGCCGAGGCGATAGCTCTGTGCAAAGCTATGAAAGTGATGCTCAAACTAGGTGCAAATAGAGGAAAAATATTTTCGGATTCATGCTATTTAACAACAGCAATAAATTATAATGTAGAGAAATGGAAGATCAATAACTGGAAGAATGCTAGTAAAAAACCAGTTGTGCACCGAGAAATTTTTCAAGAAATTTTAGAATTGAAAGAAAAGTTTGAGAAGTTTGAGTTAAAGCACACACCTGCGAGAAGCTTTGATCGTAACAACCACGCCGCTGATAAGCTAGCGCGTAAGGCGGTGTATACACAAGAGTTGGTAGACCTGCGAGTTGATGAAATGACCGAGCAGCAGGCGTTAATTTCATTTATTCGAGAAAAGAGAAAGCTACAAAGATCAAGAGATGAAGTAGCATTTTATAAAATTAAGGGAGACCCCATTTGTTACGAGGAGGGGGAATTAGTTATGCTTACGGAACACAGACAGAGCTCATATGATAAAGGAGTCTCGAAAAAATTGTTTCCTAAGCGTTTTGGGCCTTACATGGTCATGAAGCATGTCGGAGATAATGCATACAGAGTAAGAAGCATAGCTAACGAGTCTGATGAGCAAATTGTCAATGCTAGGCAAATGACAACTTATTTGAATTTAGAACAACAAGAGAAGCTCAAAAATGATCCGAAATTAAAGTCAAAGACAGACTCAAGGCCCTTAATTGAAAAAATTAAAGAGAAAGTAACGCCGAAAGAGATAGAAAGGCCAGAAATTGACGAGGAGGTCGAAGAGGAGGTCATTGACCCTAAAATACACGATCAAGTAGCAGAAAGAGCAGCTAGGCTATTGGCTAGAGAATTGCGAAAGAAAGAGCTAGAACAAGCTGAGGAAAAGAGAGGAAAGAAACTGCAAGAATTCCAGAAACTCAAAAAGCATGCGAGACGCAAGTTAGATGATAAAGAAAACGAGAAGATTGCTACGTGCATTAAAAAAGCCGTTGGTTTGACAATAAAGGCTGGAGAAATACTTGCGAACGCGGAAAAGAAAGATAAAGATAGAAAAAGAACGAAAAAGTTGAAGCCAGGTGAAAAAGCACCTGGATCAGACGATCCGGATTATGTACCACCTACAAGCACGAAAAGAAGAAAAAAGAAAACAGTAAATTTTATAGCTCTGGAAAAATTAGAATCTCATCACCGTGTGATGTTCGTAGAGTTGTACATGAATTACGAGGACGTGCTGAAATAAAAAGAGAAAAAGAGTAGCTGGAATTCGAGGTACTGGTTGGTGCCTAAATTTTAATCTGTAAATAATTTTTTTGTATTAGTTTTAAATCTTATTTTATTCAAATTACTCGTAGCAATATTTTAACCTAGTTTTAAAAAACCAAAAAGAGCAAGCCATCGAAAGTAAAAGCAAGTTCTATCCGAGTAGCATACGAGCTGTATGAAGAGAAGTAGTACTAGCGAGTAGGCGGGGGGTAGAATGGGACGAATGCAACGAGAACGAAAACGAGCGGCTCCCCGCAACCTGTAGTTACGAAGCAGAGAGTAGTCTGCACGTTAGCGAGTAGGCGGGGGGTGGTAAAGAGTCGCACGCATCAGCTGATAAAACTAGATCGGTTGAAACGAACCAACGAACGAGAAAAGTAATGCCAAGGACGTTGCAGTTTTGATGTATTATTGATGCGTGCGATGTAATAACGTGAATGTTTGTTGAAAGTTTGCAATAAAGTGCGTAATTGTAAAAGTTGGAATTTTGGTGCTTTCGTGGTGAATTTTGCGCTAATTGGTGACCGTAAAAGCTCACGTACGCGAGTATATATGCGAAATCGGTTAATTTGGTGTAAAAAGTAAAAAATCGGGTAATTTATTTGAGAAGTGAACAGTTTGCTGCATGTTTGTTTCGGTAAGGTCTAACAAAGAAACCTAAAATCAAAATGGCGTAAGTCTATTGAATATGGTTTTTAATTCGCTCGTGTTGTATTTTTCCGTTAGAAAAGTGAATAAAAATTCGAAACGTGTTGATAAGAAGAAAAATTCCAGTAAAAGAGTAGCTCCTCGTGTATTTCGACTGGGTAAGTTTGTTTATCCTCGTGTGCAATTAATTTCATTATGTTACACGATACGTCATGCTTAATTAGTGAAAGGTTATTAATTTAGTGTGGTATTTTTTGCACACAGCCGAAGAAGCTACCGGCTATACGAGAAGCGACGTGGTTGTTTCTCATATTTCAACGAGTTGGAAGAACGATAGTAGTCAAGTTGTGGCATGAAATTTTTTGACGAAGTTTTGTTTCATTACGAAAGGTAAGCGAAATGCAAAGAGTAAATTATCGTATATTTGAACATAGTGCTAATTGGAAGTACGTGTAATTAAAAAGTGAACTACGAGTAGCCTATTGAGATGTTCGTTACCTGTTGCAGCTGATTAGTTGGACGTTCGTGTGTTGAATATTCGTTTGACGAGAATTCTATCGACGCTGAGATTAGGTAAGCTGGATTAGAAGTACCTGCGAGTAGGTTACACGTACCTACAAACAAAGTAAGATAATACGAGAATTAATTACCTGTCGGTTGTTTTACAGTAGCAAGACGTATTGGATCGTGACTGGCAAATTCAAGTAGCTAGAAGTGATCTTCTAATTAGACAGAGGTAATTAGGATAAATAGAGTAGATCACGAGTAAAATACGAAAAATGCATTTGTACTTACCGTTGTGCCGTTGATTTGCCACAGCTATTGACGTAAAATGGATGGCGCGGACGAAAGAGAAGATATACCGAGACGAGCGTTTGTTTGGGATGATAGCAACAGCAGCACTTCCGAAAGGTAAAGATCTTCGATACCTGTAAAATAGAGTAAAAATTAGATTATTCTCGAGTAGCATCGATAATTAACAGAGTACGGTGTAATTGTTATTCAAATTTAGCGAAGAGGAGAAGACTGTAAATTATGTTATTTTTATAATTTTTTGAGAATGTAATTGTTTTTTTTTGTTTTCGTTTGCCAAGAGAAAAGCCAGAGAAGCAGTGGTTTTTTCTATGTTATTTTACAAGTAGATGGATTGATTAAGTTTAATTTTGTATGTTTTTTTTTAGTTTTGTTTAATTGTTTTGTTTGCGAAAGGTATACCAAATAAAGAGTAGTGTACCAAGAAAGTGAACAAGAGTGAATCGATTTTTTGTGTTTATCGTCCAATGTGATATTTGTGTTCCATTTACGTGAATTCTGTGGAATAATTTCTGTGTTAGGCAAACGAGTAGAAAATAAGAGAATTGAATTTTTTTTTTATTTATATTGTTGTATCATCGAAAGAGTAGCCAGAATACGAGGTGAAAAATGTGATATAGAATAAAACTTACGTAACGAGCATTGATGTTTTCATTTCGCGAACCAACGTGTTTGAACCGGCATGGTAATAATGGGTAGCTTTGAACACCAGCGAGATACCTGTAAAAAACAAAAAGAGAAACAAAGTACAAAGTTCTTTTTGGTAAAAGCAGTAAAAGAGAAGTAAAAATATTACATCCCGTGACAGGTAGCAACGAGTAGACTGCATGAATAATACGAGTAGCTGGAGTTAGCGTGCGTGAACTGGTCCAGACGTGTTGAAGGTTCAGCACCTGTGAAAAAACAGAGTGTTAATATTCGGAGGTAGACTATGAGTAGGTGAAAGAGTAGTTACCTGAGTCTGGAAGCAGTGAAGTAACGAGTTGAACTCCAGCGAAAAACCTGGAACAGAGAGAAAGAAAAGAGTTGAATTATTCGAGTAGCTCACCTGAGCAGTTTACAGGGTTCGAGTCAAGAAGGAGTTCCAGAGTTCCAGCCAAGTTCCGGTCCAGACAATGGTATGATGCATAAGATTAGCATAGTGATAAAATTCGATTGTAATATTATTATTAATACAAATGTTTAGATATGTTAATCTTAAGATCGCGAAATTGTACAAAGATTCTGCAAGAGTAGCCAGATAGGGATATAGGGCCATATAACGAGCAGGCCACTTCTGGCATACGAAGCGGGGCAGGAGGAGCCCAAGTACTCTACGAGACGCTGAGTAGGCCTCTTTTAGGCTGCGTATCCAGTCGGGCCCCCGAGCTATACCCAGCCGGGGCATTATGTAGAGGGTACTTGGGACTCCATGTTACCACTCTACAGTGGTAATTTGATGCCCAGGTCGGAGGCTGCACTGAACCAGGTGCAACGCCATCTGGTGGACTGGTTCAGGGAAGCTGACGGCCGAGAGTAAGTTACAGAGTTGCTTCGCAGTTTTCCAATCTTCTTCTAACGAGCAAGATAGAGCTTTTACGCTAGCTTGGAGAACGTTCATGCCTTTAAGCAGAATCTTTCGTTGTTATATGAATGGTAGCAATTGTACATTGTAGAAACATGTACTATAAACCTTGTTCATGTGCTTGAATAAATATTCAGAGTAAATCACTTTGGTCATTTATTGCGTTGTTATATTTATGAGAGTATTTGGTATATGGTAGAACGGAGTTAGGTATTTGATACCGTGAGACTTAGTCGTTAGTAGGCCTCAGAGCCAGATGGTATAAGTAGTCTGAGGACTAACAACGAGTAAGTGTAGGATTTACCATTACATGTTGTCTGGTGACGAGTTTTGGTATGCTCTTTAGATCTAGCTTTGTCCAGTTCAAAAAATTTCGTGCGAGTCCCATGTTTGAAATCAAAATGGCAGCCATTTGTTAGTAGGGATCAATTTTTTTGGCAAGGTTTGCTTTAAAATGTTCTTGAGGAGGTCTCCTTGAGAGAAAAGTTGTGCCAGAGTATCGGAAGGGGGGTGTAATTATTCCTATTGTCACATGCTGGACTACCTATATGTGTTCTGATCTGATTTTGTAACACTTTGTGCAACTTTTGTGATAAAAAGTACCTATTACAAAATGGTTGTGCTCTCATCTCAATTACCAGTTTCCCAAGGTGAGTTTGGAAACTGATGATAGCGTTCTTAGTAGAAATGATGATAGGAGACTTACACAGCGTGAACTACAAAAAAAAAAAAAAAAAAAAAAAAAAAAAAAAAAACTCACAAATCAGCATGAAAGCTTATGAAATTTACATTTGGCGATGAGCGAGATATTCAAATTTTGCGACAAAAAGGTTTTGTTGGGTGATTTGTTGTAAAAATTTAAGAATCCGTAGAAGGATCAAAATTATTTGGATTTTTTGAAAAAGTTGGATACACTGCCAATTAAAATGGGTTAAAATCTCGGCAGAAAATCATAATTCTACGAGTACCTATTTGAACATTTTTGGGGTATTTTAAAGAAGTTTGAGCCTGAAATTCAGCCAATGCTTAAATTTAAGTAGGCTGGGGTTACCTATGATACGAGTAGTTTCTAGAAATTGACGAAATTCGAAGCTACAATTTTTCAATATCATTCGCTCCGATGAACGGAAGCATTTCGAAAAAGTTACTGGCAGTTGTTTTCTTTCATAAGAAATTACTAAGCTATTTTTAAATGTTACAATAATTTTTTTTTGAATTCAATGTTATAATAATCAGACATCTCTTTCTATCAACAAGAAGTGAAACTGAAAAATCAGAATTTTTTAAAAAATTGATGCTAGGTAGATACATATTGTCTAGGGTGAGATTACGTTGATTATTCCGTCAAAAATAGCTTAGTTGAATGTTCTAATTTACGAGACAATTTTTCGACTCCATTTTAATAAAAGTAGTATACCTAGTTATCTATATTCTACTTTATAAATTATTTTAAAAAATCAAGAAATGAAAAATCAGCTCCAAGTTGATATTTAAAAGCGAACTTAGCAACCAATGCAACCGTCAACCAATAAGTAGCATTATGAAAGCAAATGCAAACATTTTCTTGCAATCAGCGAACAGCATAATGGCTTATTTTCTGAAGGTCTTCAATTCCGATTTCCGCACATATGAATCGAAGAGTTCTTACTTAGGCTACTCGTATTTTGCCTGGTTGCATATGGTACCTGATAACTACTTTTAGAAAAGGCTTATCATTTTTCAGAATTGCTTGAAAAATATTTTCGTCGCAATAATTAAACTGCTTTCGAAATTTTAACTCGTTTTGATATGTAGGTCATATGAGACTTTTTCAAAAAATATCTCAAAAATCAAGACCCAATTTTAGGCTTAAAAAAGTGTTCAGAAACACATTTTCGTCGATATATTTGAACTTTTCACGAAATTTCAAACCATTTTGATAGGTCACAAGGTCACTTTTGACTTGAATAATTCTACAACAGTTCATTTTCACTGGAAATTGGAAGAGGTGTGATTTCAAAATTCGACCAAGCCCTATTTGTGCGAGCTGGTTTTCGCGAAATTTGGTTCAATGGACGTTGGATCGAACTCTTTCATTCTACGGATGTGAATTTTTTTCACCCCCCCCCCCCTGGTCAACTGGATGACGACAAATTTTTCGTGAAATTTTATCCAATCTTGATCGGTTGCTTGGCTTTTTTTCGAAATTCCATGAACCAATTTTGGGCTCTGCACATTTTTAAAACCGCTGTAGAAAAATTTTCATCGAAATATTTAGATTTCTCGAAAAATTTTAATTCGTTTTGATGAGTCGTGAGGATCACCTGTGAATAATTCCTCGCGGTTCATTTTTCCTCGATTATGGGTGGGCCAGGAGAGGAGAGAGTGACTTCGGAATTGAGTCATCCCTTATTGTGCAAGCTTTTTTGGTGAATTTTGGTAGGTTTTGTAAATGTTCTTTGAAAAAAAAGTGGGTTGGATTTTGAAAATACATCTAGGTATGTAGTTTCAGATTCGTCATTGCGAAAGTTGTAAAGAAACCAATAAGCAAAAAAGCAATAATGCAAAAACTCTCTTGCGATCATGTTTTCAATGTCTAGTTTTTCTCTATGATTACAATGGCGTAAATATTTGACAACGCGTCCTCCATTTTGTTTCTACAAAACTACATAAAAAGTCAGATTTCATCCTCATGAAAGCATTTGATTTGCTGTTGAACATGATTTTGGTGAACGTCCGTTTTCCCTACGTAATGTGGCTTTTATGACACTATACAATAGGTACATACTTAACTTATACGAAAGTAATAAGTATGCCATTTTAGTGATGAAGTAATATTTCGAAATTGCACATCCTCATCTCAAATACTGATTCTTCAAAAAAAAATTGGAAACTGATGATAGTTTGCATAGCAGAAATCAAGACCAGTTGGTACTCCCTACTCGAGCAAATACCTACAGGCATACCATACTTAAACAAAAAAAAAAACAACAACTCACGCTCAGAATTTCGCTTGATAGCGGATAAAATTAATTTATAGCACGAAGTAGAGGACATGCAAAAATTTCGCGTTTTTCAAAAATCATTTTGAAGTTTTGGTTTTGGTTCAGTTTTACGCTATGGTCGAGGGAACTCTTTACCATCGGAGTTTATTGCTAGGTACTGAAAGAGTGACTATTCCACTAACAAAAACCAATGTTGCCAACTCCCGAATACACCGTATGTATTTCCAAGTTTTTGTTTTCAGAATTCAAGACAAGATACCAGATATACGAGTGTTCTTGGAATGCATTTTTCAATTTTTCAGTCAGTTTTGCCAATTCTATCACAAAAAAAGGAGAAATATTCTCAATGACTTATAGTATGTAGAGTACTCGTGCAATGTACTTTGTAGAGTTGTTGAAAATTGGCAACGATGCCAAAAATTGATATAATTTCATTCCAAAACACCCCCTCCGTTTCAGAAATTATATTTTTTGAAATTTTGGTGTAACGAGTTGCAGATATTCGAGAAGAAAATATTTCCAAAACCCGGATTCGTCCAAAAATGTGTACTTACTTATAAGATTTGAAATTTTTCAAGTGCGTTTTTGAACCCTAGAAGTGGTCTTGGATTTTGAGGTTGGGTAATTCTCTCTGTTTTTCTTTGTTTTCATAAATTTTCTTTCAGTCCACTTCCATCCAAGTGGAGGTATTAAGATTGTATGACTGGAGGCAGTCCAAATAAAAATTCCAAGAATTCGGAAAACTTCAAAAATATTTATATATTTTGTTAACAATTTCATCAACTTTTTAATGGATGCGAATTATTACGATTTCTTAAGAGGATAGGGAAAGTCAGACTAATGGTAATGGGAAATTAAATAGGTAAGCTGGCTGAGAAGAAATGATGATCAATAGAGCTAATAGAAAAAAAAAAACAACTCACGAAACAATTCGTTGCCAATTAAACGTGTTCCAAATTATGGAATCCAAATTGTTTTTTGTTGATTAGGCATATAATACTATGAGAAGGTTGTTTTCATTTTTAGAAATAATATGGACAGAAAACTCTCTAAATGAAAATTTCAGCTACCTACCCAAATTGATTTTTCGATATTTGGAGAATTCTTGAAAATCCAAAATTCACCATTGTCGGCGACCCTTGCTTCAAAAAAGTACAATATTGTTCAGTAACTGCAGATATTCACTCATGTGGATCGAATTTCAACATTTCGAGCCACTTTGAAGCTTTCAGAATGATTTTTGGTTTTTCTCTGAAACTCTTAGAAGGCTCCCGAAAATTAATTCGGGGTGGTAAAAATCTAGTTGTGGCTCAATCTTGACCACTTTAACGAGTTCATTCTGAGAATTTGCAGCAACTACCTGATCGACCCTTCGATCGTTTTCTCCTCTTTGCTATAGGTGCTCGGGTCCCTTTGTGCAGATTTCTCATCCTCAGTCGATTACCTATTCGCGTGTAAATGTCTGATTTTCTAAAAAAAAAAAAGATAGCTTAAGTCGACGTAGAATCTCTTATTACCTATAGGTCTTTTTGGAACGTGTTTCTTTTTCTTCTACAGTAGGTTGGGTAAAATGCAGAGTTATACTGAATTTAATTAAAATTTTACGATATTTTTCTGAACTCAAAATTAAAAATTTAAGGCTCAGTCAATCATTTTTGAAGATGGATAAGTTTAATTGCTTTGTTTCTAGTGAAGATACTATTTACATTTTTTCGAAGGAAAATTGTTGGTGCTCACCGTAAAGCAAAATGCGAAAACTTCTTGCAATCAGCGACTATAACTGATCAAATGCTCTGTTCTGCCGTTTCCATCCGCAAACGGGATGTATGTATCACCATTTTAACACCCTTAGCATGTATAAAATTCACTTCACCGGGTCACACTGGACAACTTTTTTAAAAACTTTTTGATGCGTTTGGGTTGAAAATGCGCCTTATAGTCTCATTCAAAAATTATTTTATGATCGATCAAAATTGGTTAAAAGTTTGCGAGAGATTCAAATACTGTGACGAAAATGTTTTTTGGGCGATTTGGAAAAATTTCAAGTCCAAAGTTGGATCAAAATTATCTGGATTTTTTGAATAAGTTTGATACACTGCTAATTAAAGTGGGTTAAAATCTCGACAGAAAATCATGATTTTTTTATACCTGCGAGTATTTAACTTTTTTTATGGGCTATTTTTCAGAAGTTTGAGCCTGAAATTCAATCAATGCTTGTATTCAAGTATAGGCTGGTTATTGAATCGAACAGTTTCTAAAAATTGACGAAGTTCAAAGCTAGGTACGTGTTAGAAAATACGTTTCTAACTTATGTATCATCGCGATCGCGAAATAACAACACAAACAGGGGCTTAAACGCCTTTATTAAACATCAAAACATCGCGCCACTTGTACACAGAAAACACACACACGAATACGTACATAACATACTGGAGAACTGGTCTCCGTGAACATTCTACACAACGCATATACAGATCGTCGGAGAATATAGGCGTGGCCTACTCCAGTGTAGCCACGATCTAACACTCCCCCTATTCTCCGATGATGTACAATTTAAAAAAAAATTTTGAAAAAGAAAAATTCATAAATCGCACCACACAGAAGCCCCGCCACAGTAAAGCCAAAACACTGTGACTATTTATATTCGCATCACTCTGTTTACATAGAATAAAATTTTGAGACACATCACATAATCTTTTTCTCACCAACAATCATTTCATTTTAGATCAAGTTCATCTTCATTAAGATTGATGTCCAGGTAACTTTCCACATCTAAATCGTGTGTATCTGAAACTTACAACAAAAGCATTAGAATTCAAATAACAGATAGGAGCTCATCTCTTAAAATAGTAAAACGAGGTATAGGTAGCGGTTTTGTGCAGATATCCGCCAACTGCTCTTCTGAAGTCACTTTCTCTACTCTCACCTCTCCAAATTTCACACACTCTCTTACCAGTTGAGCTTCAGTTTCTATCACATGTTTCAATTTCGGCTTACTTGTTACAGTAGTGCATTTCACCGCTGAATCACTATCACAATATGCAACCACTGGATATAAATATCGATTCATCACACCTTTTATAGTGCTTTGCAAACACTTCATCTCACGTAATGCTTCATTTAAAGCACGGAATTCAGCCTCGCAAGTTGAGGTTACACGTCTCTTTCTTTTACGCGCCGCCCAAGAAATCACATCACCAAATAATTTAATAATATATCCTTCAGTTGTTTTCATTGAAGGTTGCACATCACGAAAACTTGCATCGGCATAAACTTCCAACTCATCACATTTTCCTTCGTACCTCAATGAGCAATCTCGAGTTCCTTTTAAATATCTCAACACATGTTTAGCTCTCATCCAATCGTAATTTGTAGGTGCTGACATATGAGTGCTCAACTCATGAACTGCATAAGCAATATCAGGCCTCGTACCATCCGTTAAATATCGTAAAGAACCTATCAATTTACGAAATGGAAATTCTGTTAATTCCAACATTTTTCGACTTTCACTTCCCTCTTCACTCTCTTCTAAAGCTTTCAACTCCTTATTCATCACGCCACGTTCAACCATTGGAGTTTTTACTGATTTACAATTATTCATCTCAAAACGCTCCAAGATCTTATCAACATATTCACGCTGATCTAATGTTATCACCTTATTTTTCTTATCACGTGTTATATTTATACCTAAATATTTCTTCAACTCGCCTAGATCACTGATCTTAAAATTTGAAGACAATTTATCAACAATTTCTTTCATTTTCTCCGCATTGTTGCTGGCCACAATCAAATCATCCACGTAGATAACAATAACAGCAATTATTCCATCCTGATGAAATGTAAATAAACATGGCTCATTCAAAGTATTCTCCAAACCTATCTCTCGGATTTCAGATTCAAGCCTCTCATTCCACTTCTTCGGACTTATCTTCAAACCATAGAGAGACTTCTTCAATTTACAAACATACTCCCCCCGCACATCATCTGACAACACTCCTTCAGGAACCTCCATATAAACTGGCTCATCTAATATACCATAAAGAAAAGCTGTCTTGACATCCAACTGAGTTACCTCAAGATCTAGCTTATTAATAAGAGAGAAAATAGTTCGAATATTCGGTAGTCTTTCCACTGGTGCAAACGTTTCATACAACTCGTAATTATTAGTATCTTCAAACCCACGAACAACTAGCCTTGCCTTATATTTCGTAATACCACCTACACAAATTTTCTTACGAAACACCCATCTATGAGACAATATCTTAGTTCCAGGTTCTAACTCATCTCGCCTTACAATATCCTAAACGTCATTCTCAATCATAGATGATTTTTCCTCCTCAATAGCCTCCAGCCATTCTTTGCCATCTTCTCTAGAAATTGCCTCTGAATAAGTGACAGGGTCATTGTTGATCAAAGCAAACACATCACCTTTATCATCAAACTTAGCTAAGGCAATCAAATTCTGCTGAATCTCCAATTTTCGCGCCTCTGATCTCGTAAATGGTTTATTCAAACTAGTTTGCTTCAATATCTCAAGTTCAGCATTAGCATTTGAAAACCACTCATCATAGTTGATAGTCTCATCGACAGTTGGTATAGCAGACGACTTAATCTCATCACACACATCCTTATAAACTACTGATGGTCTCAGTCTCACATCACGTGTATTAATAATCTCGCCACTTTGAATATCAAGTAGTTTATAGCTGTTTGAAGAATATCCTACTAAGAAATAACGCTTCAGACTATCTTTGTTCTTTGATGATTTTTCCTGACTATAAGTTCGAGTAGAAAACTTCTTAAGATCACTTTTATTCAAGATTTTGCGATAAGCAAGACAACCAAAACGAGAAATATACTTTAGACCACTCTTCTCTCTAGGATCAAATTTATTCAACGGTATTTCAAAATTGATACCCTTATGACATGTTCTATTCAACACATAAGTTGCAGCATCAACAGCTAAATGCCACAGGTTAGCTGGTAATCCTGAATCAATCATAAAACACCTAACAGTATTTTGAAGTTTACGATTCCAGCGCTCAGACTTACCATTCAATTGTTGAGTATCAGGAGGAGATACATCAAGCTCAATCTTTTCTTTTTCACAAATTTCTTTCATCTTACCTTGAGTATATTCCTTTGCTCCATCACACCTCAAATAGCAAACTTTCACATCACTTCCCAATTTGTTCCTTGCTCTCACCAGAAATTTCTCAAAACAAGCAGGAACCTCATCTCTAGTTCTTATTGAGTAGGTACTTGCATATCTTGAAAACTCATCAACAAAAGATACAACATACCTATACTTGTGAGGAAAGGTCATTGGCCTAATTGGTCCCATCACATCAGAATCGATAATTTCTAAAGGCCTAATAGCTAATCTCCTATCATTTTTAAAAGGTAATCGCGTCATCTTTGCAGCAATGCACACCTCACAATCGAGTATAGACTCGTCAAAATTTATATTTTTCAGAGTAAATGGCTCACCACACAGACTTTTTACATATAACTCACCACTTTGAGTAATATCTACGTGAACATATTCGCTCGCACCACGCAATGATACTTGCCTATCTCTTTTATTTTTCAAAATATCACAATCTCGAATAAGATGTTCACTCGCACCACAATCAGCTACAAAAGTAATTTTTGACTTACCTATCTCAGATCTCATTTGTTCCACACCTGCTGCTAGCACTACACCACTTTGACCAGAAGTGCTTATCTCATTTGATGTACTCGTCTCATTTGTTAATCTCACCTCGTGTAGCGCTATAATTCAGGTTTTTAATTACTTTTTGTCTTTTTCACTATCATTTTTATTTTTGGGAGTTTTGTTCTTAATTTTACCTCGAGTGGCTAGGGGACATGAGGAGGAGATGTGCTGAGCGTATTTGTGGCATTTGTCCCTAACTGCAATTATGAAACGATTGCATTTGGCATCGTTTTCAAGAGGTTTACATAACATTTCAAATTTTTGAACGGCTGCCTCAAATCTCAAAATAAATTCTGCCACAGATTCGGAACCTTTATTAAAACGTAGATCCTCAAGTTGTTTTTGCAAAGTCGATGATGTAGAATTTATTTCGGCTTTCCTAAATTCCTTGATTTTAGTCAATGCTTCAAGAGGGTCACGAATATTTACAATTTTATTGTGATAACTAGTATCAATTCGATTAATCAAAATATGCCGAACCTTATTCTTTCTAATCACAATTTCATTCGAAGTATAATTACGATTCGGAATAATATTAGTTTGAATTATATCGAGCAGATCAAGTGCAGACAGTTCACTTGAGAAACTATCATACCACACATCAAAGCGCATATCAGAGGTAAGCTTATAATCAGTTTTTATCGAAATTGTACCTGAGGGATTTCCTTGCAGGGCCCTTAGGATTTCTGTTTGCTGTCGTAAAATAGTAGTTATCAAATCTGGGTCACCACCTTGGTCTTGACCTTGACCTCGACCTCGACCTCTTCCTCGACCTCGACTACTCATCTATAAAAATAGCAAGTACCACTCAATAAGATTATTAAATAATTCTCCTGACTTTCCATGCATCCAATCATGAGCCATGGAACACTCATGTACCCAGATGAACACACAAAAGACAGATCTCATATCATAATTTAAATTTAAAATTCAATTAATAATTTTTCACATCTCAAAACAACAATCAAACAGAACTGTCACCGAAAATATGGCACACTCATTATTTTCAGTTACTGAACTGATTGAAGGTCCTCACATAATTCAAAATTTCATTTTTAAAATTTTCATCAAATAAAATTTCTTCATAAAGAAATATCAAACTCACCTATACCTACTATCTCACAAGTCCATCCCCAAGAATATGGTACTCTCATATTCCCAGCTATTAACTTGCTTGATAGCTCACTTTTCGTTCATGTTACCCACTGAGATTCATTTTCAGCAATATGGAACACTCATATTGAGATCCTGAAACCAGTGTGTAACAATGAACCCACACTCTTATCACATTTTAAGTAGGTAGTACCTAGGTAAACATATATCATTTCTCACCTTGACTGCAATAAACAAATCAGCAAATCACACTCTCGAACTGTACTAGAGTACACACCACAAAGCACAATCAATAGTTCAGTAGTTTTATCAATTTAAAATTGAAAAATAATCTCCAAAGAAAGCACACAAAAGATCGTGAACATACACCACAGTCACAGTCACAATACTAAATGTAAACCTAGTAGGTACTACACTACATACAGGCACTTGAAAGAATAAACCACACCTCTGTGCCTCGCATCTCAACTCGCCACTCTGCAGCTGCAAGATTTCTTTGTGGTAAAAGAAATCTTAGGTATTAAAATTTACTAAGAGCTCGTAATTTTCAAATTCCATACATCATGAAAAATACAGCACACCACAATTGAAAAATACACAGTATTCCAGCTCCAAATACACATACACTTGTCGCATCCCTTTTATCACCGGCCGGTTGACATTTTTTTAAAAACAATAAAAAATAGTTCTGCATCATTAAATCTTATTATTTTAGCCAAGCGGCAGATCTCAAAACATAAGCACTCCTTTAAAATACTCATGTACGAGTATATGACCACTGCATAATATTTAACGTAATAAAATAGGTACCTATACCTATACACACGCATGCAAGTAAAACAAGCAAAGTCGTAAAATGATGCCGCCAAAAGGGAACTCTAAAACACATGCTATTTTTAGAATCTGTCACCCTAACCTGTATCCGCCGCTGCTGCTGCAGACAACAGCGAACGAATACGTAGATCTACTAAAAGCAATCTGATGCAACATATAATACCTATTGGTAAGTAGGTATATACCTATCTAAAATACACACAATATTATACCTATCCGTATGTGGATATGTACCTACCTATCTACCCACCACACACATATACATGTACATGCAAATAACATTAACCTACCTAAGTTGGCCAACTAATATGTACAATAATGCATAATGAAAAGGATACATATTACCCAGATAATATTTTACTTATCTCCTTGATACTTGATCACTTGGCAGGTATCTTGTTCTTCTCCTCGCATCCGAATTCGCGTTCGCGTCATCGTCACCTTGATACCTAATCTCTTGGTAGATAGGTATTTTGTTCTCGGACCTCGGACCTTCGAATTCGCGTCACTGCGGGAATTACCGTTTGAGGGGTTACCCGGCTTCGCCTCCACCATGTTAGAAAATACGTTTCTAACTTATGTATCATCGCGATCGCGAAATAACAACACAAACAGGGGCTTAAACGCCTTTATTAAACATCAAAACATCGCGCCACTTGTACACAGAAAACACACACACGAATACGTACATAACATACTGGAGAACTGGTCTCCGTGAACATTCTACACAACGCATATACAGATCGTCGGAGAATATAGGCGTGGCCTACTCCAGTGTAGCCACGATCTAACAGTACGAGTATTTAAACTTTTTTTTCTAGAAGTTTGAGACTAAAATTCAGTCAATAATTATTCATAAATTCAAGTTGGCTGGTTATGATAACGATTAACTAGTTTCTGAAAATTGACGAAATTCAGCTATAATAATTTGCTCGAATTTCTTTACACAGGTCTTCAACGGTCGTGGTTTTTAGAGTTATTGCACGAAGCTCGAAAAAACTCTAATGTTATTGCTTTTTTTTTCATAATCGTCAACACGTTTAGCCAATCAGCTAGTAGTATTTTCAAAGATCCAGTGAAGATAAGCAATAATATTTAGGCGCCAAATTCAAAAAAGTTACCGGCAGTTGTTTTCTCGTCAATGATAATTTGAAATTTTTCAGGAATTTTTAAAAAAAATTGATGCTACATGTCTAAGGTGAGATTAAGTTGATTATTCCATCAAAAGTTGTTTAGTTGAATGTTGTAATTTACGATACATTTTTCCGACTTCATTTTGATAAAAGTGGTAGTAGGTATATTTATATTCTACTTTATAAATTATGAAAAAGGTCAAGAAAGGAGAAATCAGCTTCAAGTTGATTATTTAAAAGCAAACTTAGCAATCAACGCATCAACCAATAAGTAATATGATGAAACAAATGCAAAAACTATCTTGCAATCAGCGTCCACGCATCTTCCAGGTACTTATATCTCGATATAAATAGGTGTACTTCTACTTATGAATCGAAGAGTTCTTACTTAGGCTACCAACTCGTATTTTGCCTGTTTGCGTACTGAATAATTTTTCAGAAATGCCGAAAATCATGACCCAATTTTGGTCTCATAAATCTTTAAAATTGCTTGAAAAATACTTTTCGTCGCAATATTTGAACAGCTTTCAAAATTTTTACACGTTTTGATAGGTCATTATGAGATTGAAAAAAAAATAATAATAATAATCATGACCCCATTTTAAGCTTGAAAAAGTGTCCAGAAAAACATTTTTACTGTCGATATATTCGAACTTTTCGTGAATTTCAACCCATTTTGATCGGTCATAAGGTCACTTTTGATTTGAATAATTTTTACAGTTCATTTTTACTTGAAATTGGAAGAGGTGTGATTTCAAAATTCGACCAGGCCCTATTATGCGAGCTGTTTTTCGCAAACTTTGGTTCAATGGACGTGGAACGACCTTTCCTTCATGCTACGGATATGAATTTTTCGCCCCCACTCCCCGACTTGATGACGAAAAATTTCCCGTGAAATTTTATACAATCTGATCTGTTGCTTGGCTTCTTTTTCCGAATTCCATGAACCAATTTTGAGCTCAACACATTTTTAAAACCGTTGTAGAAAAATTTTCATCGAAATATTTGGATTTCTTACAAAATTTTAATTCATTTTGATGAGTCGTGAGGTTACCTATTCATTTTCCCTCGATTATAGGGGGTGGAAGAGGGAGGTTGACCTCGAAATTGAACCTGGTCTTATGGTACAAGCTGTTTTTCGCGAACTTTGGTTCGATGGGTTTTGTAAAATATTCTTTTACAAAAAATTGGTAGTTTTGATTTTGAGAATAGTTTTAGGTTCGTTAACGTGAAAGTTGTGAAGAAACTAATAAGGAAAAAAGCAAAATGCAAAATCTCTCTTGCGATCATATTTTCTTTGTGTACTTACCTTTTTCCATGTTGCTTTATGATGACTTGATTTGTTTCTTTAACTAGAAAGTCAAATTTCATCCTCTCGAAAGCATTCCTGCTGAACGTGGTTTTGATGAACGTTCTTTTTCCCTACGTAATGTGGCTTTAATGACACTGACACTATATAATATTATTATATTAACATGTGCCATTTTAGTGATGAAGTAATATTTCGAAATCACACATCCTCATCTCAAATACTGATTCTACACAAAAACAATTTGGAAACTGATGATAGTTTGCATAGCAGAAATCATGACCAGTTGGATCATCAATATGCCCTCAGATCGCTGATAGGGTACATGATTCAAGTTTTATATAAGATTTTAGGATTTCATCAATTTGAAATGGTCTTTAAATGTTCAGTAGGTGTACCTGATATAATTTAGTGGAAATTTTTTTTTCGTGACCTCTTCCCCTCCTTTAAAATTACAATACTAACTTGGCAAATGTTCGTTTTGATTCCATGATCGCAATTTTGTCGTTTTTTTTGTCAGAAAACAATGAAAAAAAAAATTTCAAATACGTTTTCGTCAACTTTTGAAAAAGTGATCAAAATTTCTTCAGACACATTTCAAATAAAAAATAAACCATTTCTGATTATATTTCAATCATTTTTTTTTTTTTAATACGTTTTCGTTAATTTTTCAACAATCTTAATTAATCTAGAAGCGTTCAAAAATTTTTCAAACACATTTCAAATAAAATATAAACCATTTCTGATTATATCTCAATAGAAAAATTTTTTAAAATACGTTTTCGTCAATTTTCGAACAATCTTAAGTCTAAAAGCGCTTAAAAATTTCGTCAAACACAAAATAAACCATTTCTGATTATAATCAATTGAAAAAAAATAATTAAAAATACGTTTTTGTCAATTTTTCAACAATCTTAAATCTATTAAATCGTTCAAAATTTCTTCAAACACATTTCAAATAAAAAATAAACCATTTCTGATTATATTTCAATCATTTTTTAAAAAAAATACGTTTTCGTCAATTTTTCAACAATCTTAAATCTAGAAGCGTTCAAAATTTCTTCAAACACATTTCAAATAAAAAATAAACCATTTCTGATTATATTTCAATCATTTTTTTAAAAAAATACGTTTTCGTCAATTTTTCAACAATCTTAAATCTAGAAGCGTTCAAAATTTCTTCAAACACATTTCAAATAAAAAATAAACCATTTCTGATTATATCTCAATAAAAAAACATTTTTAAAATACGTTTTCGTCAATTTTCAAACAATCTTAAGTCTAAAGAAATGGTTTATTTTTTATTTGAAATGTGTTTGAAAAAATTTTGAACGCTTCTAGATTAATTAAGATTGTTGAAAAATTGACGGAACGACAAAATTGCGATCATGGAATCAAAACGAACATTTGCCAAGTTAGTATTGTAATTTTAAAGGAGGGGAAGAGGTCACGAAAAAAAAATGTCCACTAAATTATATCAGGTACACCTACTGAACATTTAAAGACCATTTCAAATTGATGAAATCCTAAAATCTTATATAAAACTTGAATCATGTACCCTATCAGCGATCTGAGGGCATATTGATGATTCTAAATTTCACCCCTCGACTACATATACAACTTACTACATCGATATATCCCTTTATAAAACACCATTTGGGCATAAATTCGCGGAAACGTGTTTGTGACACCTTAAAATCAGCAATTCTCATACTTTCAACGAAAAGTTGCCGACGTAAGCAACCACCGAAAAAAAAATGAACTCCACAGGGAGATAAACTCTACAAATTGAGTGCTAAGGCTAAATTTTAAAAATCGATTTTGGAGCTTTAAACCTGAAAAACGTGAATTTTTAGCCAAAATGGCCCCACTTTGAGGCCACGTGGATCAGCCCCATGGTGCCGCGGGGGGCTAAAAAATTTTTTGGGGTGGTTTCAACTCAAAAGGAACCACATATGTGAATTTCAGAAAATTCCGAGACCTACGTTTTTTTTCGACCCGCCCTAATGTACATAGGTACATACTACCATACTTATCCAAAAAAAAAAAAAAAAAAAAAAACAACTGACCAACTGACCAACTCACGTTCAGAATTTCGGTTGATAGCGGGGAAAATTAACTGCAGTGATCAATTGATAATACGAATAAAGGGACATACTTACAAAAATTTTGCGTTTTTCAAAAACCGTTTTGAAGTTTTGGTTCAATTTTACGCTATGATCGAGGGAACTCTTTACTTACCATCGGAGTGTAAATTGCTACTGAAAGAGTGATTATTCCACTAACGAAAACCAATGTTACCAACTCCCGAACACACAGTATGTATTTTCAATTTTTCAATCAGTTTTGCCAATTCTACCAAAAAAAAAAAAAACGAGAAATTATTTTTAAAGACTTATAAGGTAGGTACTCGTGTAATGCATTTTGTAGAGTTGTTGAAAATTGGCAACAATTCCAAAAATTGATATCATCGCATTCTAAAACATCCCCTCGGTTTCAGAAATGATATCTTTTGGTATTTTGGTGTAACGAGTTGCAGATATTCGAGAAGAAAATATTTCCAAAACGTGGATTCATCCAAAAAATATGTAGGCTACTTGAAAGATTTCAAATTTTTCAAGTGTGCTTTAGAACCCTAGAAGTGGTCTTGGATTTTGAAGTTGGGTAATTCTCTCTGATTTTCTTTGTTTTGATGCATTTTATTCCAGTCGACTTCTGTCCAAGTGGAGGTATTGAGATTATGACTGATCGAAGGGAGTCCAAAATGAAAATTCCAAGAATTTGGAATATTTCAAAAATCCCTGGCATCAAAATTAGATAACAACTTTACCATTCAACTGGAATCTCAATTTTTACTTGCCGAAACTGCCATAAAGTGTTGCTGCTAAATGGGGTTAATGGTCATTGATTATATGGACGTTATAATCAGATCGGCATATGACAATAAGAGTAAATGCACCCCCTCCTCTTCGCTCCACTGGGACAACTTTTTTCTGAAAAGGGATCACTTAAGGAACATTTCAAAGCAAATTTTCCTACAAAATTGGCCCCTATCAACAAAAGGTGGCGTCCATTCAGATTGACAGGTCAGCCAAAATCGCAGGTATTGCTTTCCAACATAGGACTCGCACAGCATTTTTCGAACTGGACAAGGCTAGATCGAAAGACCACGCAAAAATTTATCGCCAGACAAAATTTCAAGTGCTGAAGTGCATTTTTAAATTTTGGGTGAATTTTTTAAAATCAAATTTGGGCCAAAAATGAGAGGAAAAAATCAAAATTTTACCAAATTGACCTATAAAGCTGAAATTTTGGATATGCCCTATTTTCGACCTGCCAAATTTACTGGAAACGGTTTCAAACCGTTTTGAGTAGTGCTGCAGCCTACAGCAGATTTTTTAAACTTACATTTTCCGCAAAATTGTATCAAATGAAGTTGGAAATCCAAAATTTTAAAAAATTCCACAAAATCTGTCCGAATTAACTTCAGCAGGTATACTACGTAGAGTAAATTCCGATTTTTCAACTCCACTTGATAGAATTTTGTAGAAATTTTAAAATTAAAAATTCACTGGAGGCTCCAGTAATTTCCAAAAAGTTGCTGGAGGATTCAGAATGACTTGAAATCAATCTGCTGTCGACTTCATAGCGTGCTTAAGTTGGAGTGCAGCGTGAATTTTGGATTTCCAAATTTATTTGATAAGATTTAGTTGAAATTTCAAGTTTTAACATTTTTTTGGAGGCTCCAGAACTGCTCTGAACGGCTTGAGAACCCATTCCCATTCGATTTGGCGGGTCGAAAATGGGGCATATCCTTAATTTCAGCTTTCTAGGTCAATTCGGTAAAATTTTAATTATTTTCTCATTTTTGGGGTAAATTTGATTTTGAAAAATTCACCAAAAATCGAAAAATGCTTTCAGCACTTGAAATTTTGGCTGGTGTCGAATGCTTTGTCCAGTTCAAAAAATTTCGTGGTAGGCTGAAGTTGGAAATCAAAATGGCCGCGATTTTATTAGTAGGGAGCAGTTTTTTTGGTGAGTTTGCTTTAAAATATTCCTTATTAGGAGGTCTCCCTAAGAGAAAAGTGGTTCCAGCGTATCGGGGGGGGGGGGTGTAATTATTCCTATTTTCATATGTCGGACTATATGTTCTGATCTAATTTTGTGACATTTTGTGCAACTTTTGTGATATTATTTCAAATGCCTGTGTTATCATCTTAATTAGGTACCTGAAATTTCCCAAGGAGAGTTCGGATACTGATGATAGTTATCTTGGCGGAAATGATGTTAGGTAACTTACTCTACATGAACTAAAAAAAAAAAAAAAAAACATCTCACGAAAGTTTTTTTTATTTGAAATAAGCCTGCAAGAAAAGGAGGTGCGACAAAGGTACGTTTTTCAATTTTTTTAGCGAAATCGAAGGGGCTTGGGTGCAATTTTATCAGAACATAACTTAAAGATATTAAAATTTACTATCGATTGATTTTATGATGATTTTCATTGTTTTTTAAGAAAGTTGCGATACTGCTAATTAAAGTGGGTTACAATCTCGGCAGAATTTTTTGAAATTTTGAGCCCGAAATTCAGTCAATTCTTCAAGTAGTAGGTAGGCCAATTCATAATACGAGTAGTTTCTAAAAATTCCTCAAACTCGAAGCCACGAGTACAATATTTTTAAGAAATGTTAAAAAAAGGGGGTCGATTAAAATTTCTGACTTTCTTACGAAACCTCTCCCCACCTTGATGAATACTTTCTCGTGAAATTTTATGCAATCTTCATCGGTTGCTTGGCTTTTTTTTCGAAATTCCATGTACTCGTGAACTAATTTTGTGCTCAACACTTTTTTAAACTGCTGCAAGACAATTTTCTTCGAAATAATTAAGTATTTGGATTTCTCACAAAATTTTAATTCATTTTGATGAGTCACGAGGATCACTTTCGAATAATTCCATCGTGGATCATTTTTCCCTCGATTATTGGAGGGGGGAGGGGGAAGTTACTTCGAAATTGAGTCATTCCTTATTCTGCAAGCTTTTTTCGCAAACGTGGGTTCGATGGGTTTTGTAAAATACTACTTGAAAAAAATTGGTGATTCTGATTTAGAAAATTGTTTCAGGTTTGTAAACGTGAAAGTTGTAAAGAAACTAATAAGCAAAAAGCAAAATATGCAAAAACTCTCTTGCGATGATATCATTTTTTATCCAGTTTTTTTTTTCACATAAATCTTGTGCACGTCATTGAAAATTTTTTATTCAACTATAAAGTTAAATTTCATCCTCTTGAAAGCGTTTACAAAAAAAAAAATTAGAAACTGATGATAGTTTGCGTAGCAGAAATCATAACCAGTTGGTACTCCCTACTTGGGCTAATCCCTACAGTACATACCATACTTAAACAAAATGAAAAATAACTCACCCTCAGAATTCTACATTTTCTGATATTTTTGTGTAACGAGTTATACACATAGATATTTGAGAAGAAAATATTTCCAAAACACGGACTCAACCAAAAATGTAGGCTACCTATAGGTACTTGAAAGATTTGAAATTTTTCAAGTGTGCTTTAGAACCTCAGAAGTGGTCTGGATTTTGAGGTTGGGTAATTCTCTCTGATTTTCTTTGTTTTAATGAATTTTCTTTCAGTCCACCTCTGTCCAAGTGGAGGTATTGAGATTATGACTGAAGAGAGTCCAAATAAAAATTCCAAGAATTCGGAAAATTTCAAAAATATTTATATAATATATTTTTATTTCATCAACTTTTTAATGGATGTGAATTATTACAATTTTGTAGGAGGATGGGGAAAGACAGACTAATGTGGGAAACTGAATAAGCTGGCTTAGAAGAAATTATGATCAAAAGAGCTAATAGAAAAAAAAAACAACTCACGGAATCAGAATAATTTAACTGTTCTTTGAATTTACATTGTTTCTAAATATGTGCCTAATGGATTGACTATTTTTTTTTTTTTTTACTTAAGCACTTATTACGAGTACTATGAGAAGGTTGTTTTCATCCCTCTAAATCAAAATCGCAGATAAGTATCTACCCAAATTGATTTTTCGATTTTTGGAGAATTTTCGAAAACCCAAAATTCATCATTTTCGGCGACCCTTGCTTAAAAAAATACAATTGTTCAGTAACTGCAGATATTAACTCATGTAGATCGAATTTCATCATTCTGAGCCACTTTGAAGCTTTCAGAATGATTTCTGGTTTCTCTATGAAATTCTTAGAAGGCCCCCGAAAAATAATTTGGATTGGTAAAAATCTAGTTGTGGCTCAATCTCGACCACTTTAACGAGTTCATTCTGAGCATTTGCAGCAACTACCGGTCGACCTTTCGATCGTTTTCTCCCCCTTTGCTATAGGTGCTTCGGTCCCTTTGTGCAGATTTCTTATCCTTACTCGATTATTCGCGTCTAAATGCCTGATTTTCTAAAAAGCGATAACCTAGGTCGACGTAGAATCTCTTATTATAAGTCTTTTTGGAACTTGTCCTTTTCTTCTACAGCAGGTTGAATAAAGAGTAGAGAGGAAAAACCACGATTTTTTCAAAAATTCTTTCTCGATGAGGATTTAAATTCCGTCAACAGTAAGTTTTCATACTGAATCTACGATATTTTTCTGAACTGAAAATCAAAGATATAGGGCACAGTCAATTATTGATCATGGAAAAGTTTGATTGCTTTGTTTCTAGTGAAGATACCTACATTTTTTTGAAGGAAAATAGTTGGTGTCTACATAAAGCAAAATGCGAAAACTTCTTGCAATCAGCTGTACTATAATATAACTTATCAACTGCTCAATCTTCCGTTGCCGTCTACAAACGGGTGTATTACCACTTTAACATTCTAAGCATGTGATAAAATTCACTTCATCGCATTTTTAGTGTCCTTTTTTTCAACAATTTTATCCAAAAGTCCTTTTTTTTTCCTAAATAACGTTTTCAAATTTTTAATTTTTTCCCTTTTTCCGGAATTTTGAACTTGTAGAAAAGGGCTCATTTGTTGACTTTTTTAGAACTTGAATCACACATTTTTGTGAGCTTCTGCCTTCGCTTCGCTCGGGCTATTTGCTCTTCTTTTACCAAATAAGTAAGTGACTTATTGTTCAAATTCAAGAAATGTTCAAGTTTGAAACAAAAAAATAAACTCCTCCTTCTTTACATATTATGTTTTCTACTTCTCAGCAAAACATGAAATTTTGAAAACTTTTAGCCTTGCTTCACTCGGGTTTGTTTGCTTTTCTTTTTCAAGTTTGAATTTTTTTCTTTTTTTTTGTTTTGAATTGAGGTGTTGAATCATCATTCAAATTTTAAAATTTTGAAGCAAAACATTATTAATTCATCACACAAACAAACTTTGTTTTTGTACCTCTCGAAATGCTGATTTTCGAGAGCTTTTTCCCTCACTTCGCTCGGGCCTGTTTACTTTTCTTTTTTATTTTGAATATCATTCGAGTATCATCGTTTTTATGCCTCTCGGAACATAAATTTCCAAAAGCTTTTGCCATCACATTGCTCGTGCTCGTTTGCTTTTCTTTTTTCATTTTCAATTTTTCAAAAAAAAAATCGTTATTCGAATTTTAAAATTTTGAAGCAAAATAATATACTCGTACGTAGTAACTCATCACACAAGATACCATAATTTTTTATATCTCTCAAAATACCTTCTAATTTTTGAGAGCTTTCGCCCTCGCTTCGCCAGGGCCAGTTTGTTTCTCTTTTCCTCAATTAATAATACATTCAGAACTTGAAGGAGAAATCTTGCGCACTCCCTCCCCCTCTTAAAAAAATCCCAAATGTTCAAAAACTGTCCTGTTAAAAGTCCTGCCAAAATTCCTTTGGCTAAAAACTTGAATGAAAATTTTGAACCTCCCACCTTCGAAAAATTTTTGTCAACCCCCTCCCCCCTCACCTCAAAAAATTCCATAAATGATCGAAAAATGACGTGCTAAAAGTCCTACTAAAAGTCCTTTTTAAGCCTTTTTTTTTCATTTTGAAATTTTGTTAGACACCCTGTAGTATGATGAATACAAATGCAAAAACTATCTTGCAATCAGCGAATAGCTGTTGGGTATTGGTTTTTAGATGGTCATCGGATGGTTTTTCTGCACAAATGTATGAATCGAAGAGTTCTTACTTAGGCTACTTGTATTTTTGTTGGTTGCGTACCTAAAGCTTTTTCAGAAAAGCCGAAAATCGTGGCCCAATTTTGGGCTCGTAATTCTTTAAAATCGCTTGAAAAATAATTTCGTCGTAATATTTGAACTTCTTTCTAAATTTCAACTCGTTTTGATCGGTTACGTGAGACTTTTTAAGAAAATATCTCTAAAAGCATGGCCCAATTCTCAGGTTTAAAAAAGTGTTGAGAAAAACGTTTTCGTCAATACATTTGAATTTCTCGCGAAATTTCAACCCATTTTGATAAGTCACAAAGTCACTTTTGACTTGAATAATTCTATGTACATACATACAACAGGTCATTTTCACTTGAAATTGGAAGTGGTGTGATTTCAAAATTCGACCAATGCCATATTGTGCGAGCTTTTTATGCTACGGACATGAATTTTTTCACCCCCACCCCGACTTGATGACGACAAATTTCTCGTAAAATTTTATCCAATCTTGATCGGTTGCTTGGCTTTTTTTTTTCGAAATTCCATGAACCAATTTCGGGCTCAACAGATTTTTAAAACCGATGTAGAAAAAATGTCATCGAAATATTTGGATTTCTGGCATACTTTTAATTCATTTTGATGAGTCGTGAGGTTATTACTTTAGAATAATTCCGCAATGGTTCATTTTCCCTCGATTACATGGGGGGGGGGGGGAGGAGTGACTCTGAAATTGAACCATGGCTTATGGTACAAGCATTTTTTGCGAACTTTAGTTCGCTGGGTTTTGTAAAATATTCATTTAAAAAAAAAAAAATTGGTGGGATTTTGAGAATAGTTTTAGGTTTGTTAACGTGAAAGTTGTAAACTACATAATAAGGAAAAAAGCAAAATGCAAAAACTCTCTTGCGATCATATTTTCTTTGTGGAGTTTGTCTTTTAAATTAAAAAGTAGAATAGTAATGTAGATTTTATGACACTAATAGGTATGAGTGTGTCATTTTAGTGATAAAGTTAATATTTCAAAACCGCACATCCTCATCTCAAATAGGTACGGATTTTACAAAAAACAATTTGGAAACTGATGATAGTTTGCATGGCAGAAACCCTGACCAGTTAGTACTCCCTACTTGGGCAAATACTTTGGGGAGAAGGAGGATGTTTTGGACAGGTGGATGTTTTGGACAGTTGCTGGTTTGATGAGTTGGTTTGATTTTTTTTGAATGGGGTTTTCACTATTATGTGGCAATGTCATACCACAACAACTGATATTTCACAACATTTACCGGATACCAACTCGTGTGGTAAAAATATTACTGCGAGGAATTTCGTCAAGAGCCCAAGTAAAATGAAATCTCTGATTCCTTCTTGTCAATAATCACTAATTACCTTTTCGTGAAAAGCTGATACTTTTTTCCCACAGCCAGTTTAAGTAGAAATGGCATAGTGGGGATGTTTTGGACACTGCGATAAATTCGTGTTAATTTGTTATGTTTGGGTATAAGAATGCCTCAGTTTTATCCGACAAATCCAGGAAAGACTTTTAATGATAGATATCATACATACGAGTACCTACATAAACAAAATAAAAAACAACTCATCCAATTTAGCTGTTTTTAAGAATAATTCCATTTGTTATCGCGTGAAAGTAATTCTTCGCGTGAAAATTAATAGGTTTAGGGAAAATTAATAGCACGAAATAAGGGACGAACAAAAATTTCGCGTTTTTCAAAAACCGTTTTGAAGTTTTGGTTCAATTTTACGCCATGATGGAGGGAGCTTTTTACCATCGGAGTTTATTGCCAAGATTGACCCTGAAAGAGTGAGTATTAACGAAAACCAATGTTGCCAACTCCCGAACACACAGTATGTATTTACAATTTTTGATTTTCAGAATTCAAGCCAAGATACCAAATTCGAGTATTTCTCTCGACTCAAGAATAAGAATTAAAATCATGTAATACAAATGTTTTCATTCTCATTAAGATCTTCAATTTTCAATGAAAATCAAATATGAAATAATTTTACCCTCGAAGTGTCCTTGGAATGGGAGGTAGGTATGGGTGCTCCCAAGGAGACGGAATTTTCAAAAAGTCATGTTTTCTTTTTTGTTCCATGTATCCTCTGCCAGCCTGTAAGTACCTATTGATACTCCAGGTGGTTTAAAACTAAAAATCGCTCATTTTTGGGCAAACTGTTGTTTTGGAAATGTTTCTTGTCTCGAATATTTCGGGTTGAATTATGCCAAAAAACATCGAGACGCATTATTTCTGAAACTGAAGGAGTATTTTGGATTGCATCGGTACCAATTTTTCTGTCAGTTTTGCCAATTCTACAAAAAAAATACACTTATAGGTAGATACTTATGTAGGTAGTAGGTACCTAATGCATTTTGTGGAGTTGTTGAAAATTGGCAACAATGCCAAAAATTGATATCATTGTATTCCAAAACAACCCCTCAGTTTCAGAAATTATATCTTTTGATATTTTGGTGTAACGAGTTGCAGATATTCGAGAAGAAAATATTTCCAAAACACGGATTCAACCAAAAATACATACATATGTAGGCTAGGTACTTAAAAGATTTGAAATTTTTCAAGTGCGTTGTAGAACCCTAGAAGTAGTCTTGGATTTTGAGGTTGTGTAATTCTCTCTGATTTTCTTTGTTTCAATGAATTTTCTTTCAGTCCACTTCCGTTCAAGTGGAGGTATTGAGATTATGTGACTGGAGGGAGTCCAAATAAAAATTCCAAGAATTCGGAATATTTCAAAAATATTAATATAATTTTTCAACAATCTCATCAATTTTTTAATAGATGTGAATTATTAAAATTTTGTTGGAGGATGGGGACAGTCAGTCTATTGCGGGAAATTGAAAAAGCTGGCTTAGAAGAAATTATGATGAAAAGAGCTAATGAAAAAAAAAACAACTCACGAATCAGAATTTAACTGTTCTATGAATGTATTCGTTGAATTAGTGTATCTAAGTATGTGCCTAATGGATTGACGATTTTTTTTCAAAGATAATACTCATTGTCATGTCTTTGGTACAAGTATAAAAATCCATCAACCATCTCAATTTCCTCGCCTTCCATCTGGAAGCATCTTTTGTCAGCTACAAACCGATTCCACATAGTCTTGGTCTTCTTTTTATTAATTTTCGGTTCCACTTTTATTTATGTAGATATGCATCCTGCACTTTGTCCAGCATTCCCTGAAGTCTGTCCATATGCTGTGCTATCAAGAGCGGGAAAAACGAAAAAAAAATTCTATAATACGTAGATAAGGTTTACCACCTATGTATGATGAAAGCAAATGCAAAAACTATCTTGCAATCAGCGCGAATTATAGCTGATGGCTTGTTTTCTGTATACGTCTTTTATCTTCTTCAGATAGGCCGCAAATCATGACCCGATTTGGGTCTCATAATTCTTCAAAATTGCTTGAAAAATATTTTCGTCACAATATTTGGACTTTTTTCAAAATTTTAACACGTTTTGATCGGTTACGTGAAACTTTTTCAAAAAATATCTCAAAAATCATAATTTCAATTTTAGGCTCAAAAAAGTGTTCAGAAAAACATTTTCGTTGATTTTGATCTTTTCACGAAATTTCAACCCATTTTGATGGGTCACAAGGTCACTTTTGATCTGAATGATTTCTACAACAGTTCATTTTTACTCAAAATTGGAGTGATTTCAAAATTCGATCAAGCCATATTGAGCGAGCTTTTTTTTCACGAGCTCTGATTCAATGGACGTTGAAACAAACTCCTTTATGTTACTGATATGAATTTTTTCACCCTCACCCCCTTCTAGACTTGATGACGACAAATTTCTAGTAAAATTTTATCCAATTTTGATCGGTTGCTCGGCTTTTTTCCCGAAATTCCAATACTCGTGAACCAATTTTGGGGCTCAACACTTTTTAAAACTGCTGCAGGAAAATTTTCGTCGAAATATTTTGATTTCTCACAAAATTTTAATTTATTTTTATGAGTCACGAAGATCATTTTCGAATAATTCCATCGCGGTTCATTTTTCCTCGATTATATGGGTGAGGTAGGAGAGAAGGGAGTGACTTCGAAATTGAACCATCCCTTATTGTGCAAGCTTTTTTCGCGAACTTTGTTTCAATTTGATGGATTTTGTAAATGTTCTTTGAAAAAAATTTGTGATTTTGAAAATACAGTTTCAGGTTCGTTAACGTGAAAGTTGTAAAAAAATTAATAAACAAGAAAGCAAATGCAAAGACTCTCTTGTGATCATATTATTTTTTATCTAGTTTTTCTCTACATTAATTTTGAGCACAAGGTATCGAAAATTCTTTATTCGACTAGAAAAGTCAAATTTTATCTTCTTGGAAGCATTGCTGCTGAACGTGGTTTTGGTGAACGTTCGTTTTTCTTATGTTGTGTGGCTTTTAGTGATAAATTATTTCAAAATTGCACATCCCTACAAAAAAAAAAAAAAAAAAATGGAAAGTGATGATAGCTTGCATGGAAATCATGGCCAGTTGGTACCTATACTGCCTACTTGGGCAAATATCTACGTACCATACTTCAAACTCTTGAACAAAATAAAAAACAACTCACGCTCAGAATTCTGCTGTTTATAGGAATGCCATCAGGTTGTGACGCGTGAAATTCTTTGGGCGAAAATTAATAAGTAGTAGGGATATGTATTTCCAATTTTTGATTTTCAGGATTCAAGCCAAGATACCAAATACGAGTATTTATTTTCTCTCGGCTCAAAAATAAGAATGAATCGTGTAATACGAATATTTTTAATCTCATTAAGATCTTCAATTTGCGTTGAAAATCAAATGGGAAATAATTTTACCCTTGGAGTGCCCTTGGAAGGGAGATGTAGGTACTCCCAAAGAGACGGAATTCTCAAAAAAATACTTAATGTTTTTTCTTCGTTTTTATGTATCCCCTGCCTACCTTAAACCACCTATAATAGTCTCAATACTGCTGTATTGAGACTAATAGGGGGTTTAAAAATTGTATGTAAATCACCCATTTTTGGGCAAAGTGTTGAGTTTTGGAAACACCTTCTCGAATATTTTAGATTAAATTATGCCGAAACATCAAAAGGTATTATTTATGAAATCGAAAGGAGTATTTTGGAATGCGTCATTTCCAATTTTTCAATCAGTTTTGCCAATTCTACCAAAAAAAAAAAAACGAGAAATATTTTCAAAGACTTATGCATAGTGCATTTTGTAGTGTTGTTGAAAATTGGCAACAATGCCAAAAATTGATATCGCATTCCGAAACATCCTCTCAGTTTCAGAAAAAATATCTTTTGATATTTTGATATAACGCGTTGTAGATCTATTCGAGAAGAAAATATTTCCAAAACACAGATTCATCCAAAAATATACGATTTGAAATATTTTTCAAGTGTTATCTTTGGAGCCCTAAAAGTGGTTTGGATTTTGAGGGTGGGTAATTCTCTCTGCTTTGTTTTCACGAATTTTCTTTCAGTTCACTTCCGTCCAAGTGGAGGTATTGAGATTGAATGGAGAGAGTCCAACTGAAAATTACAAGAATTTGGTATTTTTCAAAAATATAATGTGTTTTTTAAAACTATTTCATCAACTTTTTAATTGATGTGAATTATATGTACTTACAGTTTTGTAGAAGAATAGGGAAAGTCAGACTAATGGGAAATTAGACAAGCTGGATTATAGAAAAATTAATGATCAATAGAGCTAAAAAAAAAAAAAAAAACAACTCATTAAATGTTAGGTACGTGAATTGGTTCTACGTCTTCTTATTGAGATATGTTTTGGAGATGTTCTCAATTCATATATGTAGTACTACATATGTGATTTTTGTGAAGGTTGTTTTCGTTTTTAGAAATCAGAAAATACTCTGAATCGAAATTTCACCTGCCTGCCTGAATTAATTTTTTGATTCTTGGAAGATTTTTAAAAATGCAAATTTCGAAAAAAAATTACAATTTTTCAGTTACCACAGATATCAACTCCTCTGGATCGAATTTCACCATTTTGATCCACTTTGAAGCTTCCTGCATGATTTTTAGTTTCTCTGAAATTCTTAGGAGGCCCCCGAAAATTAATTTGGGTAGGTAAAAATCTAGTTGTGGTTCACTTTCGACCACTTTAACGAGTTCATTCTAAACCGTTGAGCCAACTGCCTGATCGACTCTTCGATCGTGTTTTCCCACTGCTAATAGGTACTCGAGTCCCTTTGTGCAGAGTTTTTTCCTCAGCCGAGCAGTCCATCATTTTCGAGTTAGGTATGTGAACTGTTATCAGTTCCCTGCTTTGATCATGGGAAAGTTGAATTTCTTTGTTTTGAAGACACATCCGTAAAGCGAAATGCGAAACCCTCTTGCAATCAGCGACCATAACTGATCAACTGCTCAGTACCATTTCCATCCTCGAACGTGTGTACCTATCACCATTTTAACTCTCTAAGCATGCGATAAAATTCACTTCACCTCGTAAAATCATCCCATTGATCATCAAACAAATCCAATCGAATTGACCTCGTGTTATAAAAAGAAACCTCATCGCGAACTGGACCGAGAAATTAATCATCAGCTGGCTCTATATCAGTTCAAAATAAAATCAATCCATAAACACGACTAGAACCATGTACTCGTAATGTACGAGTAGGTACATTATATGTTCATATACGTCGTACAAAGCACGAGCATATAGGATCGAATACGTCTTCGATACTATACACGTTCAGAGAGTCGTATAATCGTAATTTGGCCACAAAATAAATGAATCCGTGACGTCTAAAGTTTTATTAGTTGCTTGTAAAAAGACGTTTCGCAGTTTATTTATTCGATATTTACGATAACGAAGCATTAATGTGGTCGAACGTCCAAGTTATAATGTAACTATAGTGTGTTCAACATTACTTCATTACCATCATCCTACACTTATTAAATGTCTAAAATAAAAATAAAAACGAAGAAGAAAAAATTTAATGTTTATGAGAAAAACCACGCTTACAGTACGCATCGCCATCGTGATATGTCGATTTTTAACAGCTCTCTCTCTCTCTCTCTCACTCTATGAATTATCGTCTCGAGTAATGACGTAACTGGACGTTGAAAGAAAAATAAAGTGTTACGTTTAGGAAGCAATTCGTACGTTATACGTGGTTGTTTTTTTTCTTCTCTTTGGGTTTACATTTATTCTGAAATAGTTGAGTTAGCCTATACTTAAAGTTCAATTGGCAGAAATGCTCTAGAAATCGAATTCGGATTAAATTTTCGTACCTCAAAAAATGCTGTTGGTTTTTGAAGATATGGATCTCAAATATCAGAAAGAGGTGACGTATTTTAGATAATCGCAGTCGTGCAATAGAGGAGGGGGAGGGGGACTGAAACGGTGCATTCTTGAAACACTCAAATTTTAAAATACTCTGGCTGAAATTTTTTTTACAGGTTGGTTCAGTTGGACACTGCTCTCACTCCAAATATGTACAGTACCATTACCTACTTCAGCTTGCTTTTTCGGAGTAATTTATGGGCAAATTTGGTCCCAAAAATGGCACACACAGGAGGCGTCATCAAGTCGGACCCCAAAAAATTCATGTCCTTATAGCATGAAGGAGTTCATTTCACGTCAAATGAACCAAAGTTCACGAAAAAAAGCTTACTTAATGGAGTGAAATCGAATTTTAAATGCATGACAAAAATATGTACATACTTTTTAAACATTCTTGAACTACTTTTAGTACAAAATGAAGTCTTGATTTCCAGGGCTTTTGGAAAAAGCATCATGCTGGCGAGCAAAAGAGTTGAAATTTTGAGAGAAAATCAAAAATTCTCATCGAAACATTTTTTGAGAATTTTTAAAAGAATTTTAAGCTCGAAATTGAGGTTTGTTTTTGAGATTTTTAAAATAGATGCCATATTTAACCAGTTGAAATGAGTTGAAATTTTGACAAAAAATCAAAAATTTACACGAAATTTTTCAAAGAATTCGCGAAAATGCTTTTTGAAGAATTTTTTAGTTCAAAATTAAGATTATAGAAAAATTTCTATTACTGAACAAAAAAAACACCTCACCTCAAAAATAAATAATTATTTTTAATTTGACTTTAGGTTTTTCATTCGAATAAACGTGCTTACTAAAGGTGTTTGGATCAATATCGAATAATTCACCAACAGGTAATCCTTCCAGGGCACGTGCTATAGTGATAGGAGCATTCTTATCCGCACAAAATCCATTAAGTTTAAAAAAAGCATCGTGTTGCTCTCCCTAGATTTAAAATTACTACATCCAGCACGAACTTTTTTTTTGGACAGTTCTGGAAAATTTTGAGCCTCAAAATTGGCCACGATTTTAGAAATTTTTGAAAAAGTGACATGGGATTGGGAGGATCACAATTATTTTTGTTGTTTTTTAAATAATTAGGTAAGTATTTTAAATCAGGTGGGTATTTTCGAGTTGGTCTCTATATTTGAAAATATTTTGGTTTACCATGAATTTTTTTCGTTTGTCTGTGTAGTTACCAATGTATTTCGAAAATGTCTCAACTAATTTTTAATGAGATTTCAATGCACGTTGAATGATAATTTCTACTTACTTTGTTACGCTTTGTAAGTAGTTTTGTAAAGAAATGATAAACATTGGTTACCTTCTAGATGATAGGTACCAAATTATAGCTGTATAAATGTTCATTTGTTGAGACTCCTATACCTATGATTCAACTGTTTACCATTTAGTCTAACCACGAATACGAGATATAAAAAGCAATACTCGAAATGAGTAACTCACATGTAACATGTCACATACTTTATTAACATATCACATGAACAATTACGTTATGTATTGCGACGAAAATGTTTTTAAGCAGTTTTGAAATATTTTTAGACCAAAGTTGTATTAAAATTCTAAGAATTTTCGAAAAAGTTGTGATGCTGCGTATCAAAGTGGGTTAAAATTTCGTCACAAAATTAAAAATTTCCGTTCGAATTTTTTTGAGCCGTTTTTAATGAATTTTGAGCGTGAAATTGAGTCAAACTTCCAAGTCATCGTAAACTTATAAAATGCTTCGGCTGAAATTTTCTTACAGAGTGGTTCACTTGGACACTCCTCCCAATCCAAATATATACTTTTACCTACTTCAGCTGGCCTTTTCGGAGTGATTTATGGGCAAATTTGACCCAAAAATTGCACACCGACGAGCGTCTTCTAATCGGACCCCAAACAAATTCATATCCATAGCATGGAGGAGTTAATTTCAGGTTCATTGAACCATAGTTCACGGGAAAAAAGCATGGTTAATGGAGCGAAATCAAATTTTAAATTCACAACCCCCTCCTTGAGTTTAAATATTTCGACAAAAATGTTTTTTGAACATTCTTGAACAATTTTGAGCTCAAAATGGAGTCTTGATTTCCAGGACTTTCGAGGAAAGCGTCATGCAAGCGATCAAAATGAGTTGAAATGACTGACAATCAAAAATTCTCACCGAAACTTTTTCCGAGAATTTTTAGCTTAGAATTGAGGTTCGTTTTGTGAGGTTTTTGAAAAAGACGCCATATGACCCGTTGAAATGAGTCGAAATTTTGACAGAAAATCAAAAATACCCTCGACATTTTTCGAAGAATTTACGAAAATGCTCTTCGATCATTTTTGAAGAATTTTTTAGTCCAAAATTGAGTCTTGATCCTCGGAACTTTAGGAAAAAATTCTAGAAAAATTTCTACATAGGTACTGAAAAAAAAAACACAACTTACCAAAATTATAATACAAATTGTAGTTGCTTCTGTGAACAAGCATTAATTTTCATTCGAATAAATGTGCTTGCCAAAGGTGTTTGGATCAATATCCAATAATTCACCAACAGGTAATTCTTCCAGGGCATGGTGCTTTAGTGATAGGAGCGTTCTTATCCACACAAGATCCATTCAGTTTTTTAAAAAGAAGCATCATTGCTCTCCCTAGATTGTGAATGTGGTTGATGGATTGAAAATGACTATACAAGCACGAACTTTTTTTTGAACAGTCATTATGAATTTTGAGCTTTAAAATTGGTCATGATATTAAAAATTTTTGAAAAAAATGACATCGGATTGGGAGAGTTATAAATTGTTGTTGTGGTTTTTTAATAATTAGGTATTTGAAATTAGGTAGGTAGAGGTACTTTCGAGTTTGTCTCTATATTTGAAAATATTTTGGTTTACCATGAATTTATTCGTTTGTCTGTATACCAATGTATTTCGAAAATGTCTTACTAATTTTGAATGAGATTTCAATGCACTTTGAATGATAATCTCTACTTACTTTGTTACGCCTTGTAAGTAGTTTTAATTATATGGTTTCTTCAGCTGAAAATTTTCAAAAATGTTGAAAAAATTGAAACAGAAATTTTTGAGTTTTCCGAAAAAATGTAACATTTTAATAGGACCCATGTCACTTTTTCAAAAATCTCAAAAATAATGGCATAAGTTTGAGCTTAAACTTTTTCAAAACTGCTCAAACAAAATTTTGATGGGAATTTTCGATTTTCTGCTAAAATTTTAAATTCATTCGATTAGTCACATGCTATCTTTTTTCGAAAATTTCGCGAATTAGTGATGATCCAATTTGGGTTCGGAATTTCACAAAAACTGTTCAAAAAAAGTATTGGAGGCAATTTTTCATTTTTTGTCAGAATTTCCAACTCAATACATTTTTGTAAAAATCCTGAAAATCGTGAATCTATTTTGGGCTCAAAATGTTTCAACTGCTCAAAAACAAGATTTTTGACGAAATATTAGAATTTTCAGCAGAATTTTAACTCTGTTTGTTGAGTCACGAGGATCACTTTTGAATAATTCCATCGCGGTTCATTTTTGCTCGATTATGGGTGGGATAGGAGAGAAAAGAGGGACTTCGAAATTGAGCCATGCCTTTTTTTGAAAATTCCTAAGATCGTGATTCAGTTTTGGGATCAAAATTATTCAAAAGTGCTCAAAAAAAGTACATATAAATCATGAAACTTGGATTGGTTTTTAGTGCTTTTTCAGTCGTTTCGAGTGAACTGAAATTACGAAAGAATGGATTACTCAGAAATGATTTTCCATCTATCAAAATGGTTTGAAATTTTGTGGAAAAATCGAAATATTGCGACAGAAATGTTTTTGAGAAGTTTTGAAATATTTCGAGTCCAAAGTTGGATTAAAATTCTCGTGATTTTCGAAAAAATTGCGATGCTGCGTATCAAAGTGAGTTAAAATTTCTTCTCAAAATTAAAAATTTTAGTCTGAATTTTTTTGAGCCTTTTTAATGAATTTAGAGCGTGAAGTTGAGTCAGTCTCCCGATTTTGTCGTAAAACACTCAACATATAAAATGCTCTAGCTGAAATTTTCTTACAGGGTGGTTCACTTGGACACTCCTCTCACTCAAAATATACCATTATTAGGTATACATCAGCTTACTTTTTCGGAGTCATTTATGGGCAAATTTGTCCCGACAATGGCACACACAGGAGGCATCATCAAGTCGGACCCCAAAAAATTCATATCCTTAGCATGAAAGAGTTCATTTAATGGCCATTGAACCAAAGTTCACGAAAAAAAGCTTACTTAATGGAGGGAAATCGAATTTTAAGTTTACTGTCCATCTCTGGATTTCGAATATTTTGACAAAAATTTTTTTCGAACATTCTTGAAACATTAAGTACAAAATGGTGTCTTGATTTCCAAGATTTATGAGAAAAGCATCATGCTAGCGATCAATAAATGAGTTGAAATTTTGACAGAAAATCAAAAATTCCCACGAAATTTTTCGAAGAATTCACAAAAATACTTTTTGATTATATTTGAAGAATTGTTTTGTTCAAAATTGAGATTATAGAAAAATTTCGACTACTGAAAAAAAGAAACGCCTCATCTCAAATTGTTCGAAGAATTCACGTAAATGCTTTGAGATTATTTTTGAAGAATTTTTTAGTTCGAAATTGAGATTGTAGAAGAATTTCTACTGCTGGAAAAAAAAAAAGACGCCTCACCTCAAAAATGAATCAAGCGCTATCCGATTTCTTGAGGTATCTGAACGTGAAATTGAGTCAGTCTCCCAAGTCGTCGTAAAACACTCAACTTATAAAATGCTCTGGTTGAAATTTTTTTACAGAGTGGTTCACTGGATACGCCTCTCACTCCAAATATACCTTTACCAACTTCAGCTGGCCTTTTCGGAGTGATTTATGGGCAAACTTGGCCCAATAATGGCACACACAAGCGTCATCAAGTCGGACCTCCAAAAAAAATCATATCCATAACATGAGGAGTTCATTTCACGTTCATTGAACCATAGTTCACGGGGAAAAAGCTTAGTTAATGGAGCAAAATCGAATTTTAAATTTACAGCCCCCTCCTTAATTTCAAATATTTCAACAAAAATGCTTTTCGAACATTCTTGAAGATTTAGAGTACAAAATGAAGTCTTTATTTCCAGGACTTATGAGAAAAGCAACATGCTAGCGATCAAAATGAGTTGAAACTTTGACAGAAAATCAATAATTCGCATCAAAACTTTTTTTGAGAATTTTTTAATAATTTTGAGCTCATAATTGAAGTTTGTTTTTTGAGATTTTTGAAAAAGATGCCATGTAAGCTGTTAAAATGAGTTGAAATTTTGACAGAAAATCAAAAATTCCCACGAAATTTTTCGAAGAATTCGCGAAAATGCTTTTGGATCATTTTTAAAGGATTTTTTAGTGCAACATTGAGTCTTGATCTTGGAACTTTGGGGGAAAATTCTAGAAAAATTTCTACTACTTACTGAAAAAAAAAAAAAAAGCAACTTACCAAAATGTAATACAATTTGTAATCGCTTGGGGAATCCTTCCAGGGCACGTGCTTTAGTTATAGGAGCGTTCTTATCCACAAAAATCCATTCAGTTGAAAAAAAAGTATCGTTGATCTTCCTAGACTGCGAATGGGAAATGACTACAAGCACGAACATTTTTTTTGAACACATCTAAGGAATTCTGACCTTCAAAATTGCATGGTCGTGATATCAGAGATTTTTGGAAAAGTCATATGGGATTAGGAGGGTCAGAAGTGTTGTTGTTGTTTTTTTAATGATTAGGTATTTGAAATTAGGTTAGGTAGGTACTTTGGAGTGTGTCTCTATATTTGAAAATAATTATTTTTGTTTACTATACATTTTTGTAGCTTGTCTCTATACCAATGTAGGTATTTCGAAAATGTCTCTCTAATTTTTAATGAGATTTCAATGCACTTTGAATGATAATTTCTACTTACTTTTATTACGTCTTATAGTTTTTCTTCACTGGTTTGAAAATAAAATTCCAACTAAGGTGAAAACTTTCAAAAATGTTGAAGAAATGTTGATAGAAATTCTTGAGTTTTCCCCAAAAATGTAGCATTTTGATAAAACTCGTGTCACTTTTTCAAAAATCTCAAAAATATTGACACGAGTTTTGGCTCAATTTTTTTCAAGACTGCTCAAACGAAATTTTGATGGGAATTTTCGATGTTCTGCTAAAATTTTAAATCAATTTGATTGGTTATACATACATGATATTTTTTCGAAAATTTTGCGAATCGTAATGACCCAATTTGGGCTCGAAATTTTACAAAACTGCTAAAAAAAAGCTTTGACGGCGGTTTTACATTTTTCGTCAGAATTCTTACCTCAATTTTTATAGATCACAGGATACATTTTTGCAAAAATCCTGAAAATCGTGAATCAATTTTGGCTTAAAATGTTTCAAAACTGCTCAAAAACAAAATTTTCGTCGAAATATTAGAATTTTCAGCAGAATTTTAACTCAGTTTGATGAGTCATGAGGATCACTTTTGAACAATTCCATCGTGGTTCATTTTTGCTCGACTATGGGTGGGATAGGATAGAAAAGAGTGACTTCGAAATTGAGCCATACCTTTTTTTGAAAATTCCTAGAATCGTGATCAGTTTTGGGATCAAAATTATTCGAAAGTGCTCAAAAACAGTACATATAAATCATGAAACTTGGATAAGTTCTTAGTGCACTTTCAGTCGTTTCGAGTAAAATGAAAAGACAAAGGAATGGATTATTCTAAAACGATTTTCCATCTATCAAAATACTTTGAAATTTTGTGGAAAACTTCGAATATTGGGACGTTTTGAAATATTTTGAGTTCAAAGTTGTATTGAAATTCTAAGGATTTTCGAAAAAGTTGTGATGCTGCGTATCAAAGTGGGTTAAAATTTCGTCACAAAATTAAAAATTTCCGTCTGACGAATTTTTTTGAGACCTTTTTTAATGAATTTTGAGCGTGAAATTGAGTCAGTCTTCCTAGTCGTTGTAAAACACTCAACTTATAAAATGCTCTGTCTGAAATTTGTTTACAGGGTGGTTCACTGGACACTCCTCTCACTCCAAATATACCATTACCTACTTCAGCTTGCCTTTTCGAAGTGATTTATGGGCAAATTTGGCCCCAAAAATGGCACACACAGGAGACGTCATCAAGTCGGACCCCAAAAAATTCATGTCCTTAGAGCATGAAGGTGTTCATTTGACGTTCATTGAACCAAAGCTCACGAAAAAAAGCTTACCTAATGGACGGAAATCGAATTTTAAGTACACATCTCCTTCTGTTCGAGTTCGAATATTTTGACAAAAATGCTTTTCGAACATTCTTGAAAAATTTTGAATACAAAATGGAGTCTTGATTTCCAGGACTTATGAGAAAAACATCATGCTAGCAATTAAAATGAGTTGAAATTTTGACGAAAAATCAAAAATTCTCATCGAAACTTTTTTTGAGAAGTTTTAATGAATTTTGAGCTCAAAATTGAGGTTTGTTTTTTGAGATTTTCGAAAAAGATGTCATGTAACCTGTTAAAATGATTTAAAAATTTGACAGAAAATCAAAAATTTTCATCACAACTTTTTTTGAATTTTTTTTAAGAATTTTAAGCTCAAAATTAATTTTTGAGATTTTTGAAAAAGATTCCATGTAAGCTGTTGAAATAAGTTTCGAAATTTTTCGAAGAATTCACGAAAATGCTCTTTGAGCAATGAGCACTCTTGAAGAATTTTTTAGTTCAAAATTGAGTCATGATCCTCGGAACTTTAGGAAAAAATTCTAGAAAAATTTCTACTACTGAAGAAAAAACGCAACTTACCAAAATGTAAAACAAATTGTAATTGCTTGGTTATACGAACTTAACGGGCAATTAGTAAACATAATCCCGCACAAGCATTCATTTTAATTCGAATGAACGTGCTTGCCAAAGGTGTTTGGATTTTAATATCGAATAATTCACCAACAGGTAATCCTTCTAGGGCACGGTGCTTTATACTCATAGGAGCCTTCTTATCCCCACAAAATCCATTCAGTTAAAAAAAACCATCGTTGCTCTCCCTAGATTGTGAATGTGGTGGATGGATTGAAAATGACTACATAGCACGAATTTTTTATGAACAGTTTTAAAAATTTTTGACCTTAACAATTTGTCGTGATTTTTGTGATTTTGAAAAAGTGACATGGGAGGGTCACAATTGTTGTTGTTTTTCGTTGATAATTAAGTATCTAAGTATTTGAAATTAGGAACGTATGTTTCGAGTTTGTTTCTATATTTGAAAATATTTTGGTTTATCATAAATTTTTCTCGTTTGTCTCTGTACCATCAATGTATTTCGAAAATGTCTTACTAAGTTTGAATGAGATTTCAATGCACTTTGAATGATAATTTCTACTTACTTTGTTACACTTTGTAAGTATGTAGTTTTAATTCGATGGTTTCTTCAGCTGAAAACTTTCAAAAATGTTGAGAAATATAACATTTTAATTGGACCCATGTCACTTTTTCAGAAATCTTGAAAGTATTGCTATAAGTTTGGGCTCAATTTTTTTCAAAACTGCTCAAACAGAATTTTGATGGGAATTTTCGATTTTCTGCTAAAATTTTACATATATCAATTTGATTGGTCACGTGATACCTTTTTCGAAAATATCGCGAATCGTAATGACCCAATTCGGGTTCGCAAATCTACAAAACTGCTCAAAAAAATTTTTGACAGCGATTTTAGATTTTTGTCAAAATTCTTAACTCAATTTTGATAGATCACACGATACATTTTTGCAAAAGTCCTGAAAATCGTGAATCAATTTTGGCTCAAAATGTTTCAAAACTGCTCAAAAACAAGATTTTCGTCGAAATATTAGAATTTTCAGCGGAATTTTTACTCGTTTTCGATGAGTCACGAGGATCAATTTTGAATAATTCCATCGCGGTCCATTTTTGCTCGATTATGAGTGGGACAGAAGAGGAGGGAGTGACTTTAGAAATTGAGCCATGCCTTCTTTTGAAAATTCCTAAAATCGTGATTCAGTTTTGGGATCAAAATTATTCAAAAATGGCTCAAAAAAAAGTACATGTAAATCATGAAACTAGAATAGATTTTTAGTACTAGTTCAATCGTTTCGAGTAAATTGAAATGCCGAAATAATGAATTATTCAAAAATGATTTTCCATCTATCAAAATGGTTTGAAATTTAGTGAAAAAGTTCAAATATTGCGACAAAAATGTTTTTTAAGCAGTTTTGAAATATTTTGAGCCAAAAGTTGTATTTAAATTCTCAGGATTTTCGAAAAAGTTTGTGATGCTGCGTATCAAAGTGGGTTAAAATTTCGTCGCAAAATCAAAAATTTCCGTCTGAATTTTGTTGAGCCCTTTTAATGAATTTGAGCGTGAAATTAAGTCAGTCTTTCAAGTCGTCGGAAAACACTCAACTTATAAAAGGCTCTGGCTGAAATTTGTTACATGGTGGTTCACTTGGACACTCCTGTCACTCCAAATATACCATTACCTACTTCAGCTTACTTTTTCGGAGTGATTTAGGTATGTGCAAATGACCCAAAAATGGCACACACAGGCTCAAGTCGGATCCCAAAAAAATTCATATCCATTGCATGGAGGATTTCATTTCACGTCCATAGAACCAAAATTCACAAAAAAAGGCTTACTTAATGGAGTGAAATCGATTTTTAAATTTACAATCCCCTCCTTGAGTTCGAATATTTTGACGAAAATGTTTTTTGAATATTCTTGAAAAATTTTGAGTAAAAAATGGAGTTTTCATTTCCAGGACTTTTGAGGAAAGCGTCATGGAAGCGATCAAAATGAGTTGAAATGACTGAGAATCAAAAATTCTTATTTCTCATTGAAACTTTTTCTGAGAATTTTTGAGGAATTTTGAGCTTAAAATTGAGGTTTGTTTTTTTGAGATTTTAAAAAAAGCATGCTATATAACCTGTTAAAATGAGTTAGAATTTTGACAGAAAATCGAAAATTTTCGCGAAATTTTTCGAAGAATTCACCAAAATGCTTTTTGATCATTTTTGAAGAATTTTTTAGTCCGAAATTGAGTCTTTACTGAAAAAAAAATAACGCAACTTGCCAAAATGTAGTACATTATGTAATCGCTTGATTATTCATTGCGATAGTGCGAATAAGCATTCATTTTCATTCGAATAAACGTGCATGCCAAAGGTGTATGGTTCAATATCGAATAATTCACCAACAGGTAATCCTTCCAGGGCACTTGCTTTAGTGATAGGAGCGTTCTTATCCACACAAAATCCATTCAGTTGAAAAAAAGCATCGTTGCTCTCCCTAGATTGTGAATGTGGTTGATAAATTGAAAATGACTACAAGCACGAACTTTTTTTTTGAACAGTTCTAAAGAATTTGAAGCCTCAAAAGTGGTCATGATATTAGAGATTTTCGAAAAAGTGACATGGAAGGGTCACAATATTGCTGTTTTTTTTTTAATAATTAGGTACCTATGTAATTTTAAATTAGGTAGGTGGAGGTACTTTCGAGTTTGTCTGTATATTTGAAAATATTTTGGTTTACCATCAATTTTTATCGTTTGTCTCTATAACAATGTATTTCGAAAATGTCACACTAATTTTTAATGAGATTTCAATGCATTTTGAATGATGATTTCTACTTACTTTGATACACACCTTATAGTTTTTCTCTTCTGGCATCATTACTTCAACGTATATGTAATTCTATGCTGAACATTTTCAAAAATGTAGAAGAAATTGTAATAGAAAGTTTTGAGTTTTCTCAAAAAATGTAGCATTTTAATAGGACTCATATTACTTTTTCAAAAATCTCAACAATAATGTCAAGTTTCGGCTCAAACTTTTTTAAATGTGCTCAAAAAAATTTTTGATGGAATTTTTGATTTTTTTTTGCTGAAATTTTTATTCAATTTGATTAGTCGTACGACACCTTTTTCGAAAATTTCGCGAATCGTAATGATCCAATTTGGGCTTGGAAGTCTACAAAACTGCTCAAAAAATTTGACAGCGAATTTTTATTTTTTGTCAGAATTCCTAACTCAATTTTTGTAGAGCATGATACATTTTTCCAAAAATTCTGAAAATCGTAAATCAATTTTGGGCTTAAAATGTTTCAAAACTGCTCAAAAACAAATTTTTGCTGGAAGTTTTGATTTTTTGACAAATTTTCGTCGACATTTTTTTGGAAATTTCCAAGTAATTCAGTTTTGAGATTAAAACTACTCGAAAAAGTGCTCAAAAAATAGTGTAAATTATAAAACTTGCATTGGGTTTTTTAGTCCACGTCGATCGTTTTGAGTAAAATGAAGATTTTCCTATCTATCAAAATAGGTAGTTTGTTTTGTGAAAAAATTCAAATACTTGAAGAAAATTTTTTTGAGCAGTTTTTAAACATTTGGAGTTTAAAGTTGTATTAAAATTCTCAGGATTTTCGAAAAAGTTGTAATGTAATATCAAAGTGGATTAAAATTTGGAAAAAAATCGAAAATTTCTGTCTGAAATTTTTTGAGCCCTTTTAATGAATTATGAGCCTAAAATTGAGCCAGTTTTTCTGGTCGTTCTTGTTGTGATAATTTCCAAAAATCAACCAAATGCAGTTTTCCAAAAATGATTTAAAAAAGTGTTGATTGGAATAATTTCTGATTTTCTCACAAAGTTCTAATTCATTTCGATTTGTCAACTTTTTCAAAAATCATCACGATCTAGTTATAACCCGATTTTGAGCTCAAAATCATTCAAAATTTCTCAAAAAACGTTTTCGTCGAATTCTTTGAACTTTTCGAGAAATTTTAGCATATTTTGATAAGTCGCATGACACTTTTTCAAAATTCGGAAAATAACGCAATTTTGGGCTTGGAATTTTAAAAAATTGTTCAACAAGAATTTTTGTTGGAATATTTGATGCTATGGATATTATGAATTTTTTTGTATCCTTGAATTTATAACCCCGTCGTCAACTTTTTTGTGCTGAATTTGATTTTTGGGCTTCACCTCCCCTTATTGTGCCATTACGAAAATCCAAAAAATACGTATTTTCTGATATTTTAGACCAACGTATACTTATAAAGACAACTGAATTTTGTGGGCCACAAAAATGCAAGCTGAATTAGATTTCGAGAGCACGTTTTGGTCCTTGGACTATAAACTAACGTAAACTTGATTTAGTTAATAGGTGAACTAATACCTCAATAAATCTCTAAACAATGTTCCTAGAGTTTTTAAGCTAATACTAATTATTCCATCTTTGAGTTAAATCTCCATTCTATAACCACCTGTTTCAATTCATCCGAAACCTTTTCAGTTTTTTGCAATAGGAACGTCATCACTTTTAAAAAATAGCTTACCCATCAAAATTACCTTTGAAAAATAAATAGATACAGATACCTACTTTTACGATTTCCACACAACGGATTCGCTAAGCTAATAAAAATCTCGACTACGTGTGTGTGAAATTTTAATGCATTTTCGTCACTTATACTTACTTAGGTACTTAAAGTCTAAAACGATACGATATTTTAGCATTTTTCAAGCATCGTTGAGTAGCGAGTAAATATATAAGATCACGGAGCTTCTCACCGTCAACCATTATATACCATTAAGTACCGAAAATGAAACCATTTAAAACGAAAAACTACCAGATGTTAAAATATTTACAAAATACTCCGACAGATAAAGCACAACCGTGCGCTTGTTTAATTATTTAATGAATTAATCCTCATTTCTGGCACGTTTTAATTAAAGAATATCCTCACACCCCTGCGCGCTTCTAACGCTAATAAAAAGAAACTTCCGCACGCTGGTTGCCTTTTTTTCACTCTTGATAATCCTTCCGCTAATAAATACCTATTCTACCCGAAGAAATTTCAGCCAATTTTTCTCTTTGTATGTATTAGGCTAATAATTACGTCAAGTTTTTACATCGCGATGAGAAACTGCGTTCGAATAATAACGTTTGTTTTTCCCTTCACTGCCATGTTTTTAAGAGAGAAATTTTTTCACGATGAGTTGAAATTCTTTTGTTGTACTTCATACTTATACCTCGGCTAAGGATAAATCAAACTATAAGTGGGAATTTTCCAAATTTTTTCGTCAACGATAAAGGATGAAAATTCCTGCTTTGATAAAAACGCAACGTGCTGGGGTATGGGGTACTGTAATGTTTGTAAAGTAGAGAAATTTTTTCGTTAGTTTCGCGATTCTTCAGACTATAGTTTAATTGTCTCGATATCAATATAAGGAAAGATGAATTTGAAAAATGGTGGAAAAAACACGACGAGTTGAGCATGAAAATTGCTCAAGCGTGATAACGTTTCGAATTCCGTTGAATATAATTTACCGTTAGAGTAGAAATTTTCCAACGTTTACAAAGTGAAATTCAATTAAAGATGGTCTACAAGGTATATCTTCTACTTGCAACAGAACGATAATAAATAGCGAGGAGAAGATAATTGGATATTTTTGAAACGAAACCCTTGGTGGATTTTATTTATTCTATGCTCGTATTTTAAAATAGGTAAATTTGGTGGATCGATGAAAGTTATACTGGGTTTCGTTTTAAAGGGGGTTAAAATCAGAATTTTTCTATCAAATGATAACAGGAAATGTAATGTTTACGAGAAGAGTACTTACTTTGTTTGAAGAGAGCGCAGGTGTGTTATCTTTACTTAATTCTTTATATTTTTCATGTGTGACTGTTTTCATTGTTCTTCAGCACTTTCACTACATGTAGAGCCCCTGTTTATTTGGGTTGTGGTATGGTAGGTTGATCATATTTGTTCATTATTTCGTTCTTGTCCACAGGTACTTATAATATCTGTACATATTCATTTCTCGATTTTGGAGAATGTTTGAAAATTAAATTCTGCATAATTTTGGGCGAAATTTGAATTTTTAAAAATTCGCATTAAATCCAAAAATGAATTTTAGTTCCTGAAATTTTGGCTGGTGGTATTTTTTGTAGTCCTCTTTTGATTCTCTTTCGTCCTGTTCAAAAATTGTCGTGTCAGTTGGGATACTTCCCTTGTCAGTGTCACACTGTTTAGTACTTGTGACACAGTCTCAGCAGCAAAAATGGCCAATATTTTGACCCTAGAGTATCTAGTTTGGGTACTGAATGTCATATTTTGACACTGGTGACACTTTTTTGTGAAACCAGTGGTTATCCATAGCTATTCGAATATTAGATTTTGACATTTTCCTCTAAGTATGTTTTTGACAGTACTGGTGGTATGTATTTTCTGTCTTACTTTCAAAAAAATCGAAACGAAAAAGAAAACTTGCCGTGATTTAAAATTGGTTCATGGAGTAATTAATTTTCATTTGGAAATATGTTACAAGTAAGATTTAGGTAAAAAAATAAAAATAAAAAATGAAAAATATAGAAAAACAATACAAAATAAACTTGAAGAACTGCTATCCATCTAGCTGCAGCATTTCTTCAACACTGTAGAACGCATATCTCTGTAACCAATTTTTAAGTTTATTTTTGAAATGTTTCTTTGACGGTATATTTTTTAAATCCTGGGGTATTTTATTATAAATTTTTGAGGCCCTAAAATCAACGTTGTTTTGCATGATTTTTGTTCTTAAATTTTCACCAATTGCCAAATTTTTAAATCGTGTTTCATAGGAGTGGGAAGGTACCTTTAGGTTAATTATTCCATTCTTTATCATAATACACAGTTGAAGTATGTACTCACATGGAGCTGGCAGTATGTTATTATCAATGAAGACAGATTTACAGGATTCTCTTGGATGTTTTTGAAACATTATTCTTAAAACCCTTTTTTGTATTAGAAGTACACATTGGAGTTGACTGTGATTACCGTAATTTAATTTTCTAATTATTGAAGTTTTTAAAAAAATCAGTGTTATTTGAATTCTTGTTGATTAAATTCAGTTTTCAATTTATCTGAAAAGTTCTCAAAAATGTTTTTGGTAGGCAGGTATTAGCTTTTTATATATTTGTGCCTTGAAATTTTCTTCTTCTTCAATTAAGTAAGAAAAAAACTGCTTTGAAAATCTTGGTCACAACTTACATTACACAGTTCACTAAGGAAAGCTTACCTTTTGCTCTTTCAAGTGTAGGTAGTTTTTGTCTTGAGATCCAGCTACTCGGATTTGGAATTCTGAATTTGTATATTTTATTATTTATGTACTTACCTACTTTTTTGTTGCATGAAAAGTAGAAACATTGTTATAGGTTCTAGTGAATGACCAATACCTATATACTCCATACTGATAATAATTTTGGGAAAATATTTTGAAGTTTTCAAACTTCGTTGCCCTCAACAACGTTCATTGAAGAAAAATCAATTTAAAAATTGAGATATTGAAAAAAAACTATCAAGAAATTTGATAAGTTACTTACTTTTTAAGAAAAAACTAGGCACATGATATTAACAATGTATTTACAATATGTACCCTGGCATAAAATAATTAATTATTCTACCTACATGAAATTAAAACCAATGTTTGAAAATAACTTGATACAGTGTTCAACTTAACACTCCAATGCTCTAATGGTTAATAATGAGTTTTTGTTTGTTTGTTTTGTTTTAGGGATGGAAGAACAAGGTAAGAACAAGAACAAAAGAATCTTATCTTATAAACAACCAGTATAAGTGCAAGAATGATTTGCATGAGAGAACTGATCAAATGATGGTGTTTGAAAAATTCAAGAAATACAGACATCAGGTAGATATATAAATTCTGATTCATTCTTCCTCCGCTTTGATAAGCCATATCTGGCTAATGGCCATCGTATATCATTGTATGTACACCTTGCAGTCTAAAATTGGGTGTGCAAACTTTGTACAATGTACATATTTGTTCAATTTGCATAGTATTAGTCTACTCCTGAATTGATGAATATAAGTTTTTCATTGGCATATTTGTTGAGTATTTGCACCATAAAGCCCCTCTTTTTTTTAGTGAAGTCATCCACTTACTTTTATCAGTAGAAGCCTTGTGTTTTGAAATGATGGGTTTAGCAATTGCTTCAGTGCTCTGTTGATGTACAAATTAGTTACATTTTTCCAAATTTTAACTTCAAATGGTGGGGTTCTCAATTAGGTACCTCAACTGTTGTTGGAAGTGTTTTGTCATTGGGGTGAGTTGAGTGTTACATGCAAGTAGGTAGTAACATTGGATGTGTACAATACATGAAAATTCTTGCGTCTCTAATGATGTTTGAATTTATGACTTGAGATCTGATGTTCAAAGTCATAACTCTTCCACTGCAGGACTATCTATAGGTAGTTTTGCAAAGTCAGTTTTCTGATTATTAGTATTGGTATTTAGAGCATTTTCTTTCTATTGTATTGATGTTTTCCCTTGCATCCTTCCATACACCCTTGGCATGAAAAGAAAATCTGTTTTTATTTGAAAACAAATTCAAAACCACAACAGAATACATACATTGGAACCAAAGACATGTAAAATGAAACTGGATCGCAAAAATTGTTATACCATGATGAATTGATGAAGTAGGGGTAGGTGTTGTACCCTCAAATCACCACTGGGTAGCACTTTGACAGATATAAACCTCTAGGTGCTAGAGCAGGTGTTATGACTTACCCTGGTGCACCTTACATATTATTGACAAATAGCTGACCGTCAAAGGTAGGCTCCTAGCTCTAACTCCAACATTTCATGACAACAACTTATTACGTGATTTTTTCAAAAAGTGGCTTAAATTTGTGCGAAAAAATGAGTACAGTTTGTGGAATCTATAATATTAAACCTCATTTTCTGAGAATTGGAAATCATTATAGCTGTGATGTTTTTGACCCTAGTACTCTGATGACATTGAGAAGCAGTTGCTCTACCACTATGCTACCAAATCACTGGAATGACTTTAAGACGTTGTAATTCTCGTTTGGATGTGAGGTTGTAAATTTTTTGTAACACTAATACTTACTGGGTTCCAAAAAATCTTCATAATGCAGAAATTTGTGAATCAAATTTTTGCATTTGAATTACAATTACTTTTTTATCCAAACTCCCAAGAATAAATTATCGATTCATTTTATATTTACATGAGAAAAAATTACAAAATAGGTAATAAAAATATACATCACTGCATATATGGGTTTATAAAAGTGAACTTGCAAAGTTTGAAGGAAACATAAAAACAATTTGATAAAATTAAACATTGAAACATACGTATTTCTAAAGACAAAGATCGTGTTGAAACAAGGTTTTTGTAAAAAAAAGATCAAAGATTCAAATGGCCGGTTAGTTGCTATCCACCAATCCAAAACGTTGCGTTTACTTGCTAATCCTGTATTAAATTTCTTATCTGTAACCAAATTATTTTTTTTAAATATCAATAAACCAACTGAGAATCCATAATTCTGGCGTTTTAAGCTATGACTCTTCCACTTTTAAAAGTTTGTAATTTTCTAGTATGATTTTATGCTTGATATTTTGATAATTATGATTTAGCTGTATTGTTAAGCTTTCTGCACTTGTAGTCTTGTGGAGAACACCCAGTGAATGAAGTTTTCAACAACGGACCTTCCATAAGCGGTGCTTTCCATTGTTCAGTTTATATTCTGTATAGAAATAAAATTAACAAATTACTTACTATGACATTTCTCGACTATTCAATGAGAAATGATAAATTGCTGTAATTGCATCTCTGTTAGTGAATTTGGAAGGGAGATGAAATTTTGAGGGAAATGGAGGTTATTGTAAAGTCCGAGAAGGTCAACGTGAAAACTACAAATGGTGCAAATTTTCAACCTTTTCCAATCTGTAGGTCCATTGAAGTACTTTTTGTAGAATTGGTAAAAATCAATGTTGCCACATTCTAAGCATCAAAACTTGACCAAAAAAGTTGAATCATGATATTTCTCCATCTAGTCAATGCTCAAGAATTGAAAAAATTACCACCACATACAAGGTACTCTTCATTCAGAATAAATATTATTTTTCAGTATTTCCAACCAAATTACCTTACTTCTCGGCTATTTTTGTAATTGTTTTGGGGTTAAGGTGAAGTTGAAAAATAACCAATTTTAGGACATCTCACATAATATACAAATTTCAGCTATTCGGGGGGGGGTCAGCTTGGTTTTCATGGGAGGGGGCTAAAATCGCCACGAGAGGCTTTTTTACTCAAAAAGGACCTTCTAGAGATGATGGAACTCAAAATTTTGAAATTTCAAAAATTTTTCTCTGAATTAGGATTTTTTCAAATTTTTGAAAATTGAGGGGCCTACCGCAGCCCGAATTTTTCGAAAATGGAAAAAATAAAAAATAGGGAATTATTTTTTCATCCGAGGTCACCACTATAGGGGGTAGGAGCCGAAAAAATCGCACATTTTTTTTGCCATGTAGTTAAGGACCACCCTAGTACAACATGAAAATTCTTGCGTCTCTGGTGATGTTTGAATTACAAGAGGGTTTTGCAAAGTCAGTTTGCATGAAGTGTTCATTTTCTTGTATTGATGTTTTCTATAGCATACATCTTTCCCTATACCCCTAGCATGAAAATACAGTTTTCTCAATTTTTGCATGCTACATATAATGAGTATTTTATTTTTCTGTTTTTGATTTTTGCAACTATGATTTCTTGTTCTTCATTGATTATTGCTACAATGATTCTATTGATCACAAAGTCCTCCATAAGATCCTCAGTGGCCTTTGGTAAAACTATCTTTCAAAGGCTGTGATTTTCATTTCAAAATTCACTGTTAATACTTAGTTGGCAGTGATTTACAGGAAATTTGATATGCTGAATTCATCATATTGGATAATACTTCAAATTTAGACTTTCAACATTAAGTATGTACTTCCCCTAGGAACACTAATTTGGGTCTCTAAATGAGTATTGAAAGCAGGATTGCCTTTCAGGTTTTCATTTTCTTTCTTTATAGTAGGTAGTTCTTTCATTTGCCGTTCAAGTGACTCTGCATATTTGTTACAAGTACATAGATGAAATATCTCCTACTGTGGTCAGGTTGTTCATTGTTTGGCATGTCTTCGAATCATTTTGATTCCGCGTCATTGGGTAAATAAATATTCTTCTGACTGACTGAATTTGTAATTTTGCAAGTCCAGTTTTCTACAATGCCCATGCTATGTACTTATTTCTGAAAGAGTTGAGAAAAGGCAAATTCCAAAAATTCTGAATACATACATATGTGAGGGCGCATATCAACAAATAGCTGATTCATGGGAGGGCACCTAGCTGTAGTTCTGACATTTCATGACAACCTATTGGGTATGTAATTTTTTAAAAAAGTGGCTTAAATATGAGTACAAAAATGTGTACAGTTTGTGGGATCTATGCAACTTCATTTCAGAGAATTAGAAGTCATTATAGCTGTGATGTTTTCAATCTCAGAACTCTGGCATTAAGAAGCCTTTGCTTTACCACTATATTTCAATTCAAAACTTGTTACTGTTTCTGTTTCCGCTGGAGTGATTTTGATCTTTTGTCTTTTGAATATGAGGCTATACAGATTTTTCATATTATGTTTTCTTCTATGATTGGTCAAAATAATTGACGAGTTTAATTTTGGCTGCAGCCTACTATTTATATTTTTATCAAACTTGATACGTACATGTAACTAACTAATTTCATACAATTAAAGATTGAAACAAATTTCTGAAGAAAAAAATTTTATTTAAAAGAAAAAAAAATGAAAAAACCGTCGAATTTTCAACAGAAGGATTCAAATGGCCGCTTAGGTGCAAATTCCTTATTTGTTACTACTTTCTTTCAAATTTAAATAAATCACCTGAGAATCCATAACTCCAGCATTTGAAGCAGTGACTCTATCAGCAGTGTTCAGTTCATTTTCTGTACCAGTTGCCCCCCCCCCCAACATTACGCAGCCCATGACTTCACCGACTATTTGCGGACTGTCTTGTGTTGGAACTAGCAGGGGCACGCTTGATTTTTTTCCATGTGTTCTCACAGCAGCTTATTGCTGGACCATGAGAAGAAGGTATATACTCCACCAGGTTGGAGAAAGACTTATATTTAAACTTGTAATTCAATTTTCAATCTTTGAGGAGAGCTCCCCACTCAAGTGTATGTTTTTAGATAGGTATTCTCCAGGCTTTTTCAACCTTCAAAAAAATGTTTTCATTCAGTTCATAATATCATAAATGTATAATGCAGGTCATTACCTAGTGGTGTTTTACCTCATGTTAAGTACACACTGTATTTGGCTTGTTTTTGAATGTCTGTAGCGAGCGAAAACAGAAGAGACTTTTTGCAGCCCGGTACTGGCATGTAAAAAGTCCAGATGGGCCGCAAAAACTCTGAGGTTTATCTAGTATGTGCTGCGTAATACCGCTTTTCACGTGTAGAAATGAAATTAACAAATTACTTACTATAACATTTCTCGACTACTCAATGAGAAATATTGGATGGTGTTAACGATCTAATATCTTGGTGAATTCAGATAAGGTCATTTTAAGGTCCATGCAGATCAACATGAAAGCTACAAGTGATACAAATTTGCATTTTTTTCCAATTTGTGGGCCTATTGAAGCACTTTTTGGTGATCTTTTATGAGGAGATCTTGAGAAAATCAATGTTGCCACATTTCAAGCACCAAAACCTGACCAAAAAAGTTGAAAATGGTATTTCTCCATATTTTCAATGTTCAAGAATTTTAAAATAATTATCATCAAGTACAACATACTCCTAATGCAGAATTTTTAATTGTGGATGCATGGCAACTGGGAAATATTATTTTACAACTTTTCTGACTAAGTTTTTGTGTTTAAATATATGGTACCTAATTCAGATTCTAATACAAGTATGGAAATAGATTATGCTCTTAAGATATTCTTGTACAACAGTGCATCCCATTGGTTGCCGCACTGCGTGACGTCACCAACCTGCCAACTTTTGATGTCGTCACGTGGTGGGGCAACCAATGGGATTCAACGTTGTACAAGAATATCTTAAGAGCATATCTATTTCAATACTTGTATGTACATATTAAAGAGCTTTAAAATCTCCAAAAAACGTTTTTATCGACTCACATAATCACATTCTCACAAACTGGCAAACATTCGAAATTTGCATAATTTGTAGTTTTTGAATAAACCCTGCTTAAACTCTACAATATGTATGTATATCTATTTTTCTCAAAACTTTGAGCACCCTTAGCCTATCTCATCTAAAAATGAACTTTGAGAGCTACGGTTTGCGGCATTCGTCATCTGTCTTCTAGGTTTATTCATATAAAAAAACATCAAATAATCACCTACCTCAAGAGCAAAAAGCCCTGAGATATGATATGAATCATAAAACATGATTTGTCCTCGACTTGTTTTCTTTGAAAATGGCCAAAATATTTCTAAATCAATTCAAGTATTTGATCTATTTTTGAGAAGTCTCCTTCAAATTTATTCCAGTGGGATGCAATGTTGTACAAGAATATATTAAGAGCATAATCAATTTCCCTTACTTTTTAGGATATTTGTTGGAGATCAGAGTTACCATATTTTTAAACACCAAATCTCATTCTAAAAATTAAAATTTTTAAGTAAAATAAATTATTATAAATTAATTAAATCCTAAAAAAATAAATTAACCAATTAATTTGTTAATATCAAAAAAGATAAAATCAATTCACCGTGTCCTGTTCTTATTATTTATTATATTGGATCTACTATTCCTTGTCTATTCTGTTCCTAAAAATTCAAAGAAAACGAGCAGAAAACAACTCCTCATTTATATTCCGAAAAAATAAACAAGGTGAAGGTTGCCAAAATACACCACTCCATTAAAAACAGCATCGCTCTATCACGACTGGAAAAAACATCACGTTCATTTTCGCGGTTTTTTTGCCCCTCTTTTTTTTACGAGCACGAAAAAAAGCAGCTAAATCCGAAGTGAAAGTATAAAATTAAAATGAATAAACGATACATCGACACGAAGTAAAACGCGATTAAATTTACGCGGCTGGCTGACTGAAAGAAAAAAAAGTTGTTGGAATTTTTTTCGCGTAAATGTACGACGCGTTATATTTATGGAAATTCAGTTAGGTAACCTTTTAAAGGTGGGAAAAAAATGTCACACGATTCGACGACGACGCGACGTGGTATGGTGTAAAAGAAATTAAATCGTATAACCTGCGTTATAAAAATCACATACACTCGAGGGGAATCTACTCTCGAGCTCGACGTATTACTCATATATACCTACTGTGTGAGGGTAGGTATATATTTTTTTATCGCATTAAAAATTCAATAGAGTTGGAAGCTTTTTATGGCGTAATAAGGCAATAAAAGGCAAAGGCAGACGGCAGATTACATCAAAGTCGAGACTTTTAAAGTGTACATGGCGTATCGCATCGTTCGCTTGCCAATGAAAAGCACTGAAAGTTTGACTGGTGCGAGTGGTAAAGGTCGCGCGTCGGTTGGTGATAAGACATGCTAAACTTTCTAGACTGTAGAAGAAGAAATACGCTCGCTGGTGTGTATTAAATTCAGACGATGTTTAGACTGCGAAGGCTGGTATAGAGGTTTCGCAGCTCCATATTAATTTATTATCGAGGCGTGCTCCGAGTTATATAGGCGGTAAATGGCTTTTAGTGTACAAAAAAGGCCCCAGAATTGGATCAAGAAAGGAAGCTCGATCGAGGTACTTACCTACTCAATTTGTTAGGTGTATTATATAATCTCATATATATATATTGGACTCGCGAGAACGAGCAAAATACACGCTTAAAGATGCCGTCGAGGAGTATTTCGTGTAGTGTGTGACGTCTTTTGGTATGGTATGGATGATGAGGGGGTTCCAGTGAGTGAGGGGATATATGTGTGGAATTTGAGCGAGAAAAAGTGGCAAACAAGACGTAAACAATACGCGTTAAATGGTTTACTGGCGCGTGAACGTGCAGAATACTCGGATAGTTGCCTGGCAGCGTGATAATTAAGATGATAGGCTACGATAAAGTTTTCCCAAATGAAGTTATTGTAGAAAATACTCGCGGAAAGTGAACGCGAAACGTGTTCTTTATTTGGTAAATATTTGATAATACGTTCGTCGTCTCTTTTAGATCCGTTATTTGAATGTGTTGTCTGGAAATGCTCCTTTTAACCCTGCGAGCCAATGACGATGAAAAAGTCTTTTTGCTCGACTTTATGGATTATTGAAATGCTAAAAATGTTGCAGTTTTATATTCGGATTCCAAGTGGATTTGAAGAAGGATCATGCAAAAATTATGTTGCAATCAGGGAATAGCTGATGGCTTGCTTTTTTTGTTATTGGAGTTTCGGAATCTATTGTTATCTTAGATATCATTCGATCCCTCGAATAAAGCCGAATGTTTTACTTTGGCCGAATCCGAAGGCAGAAGTGCTCGTATTGTACCCTTATTTGCATTACGACTTTTGTACTTTAAAGGCGGATTAAAAGGTGCTGAAGATGTGTTGTCCTTGATACGTACCTACCTATGGTAATTTTCTAACATTAATAATAGATTAAGTTAATTTCGCTGGTTGTGATTCTAGTATTCTCATACGAGGGAATACTCTTCTAAATGACTGGTGGTGAGATATGCGAGTGAAGTAAAATTTATGCATACAGGGTGTTCGGAAAATATGCGATGTTTATTTTCGAAGAATTTAAATTCATCTTATCCACACGTGACGAGGAGAATATAATTATTTTCCTCCGGGATGTGCGTATTTTGGACGAACGAATAGACTTTACTAAGGGACGACGTATTGAACTCACATTTTCCGATTCGAATCGAAAAAACATAGGTATGTATTTTCAACCCTTCAACCAAAATTATTGGAGGTAGCTGAAGTTGATTTTAGAAATTTTAACGAATTTTTGAGAATTGAATTAGCTAAATTTAAAGGATGATTTTCAAATTTTTTCATGAAATTGTGTGCTTATTAAATTTGAGCACAGTGAATAACTTCTTGAATAATTCCTTCAATTCAACTCCCACGCATCAACTTTATAGTTTTAGGCCAACCTGGAGCTTCCAGCGATTATTAAATTTACTCCAGAAATTTTAAATCACACTGGAACTGCCAAAAATGAACTTTGATACCTATAACTTTGGTCGGTGCTTATTGCAGCTCTTTCGTCATTCTAAAGGGATTGACACTCGCTGGGGATTCCAGAAAGGTTGAATTGCAATTGTTTTCGAGTCAAGTGATGGTTTAGGCATACAAGACCACCTCTGGTTGAAAACAAAGCTGGTTTGTAAACAATTTCTTGAATATTGAATTTTCACTTTTTTTAGACTTTACAAAATTGGCGAATAATTCACTGAATTTTCACTCTTAGAATTTTTGTGGCAATCGCCTAAAACGATTGAGGAAATGAACGGGCGTTGAAGTTGATTTTTGACCTTCTCAGAGCGATCTACAATTTCTGGAGAGGATTAAAAAATCGCTGGAGTCCAGAGTGGCCCAAAACTAGCATCTAGTTGTTGATGTATGGAAGTAGAAAAGAAGGAATTTTCCATATTGGTTTATTTGGCTGAAATACGTTTATTTCATAAAAAATTTTGAAAATCGTTATTGAAACAGCTCGATCTTTTAAATTGCCAAAAATCCAAAAATGAACTGAACTACCTGAAATTTTGTTTACACGAGTTTTAAGATAAGTAAGTATATATTTTTTTACTCGTATTTGCGCTTAGCTTGGTTTCGTTCGATTTGGAGACTTGCTCAACATTCGAACTGCAAGGGTAAAGATAAGCTGTACCAAAACTGACTTTTTTAAAAAACGGTGCATGATATGTTCAAAAAAGTCGTGGATTTCGGTGAATTTTGAAATTCATTTTTAAAAATATGTTTTACATTGTAAGCTACTTATACTTCTACATGCTTCTAATAGAATAAACTTTGCTCTCTTTAATGAAGCAAATCCTCTAATCCTCCATTATTTAGTTTAAAAAAATATGAATTTTTAATCATTTCAAAACATTGAAGCTTGAAAACATTGAAAAATTCACAGCTTTTTTATCTAAGTGAATGAAATGTTTTTTTAGGTCTATGTGAATGTACCAACTGCAGTAGAAAAATTCTGCAAGTGGAGAAAGGGTTGCAAAAATATCCTTAGGTATTTTGTGAGATGGTTGTGTAGGTATTTTGAAATGAAGAAAATTTTAACACTGATGAATTTTCATGAAGTCGAGAAATAGGTATCACGGAAGAAATTTCAATTAGAATATCGATTTTTTTTCTTTTTATTATTCTATACTTATTAAGCAGCGTGAATTGGTCGTTTTGCTTGGCAAAAACCTGCATTCAACTCATTTTCATTAAATTTCTTGCTTAATATGAGGACAACAGGGAATTAAAGGAAAACTCCAAAATTCACCACCAGCATAAATTTCAGCCATTGAAATTCATTTCTTGATTTTTGGCGGTTAATTTAAAAGTTTCAAATTGGCCTATTTCCCAAAGAAATCAAAATGAATGTGCTCAATAGCCTGAAACTTGGTTATTAATACTTATCATATTTTCGACCTTTCAAGTCGATTGGTAATGGTTTTAAACTGTTTGGAAGCCTCCAGCTGAATTTAGAATGTTTAGTTTTTGAAAATTGCTCAAAAATGGGATCAAAATAGAACTTCAGCTACTAAAATCTCAGATTTGCAATTCGGTAGGTCGTGTATAAACCAAGTTTCAACCTTTTCATTCGCTCGTTTGCAATCTGTGAATTTTTCTTTTGAAAAAAATTACCACTGGAGAAAATTTTGTATTTTTAATTGACACAATACGAACGGATTTTGAAAACGTGAGTCAATATAATACATCAAAACGATCTCAAAACGATGAATTCGAGTTTATGGATGCTGAATTTTATTTTGAAAATTGAAGCATTCTAAGATCCGCTGGAGGCTCTAGATGTAGAACGGCTCAAATTCATCACCAGTCGACTCAAGAGATCAAAAATAATGTATACCTACTTGAAAACAATTTCATGTGGAATGGGTCTAATTTGAAATTTCCAACATTCGCCAAAAATTGAGAAATGAATTTCAACAGCTCAAACTTGCGCTGGTGGTGCAGGTGTACTTCTAGATCTTATTTCGATCTGCTTTTGTCTGGTCGAATTTTTCGATTGCGATACCTTTCGTGTTATGGTGTTGGTATTATAATTTTAGAATTCAACGAAGACAAATTCAAGGATTCGATAATTGACCCAAAATCCGGGTAGCGTGTGAAAAAAAAAAGATACACTGACTATGAGTCATCACTTACTTTAAAAATCGAAGTTTCCATTTACTACCAGCTAACTTAGTATAGGGAGTTGCATTTTCTTGTCGATAATTTTTCGAATTTCTTTTTCCTTTGATTTTTGTTAGTTCCACCTAGGAAAAATTTGACCCCAAAAAATTCTCCAAAAAAGAATTAAGACCCCCGCCCTTCGGCCTCCACCCACACGCAAATTCTCGAGCAAAAAAAAATCTGTAGGTACTTTTGAACTTTATCATCGTACACATAACTTACAAGTTGTTCAAGAATTTCAGTAATAAAAGTAATGATATAATGCGAAAAACCCGCCCTTTTTTCATTGAACTCTCCATGTTCTTCCTTAAAAGTCAATATCATAAATGGATTTTGAGACAGCTTTCTTATAAAATTCTCAACATGTTGAAAAAAATACCTAGTAAAAAAATCTTTTGAACTTGATCATTGTATACATAACTTACAGCAGATTGTTCAAGAATTTCGGTAATAAAAGTAATGATATAATGTGGAGAACCGCCCTTTTTCCATTAAATTCTCCGAGTTCTTCCTTAAAAGTCAATATCATAAATGGATTTTGATATATCTTTCTCATAAAATTTTCAATACACTGAAAAAAATTGTAAAAAAATTTGGGCGGACATAGATTCAAGGTTCAAAATTACCTGACCAAGTTTCTTCAAAATCTCTGTGTCCGCCCAAATTTTTTTACAATTTTTTTCAGTGTATTGAAAATTTTATGAGAAAGATATATCAAAATCCATTTATGATATTGACTTTCAAGGAAGAACTCGGAGAATTTAATGGAAAAAGGGCGGTTCTCCACATTATATCATTACTTTTATTACCGAAATTCTTGAACAATCTGCTGTAAGTTATGTATACAATGATCAAGTTCAAAAGATTTTTTTACTAGGTATTTTTTTCAACATGTTGAGAATTTTATAAGAAAGCTGTCTCAAAATCCATTTATGATATTGACTTTTAAGGAAGAACATGGAGAGTTCAATGAAAAAAGGGCGGTTTTTTCGCATTATATCATTACTTTTATTACTGAAATTCTTGAACAACTTGTAAGTTATGTGTACGATGATAAAGTTCAAAAGTACCTACAGATTTTTTTTTGCTCGAGAATTTGCGTGTGGGTGGAGGCCGGAGGGCGGGGGTCTTAATTCTTTTTTGGAGAATTTTTTGGGGGATATCAGTGGTTTTTATTACGTAGTATGTTCACAAAACGTTTCAGAAAAATTAAAAATATGAAAATTTTACAGTTCTATTAATAGCTATTATTGACAGTAGAGGTAAGACAAATCACTCAAATGGGATATTTGGAAAAATCCGCCACATTTGTTGTCATGAATTGTAAAGCGCTCTCACGCATAGGTACATTTTGTATGTAGCTTCTTCTTTTTATTTCTTATAACTAAATGCAGAAATGTTTCTTGTTATTTTTTGTGGGAAAATAATGCATTTTGGTGAAAATGTAATTACGACATTTTTTGTAGAAAATGAAATCCTCTAATCATTGGTACAAAAAGAATTCCATTTTCTTGGAGTAATGAAGATTTTTTTGAGTATTTTCATTCGTGAATTTCCGGTTTGAATGTTGAGAAAAATTTCCCAACGTTATTTGTTGCTAAATTAGGTAAACTATGAATAAAAAACCAAATTAAAGAGAATGAATTCCGAACAGTTTGGTTTTGTAAAACACTCATGTGCTCGCTGAAAATTTCAAATAATTTTGATCTGAATAGGTACTCAATAATATCGTTATTACTTATTACAGCAAGAAAATGGAAAAAAATTTATACCAATCCCCGATCGATAAAGGATTTTATTATCAATAAAATAATGTTATCACTAAATCATCAAAACGCAATATTTTCTCACAAAAAATGAAAAGAAACATTTTCACAATTTTCACATAAGAACTCATGAAAAAGCTACAAAACGTACTCGTATGCACGAGCGCGCTCTACAGTCCTTGGAAATTTCCCTATGTTTTGGGTTCTGGCTTCAGTTTTTTTGACGTTTTGAAAACTCTTTCAATCTTTTTTTTTGATTGAAAATGAAAATGGATGCCCTTTCAACATTTTCTGTTCTTGAACTTTTTTTAAAATCCACAATGAAAGCATTTTCTGCTTTTAAATACTCGTTGCTGTTGTTTTTTTCATTTTTACTGTCACAACACAATTGTTCAAAATTTCATTTCCCTAGAAGACATAAAAAAAGGAACTGTAGACTGAAAGTTCATGTTTCTTATTTTCATTTCTGAAGTATCAGATTTTTAAGAAAATATTTAAAATGGGAATTGAAAAAATGTCATATTTGTAATTTGTACTTTCAATGTGTTCCATTTCCACGTGGATTTAAAAAAAACGATGAAAAACAGAAAAGATTGAAAATGCATCTAACTTATTTTCATTTTCAATAGAAAAAAATAATATAAAATAAAAACCAGAAACAATTCGAAAAAGTTCAAAGCTTTAATATAGTAAGTCACCAGAGTATTTTTAAAGTTTTGAAAACTCTTTCAATTTTTTTTCCCCGATTGAAAATGAAAATGGATTCCCTTTCAACATTTCCTGTTCTTGATCGTTTTTTGAAATCCACAATGAAAGCATTTTCTGCTTTTAAAATGCAATGGCTACTATACGTTCCGAACAAGTGAACAAAATGACTCTCTTCTACAGCAGAATGTTCCCACACAAATAGCTGGTCTGTGAATTTTATTATTGCTTCAAAAAAAAAACAATGAAATTTCAGAACGTACGTTTCTTTGGAATACCAAAAACTCACATGACTTTAAAGCAAGAATGACCTCAAATTGGTGTTCTTTATGTGAAAAGAAAAGATACGAGTACGTCTTAGAAACAATATTCGTACCGAGCATATTATTTGGAGAAGAGATATAATTTTTTTTTAAACTCCCAAAAAATTTGTAAACTTTAAGAGCGTTTTTCTCGAAAAGTACATTTCGGACACGAGGTACCTTTCCAAAAATCAGATGATAGTAACAAAATTTTATTTTAAAAATTATTACAAGAAAATTGGTTTAAAAAAAAATTTTTAAAAAGTTGCTGCGGATGGGATTCGAACCGGAGACCTTTCGCATGGTGATCCAATGTATGTATAATGCAGGCAGCCATGCGGCTGCTTTGTAGATCAAGTCACTTTGACACGCTACAACTGCGCTAAACGGCAACATCGGCATAGGAATACGTATGTCATTCAAATTTAACGACCTTCAACGTTGAAAACATTTTTCCAAACTTGACTAAAACTGAAAAACTTTAATCAAAGCTACAGAGCTTATTCCAAAAGGAAATATGTTGAAATTTAGAATATGGTTTCTTCAAACATGAGAAGAATTTCCTTTCCGATTCGCATTTTGAAAGGAGTTGCCGTTTTTTTGTTTTTTACATTTGAAAATGGGTGAAATCTCAAAATTAACTCAACTTTGAAAGCTCATGGAACTTTCAGTTGATGTTCAAATTCGCTCAAATGTTGCATATAAGTTTTTTCAAACTCAAAGAATACATTTTTAAAATAAAATTCAATCGGTTTTGAAAAATGAACGATATTTTAAACTATTAAAACTTACCTAATACTAGAAAACTTTAATCAAAGCTACAGAGCTTATTTGGAATGCAAATACGTTGAAATTTTGAATATGGGTTCTTCAAACATGAGAATAATTTCCTTTCCTATTCGTATTTTGAAATTTGTTGCCTTTTTTCTGTATTATACATTTTAAAATAGGCGCAATCTCAAAATTATTGTAACTTTGAAAGCTCACAGAGCTTCAAGTTTGTGTTCAAATTTGCTCAAATTTGGTATATGAGTATTTTCAAACTCAAAAAATACATTTATGAAATAAAATTTGTTTTTTTCAAAATTTTGAGGCCCCAAATGGGGGGGTGAAGGGTCAAATTTCAAAATTTTCACAATTTGACTTCACTAGTCCGTAATGGTTGATGAACAGAACCCAATTCCCAAATTTCGCAAAAATCCGATCAGCCGTTTTTTCTGTATAGTGTTTGAAGATGGCGAAGAATTTTACAAAAATGATGAAATATGGCCAAATTGTAAGTTCGCGAATTTTCATCGTAGAAACTTCGTTATGGTCTCAAAAGAAAGCGCTTGAAAAATTAGAAAGAATGGTACTTTCAATTTTTCAATTTGACAAACGATTTCTTAGTAAAATGAGTTGGCGGCATGCGCTTCTTCAAAGGTGAGTTTCTTTCAGAATATCAGTGTCACTCTCTCGTGTTCGTTTTGCGTTGTGTTCGTCGGTCCGTTTCGTTTTCGTGTTTCTCTTGGTGGGGGAGGGCGGGGTGGGGCACGAGTGTGCCCCTGGATGTCTTGAAACTAAAATGTGTACCTATTCATTCCCTTTTTTGATCACTTTGAAAGCTCACAAGCAATTTAAAAAAAGTTATGATATGATTAGATTGAAATGAGATGAAATGTTGTGAAATATTTCAGTTTCCCCCCAAAAAATAATAATTGAACTTTTGTTTCTTCTTTATTTGATTGATCACTTTTCGATGCAGGTGCCATTCACTCACCCTCGTGATCAAGATGCACGAGTGATTTAAATGTTGGACACACGTCAACTTTTTCTGGGGCATCAAATTCACTCAGAATCAATTCCAATTAGTTTTAAGGGAGAAATGATTCCGAGGTAGAAGAAGGTTCCGGTGACTTCTAGCAAAACTAGTCAATTTTCTTTATTGTTGTTGGTTTATTTTTAAATAAAGTTTTGAACTTGCCAAACATTCATTATTTCAAAAAAAAAAAAATTACTTGCTTGATTTTGGGAAGGTATCAGGTAGCCTACGTCATCACTTGCCTGCATAAGTATAGCATAATTATAAAATCCAGTTAGTGATTCAGGAAATTTTCGGATAAAAACGTTGATTTAAAAAAAATACGGAGTACTAAGTATAGGTATCATCTACCTACAAAAAAATTACAGCATAATTTATTGAGTAGGTATTTAGATGTATTTTTCTTCTTCAAACTCTTAAAGATGTTGGTATTCATGAAAAAAAGTCTCTAAAATTTTCAGCCCACCTCTTCACAAAATCAGGTCATGTTGGGAACCCCCCCTCCCATTCTCAAAAAAAAATTGAGGATGCAAATCATATTTTTTTTCTTGAATCATAAAATCACCATTGAGAAATGGAAAATCTTCAAAAATTTCCAATCTACTTCGTGCAATTCCAATCTTTATTTCCTCGTTCAATTTTTTCTTTCCCATGTTTGCATTTGACTTCAGAAAATTTGGGATTTTTCCGCTAATGGACGAGTTTGCCAGCTGTTTTGAAGTGAATACAATGCACAGTTCATCGCCTTGATGATGATGAACTTTTGATGCGTTCATAATATTACACTTCTCAAAGTCTTATAAAGAAAAACATACTATTTTTGTCACTTTTTGTTTTTTGATATCTCTTTTGGTAATATTTTATGCCCTTTTTCTGTCAATCTTGATACTGGATCAACTTTTATGGCACCACAATTCTTCTGACTACTTTCTATTTTAAAATTTAAACTGACGAATATGAATTTCCAATAAATTAGACATATTTTTTGTTTGTTCACCATAAGAAATATGTACCTACTTGAGTAATGAAAAATTGACCTATCGATTTTGGAATCCCACCGGCGATACCAAGATGGAGCTCATTGAGAGTATAAAAATTTACGAATTTATGATTAGCCATTTTCGTAGAGAAATTGGTGTTTTGGAAAAGCAAAGGGACAAAATGATACTTTAGTGCAAGTTGTCATTTACTTTCACTTCATTGATAGCTTTACAATATGTAAGAGAACCACTTCAACTGACACATCTCAATTTGAAGAAAACGTTACCTATTTACATGAATAGGTATCTTTAGTTTTTTAAGATTAATTTTCTCCTTCAGTACTCCAACAAAAGCCAAAACTTTCTTGCAATCAGCGCCAATTACCTGAGAATACTGCTTCCATACATTCTCGGAGAGCTTGGAGTCCAAACATGAAATCTGAAGTAAAAACAGTCCAAGTATAAGAGCGCTAAAATGAGAGGGGAAAAGAGAAGTGTTGCCTAAACATCGAATATAAACAAACACCCCCCCCCTCCATAACACTAGTTTGTTTTCAAAAACTAATTTCAAACTGGAATACAAAATCAAACGCACAAAGATTAATAAAAAGATAAAATGTGATTAAAAAGAGTAAAAAACAATTGAAAATACACTACAAACAAATGAACAATTAATTGAATTACTTTACTTATCTAAGCAAAACCAAACCTAAGCTACACATCTTAATTTCAAACTTTTTTTCAGGTACCTACACTCTTAGTGAGCATTATCAGCTAAATTTTTACTAAATTTCACGTAACTTAATACTTACAACTTAATTATTCCTTTACTAACAAGATCGCATACATATTGGTACATATTTAATGTCAATGTGCTTCCTACGATTGTAGTTTCCTTTTTACTCGGCTATTCTGAGACACTGAGACAGGTTTGATTATGACCTAGAACCACAGCAGGATTTTTCACTGGAACATTCAAGTCGCTTAGCAGATTTCAAATCCATACATATTGTGCTTCATAGATCAGTGAGGGCGATATATTCGGATTCTGCAGTTGACAATGCTACAATTGACTGCTTTCTTGTTTTACTTATACTGGATTACTTTGCCAAATACTCGAATAACATAACCAGTATAGTTGAATTTTGATCTGGTTCACTCTTATGTGAGGTTGATGGCAAAGATGACAAGGACAATGTACCACCAACTGCTCTATAGCCTGGCTTTTCACACTTGAAACAGGTCAACATTACAGCAGCTGGTTTTCTCTCTTCTTTCTTCTTCTTATCATCAAACTGTATCTGAAATCGTACATCTTTGGAAGTCAAGGCAGACAGCAGGTCAGCCAGTTTAATTTTTGTATTCAGGGGTGTTGTGGACACAATGGAACTAAATCTTTTCTGCAAAACTATATTGGAAGTTCATAACGTCTGTCTGTAATTCATCGAAGTCCTCTTCTTTAGGACCATACATCATTTCAATCTTGTCAAGCATTTCTGAGTTTGTTTTACAATGGATAAGATGTCTCACAATAGTAAGGTGCACCGGGGGAAGTCAGAACGTTTTTTCACAATTTCAACTTTGATCAGCTGTTACTCTCGTACTAATGAACCAATATGGCTGAAATTTGGTATGTAGGTTCCCATAAGGGTTCTTAACCTATGGTAAAAATTTCAGCGCGATTGTCGCAGTAGCTTTCGCACAATCGAATAAAATGTAACTTGTTCTGACTTACCCCACTTTGGGGTAAGTCAGAAAATCTACAAAATTAATTGGTATTATTAGGATTCGACCCTGATCGATGCGCAATATGTCGAATAACATGTTTTCGAGGTCGTAGAATCCAAATCTGGAGTTATTTTTTTTGTAGGAGTGGGGGGTGAGGCGTGGGGAGGGGGCAATTCCAAATTTTTCGTACATAATTGTGTAATATGTCGATTGATATGTTTTCAAGGTCGTAGAATCCGAATCTGCAGTTATTTTTTTTGTAGGAGTGAGGAGTGAGGCGTGGGGAGAGGGAAAATTTCGAATTTTTCCTACATTATTGTGTAATATGTCGAATAATATGTTTTCGAAATCGTAGAATCCGAATTTGGAGTAATTTTTTTTGTAGGAGTGGGGGGTGAGGCGTGGGGAAAGGGAAAATTTCAAATTTCTCCTACATTATCGTGTTATATGTCGAATAATATATTTTCTAGATCGTAGAATTCGAATCTGGAGTTATTTTTTTTGTAGGAGAGGGAAGTGAGGCGTGGGGAGAGGTAATATATCAAATTTTTCCTACACTATCGTGTAATATGTTGAATAATATGTTCTCGAGGTCGTAGAATTCGAATCTGGAGATATTTTTTTTGTAGGGGTGGGAGATGAGTCAAGGGGAGAGAGAGTAAATTACAAATTTTGCCTATATTAATGTGTAATATGTCGATTGATATGTTTTTGAGGTCGTATAATTCGAATCTGGGGTTATTTTTTCGCAGGGGTATGAGGCGAGGCAAGAGGAGAGGAGAAATTTCAAATTTTGCCTATAATATTGTGTAACATGTTGATTGATATGTGTTCAAGGTCGCAGAATTCGAATCTTGAGCTAGTTTTTAGGGTCGAGTGCTATTCAAGTATCACCGTTTGGGCAGAGGGCCCCACCCATGCGAACCTACGACTCACCTTCCACCTTCACCATAAAAAATGACTCCGGATTCGAATTCTAGGACCTCGAAAATATATTATTCGATATATAACACGATAATGTAGGAGAAATTTGAAATTTTCTTTTTCCCCACGCCTCACCCTCCACTCCTACAAAAAAAATTACTCCAAATTCGGATTCTACGATTTCGAAAACATATTATTCGACATATTACACAATAATGTACGAAAAATTCGAAATTTTCCCTCTCCCCACGCCTCACCCCCCACTCCTACAAAAAAAATAACTGCAGATTCGGATTCTACGACCTCGAAAACATATCAATCGACATATTACACAATAATGTACGAAAAATTTAGAATTGCCCCCTCCCCACGCCTCACCCCCCACTCCTACAAAAAAAATTACTCCAGATTTGGATTCTACGACCTCGAAAACATATTATTCTACGTATTACACATCGATGAAGTTGAATCCTAATTATCAATGTTCACTTTTCTGACTTACCCCATAGCACTAATTTAGGGGGTAAGTCAGAAAAAGCGATATAAATAATGAATAATTGAAAATCAACAAAAATTGAATACTTATGGTTTTACATTATTGTTTTAGGAATACTTTCACTTATAATATCACTTTTACTGATCATTTCTTCTGAGGTAAAAAGCAGTTTGAAAAACACTGATTACAATTTGAAATCAAATTCAAAACAGCAACTAAAAATGAACCAATGAAAAGCCTGTAAAATGAAACTGGGTCGCGAAATTTTTTATGCTGTGATGAAGTAGGGGTAGTACCCTCAAGTTACCCCTGGGTAGCGCTTCGGCAGATATAAGCCTCTAAGAGCTAGAGCAGTTTTTCTGACTTACCCCGAATTCGGACTTCCCCCGGTGCACCTTATTGGATAAAGAGCCAACAACGGGTACCTGCAGCTTGAGCTCAATATCATTCGACAATTTTCTCTTGTTTTGTTTTGACCAAATGTAATTTGTCTCTCAGCAAGTTTAACTTGAAATCTCCACACTAGATGATCTGACACACCTTGCAGATTCGGTTTATTCAAATTTGAGGTCGGATTGCATTCCATTGTTTGAATTGAAAAATAATGTGGTCACTGTTCACACAGGGCATTTCGCAAGATCAGGGGTTTCACAAGTTCACAAGTTCAAAGATGAAAATCAAGTTCAAATAACATTTAACGAGTTCGCACATTTGGTTTTTGGGACTGGGCCCATAACCTGTTATTTCAATAAAATGAAAGGTTCATCTGAAACGATTTTAATTATAAAAACTGTGATACAAAAATGTCTTACTTACTTATACTTAAATAACATGGTTAGGTAAAAAGAAGGACCCATACAACAATGACCATGCTAATTTCGATGTGAATGTCAACCCATCCACATTCATCACTTTTGGATGCCACATGTCGGTCGATGTGAATTTCAACCCTGTGTCGAGCTAATTGTGGATGTAATTGTCAACTGATGTTCATCTGCATTCGTGTCAACAATTAGCTCAACACAGGGTCGAAATTCACATCGACATGGGGGCATCCAAAAGTGACGGATGTGGATGGATCGACATTTACATAAAAATTTATGTCGACCTCCTACTTTGTAAAATTATAAAATTTGAGTTTAAAAATTAAAAAAATTTTTTCCAAAAATTATTTCCTCTGATGTGCCTATTGCTCCTGCAGAAAACAGCATCGACGCAAAGTCCACTTCCGAAGAAGTACAGATGAAACGTCTGTACAATCTAATAGTTGGACAGAAATTCCTTATATCAAAGATGGTGCAATACTTTATCTAAGAGTACTGAACTAATCCATTTTTCATGTCGACATGTCAATGTTAATGTTGATGTGAAATTCGACATCAACAAATACATCCACAATATCAACATCATAATATCATCTACTACTCCAAACTGTGGAAAAGTGAATAATTTCATCAATGCCCGAAAAAATTTGTTTTCCTCATTGAACAAGATCATATTTTTGAATGTTTACTAAACTTTTAAACACTAAAACAGAAATTTCAATTCTGAAAAATTGGTCGACATAGTTGTAGATGTAAATTTTGAGCATCAAATTTTACATCTACATGTCGAGATGGCATGTCGAGGTATCAGAAATAATGAGAAAATTTCAAAACTTTTCATTTATCTGCCTTTTGTACGGACAGAAGATTCCTACTAAATAATTAATTGATCACTTTTCCATCATTATGTTGGAAAAAAATGTAGTCGATCTAAATGTCGACATCGACAATTGTTGTGCGGGGAATACCTAACAATAAAGAGAACTAAAATGAGGGGAAAAGAGAAAACGCAGTGTTACCTACATCGCAAACATTAAAATGAGTGTTGCCTAAACATCAAATATAAACAACAAAAATTTAATTATAATAATGTAAAAAATTTTAAAAAAATTAGGATTATATTGTTATCCTTTTATTTAGATGGTCCAAATTTTTGAACTTTTGGAAAACTGCAAGAAACACGTTATGGAGATGGTACCTATACTACTTCATGACAGAAAATGATGATAAATTAGTATAGGTACCTCAAAAGACTGTGAAAAAAAATTTGAGAGTACAACTTGAACCAAACATGCTTTTCTACCGGCGTTTAAAATGTTAAAATTTTAAAATTTTAATTGAAAATCATAAAAAAAAGTTTTTTTAGAAAAATATTTTTTGGTGACAAGTTGTCATATCCACTTAGAAGTAATAAAACCGTTCTTCGCATTTTTTTCACTTTTTTCAAGTTATTTTACACAAGTTTGAAATACCTTACCTAGGTCCAAAATCATATAATTTTTTTAAGTCGTGCAAAGTCTTATGGAAAGGTGAAAAAAGTTCAAAAATAGTTTTCAACATCTAAGTAGATATTATATACATGATTAATTAGGTACTTATAATCAACAAAAATGTTTTGAAAAAACTTGGGTAGGTATTTGTTTGATTTTCAATGTAAATTTAAAAATTTTAAACCCCTGTAGAAAAAAGGTGGTAAAATGTGGAGACCCAAAATTTTTCCTGTACGGTCTTTTGAGGTCCTCTCACAACTTTTTTTGAATCTCAGTAATACAATACTCCTGATTGAACAATGAACTAGTTGGAATTTTCAAGTTTTTTGTACTTATAGATTTTCTTGTGGTGATTTAGAATGAAGTTTTTGACATTGATTTCCAATCTGATCAAATTTATAGTGAGGTACTTCTGTATGGTACTTCCAAATGATTTTTTCTGCGAAATTTAAAATCAACTTACCTGAGACAATATTTCAAAACGAATTTTTTAAAATAAAATTATGGAGTAAGTAGGTATATTTTGTTGGTAGAAATTACAAATGAAATTTTTCATGGCAAATTATTAGATAAAATTTTATCAGTTTAGTAAAGGATGTTTGTGTGGTGATTTTAAATGAGCTTTTCTGTGGCAGTTTAGAATGAATTATTCCATGGTGATTTAGATTCAAATTCTTGGCAGCAAATTTGATTGATTTTAGTAAAGAATTTCTGTCTCGTGATTTCAAATGATTTTTTTTTGCGAGTCAAAATTAATTTTTATGATTTCGTGTAGGTACTTTTTTTTTTTTTGGGGGGGGGGCTGATTGAAATTCCATTTCTAATATTCAGTTTTGAACTTTTTTGTGATCTTGAAATGAAGTTTTCATTTTTTGTGTACCTATAAATGATTCTGCTCGTAATAATTTCGAATGAATTTTTTGTGGTGCTTTGAAACGAATTTTTCACGTTGATTTAAAATAAGTAATTTCAAAGTTGATTTTTCAGGGGCAATACAAAATCAAATTTCAAGTGATATGGATCGTATTATTTTTTTCAATTAATTTTGAATTTTTTTCGCGATATTTCGTAGAATAAAATATTTTGTACTTAGGATTTCATTTTGTGCAGAACAGAAAAAGGCAAAAACTCTCTTGCGATCAACAATCATTGTAGGTACTGAAGGTTCATCACAATGTTTTAGTTTTTTTGTATTTATTTTTACCTACACACATTGTCTTTTTTCATCTCATATTTACGAAATGAAACCCGACCCAACCAAGATTCCAATAAATTAAAACGAGATACTCGTACTTCTTCACAAAAAACTTTCATTACATTTTCCTTGCTTTATCTCCAAAGTGTTAAAATAGGAACTCGATTAAAACGCCTGGAAACGCAGCAGCGATGCAAAGTTTACCGACGACGACGCAGACATATAGAATGAACGGTTCTGCTAAAAAATGCGATTTTCTTTTATACTCGGGTTGGAATAAGCAGAAAAAGTAATAATTTTTCGAATCGGGTGTAATGGGGCATTTCCTTATCACATCTACTTCGCATAAATTAAAAATTATCCCCCAGTATAGGTACCTATGCGAAGACCCTCCACGACGAGTAAGTAATTTGGTAAAAAATTCTTACGAGCTGGTTAAATTAGCAAAACGATAGGCCTTTTTTTTCTTCTTCGCTCTCTCGTACAACCCTTTAGGTTATAATAACGTTACAAACTTAAGTATTAACACGTGCATTCTCGTCCAAGTACTAAAAAGAGTATGCATCTAGCTGCTTATATACGTTAAAATGAGATTGTTCATTTTGACCTAAATTTCGTATACCTACAGCTTTTTTGCTGAGCTTTTTTTTCTCCCTTTCTGTATGTATACAAGTAGCAGTGGCTTTTATGAATATAGGTAGTACGCGTAGGTATACGTACAATACACCTTTTCGTCGTCGTCGTCCGTAATAAACAAAGACCAGAGTAGAATTTTCATCCTCCACGTACCCCATAAAAGATTTTAAACGACGACGACGACGAGCGACGACTTTGGCGCAAAATAAGGGAGAGAGCGACGACGACGAATCTCAATCTCGAACGTGCATTAAATTCACCCTGAGCTGCGCTACTCGACTCGTGAGGTAAAAACGACAACGATTCGCGCCCGCCTTAACGAGAAACTATGAAAATTAAACATGACGTTTGCTGGAAAACTTGTTAAAATTTATTGCCTTCGTGAGTGAAAATCGTGACGTTGTTTTGCTAAATGGAAGGTGGGCGACTGGTCCAAATACTCCTTACACACCTTGTCTGTATAAGTATTATAAGTTGGCGCGTAAGAAAAAAAACAAACGATGTCTTTAAACGGTCCCGCGGAGAAGGAAAAGTATCGAGAAATGGTTGCGAAAGGGGGACAGCAGGTCCATTAATAGCGAAAATCTCTTTTACGAAGTGTCGAGGGTTGTTGAAGAAGGAAAAAAAATGAATCGAAAACGTTACGAACAAGCGAACAGGAAGCGTAAAGTATGCTAATGAAGATACCTACCTACCTACCAACGTATACTGTGAGTTGTATTTTACCATTTTTGATATCATCTTAGTGGGGTTTATACTTCTTGAGTTTTGATTAAATGCGAATAAAAAGAATCGATTTTTTTGGTGATTTGATTTGCTGTATGGAATTGAACGTAGTTTTCCGAGAAGGAGAAAAGTGTGGGGTATTTTTTTCGAGTTTTAGAATGTGGGTAGTGTAGATATTGGATGTGTTTATTTTGTTTTTCGACTTTTAATTTTGACGTGGGTGGTATCTAGGGGGGTTTTTTAAATTGTAATATCATATTTTTATGCTGTCTCGTGGGTCATTTTATGCCAAATTGCCCAGATTTTTGCAGTTAGATGATATTCGAAATATTTTTGATTTATTGGTAGACCTCGATGAGAGATGACGATTGACACAAATAAGGATGCTCAAAGTTTTGAGGGAAATAGTGACATAGTAAAATTCGAGCAACGAACATGTAAGCTAAAAGTGGTACGGAGCTTTTGCCACTTTGTGGATCCATGAAAATGATTTTTGTAGGTGCGATGAAAATCAGCGTTACCACCTTTTTAAGCACCAAAAATTTTAGCCCGAAAAGTTGAAAAATAATACTTCTTCATCTTGTCAATGCTTCAAATTTTTTTAAAAATTAATACACATCAAGTACCTATATGTTATGGCACAAAAGTAGTGCTCGGTGGCTTTTATTTCTAAGTGGAAAGAGCTAGCGAGATGAATGAAGCGGCGCGGAGTTGAGTAAGAAAAAATAAGAGCTTTCAAAAGCGACCTTGAAAACTTCAGGCCCATGCACAGGGTGTCCACAAATTGAAAAACCAGTGTGGTCGAAAAATTTGTGGAGATAGATTTTGCGTGTCTTACGAAGTGCAATACTCGTCACAGATGCTAGCTACCTACTTGATGTTCTAGCAGTACCTAGCTTCTATGAGTTTCTTAGGTACCTGGCGACTTACCGCCTCGTTACCTATTTTCCGGACACTGATTGTTTATTTACGAAATATACAACACAGGCATTTACCTGATGAAATAAGAAAAGTCTTCAGTTTGTTACACTTTGCATTGTTTATTGTTCAAATAAAGCAATTACATCATAACAACTTACTCAAGCTAATTATACTGAGCCTGTACAGTCTTACATAAATGAGAGATAGCATTCTAAATGCCTTAAGGAGTGCATAATTATGCACATCACTACAGGGAAAGGGAACAATAAACGGATGTGGGAAGGTCCATCTACTTACATTACTCTTTCAAAAGAGATTTGAAATAAGGATGAACTTGAAGTTTTACGTAATAACCAAGCACCCGACTTGACAATCTCAATCAGCGTAACTGGAACTCAATCTATTTTGAAATAGATCACTTGATCATTGCTTCACCAGTTCATATTTTGAAATACAACTAAAGGGCAGTTTTCCAAAAAGCGATAAGTCAAAAATTATGATTTCGAGATAAATGATGTTTTTAGTGCCAATTCCAACGCGCGATGCACTTGGAGTATGCCACCTATCCTGCATGTTGTATTGGATCTACCTCAACACATACGTGTTGGTTTCGTGGTGTACCTAACTCATGTTTGCAGCACTTCTGCGGCAGAAAAAGTAAACTGACTTATCGCCTTTTGGAAAAACGATTTTTCGCGTTTTCATTTATATGATAGAACCAGTGTTGCAAATTGATGTAAGTCAACTCTAATTCACAATACAAAAGTATATGACCAAAAAAATTGATTACAAAAAATTTTACCTGTATTTTAAACAAAAATTAAGTACCTTTTACAACACTATAAATTGAAAAAAAAGATTTTTGATTAAAAAAAAATCTTACCACTATTTCGGCAATAAATTTACGAAAAAAAATTGTTGATTGAAAAAAAATTTTTTACCTCTATTTTGGCGATAAAATTGACAAAAATCAAGTAAGTAGGTATTTATCTACAGCACTATCATTTAAAAAAAATTATCTGCACTTTGGCAATAAAATAAAACGAAAATTAAGTACATATTACAGTACTATATATTAAGAAAATCATATTTGCAGCTCTATTTTGGCTATAAAAGTAACTAAAACGAAGGAATCATGACTTATTGTGTTTTGGAAAAACGATTGCAATCCCCAACTTACAGAAAAGCTGGATTGTGTGTAGATAAATAGGTATTTTGGGTAGGTTAGGCATTAAATAGGTGAGATACGACCTATAGAGCACAGTGGCGTGAAAAACTCAATTTTCAAAAAAATTGACTTATCCACTTTTGGAAAACCGCCCTTCAACTGGACTTACGCAAATATGAGAATAGGTACAAGCCTATCTCATCTCCGGAACGCCGATGTACCAATGATATCTCATCGGGAGTCGCCAAATGACTGGTTTCACTAACGTTTCTCTTTCAACACCAAGTTCTAAGAGAATTAATCCGATAGAGGTCGTCTTACGGAACTATTTAGTATAGATATTGACTATTGGCAGAACGAATTTCTATTGCTTACACGACTGAAAATACTGCACAATCTGTCTCTACAAATTGAAACTGGTTTTTATTGACGCAATGTATTCTACACACTAAGGCGACAAAAACGTGTTATGAATTTTTTGAAACCGGTTCATTAATTTGCAACCAGTTGACAAAAAATACCCAAAAATTGTAGGTAGAGAAAAAAGCTTGAAACAAAAGTTGTAGAGCGTGAAAAATTACACAATTCTGTCTAATCACATTTTGAAACCGGTTCATTAGTTTGCATTTAGCAAACAGTTTTTGACAATCACCTGAAAATTGGAGATAGAGAAAAAAATATTGAAACAAAAGTTGTAAAGCGTGAAAAATTGAACCAATTTCGCTGATTGAATTTTGAAACCGGTTCATTAATTTGCAACCAGTTATCAAAACTTACCTAAAAATCGGAGATCGAGAAAAAAGCTTGAAACGAAAGTTGTAGGACGTTAAAAATGACACAATTCTGTTTAATCACATTTTGAAACCAGTTCATTGGGTCGCATTTAGCAACCAGTTTTTGACAATCACCTAAAAATTGGAGATGGAGAAAAAAGCATGAAACAGAAGTTTTAGAAAATGAAAAATTGAACCATTTTTGCTGATAGGATTTTGAAAATGGCTTATTAATTTGCAACCAGGTAACTTTTGATGGCTTGCTGCGATTTAATGAACCGGTTTCAAAATCTGATCAGCAAAAATGGTCCAAGTTTTCACGCTTTACAGCTTTTGATTCACAATTTTTTCTCTATCTCAAATTTTTAGGCGATTTTTGATAACTGGTTGCAAATTATGAACTGGTTTCAAAATCCGATCAGCGAAAATGGTTTAATTTTTCATGCTCTACAACTTTTGTTTCAAACTTTTTTCTCTATCTCAAATTTTTAGGTAATTTTTGATAACTGGTTGCAAATTATGAACTGGTTTCAAAATCCGATCAGCGAAAATGGTTCAATTTTTCACGCTCTACAACTTTTGTTTCAAGTTTTTTTCTCTATCTACAATGTTTGGTTTTTTTTTTGTTAACCGGTTGCAAATTAATGAACCGGTTTCAAAAAATTCATATCATGTTTTTGTCACCTTAGTGTGTAGATTACATTGCGCCAATAAAAACCAGTTTAAATTTTTTTGGCCAAACCGGTTTTTTAGTTTGTGGACACCCTGTGCATGGGCTTGAAAATTTCAAGGTCGCTTTTGAAAGCCCTTATTTTTTCTTACTCAATTAACACCGCTTCATTCATCTCCTAGCTCTTTCCACTTGGAATTAAAAGTCACCGAGCACTACTTTTGTGTCATACTGTAGAACCTTTCATGATTGATTACCATAAAAATATTTAGGGTCACGTTTTTTTTGTGTTCTCGATTTGAAAATTTCAAACATTACGAGAAAAATCTACATTTTCAACTTACCTTGCTAATTTTGATCGCTTAAAAAGAGTGGCAACACTGATTTTCATCACATCTGCAATACCTTTATCTGGAAAATGTTACAAAGTGCCATTTGTGATTTTCGTGTTGATCCCGCTGAAACTTTGCACTAATAACTGTTTTCTTCGAAACTTTGAGCATCCCTATCTCCATCCCCCCTCCGCAAGTACACTTTTAGAACTGCGATTTGCTTGAATTGGTATCTCTTGTCGAGATCTATCCCCACCAAGAATATTTTACAAGTCACCTACCTCGTAATATACAAAAATCTCGGTGATTTGACGTGTAATGGACCCTGACGCGCTTTCATTTATACAATCTTTGTGGAAAAAATGATGCTTTTTTATCTTTGATCATACATTTATCTACTTAATTTGCATGTTTCTGAACATCATGAACATTTTTGTTGCGAATGCGAAGCGATATAAATTTTTATTTGCATGAAATGAGCAGTGAGCAAGAAGCAAACATTCTCTTGCAATTAGCTCAATCGTAAATTGTGCAATTCTTGATGTCGGTCGTGGTTCGAGTACTTGTTGAAGTGATTTGGGTCGCTCATATTTCAATTTAGAGTATGATAGATTCGGAAAGATGGTTTAAATACTCCCACATTTCATTATCTTAATCATCTCACGACATAGCACAATCTTTTTAGAGTTGAGAAAACCAAGGTGTCAGTAAAATGTCAATTGAAAATGAAGCGGTTCTAATTTTTTCAGATTTTGGCGAATTTTGAACACCTCTCTTTCTGCCTGAACTCATCATCGGGTTCCAAATTTCTCGATAACTAATCCATCTCAATTTTTAGCCCATAATGATTGTCATAGTTACTTAGCTAATTTTGTCTGTTTTGAGAAATTTCGGCTTGTATAAATCCTCTGACAATGAGATGGGTCTTTGGAGGTCAGAATTATTCCCCGAGGGCTGCTTTTTATGTACTTTTTGGTTTTTGGATCAAAGGTCAGTGCATGTGTTATAGTTTCAAAATATTTAAATAATTATTATCAATTGAAATGATTCATTTTCAGGTCAGTAACCTCTTCTCCGGTCTTCCTCACCACATTACTCATAGCTGATTCGTCTGAAGGTCCTGGTACCTCAAGTATTATTATAGTTCTTACTTATTATTTTTTTTTTAAGTTTTAAAATGAAACAATTTACCTGAGTAAGTACGTATGAGAGCAGTAAAATTCAAACTTTTTAAACAAAAGAAAGGAACTCTCTCTTCTGGGCCATTATTGATGAGTAAAAAGCAAAAACTTTCTTGCAATCAGTGAATAGCTGATAGATTGACATTTTGAATAATAGATCGTTGTTACGTCTTATTATTGCATTTTTTAAAGAGAATGTATAAACTTCAACATTTAAATCGAAAAATTTCACTTTATGGTTGAAGTCTCTTCGATTTTAGATTTCACTCCTACTTTTCCCATTATTTTTTTTCACGTGGGAAGTATCCGAATCGAGCTGTACCTATTGATGAAAAAGTTTATGATGCATAATATGTTTTTCTTAAGGCTATTTTTTTCGTCGAACCTTTAGTTTTTCTCGTAAAATGTAGGTATTTTTTGTGGTTAAAATATTTTAAATTTTCAACACGATACTTACACCTAACTTGTAGAAAAACTAGACAGCTGCGCCAAGCGCAGCTGTAACAGTGTGCGTAGCTTCTTTAGTTTGGAAAGCGCAACGCAATTTTGGAAAAGAAGCATAACAAAATTTCAAAAAAAGGCGCAACTTCGAAAAAAGCACAATGCGACTTCAAAATAATAAGCACAATGCGATTTAGAACAAAATCACAACGCAAATTTCAAAAATAGAACAAGATTCCGAAAAAAATCAAAATACGATTTTGAAAAAAAAGCATAACGCAACTTTAAAAAAAAAAAACGATTGGAATTTTGAAAGCAGAACGCAATCATGATTTTAAAAAAAATCACAATACGAATATTAAAAAGAAAGCACATCACGATTTTCAAAAAAAGCACAATGCAACTTTGAAAAAAAGCGATTGGGATTTTGAAAGCAGAACGCAATCATGATTTAAAAAAAAACGCACAACGTGATTTGGAGAAAAAAAGCACAATACGATTTTCAAAAAAAGCACAAAGCAACTTTGGAAAAAAGCAATTGGGATTTTGAAAGCAGAACGCAATGATGAGTTAAAAAAAAGCACAACGCGATTTTGGAAAAAAAGCACAACGCGATTTTGAAAAAAGGCACAACGCCAATTTTAGTTTAAAAAAAGCACAACGCGATTTCGAAAAAAAAACAACACAATTTTGAAAAAAAAAGCACAACGCAATTTTGAAAAAAAGCACAGTGCAAACTTTGAAAAAAGATCAACGCGAATTCTCAAAAAAGCACAAGGCCAACTTTGAAAAAAAGCACAACGCGACTTCGGAAAAAAAAGCACAACGCAAATGTTGAAAAAAAACAGAACGTGAACTTCAAAAAAAAAGCACAACGCGATTTTGAACGCGATTTTGAAAAAAAAGCACCATGCAATTTTGGAAAAAAAGCACAACACAATTTCGGTAAAAAGCACAACGCGGTTTTGAAAAAAAAGCGAACTTTGAAAAAAAGCACAACGCGATTTCAAAAAAAAGCACAATGCGATTTTGAAAAAAAAAGCACAACACAATTTCGGAAAAAAAGCACAACGTGAACTTCAAAAAAAAAAGCACAATGAGGACTTCGAAAAAAAAGCACAACACAATTTTGAAAAAAAAGGCACAACGCGAATTTTAATGAAAAAAAAGCACAATGCGAACTTTGAAAAAAAGCTCAACGTGAATTCTGAAAAAAGCACAAGGCCAACTTTTAAAAAAAGCACAATGCGGATTTTGGAAAAAAAGCACAACGCTATTTCAGAAAAAAAAGCACAATGCAAACGTCGAAAAAAAAGCACGACACGAACTTCAAAAAAAAAAGCACAATGACATTTTGAACGCGACTTTGAAAAAAAACACCACGCAATTTCGGAAAAAAAAGTACAATACAATTTCAGAAAAAAGCACAATGTGAACGTTGAAAAAAAAACAACTTGAACGTTGGAAAAAAACACAATGCGATTTCAAAAAAAAAACAACGCGATTTTCATTTTAAAAAGCACAACGCGAACTTTGAAAAAAAAGCACAAAGCAAATTTTGGAAAAGAAGCACAGCGCGATTTTGAAAAAAAAACGCACAACGCGATTTTGAAAAAAAAGCACAACGCTAACTTTGAAATCAAAAAACGCGAATTTTAAAAAAAAGCACAACGCGATTTCGAAAAAAAGCACCACGCAATTTCAGAAAAAGAAGCACAACGCGATTTTTAAAAAAAAGCACGACACGAACTTCAAAAAAAAGAACACAACGCGAATTTTAGGAAAAAAAGCACAACGCGAATTTTAGAAAATAAGCACAACGCGATTTAAAAAAAAAAAAACCAACGCAAATTTTGGAAAAAAAGCATGTGATTTTGAAAAAAAGCGCAACGCGAACTTTGAAAAAAAAAGCACAACGCCAACTTCAAAAAAAAGGCACAACAAAATTTTGAAAAAAAGCACCACACCATTTTGGAAAAAAAACATAACGCGATTTTGAAAAAAAAGCACAACAAGATTTTTTTAAAAAAAAGCACAACGTGATTTAAAAAAAAAAGCACAACGCGAACTTCAAAAAAAAAGAACACAACGCGAATTTTAGGAAAAAAAGCACAACGCAAATTTTAGAAAAAAAGCACAACGCGATTTTTTTTTTTTAAAAAGCACAACTGGAATTTTGGAAAAAAAGCACAGTTGTGATTTTTAAAAAAAAAGCCCAACGCAAACTTTGAAAAAAAAGCACAACGCGAACTTCAAAAAAAAGGCACAACAAAATTTTGAAAAAAAAGCACCACACCATTTTGGAAAAAAAGCATAACGCGATTTTGAAAAAAAGCACGAGATTTTAAAAAAAAAGCACAACGCGATTTTGAAAAAAAGCACAACGCGAATTTTAGAAAAAAAGCACAACGTGATTTTTAAAAAAAAGCGCAACGCGAACTTTGAAAAAAAAGCACAACGCGAACTTCAAAAAAAAGGCACAACAAAATTTTGAAAAAAAGCACCACACCATTTTGGAAAAAAAGCATAATGCGATTTTGAAAAAAAAGCACAACGAGATTTTTAAAAAAAAGCACAACGCAAATTTTGGAAAAAAAGCACAACGTGATTTTTAAAAAAAAGCGCAACGCAATTTTGAAAAAAAAGCACAACGCAAATTTTGGAAAAAAAGCACAACGTGATTTTTAAAAAAAAGTGCAACGCGAACTTTGAAAAAAAAAGCACAACGCGAACTTCAAAAATCAAGGCACAACAAAATTTTGAAAAAAAGCACCACACCATTTTGGAAAAAAAGCATAACGCCATTTTGAAAAAAAAACACGAGATTTAAAAAAAAAAAAGCACAACGCGATTTTGAAAAAAAAGCACAACGTGAACTTCAAAAAGAATCACAACGCAATTTCGAAAAAAAGCACCACACAATTTTGAAAAAAAAGCACAACGCGATTTTGAAAAAAAGCACAACGCGAACTTTGAAATAAAAAAACAACGCGAATTTTAGAAAAAAAGCACAACGCGTTTTCGAAAAAAAGCACCACGCAATTTCAGAAAAAGAAGCACAACGCGAACTTCGAAAAAAAACACAATGCAAATTTTAGGAATTGAAAAGCACTAGATTTCGAAAAAAAAGCACAACACAATTTTTTAAAAAAAGCACAACGCGATTTTAAAAAAGAAGCACAACGTGATTTTAAAAAAGAAGCGCAACGTGAACTTTGTAAAAAAAGCACAACGTGATTTTTAAAAAAAAAACAACTCGATTTTGAAAAAAAAGCACAACGCGATTTTAAAAAAGAAGCGCAACGCGAAATTTGAAAAAAAAGCACAACGTGATTTTCAAAAAAAACTCGATTTTGAACAAAAAGCACAACGCGATTTCAAAAAAAAGCACAACACGATTTTGAAAGAAAAAGCACAACGCGATTCCGAATACACTATGCTATGCTATTCTGAAAGCTCCGGAGCACAACGCGATATATCAGGAAAGCATAAGCACTGCAGTACTGAGAGAGTGAGAGAACCTCTTGGGAGCACAGCAAAATCACAAATGACTGGAGGTTTTGATTCTGAAAGGGTAACACCTGCTTTCAGCATCTACGTGTGTAAATGAAACACCTGCAGGTGTTTCACAAATGACTGGTGGGTTTTGATTCCGAAAGGGTAACCACCTGCTTTCGGCCGGCGTCTAGTCTAAAATTGAACAATGGGAAAGATAACACTGTAGATAAGAATATTTTAGGACCCCTGCAGTGTTTCATTTTAAAACCGATGTCGGCTTCCCTTTTGATACCTTTCTCATTGTTCAATTTTGAAAATTTAAAGTCGGCTTCGCTTTTGTCGGCTTCCCTTTTGATATGGCCCTTTTCCCTTTTTTATTCTTTTTTTGGTACAAATTTTCGTAATTAATTGCAATTACTCAAGAAGCTAATTGAGTAATTGCAATTATAATTACGACATTCCCTCCCTGAAGTTATGCCTCACCTACCTACGAAAGATTCAAAAAAATCGGCCCATTCCTCTAAGAGAACATTCGAGCCAAAGAATTTTTCAACTTTCGGAACGAAACCAATAGTGTGCTACGCACACTAAAAAAACTGTAAGAATGACGAAAAGTGCACAAGAAAGTGAGTCGTATTGAAATTTTTTGTGAAATCTGATGGAGCTTCGTAAAAAGTAATGGTCAAATGACCTCAACAAGACGTAGAAAAATTTGAAATATTCAAGTCAATGTTGAACCCGCCTCCCTTCAGCGAGAGCTCAAGTTGGAAAAATTTGTGAATTTTCCAAATGTTTTCAATTTTTTCTATGGATGCTAAAATAATTCCTTCAAGGTTCGGGTTGAATGTATTTTTCGATTTTTGGATCAAAGAAGTCAGTACGATTTTCACACATTGTATTCAACTTGTCGGCAGATCCCTATACATAAAATATTATTAGAGTTTTAATTTCTTATCTTTTTTTTTTTTTTTTTTTTTTTTTAGTTTTGAAATGAAACAATTATTTATTTAGCTGTTAAGGGTCATAAGCAAATTTAACCTGCAATTAAAAATTACTGGATGAGCAAACAGTAAAAAGCAAAACCCTCTTGCAATCAGCAAAAACCTGATGAGTAGCTTGCATTATCGTTCGCATGTGACGAAGTACCCTTCTCATACCAATCACAAATTTAGGGGACACATATAAACTGCATTTCAGCTCTGGGTACTTCAAATTCATCAATTCATTCAATTTTTAAAAATTTTCCAAGAAATGAAAATTTGAAAACAAATTCAATATCTGTAATTTGGCTAGATGGTGCATTTTTGGATGGTCTTTTGAATCTTCTGTTTGGTCCTGAAAATTATTGTGTTTGTTGTGATATCCCCATTTCGGATTTCCTAAAACGTGCCTATATCTAATTTGAAAATTGAGACGGCAGCGGTATCTGAATTTGAAAAAAAAAAACTGAATTCCTGATTGTAGTTCGATCCTGGCACAACGCTTCATGGCAAACAAAAAAAGTTCCCTCATAAAATAGCGAATCTTTGAATTGAAGGCAATATCGGCGAATTAATTTTTAGAGCACATGAAAAGTACAAGTTACTGTCCCTAGCTCCTTCAATTTAAAAGGTAGACAATTTTATGCAGTGAAAATTTTTGCAAAATGCACTATTGGAACTGCTATTTGCATCAATCAGTATCTGTCGTTGTCGAGGTCTATTCGCGAAATTTCACAATCGTTGTGGGAAAAATGATGCTTTTTCATCTTTACTCGAACATTTATCTACCTAATTTGCATGTTTCTAAACATTATGAACATTTTTGTTGCGAATGCGAAGCGGCGTAAATCTATTTGTATGAAATAGGCAGTGAGAAAAAAGCAAACATTCTCTTGCAATTAGCTCAACGTCATGGTGAAATCCCATATCGAGATGTGGAATTTCGTGGTTCGAGTACTTGCGGAAGTGATTTGGGCCGCTCATATTGCAATTTGGAGCATTTTTCACAACCATTCTACGACATAGCACAACCGTTTTAGAGTTGAGATAGCCAAGGACGAGTCAGTAGAATGTCAATTGAAAATGAAGCGGTTCTAATTTTTTCAGATTTTGGCGTATTCTGAACCGCTCTCTGCCTGTCTGAACTCATCATCGGGTCCCAAATTTCTCCATTACTTATCCATCTCAATTATTAGCCCATAAAGGTTGTCGTGCTAGGCAAATTTTTGTCTGTTTTAAGAAATTCTGGCATGTACAAATCCTCTGAGGTGAGCCCCTGGAGATCAAAATTATTCCCCCAGAGCTACTTTTCCTTGGGAGGGGTGGATCGAAGGTGTGTGCCTATGTAATTCCAAAGTATTCAAATATTATCAACTGAAATGACTCATTTTCAGGTCAGTTACCCTCCTTGTCTTCCTCACCTTATTGTTCATTGTCACTTCGTCTGAAGATCCTGGTACTCCAAATACATATTATTACAGTTCTTACTTAATTTTTTTCAAGCTTTAAAATGGAACACAATATACCTGAGTAAATATTAGGGCAGTAAAATTAAAGTTTTTTAAACAAGAGAAAAGAGCCTTATCCTCTGATCCATGGTTAATGAGCAAAATGCAAAAACTTTCTTGCAATTAGTGAATACATTTCAATTTACAGCATAATAGTTTCGGAACCATTTTACGACTTAGCACAATCCTTTTAGAGTTGAGAAAGCGAAGCGTCAGTAATCAAGTGAAAATGAACCGATAATACATACCTACTAATTTTTCAGATTTTGGCGTATTCTGACCCCTCTCTGTATGTCTGAACTCATCATCGGGTCCCAAATTTCTCGATTACTTATCCACCTCAATTATCAGCCCATAAAGGTTGTCGTACCAGACAAATTTTATCTGTTTTGAGAAATATTGTCATGAATAAATTCTCTGAGGTGGGCCCTTGGAGCTTAAAATCATTCCTCGAGGGCTGTCTTATATGTATTTTTGGGGTTTTGGGTCGAAAATCTGTGCTTTTGTGTAATGCCAAAATATTCAAATATTATCAATTTAAATGACTCATTTTCAGGTCAGTAACCTCCCCTCTGGTCTTCCTCACCATATTGCTCATAGTTAATTCGCGAGAAGATCCTGATACCCCAAATATTATGACAGTTTTTACTTACCTACTTATTTTTTTTCCAAGTTGTAAAATGAAACGATTTATCTGATTGAGTATTAGTAAAATTCAAACTTTTCAAGCAAGAGAAAGGAACCCTATCCTCTGGGTCATGATAGGTGAGCAAAATCAAAAAACTTTCTTGCAATCAGTGAACAGCTGATAGATTGCAATCAGTGAAAACAACGGATGATTGTCATAAGTTGGAAATTGTTTGTATAGGTACCTAGAATTGGATTGCTTTTTTTTTTTTAAAGATGTATTCAAGATTGGAATTGAAAAAATTGCACTTTATGTTAAAGAATTTTTTGCCTCGGTACTCAAATGTCTCTTCATCTTTGGATTCGACTTCGACTTTTACCTATTAATTTTTGTGACTTAGAAAAATTACCAAAAAAAAAGTTTTATCAAAATAACCAATCTTTTTAAGAATAACATTCTGTTATCTGTTGAAAACTTCTCAAAATCAAAGTATCTGAATCGAGCTCTATTGATGAAGAATCTTATGGTGCATAATTTTTTTCCTATTTAAACTATTTTCTTTAAAGTACCGTTGGTTTTTTTTTTTTTTTTTGAAAAATGTATTTTTTGTAATGAAAATTTTCAAATTTCTTTATGCCTTAAATTCTTCTATATTGTTACGATTAAAGCATTGGTAAAACCCAAGGTCAATTTATGTGAAATTCATGAGCTAGGTCTCAAAATGATAGTTCAGATGATCACAAATTTCTCGATGATTCATTACAATATTTTTTAGCTTATAAAGTTATCATATTGGATGATTTTTGACTGTTTTTAAAAATGTTGGCATTTCTATGGAGGCTAAAATTATTATTCTCCAAGTTCGGTTTAAATGTATTTTTCGATTTTTGGAACAATAACTAAGTAATTTTCACGCCTCACGTTCAGTTCTCTCTAAATTTGAAACAGTGAAATTTCACTGCTTAGCAGTCACGACATTTTGGCTTCTTAAAAGCAGTAGTTTTTTACTGCAAAACAGTAAAAAATTTACTGAATTGATCAGTAAAAATGATTTTTACTGACCAATTCAGTAGATTTTTCACTATTTTGCAGTAAAAAACTACTGCTTTTAAGAAGCCAAAATGTCGTGACTGCTAAGCAGTGAAATTTCACTGTTTCAAATTTAGAGAGTTCGTCTTCAGATCCCGATGCATCAAATATTATTGAGTAGTTTTTATTTCAGTTGTTTTTTTTTTTGCTTTGAAATAAAATGAAATGATTGAGCTGTTCACAATAATAAAATTTCAACGGTCAAATTATTAGCAAAAACCTACAGTTAAAAATTACTGGGTCTGAGCGAGCAGTACCAGCGTAGGTAAGTGAAAACCCTCTTGCAATCAGCGAATAGGTACCTGATAGCTTATTTTCCGCTCTTCTTATCGCGTCTTCGTCTCAACTTCTTTAATATTTTTTATGTCAACAGAGAAATAAAATTGTCCGCGTTTTAAAAAATAATAGGTAATAATTGAAAGGGATTAGATTAACGATGATTTTCATAAAGTGGGAAATTCAAAAATCCGCTGTAGGTTATCGAATCAATTAAAAATTTAGGGCTTGAACCATATATTGTAACTCTGTGTAGGTACCTACCTGAATTTGATCAATATTTGTAGTTTTTAATGAAAAACGGATTCAATTTGAATTTACAAAAACTTCCCAAGAAATGGAAATTTGAAAACAAATTCAACATCTGAAATTTGGCTAGATGGTGCATTTTTGGACGGTCTTTTGAATATTTCATCCAGTCATGAAAATTATTGTGTCGGTTTTCTTCAATTCTTATCCCTCTTGAATATTCCTCATGAGCCTCAGCAGAGAAATAAGATATACAAACTAAGTGAGTGAATGTCCCCTCCATCCCGAGCTTTGAATAATATACATGTTTGAATAACTTTTAAAGGTTCAGTTATTAGATTGTGAGTCAATATTTTTGAGCCATTATGGACTCTGCAGACTCCAGTGGGTTTTTGATTTTCCTGGGTTCTATTTAAATTGTCATTTTAGAATAAATTTCAAACATGTACTTACCACCCTGGTGTATTATATAATTTTTTTCTTTTGATAATCATAATCAAAAAAAATTTGAATTTAACCAGCGAAAAAGAATGTTGGAAATGTGCGCCTGAATTGAACAGAAGTATTTTAGGGATGGTGATTAATTGACTAGGTGCTGATTTACCTATGAATCGATTTAGGAGGTCATTAGTAGGTATAAACCATATTTAAGCAGCTTAGGGAACTTTGGTCTAATTTTAGTGGCCTGCTTACATACTTATTCAATAAGAAATGAGTCCAATTTGAATTTTCAAAAACATTGCAGAAAATAAAAATTCTGAGATCTCATAAAATGAGCTTGGATTTTGTGAATATAATCAATGGAACAAAAAAATTAGAAATTAGATAGGATATGCTTACGCTTACACCATCCATGTGGGAAACCAATATTATTGTCTTCATGTTCAGTTTTGGAGGTCTGTTGGAAAGTTTATATATCCAACTATGATTATGACAATTTTTCAGTTTTTTCTTTCTTTGCATTTTTCTTGATCCATTTTAGCAAGAATGAAAATATGCAACTCTGAGCATACATCAGTAATTGTACTGGGTGTTTCATTTGGGGTGTTGAATTGTTTACTAGGTAAAATTGCTATTCAAAATAGGTACCTACATAAATGTGAACTAGGCTGCCTATTCTTTATTTTCAGGGTTCCCAAGTCCCAACCTGCTGGTGGGTGAGGCAATAATACAAATGAAATAACTTACCTATGAATTACCATATTAACAATGGAATTTAAAATGAAAAACTTACCTTTTGTTGTGCTAAAGTTCGTCATGAACACCATGCAGCTAATGCACATAAATGACTGATGTCATTATTTTATGCAGACGGCTGAGGACGATTGTCCATCTCAAATGAATTTTAAAATTAAAACAAAAAAACTCCCATACCACAGAAATTATCAATGATTTGTTATCATTTATTGTTATCATTTGCCTCTGATGTTGTTGACATTATGAGTGATATGATATAATGGCTTTCTGATACATGTGCGTAAATGTTCACCCTATCCTTTCATTTTACATGTTTAGCACATTTCCTACTGTCATATTTTAAGACGCATACAATTTTTTGATAACATAAAGGCTATAGGCACCCAAGAAGGCGTGAAATGGTCTCCCAGAGTGTTTGGGTTGATATCATGGAAGGTGGTGTATGCATCTTCATTCATGAAAATGGCCTAGCCTTGAATATCTCTTCATCCCTTTGATGTGGCCATCATGGAATCTGTGGCATAGTTCCTCTCCTCATCTCACAACTCTCAAGTGAGAGCAAATTCCTGTGCTTAATGAAACCTCGAGTCTCACCTCTCTGAATCTGTGACTCTCCGTTAGAATATGCTCTGCCATCACTGAAGGGTGACCACATCTACACATTGCACTATCTCTTCTTCAAATGCTGTGAAGAAAGGCACTAAAGCAACCTTTGCCACATAATATCTGTGCTACTCAGAAATCAAGCTCTCGATCAATGTCATCATTGATAATTCTGTCAAATATTGTTGGAAATAGTATTAATGGTTCCAATTTGCTGAATCACATCATAGTCTTTACTAGGAAAGTAGCTAATATAAGTTTGATGTACACAGACAGATGCCTCAGTAGGCAATATTAATGTGCTACACCATGAATTAATTCTATTACATGTACATCATTGTCATTGTAATTCATTACAATTGTTTGCAGCCTGCTGCCTTATTTTTCTTCAGAGGTTCTTCCAGCTATTGCTTGTTTGTATCTAGTTTTCATAAGAACTTGCCCTTTTCTCAGAGACTCCACAAATTCAAAAATATTGAGGTGTGCTGTATCCAGTCAAGATGCAAAACCTTGATGCTACCCTTCATAGGCATTATTGGTTTTCTGTCCACTTGATGCCACTACTTACTGCATGTATTATGTGCTACACTGTGAATATATGCATTCTATTAAGTATGTTTACGTCATTGTCATCATAATTATTAATTACAACTTTTTGCAGCCTACTGTCATTATCAATATTCATTTTAATCTTTTTCTCCAGAGGTGCTCCTGCTATTATGTTTGTTCATATTCAGTTTCTGTATTTCACAAGTCTGTGTATTCCTCTGGAGGTGATGTAGGGGTATCGATTAGCAGAACAAATTTCCTTTAAATTGTGCTGCAACTCCTAGTCTGAAAAGAAAAACTTACCTATGTGTCTGGAGTTCTGTCACCAGGTCGTTCAATTCTTAATTTTGATGGATTTTGAAAAAATCTGAGTTTTCATTGAGTAAAAATTATTATTGTCACCCAGTTACTGAAAACATTAGGACTTACCCTTGTTTTAAAGACTCCAAATTTTCAAATGTTGGGGTGTGCTGAGTGCAGTAGAGATGTAAAACCTTGTGGCACCCTTTGTAGGCATTATTAAGGTTCTGACCATTTGCAGCCACTAGTGCATATAGGTATTATGTGCTACACTGTGAATAAATTCTATTAAGTAAGTTTATGTTGTCATTATAATCAATTACAATTTTTTTCAGCCTACTGGCATTATCAATTTTTAGCCAAATTTTTGTAAAAAATGATGGCTATTTTATTTTTCCCTGAAGGTTCTCCTGCTGTTATGTTTGTTCATGTTCAGTTTCCATATTATGTGACCATCCGCAATAAAACCAACGATCGGTCCATCCATGGTAAAAATTGAAAAACAATTTTTTTGATTTTTGGCTGGTTTTATCGCAGATGGTCCGATATACAACAAGTCGGTGTATTCCTCTGGAAGTGATGTAGGGGTATTAATTAGTACAACAATAAGGCTTTTGACATATTGCGGGTTGCATATCGGTTTGCCTGAACTTTATCAGTTTGGTGGGTATTCTTATCAGTGAGTATCGAAATTTCATATTTTGAGCAATTTTCACAAGGTGTTTTTGAAATGTATGGCTTTTATTTAGTTTTTTCTTCAATTTTAAACACTGTTAAACCCTGTAATGGAAAAAGCTCCTCTCTTCGTCGAGTTTTAAAGAAGTTGACAAAACATCTTTGAACCTCGACAAAGAGCGGATCTTTTTCCATCACAGGATTCAACAGTGTTTAAAATTGAAGAAAAAACTAAATAAAAGCTATAAATTTCAAAAACACCTTGTGAAAATTGCTCAAAATATGAAATTTTGATACTCACTGATAAGAATGCCCACCAAACTTATAAAGTTCAGACAAACCAATATGCGACCCGCAATACGTCAAAAGCCTTATTCCTTCAAGTTGTGCTACAACTCCTAGTCTGAAAAGAAAAACTTACCTACATGTCTGAATTTCTGTCACCAGGTTATGAATCTATGATATTTTCTAAATTTGATTTGATTTGATTTGATTTGAGCTGGACTTTGAAAAAATCTTGAGTTCTCACCAAGTAAAAATTATTATCACCCTACTACTGAAAATATTAGAACTTGTCCTTGTTTTCAAAGACTCCAAATTTAAAAATGTTGGGGTGTGCTGCATCCAGTAGAGATGCAAAATCTTGATGCCATCCTTCACAGGCATTATTGGCTTCCTGTCCATTTGCAGCCACTGCTGCATATAGCAATTCCATAATTTTAATGGATAGTGCAAGAAGGATGTTTTTCTTCCTGTTCACTAAGGTTGCTCTGACACTGATCTGGTCACATGGATAGTCTCTTCTGATAGATGGTCTTCTCCTGTTAAAGACTATGAATTCTGTTTTACTTGCATTTAGCTGAAGTCTGGCGGAATTCAGAAACTGAATAACCCCAATAATTGTCGCATGGGATTTTACTTCAAATAAGTTACTATCTATTTTCAATACTTGAGATTCGCTCTGATGTTGGGCAAATAATGCCATACTTTTAGCAGAACATCTGGTATTAGGGCACTAAACAGGACTTATGCAGGGCAGCCATTTTTTTGCGAAAGTGTATTGTTCATAACTCGAGAACTATGACATTTACAAAAATTTTACAAGAGTCCTGTTTTGTAGGAAATGAAAAAATATGACCAATTTTGCAAGAATCTTGAAATTTCATGCAGGAGAACCTAAAATATTGAAAAAAATAAAAAATATTGAGAATTTTTTTTTTTTACTTTTTTAAAATATCTTATGTTGTAATACAGAACTAAATTTCAAGATTTTTGCAAAATTGGTCATATTTTTGCATTTTCTACAAAAATGGGCTCTTGTAACATTTTTGTACATGTCATAGTTTTTGAGTTATAAAAACTAAGTACTCTTCCGCTAGAAAATGGCGGACCAGCATACCTTCTGTTATAGTGCCCTACCTGTTACTTTCATAAAACTGGAGAGAAAGTAGATAATGCTTTTTTTGGTGCCACTGCAAAAACTCATTGGTTCGCTATACGCGCTGAAAATGTGAATAACATTGTAAAATTGCGTCATTTTCTTCTCAATGACGAAAAAAAAATGAAAAAAACTCACCCAGTTCAACAGGAGTGTTAAAAGGATTTACAGTATCGCTCGTCCATGTTCACATCGTGATAAAAATACTTGACCAATCAATTTTTGCCAACACCGTGAATCGTCGGTAAGATTTGCATTCAGAAAGCTGCCCCTCGTTAATTGGCGAATTGATGAATTTCGAACTTGGAAACATTCAATTAAACTTAAACTCGTCACCAAGAGATCCGCGGATAGAATTCGACTTGGCGTACGACGTTTATAATAAAACATCGGCAACCTTCGTTAATTACTGCCAGAATCTTGGGTCAGAGAGAAAAGCTGCACAGAGGGAGAGGAAAAACTAAACTTAAAACTTTTTCTCTCAAACAACTATGTAGTAGAAAACAGATGCAGCAACACATCGATGTACAAGAAGAAGGAAGGGATTAGTTTACGACGAGGCGATATCGTCGTTAGTGCCTGGATACGGTTAAAGTTGGCTTTTTCTTACAGCATGACAAACAAAAACTCGTAATTGTTTGAGGTACCTATCTTAGAAGAGAGTTTCGAACCAATACCCGTCTTACGTTAGCCAAGAAGCGGTCTTCTTCGCCGTTGTGTGATTCTCTATGTGGAATAAAAGTTGACGAAAAACTATCTCGAAACTGGTAACTCGACGAAGGTACTCGTAATTTTCCCTTTTGTCGATTTATGCGAACAGCCGAACACCTTGGCACTTGAGAATTGCCCGGTTTATACTTACGTATTTTTCGAGCCGACTTTTCAGCCTTTTTGAATTATATTTTTAGAGTTTGGCGGTGGGGGATTGGGATTGGCGGCCGTTGCGTGTCTTCGAGCCATTAACACGAGTTGTGATGCTCAATTAGAAAGACCTACTATTCGAGCAGAGTTCACATTGGGATGTGGAATTATAAGGCAAAATTGATGCCGCAGTATCGTCGTTTTTGTGTAATAATGTAATTCTATGTCTAAGTAGGTTAGGGAAAAAAGACAGAAAGGGGATGGAATCGAGAAATTTACTACGGTTTTATGGTAATTTTGCGATGTGTTGCGAGGTTTTGTGATGGATTGGGTGTTTTTGAATTTTATTAACATGGATTTTTTCGATGTTGTGGTGTAGAGAGTGAAATGTTTCAGGATTGGTGGAGGAGTGCAGATTTTTGCCTATCGATTATGTAACTCATGCTGACAATGAGTCCATGTAGACATGTTTCCCCGACTTTCGAGCTACAAGTGCAATTTAAAATCAATTTTTCAATTTTGGATCACGATAGAATAAAAATGTGATCGATCTTTTTGGTTCGTCTGTTTTTCTTTCTTTAGATATGGAGAAAATGAACCAAAAGAACATTTTTTTCTTCTTCAAAAATGAATATTTTCTGTTTATTTACTTTTGACTCTCATCATAAAGATTGATCAATCTTTTCACACTCTGAGTAAATCGAGAGGAACATCGAACGCTACATTGGTCATCCTTGAGCTTGCAAGCCCACGAAATAGCGATTACCTATTTGTGGTTCTTAGAATTTAATTTTTTTGTAAAACAGAATTTACACCTTTCATTTTATGATTTGTAATTATATAAGTACCTATGTACTTGAAAAATGGAAATAGCCCGCCAAATGAATTCAATTTTGCACCAAAAGCAAAAGCCCTCTTGTAATCAAGAAGCGGGTATACTAGTGGTGTTGATATATATATACTGTCTTATAGTACATTGCGAGATCCGACATATACACAGGCATTGCGAGATCCGACCCAAAAAATTTCGAAAAATGCTAAAAACTCAAATAATAACCCTACAACTTCGTTCGAACGCACGTTCCAGTGTGTAAACAGTGCCTTTCTATGCATTGCCGCCATCAATTTCGCGATCCGCATAAACCGAGATCCACCAACGGCCTAAACCTGATTTGGAGGTGGATCTCGCAAGATGCGTCGTTTATCTATTTTCAAAAATTGTATATAAGTATATAAATAGTAGGTAAAACGAGATCCGGCTGAAAATGTGTGTACAGGGTCCCCCGGATCTCACGAGTACCATGGCATATGAGAGAACTTGCGAGATCCGGCAAAAGGATCTCAGGATCTCGCAATGCCCGATTTTATATAAAACGGATCTCGTAATGTATGGTTTTTACATGTATCGATATGTTAAAGAATATATCGATATGAGATCCAATATCGACATATCGATATGGAAAATCAATATCGACGATATATTGTATCGTCAAAAATTGAGGACAAAATGCACGAAAACAGACAAAAAAATGGGTAAAAATTGAAATTTGAAAGAAATTTTTTCAAAAAAAATTTTCTCACTTTTTGTTGAATTTATAATGCTTAATAAAAAAACTTTTTGACATACCAATTTTTTCGCAGTTGTTAGTTCGCAATAAAACATAAATGACTGAGTATAAAAATGGGAAAAATAGGTACTTTTAAGGCAATATTGAAGATATCGATATATCGTCGATATATCGATATCTCTTGAAAAAATATCGTGATATATCGATATGAAATTTTTCTAAATATCAACATCACTAGGGTATACTGATGGGTTGTAAATGCAGAAATTTGTTTGTCAAAACTTTTATAAGTACTCGTAAATAGATGGGGTCAAAAATAGGGAACGATTCGAGCTTAGTTTTCTATTTTTTTTTACCTGGGTAAAAAAATAGAAAACCCGTATTAATTATTTTCTTATTTCTCCAATTTTCTTACCCCCTCCTTATTTTTGGAATTGTAGCACGATGACGCGATAACTGTTTAAAGGTGTAATAATTGAAATTAATTGTTATTGGGGAAGTGTTTGATGGCATTCAAATAACACTTGCTACAGTTGATAATTGATATATGTAGGTAGAGGTACATCAATGCGAACAATCGTCCAAAAAATTTATTATGTAAATGATTTGATGTCCCTTAAAATATAGGTTTTCTATGAAAACCAACGGAAAAAAAAAGGAAAAACGGAGGACTTGGAAATTTATGTAAACCAGTGAGTAGGTAGTAGGTACTTGAAAACATGAAATCAGAGGAAGAAAAAATTCCTGAAAAATAGTTTCTTGTGAATAACATTGTGTTCATCTGGAGATCCCTGAAATTTGAAGCTCTAAAATATTTCCATTGAAATTTTTCGATAAAAATTCGAGCAAATAATCTTTATAAACTTTCAATTTGATTTTTCAATCGTTTTCAAGCAATGAATTGATAACACAGTAAAAAATGAGAGAGGGGAAGGGGATATGAAATTGGCGAACGTGAGTGAAAAAAATACCGAACTCATTTTTTTGTAATTAATAATTTTTTTCGGCCAATCTTATTAAATTTAAGGTTTTAAAAAATATCAGATCTTGTTAAGCAATGTACGCTTATTTCAACATGCTTTTTAGGTTTTCTCTATTATAGCTTCATTAGATCAAAAGAAATTTCAAGAAATATCCTGGAGGAGGGGGTTAAAATAGGACCGTTCAATGAAAGATTTCAAAAGTTATATAGGTGCCCAAAATCATTTGTCGTTGCATCTTAAGATTTTTTTTTTGGTAGATTTGCCCTGTGAACCTTCCTAGAAAAAAAGTTTCTTCATAATTGCGTTTCAAAACGTCTCGTCATACAAACGTAGGTATTTGAAAAGGTGGTCATGTTCCACAAAAAAAAAAAAACACCTAATTTTATGCCCTTTTTTCCTACTTTGATGGCTTGTGATATTGGGAAATCAGAACCGCAGGGGTATTGAAATGGAGTTTATGCAGGAAAATGATAGGAAAATAATTCATTATTTAATTTTGATTTTTTTGGAGGGGGAGAGAGGGCCTCTTTTTAAGGGCACCTACATTTCTCGGGAGCGTCTGATAAGTATTTTTCTCAAAAATGGAGTCATTGTAAAGTGATAAAAAACCACGTTATTCTGAATAATTAAGTACTTTTACCCCACTCTTTAAGGACTCCTGGTTCACCCCTAGCTACAAACGGCTAAGGAGTTCAATTTTTTTCAACAATTTTCGTTGAAACCTACGACTTGTTTCCCCTCCCCCTCCCACTCCATTCTAAAAAAGATGAAAGTTGAAATTCGAAATAAATGAAAATGAATTTAAAAAACTTACGTATGAGCAAAAAGCAAAACCCCACTTGCAATCTGCGAATAGCGCCATTTATTTTTAAATTTTAATTATATTAATTTTAATTTAATATTTTATTTTGATAAATATAATTTATTTTTTATATTTATTTTAATAATAATTTTTTTAATAATTTATATATAGAATTTTTTATATAAATAATTTTTTTATCACAACAATTCAGTAACCTGTATAATGTATATTATTCGGAAAAGTCGCTTTCCGATTTTATACCCATTCGTCATCAGCCTTGAAGCATCAAACAACCTCTTGAGTTGAAATCCCATCTGACAAAAATGTGCCCAAAAACCTGCAAAGGTGACGGAGCTGTGAGGTCTCAAATGTGGACCATTTTTGAAAAAAAAATAAGGGGTTTTTGACCTTGACACTCTCTAAAAACGCGGGGTAAAATTCCCAGTGTAACGACCCTAACAATATGGGATTTGAGTTTTTACATCTCTCTGAATCGTTTTCGGCTCGATTCGAGACGACCTTTAGTCTCCAAAGGGAGCTCAAAACGAGGAAAATTGAGAAAATTCAAATCTCTCGTATCTTAAGACCCGGGGAAATGGATCGCGTTCCCACCCAAAAAATTGTTGGTAAAAATGTTGCTAAATTCCAAATTTTGAAAAAAAATCGTCAAAAATTGTCTATCGCAGTGCTGTCGATATTTTGAAAATTTATGTGAAAATCTAGTTTTACGATTCGAAAATTTCGAGAATATTTTTGTGAGTATTATTTTTTTTTCTGGGAAATACCAGTAGGTCTGGTGGATAAATTACGAGAATTTCTAATTAAGACTTTTGCACAGCAGTGTGGCCATCTATACAAGATCTTGAGGAGAAATCTTACTGAAAATTTATTTACCTACCTATTGACCAGAAAAATCACCATGTACCTACAAAATATTCTTGCAATTTTTTCAAAATTTAGAATTCAGCAAAATATTGACGTGAAAATTTTTTTGGATGGGAGCGTGAGCCATTTCCAGGTTTTAAGAAACGAGAGATCTTGAACTTCTCAACTTTTCTCTTTTGAACCCCTTTATGGAGACTAAAGGTCAGTTGTGGCGCCAAGCACGAGCTACCTCATGTTTTTTTTTTTTTTTTTAATTTCTCGACTTTTCTATTTTTGAGCCCCCTGTTTTGGACTAAATGTGATCTCGAATCGAGCCGGAAATGGTTCGGGATTTTTTCAGAAATTTTACTCACTCTCTGCAGTTACTTAATAGAAGTCCTGGTCAGAATTCATTTTTTTTTCGTAAATGATTCAACTTTGAGACCATATAGCTCTGCTTCCTTTGGTCTTGAGGATTTGAATTTTTCTGGCGGGGTTTTTTCACTAAAAAAAGTACGTACCAACGTCTGTAAATTTGATTCAAATCCGCGATACTGTTTTTGTCGTGGTTCGCATAGATAAATGACCATGATAGGTACATATTGGCATTGGAAATGAAAAATAGTTTTTACTTTATTCAATTTCGATGAAGATACAGAAATTAATAATTAAGCTTATTCGAAAAGACTGTGCTTTAGAAGACAACTTATTGAATGTCCGGGTTCCCTTCCAACAATTCCAGCTCTGACTCGTGATTTTAAAGGTTTCATATGGACCTCTAAAAATATTTCACGAGGCGAAAAACTAAGAATATCAATAAATGATGCATCCGAAGCAATGGGGGGGGGGGGAAGCAGAAACTCCCTTGTATTCAGCAGATGTGTGTGGTGAAAATTTTTTAAATGTTGCAAATTTTGTTTACTCGTTTTGTAACAAATATCAAACATTATGAATTTATGATAGATGGGGTGTAAATACTTACTATGAATTCATGAAATGGGTACACAAATACTTACTCACTTGAAGAATAAAGAAATAATTCATAAATTCCGAGAATATTGGTGGGTATAAATTTTTTTTCGTTTCAATACGAGTAGGTGAATACATTATGAGAATTTCTTTAGCACAGTAGTGTTGCCAGCCATACAAAATCTGGCATTAGTAATGAATAAATTGAAATAAAATGTAGTTTTATTGTTCAGAAATGTCTTAGGAGTAATTTTCCTCAAAATTTATTTACCTACTTACCTATTGACCAGAAAAATTAATACCTACAAATATTCTCGCAATTTTTCGAATGTAAGACTATCTAATTTTTCATAGAAATTTTCAAAATATTGGAAGTACTCCAATAGGAAATTTTTAATAATTTTTTTGTTTGGAATTCACCAAAATTGGCACTGAAAATGTTTGGATGGTGGCGCCAAGCATGAGCCACTTCGTGTTATCAACTGGATTTTTCCATTTTTGAGCCCCCTGTTCTGTAGGTACTAAAAGTGGTCTCGAGTCGAGCCGACAATGGTGATGGTTTTTTCACCAATTTCGCTCGGTGCTTAATGGAATTCGTCGTCAAAAAACATTGTTTTTTTCAAACTTTGAGATCCTATAGCTCTGCTTCCTTTTGTCTTGAACGTCCAATTTTTTTCTGAAGGGTTTTCAATTAAAAAGGTGGACACCACGTCTGTAAATTTGGTCCAAATCCGCGATACTGTTTTTTTTTCGCGAGTTATACCATGATAAACGACTATTACATAGGTACATACATTGAAAAATATGAAATCATTTTTACCTCATGTAATTTTGATGATGTATGAAAAAATTGATGCAACATAGAAATGTTATGTTGGGATTATTTTTTCGAAGTCTTTTGAAAGTGCTTTTCGGGTTAAACATGAAAAAAGTATTCAAAATGACTGGACTTTGATAAACAGATCGTTGATGGAGCGAAAAAATTTTCCAAAGTTGAACATAATGATTACTACATAAGATGTGAATATCATTAAATAATCGATGAAAAAAAAGTTATCGTAGCTGCCCGAATATATTTTTTGTCACTTGACCTAATTTTTGACACTTTTGCCCCTGCTTTTCCCTAAATTTAAGTAAGTATATTTCCTGTTGATGATCAAATTTGCAAGTAAATGCGTCTGGGAAGTTTGAAAAGCCAAATCGCAAATGTTCAAGGAGTTGACGACTGAGGTGTTGCAAAAGTTAGATTACCAAAAAATGAAAAAAAAAGTTTTCCTCCGCAAATGAACGCACTTCGAGGGAGACTCGAAATTTTTCTTGGTGGCTTTCTTACATCCTGAACGTAAATTAAATAAAGACAACTGATGAACAAAACGCAAAAACCCTCCTGCAATCAGAGATTTATTCTTAGTGGCACTAATTCTTCATGTCGGTTATGAAATATTTGCCTGCTTCTTCGATAATTTCAAAATTTCAACTCGAAATACCTACATATGTATTGTAGAATAGATTTAGTTCGAAGATTGAACATATTATTTTTCGAGAAAGAACTTACTCTTTGAAATTGAATAACGATTTTCAGTCTCTCAGCAAACCATATGATAATAGTATCTTCTTACTTACATTAAATTAAGTAAAGCCATCTCGAATAAATAGACACCCATAAATTAAGAACTCGAAAAATATACGGAAATTGAACGGTTTTATTACGAAATTTAATAATACGACATGAAACATATACGAAAATTTAAGACGTCTTAAATTTAATACACGTAACCAATCGTTGATTGAAAACCAAAATGCATTTCTTTTTCGATGACTATTGCAACTTGGAAACAAAAACCAAAAATTAACCTGTTGAACAACGAATGGAGATTAGAACCAAAATATCAAGCAATTTTGAGCCTTTCAAAGAGAAAAAATTAAATACTCACTTATAAATAAAGGCAGTTCGGGACATTTAAACGATAACGAAATCCATCGATGATTTTTCTTTGCCTTGGTCTACGACGACGATGTTTTCCATGGCGGTCTTTTCTTTGCCTTGTTCAACGACGACGAAATCCATCGAAGTTTTCTCTTTGCCTTGGTCAACGACGACGATGTTATCGAAGGAGATTCTTTCTTTGCCTTGGACGGCAAGGAAGTCCATGCATACTCTTTCTTTACCCATTTCGAAGATTGAAGTTGGTTTGATTAAAAACACTGTCGAAATACAAAAAATAGACGTTACAAACTTGAGCATAAAATTTGTTTACGTTCAATTTGAAATTTTGGAAAGGTGATCTTCGACCATTGAGTGAAAAAAAGAAATAGTGAGAATGAAAAAAAAAAAAATCGTTGTAAAGGAGAAAAATTGGAAATACTTAAATGTTGACATTTTTCTGCCTCATAACGAAATAAATTTGATTCACAACTCAGGAGCAAGAGTGATTTTCGACTATTTTGATTTATTCCCCTTACTTGGCTCTGGCAATTAACTTCAATCAAAAATCACTTTTTCTCCCTCAGGTGAGTAAACTTCTATATCTCTAATTTATCTAATTTTTAACGAAATGAAAATATCAACTACACGACACATTATCATAAATTATATGCAACTAAGTTGGTTCAAATATCGTAGGTCTAATAAGCTAAGTAGGTATAACTTACCAAAAGAAAAACTTGAAGTGTGAATAGTTGCACAACAAACGAGTAACTGTGTTTCAAGTGTATATTTTAAAAGTTTATATAGTGAAATTTTGAATTCAACGTGAAATCTCATTGGTCGTTTGATCGGACGTTTTTTTGTTCATCACGCCATAGACATGTAATAACTCTGAATTGTGAACTTTGTACTTGACACATCCGATCGTACGCAGTATTATTATAAACTGGCAAGAAACAGTGAAAACGTTACTTTCGAGCACAAATTAGATTGTATGAGTTTGTTTTAGAAGCTAAGAGCCACGTAAGTAGGCAATAATTTGAACGAATCTCAATTTTTTGAAAATAAAATGCTATTTTTCTCGAATGAAACGAATCAATAAGGTACCATTCTTAGGTAATAAAACTCGAAAAATATGAATTGTTAACTTACTTGCTCGTGCTTTAAAATAGTTGGAAGAAGAATAATATATCCTCTAAGTTTTTTTTTTTTTTTTTTTTTTTTTTGGGGTGTTTATAATTGCAAGATTATTACACCCGTGTAGAGAGGGGTTTAGATTTGATTTATTAGGTTGATTTTTTTTTAGTAGGGTTATGAATTTTTGGATTTCAGAAGGGTTGTCTGGGATAGTCATTGAATTTGAGTCTATTTGGAGAGATAGTCTTGTTTGCAATTAGCGATGAATAATAACTTTTAACATTCCCCTATGTACCTAATACCTATGAGTTGAAAATAAAATCCATTCAGAAGCTTGACTAAATATCATTACCGATGTTGTTTTTTTTTTTTATTAATTAGGTATGTACCTACCTACCTACCTGCCTACTACCTACTTATTTAGTTTGGAAAAAACAATTCTTTTTATGTTATTCTTATTATTTTTAGTGGTGTGTAATAATTCAACTCTTATGATTCTTAATCCGAATGTAGGTATACCTTTAAAACAATCATAAAAGCTCATGCACCTTTATTATGGAATTGAAATATTATTTGGAATCTTTTCCAAAAAATGAACTTTCCCTTGTATTAATCCATACCAAAAATTTCAAACCCCTTTTGCTCAATCAACATGTTCCAGTCATTTTTTAGAAGCTTTAAAAAGTGTTTTGGTGCCGAAATTTACATTCTGATGGTATAAAATCACTTTCATTGAACAAGTGAGACAGATAGCAGACTGAATTAGTGATTTGAAGTGTTAATTGAAATACGATAATCTGAATAAAAATTGTTTCTAGAAGACGCTTAAAGCCCACAATCTGCAACTGTGGGAATTTTATTTTAGTCGCAATGTGGCTATAACGTATCAAAAGTGCACTTTTGAGTCCTAATAATTTTTTTTGCATCCATAATCTCTTGAAAAGATTGATTAATAAGACGCAAACATGGACTCAGCTTTCAAAAGTTCAAAATGAAGTGATGAGAATAATCTGAAGTGAATAACTTCAGAGCTGCAACTGCACATTTGCACTTTTATACTCATATTTTATGGATTTTTTTATCAATGGTTTGGCTCATAAAAATATTACGATTACATAGGCTATGGTTACCTAAAGAATAATAACTAAAAATAGGCCCTATACGAGAGCATTATAAGCAAAAATCAAGAAGCAAAAATTCTCTTGCAGTCAGCCAGAGGGTCATTTTCTTGAAAAATAAAAGGTGATGTTAAAAAGGATGCTGTTGTTCGCGTCATCCTATGAATCTCTTTTATTTACAGAAAAAGGCAGCAAAAATCAACCCACGCGGGTTGCCCTATAAAATGGGCGATTATTGAATATTTTGTGGTAATTTTCCGAAAATTCACCTCCGAAGTACCGCCTTGATTAGGTACTCGTTAGAAGTCGGTCTTTCGAATGCCAAAGAGATCGAAATATACCTACCCAGGTACCTACCCATGTAGGAAGAATTCATCCACAAATTTTCTATTGGCCAAAATGGGCAAAAAGCTAAAGGCCATTCAAGTTCAATTTCGAATGAGACTTCTCTGAAAAGAATGAACGAACAAAATATACTACTTATACAAAGCAATGAACAAAAACTTTCTCGCAATTACTCAAGAGGCTTTCAGGTTGAAAAATTATTTAAATCGTTTTGTTGTGGGTATAGTGGTAACTTTCTGGAAATTTTGCCAATTTTATCCCAAGATTAGTTGTAAATTTCGTCATGAACGTAGGTAAGTAATTATTGAAAATTCTGTAGGAATGAACAAATTTTTCTGTTTTTTGTCCAAAATAATTTGTATTTGTTCTAGGAAAAGAACATGGAAATTGCGGCTCTCTTGCTTTCATAATGAGACGAGGGCTTGCATTTCAATTTTGTTTCATGTTTAAATAATTTTCGGATTTAAATTTATTATTTTTTTTACATGTGTTAGTGACATTTTAAAGCTCTTCATTTTATGCACTCCAACACTAATCTTGCCCCCACTTTCTACAGAACGCGTTTTTTCCATCATCATGAAATGGAAGAGAGTGAATTGGAGGGGAGGGGAGCTTGAAGAAAATTGAATCTAAACAAATATGTTGATATTCGTATCCTTCGACCATTTTTGGGGAATTTTTCAATCATTTTTATGCTCCTTGTGACTTTTTTACATCTTGATACATTGTGAAGATCACTTTTTACTTTTTTCATTGCCCAAAGTCCAAAAAATCAAAATTTTGGGGGATTTGAGCTCTTGCGGGGCATGTAGTTTTGTGATTGGGTGGCTATAAATTTTGTGGTGGAGTGCCCTCAGGATCTTCTTATTACTGTTGAAAAAGAAACAGGTCAAATCGGTTACTGCCGACTCATAAGGTTCCCTTGTCTGGTTTTGTGGTGTTTGAAAATATTTTTATAAACTTTACCACTGAAAAATGTTTTTGGAGAGTGAATCTACATTACATAATTAGATTGCCATGTATGCTATTATTATATAAAAGAAACGACGAAATAGGAAGAGATATACTTACTTACTAAGTTACTAATTTGGTAATCTTTTTTATAAAATATTTTGTCATTTCTAAAACCCCACAAGTCACAGATTTTTCGTTTTTCACTTTTTTTGCGATTCTGATAGGATATGGTGAGCTCTATTGGATGGCCATGGAACTACTTTTGGTGAGGTTCGTTTTCCCGCCAAATCGTGCTGATTCAGCATCGAGTCATTTTTAAAACCCCGTAAGTCCGGACTTATGGGGTTTTAAAAATGAGTTGGTGTCAAAGCATCATCCGTATTATCATTTTTTCGAAGTTATTATTCAAATTTATGTACATTCTTTATGTTTTTTTTTTTCAATAAAAAATTTTTCTTTTCATAAAACAGTCAAAAAACTATTCCCAAGTGAACTGTTTTCAGTCCCTTCATTGAATTTCATCATTTAGAATGGTTTAGAAGTTTTTTAGGTCCTTCAGATGAAATTTTGAACAAGATTCAGTTACAAAAATATCAGTCATTTCTAAAACCCCATAAGTCCACGCACTTCAAGGCGTATTACAGCGAAGATGGCAAAATTTTTGAAATCCAAATTTGACCCAAAATATGTGTTTTTGTATGCCCTTTCCATTTTTGATATCGGTTTTCACTTTAAAGCGTCAGAATTTGGTTGAAACAGTTTTTTGTCTCTCCTGAAAAATTTAGGGCTTTGGACTTACGGGGTTTTAGAAATGACCGAATCAAAAAGTATTCGAATCATAAAATTGGATTTTAGTGGCTCTGTTCTGTTTTTTCATTCGAAATTAGTTATTATACTATCTTGAGTAATTTTTTTGTAATTTTGTGCCTAAGATATGGAAGAAATGTGTGGAGTTCTAATTTCATTGGTCAGTATTCTTGGCAACATTTTGATTTTCTCCCATTTCGGACCCGAATATACGTAATTCTGAAAAATTCAACGAAAATCGAAAAATACAATTTGGTTTTTACAAATTTAATCTTGTCGAAAAAATTCATCTGTGATGCTTTCAGTCTACTTTGTCAACTCTTCGTGAAATTTATTGGTAAATTATACCTACAGTTGTATTTGATGGGTACTTGACCATACTTAATGCGTTGTGTGGAATTGCAATTTCCTTTTGAGTCAGATTGTGATAAAATATTTGAGAAGTGTGAAGAACTTTTTCCGAAGATTTAACAAGAAAAACAATTATCTACTTTTAAGATGCGAAAAGGCAGTTAGCTTTCAAAATTTCAAAACGAGGTGATGAAAATAAGTGATGAACATAACCTGAAGAGAAGATCTTCAGAGGTGTAACTGCACATTTGCACTCTTACATAGGTATTTAATGGATTTTTTCTCCGTGTTTTGGCCCAAAAAAAAAACTACGAGTACATAGACTATGGTTAAAGAATAAGAAGTAAAAATAGGCCTTATAATACGATAGCATTATAAAGCAAAAAGCAAAAACTGTCTTGCAGTCAGCTAGAGGGTCGGTTTGCTTGAAAAATTCAGTATCTCGTGTTATCATGTGAATCTCTTTATTTTACTGTAAAAAGGAGCAATTCAACTCACAGTTGCTTCATAAAATGAACGATTTGTAAATATTGTACCCTGCTGTCCAATCGAATTTCTTGTGTTAATTTTCCGAAAATTTACCTTCTAATAAAGTGATATACCTTCTAAATACCGATTTTGATTAGGTACTCGTTATAAGCCGTCTTTTAAATGCCAATAAATCAAAATTATACCTATCTACTCACGTAGGAAGAATTCATCCGCATATTTTTTATTGACCAAAATGGTCAAAAAGCGGTCATTTTATTTCAATTTTTAATCTGATTTCTCTGAAAACTGAAAAGAATGATGAACTATAACAAAAAATATACTCAAAGCAATGAACAAAAACTTTCTTGCAATTAGACTAAAAAGGCTTTTAGGTTGAAATAAATATAGGGGAAGGTGTTGTACCACGGAACAATTTTTCGTTTTTTTGCGTCCAGCGTTGAGAATTCAAAATTTTAGTAATTTCTGTTCAGCCCATGTGAAAGAGCGTTTAAAAAGGAATAAATTACGTGTATAGAAAATTCCATTCATAACATACTATGGCCACAATTTGCATTCAAAAAATTGAAAATTTTCGTTCTGTGGTACATTGGGGTAATGTACCAGGGAACACCACATAATGCACTGTGAAACGCAATAAATTTTTTGGAAGCTTCTGATTAACTATTTGAAACTATTGCTTATCGTTTTTAGACTTCAAAAACACTATTTGAGGTTTTTAAATCTCAATTTCATCAAATTTTGAGTTTTTCATAAAAAATGGGTAAAATTTGAATTTTTGAAAGTTCAAAAGTCAAAAAATGAAACTAATTTGTGCTGGTGGTAAATTTTCTGAAGCAATGTGTACCTATTTACATTTTTTGATGCTTTACTTCGTGGCATAGCTAAAAAAAAAAAGTAAAAAATGCAAAAAATTGGTGTTCTGTAGTACATTAGGTCACTTTGTTCCGAGGTACAAGACCCCATGAAAATTTGGAAAAAAAATTATTTTGAAAAAAGTTGATGTTTTCAAGCTTATCCAAGAACGCTAATCGGTAGCTGGTATAATGTACTAACTTGCAACAGTGAAACAATTTTGAAATATTTTAATCTCTTATTGTCAGTAGGTTTAACAAAACCATTAAAATGATTAGGTACTTTTACATGCATAAAATACATTTTATCAATTTTTGTCACGAAGATGGCCACCAATTTTTATGAAATTTTATATGGTGGGACTCATAATACTACTTCACATGTGTGTTACATCATATCGCCGCCAGGAGCGCTGTGCGCTTCACACCAGCAAAGTGTTCCCTGGTACATTATGGTCGGGGTACAACAATCTCCCCTACCTATCGCTGAAGTTTGAAATGATTGTTTATGTTCTAGAAAAATAACTTGGAAATCACGATCCTCCTGCTTTCATAATGAGACGACAATTCGATTTTCAATTTTGTCTTATGTTTAGTCTGAATGATTACTGGATTTAAATTTATTATTATTTTTTTTTACATGTGCTGTTAGTGACATTTCAAAGCTCTTCATGTGTGATCCAACTCACCGCTAATCTTGCCCCCACTTTCTACAGGATGTTTTTTTCCATTATCATGAAATGGAAGAGAGTGCATGAGGGAGGGGGGCTTGAAGAAGTTGAATCTGAAAAATATATTGATATTCGTATCCAGCGTTACCAAAAGGCTAATGAACCATGTCACACACGATTATTCCTAATTATAATTAAGTTGAAATATTTTGAACTTGTAAAAAAGGAAATATATGTACTTGCCTTCAAACTATGATTGGATACTGTGGATTCATATTTTTCGAGGCTGAGGGTAGGTAAATATTTCTTGGTTTTTTTTAATGTCCTGATGAATGCGTTTTTTTGTTTGTTTGTTTGTTTGTTTGTTTGTTTGTTTGTTTTTTTTTAATTTTGATCTTATTGATGAGAAAAATCGGACATTTTTAAATAAAAGAACAGACGAGCAAAATGCAAAAACCCTTCTGCAATCAGCGAATAAGTAGTTACTTCCCCGATTGCTTGAAAGTTGACATGCTGTAGAGTGATACTGATATGTGATTAATTGTCTACTAAACCGACAAATTTTTAAAATTAGCCTACATACTTATGACTTGAGTTGAAAATAAAATCAATTCAGAAGATTGACTAAATATCATTAACCATGTGTTTTTAAATAAGTAGGTATGTACCTACCTACTACTTACCTATTTGGTTTTGAAAAATAATTCTTTTTATTTTATTCTTATTATTAGAAAAATAATAATAATAATTCACCTTTCTTTTTATTAATCCATACAAAAAATTTCAAACTTCTTTTGCTCAATCAAAATTTTATTCCAGTCACTTTTTAGAACCTTTGAAAAAGTTTGTTGGTGCCAGAATTCACATTCTGATGTAAGTACATATTAAATCGTTTTAATTGAGCGAGTGAGACAGATAGCGAACTGAATTACTGATTTGAAGTGTTAATTGGATACGATAATCCGAATAAAAATCGTTTTTATGTATCTGCAACTGTGGGATTCTTATTTTAGTCGCAATTTCGCCAGCGCATTAAAAATGCATTTTTGCTGGGTCCTAATATTTTTTTTTAGACCCATAATCTCTGGAAAAGATTAATTAATGAGATGCGAACGGACGGTTAGCTTTCAAAAGTTCAAAACGAGGCGATAAAAATAATCCAAAGAGAAGAACTTCAGAGCTGTTACTGTACATTTGCACTTTTACATAATGTTTTTTTTTCTCCATGGTTTGGTTCATAAAAATATTACGAGTACATAGGCTATGGTTAAGGAATAAGAAGTAAAACTAGGTCTCATAATACGAAATCATTATGAAGCAAAAAGCAAAAACTGTCTTGCAGTCAGCCTAGAGGATCATTTGCTTGAAAAATTCGATAATTCTTGATTCTATCGTTCCTGTCATCCTATGAACTTCTTTATTTTACTGAAAAAAACAACGAATCACCACACGCACGGGTTGCCTTATAAAATGGAGGATTAATTTGTGGGTAGTTCTATCAATTTTACACAATTTTGCAGTATGTTTCCTCGCCAAAAAAAAATTGTTTTGAGAATTTTTTTTTGGTTGGAATGGTTAATATATACACTTGAGACTTCATTGATAGTGTTGTGCCCAATTCATATCTCTCAGGGGAGGGGGGAGAGCCATTTGAAAATGTGCGAGTTTTCTGCAAATTTCGAATCAAAACTGGTCTTTTTTGAGGGAACTGATCACCTACAAAATTAAGAAAAGTGTTTCAGTAATTCAAATAATTTTTAAATTGAGAATATACCATCAATTTTAAGGATTTCTAGGTGAAAATTTTTCCGGCTTGGTCAAAAAAGTATAAATTCCATGACGAAGGAAAAAACGTCATTCCCCATGACGGTGGATAAAACTTCATTAAGTAGGGATAATATAAATGTAAAATTGTTTAAATTCGTATTTTTTAGTGTAAGTAGTATCAGTACTCACCACATAATAATTTTTCAACATTTCTCAGTTTTTCTCTGGTTGTGTATGGCAGAGCTGAGAAACCATGACGAAAAAAACGGCAAAAGATAAATAACCATATTTTCATGGAATCACGTTTACATACTGCATAGCGGTGTTCGGATCCAGTATTTTATCAGTGGACAAGATTTGGTGAACTGCCTAGACAGTTTTTCCATTTTCAAACACCAAAATTTGTAAATAGTGAGCCGTTGGGAATGCACTGAAAATTAACCACGCCGAGGGAACAAAAACTCGAAGACATAGGTTTGAGGTCACTCCAACAGCATATAGGTGTCACTGAAGTGAATTGTGTTCATACTGTAATTTGCGTGTACTTTTCAGGAATAAAAAAACGAATGTCAAAATTGCAGAACATCACCACTCTTTGCTAACCAGCTATGTAACTATTTAAAAACGAGATGTGAGACAGCCATGATGATGGAACTTTTGATCATATAAGGGGGTCTGTGGCCCAGAGGGAGGGGGTTGAATTCATTGTAGTGCGTGGAAATGTTAGATGGTGACAACTTTTATTGACAAAACCATTCACCATTACTTTTCATGTGCATACTGTAAGTGAAATTTTACACGGACACAAAAAGTGTAAAATTGGTAGAACTACCCTTGTAAGTATGTATTTTGCTATCCGATTGAATTTTTTGTGGTAATTTTCCGAAAATTTACTTTCGAAGTGCAGCATTGATTAGGTATACCTACACTTTAGAAGTCGGCCTTTCAAATGCCAAGAAATCAAAATAGATCTATACCTACCTATACCTATACTCAATATAATGCAATACTTTATTTGAGATACATGCGTCAGCATAACTAGGATGAATTCATCCACAAATTTTCTATTGACCAAAATGGTCAAAAAGCAGTTATTTTATTTCAATTTTGAATCTGATTTCTCTGAAAAGAATCAACTAACAAAATATACGCAAAGCATGATGAGCAAAAAATTTCTTGCAATTGCTCAAAAACAGAAATATCCGAAGATCCGTTTGTAGAAGCTTGAGATATCCGGCCTCTGAGGACATGTACCTACCTCTGAAAAGAGTAAGTCGTATTCAGAGCTAACCAAAAGACAAATAATTCGTGTCACCCGATTATTTTAAGCAAGTTGAGATATTTTGAACTTGCAGAAAGTAAAAATATCGCAGATCAGTATTTTTCAAAGTGAATGCAAAATAACATTGGGGTAAATTTTCTCGAGCTTTTTAGTGTACTGGTGAATGCGGTTTTTTGTTTTGTTTTTTAGGTTTGATCTTATTGATGGAGAAAATCTAATATTTTTTAATGTAGGTACCCAAAACAACTGACGAGCAAAAAGCAAAAACTCTCCTGCAATCAGCGAATACTGAATACTAGGCTGGTTTAGAGTTGACTTCGATTTCTTTATTCCTCATTCATCTTTGAACTGAAATAAATTGTGAAGAAAAATTAATAAATTTCACCAAACTGATCCAGTACATAGGTACTTGTGAAGTTCACCCTCTTTTCAACTCTTTTAATCGATTGGAAACTATTTCGAGCCGTTTTGGGTATCTATAATTCAGGAGCCTCCAGCACATTTTCAAAAATTGAATGAAGTAGGGAAGCTAAAATTTATTTTATACTTACCTACTTCAATTTCTACCTGTTCAGTTAATTGAAGATAGCTTAAAGTCCTTTCTGAGCGACATTTTGAAAATTCCAATTTTTCCAAAATCGCCTTCAAATCTGTTCAAATTAACTTAACACGTCTATAATGGCAGTTGGTGCTTTACAATGATCTGTTTGACTAATATACGCTCCGTTTTTCTAAAATCAATTTCAAAGCTACCTACGTATTTTTCGACTATTTCATAATTAAAAATTTGACATTTTTAAAATCCATTTTCAGCGACCTATCTACCTAGGTATATGAAATTTCAGGAAAAATATACGTTTTCGAATTAGCGGAAACTTATTTTTTAAAAATTGGAGTATGATTGGTTGCCTGGGTCAATAACAAGCACCAATCGAATTTAACAGATTTTTTGGTGGTTTTGGGGAACTCTGGAATTTCCAAAAGTCACTAGAATTACGAGTACATATCGCACCTCGGGAGTAATAAGGTGACATCTCAAAAAAAATTGATTTTGATGTTTTTGCATTTTTGGGGCTTGTATGACCCCCCCTCAACCAAAAATAACACTTTGATTTGGGTACATTATCTAGGTCATCTAGGTCATGTAAAAAAACCCAAATGGTCTGACTCAAAATCCGAAATTTTGAATCTGATTTCTCTGAAAAGAATCAACTAACAAGATGTACGCAAAGCAATGAGCAAAAAATTTCTTGCAATCACTCAAAAACATAAATATCCAAAGATGTTTGTAGAAACTTGATCGAGATATCCGGCCTCTTGAGGACACGTAGGTACCCTACCTCCGAAAAGAGTAGGTATTCATACTCAGCGCAAACCGAAAGACAAATGAACCATGTCACACGAGTATTTTAATTAAGTTGAGATGTTTTGAACTTGCATAAAGTAAAAATATCGCAGATCAGTATTTTTCAAAGTGAATGCAAAATAACATTGGGGTAAATTTTCTCGAGATTTTTAGTGTACTGGTGAATGCGTTTTTTTGTTTTGTTTTTTAGCTTTGATCTTATTGATGGAGAAAATCTAATATTTTTTAATGTAGGTACCCAAAACAACTGACGAGCAAAAAGCAAAATCTCTCCTGCAATCAGCGAATACTTACTAGCCTGGTTTCGAATTTTTTCGGATTTATTTATTCGTCATTAATCTTTGAACTGAAATAAATTGCGAAGAAAAAATAGATAAACACCAAACTGATCCAGTACATAGCTACATATCTACCTGTGAAGTTCACCCTCTTTTCAACTCTTTCAATCGATTGGAAACTATTTCAAGCTGTTTTGGGTATCTAGTTCAGGAGCCTCCAGCACATATTTAAAAATTGAATGAAGTAGAGAAGCTGCAATTTATTTTATACCTACCTACTCCAATTTTAACCTGTTCAGTTGATTGAAGATAGCTCAAAGTCTTTTTTGAGCGACATTTTGAAAATTCCAATTTTCCCAAAATCGCCTGAAAATCTGTTCAAAATCAACATTAACACGTTTATAATGGCAGTTGGTGCCTTGAAATGAACTGTTTGTCTAATTCACGCGTCGTTTTTCTATAGGTAATCAAGTTCAAAGTTACGTACTTATTTTCCAAAGATTTTATAATTAAAAATTTGGCATTTTTGAAATTCATTTTCAGCTACCTATCTGTATGAAATTTCTGGAAAAATAATTATACGTTTTAAAATTAGCAAAAACTTATTTTTACTTATAAAATTGGAGTGTGATTGGTCGCCGCCTGGTTCAGCACCAATCGAATTTAACAGATTTTTTGGTGTTTGGAGAACCCTGGAATTTCCAAAAGTCACTAGAATTACGAGTACATATAGACTATGGTTACCTAAAGATCAAGAATTGAAAATAGGTCTTATACTAGAGCATTATAAGCAATAATTCTCTTGCAGTCAGCCAGAGGGCCATTTGCTTGAAAAATCTATAGCTCAGGATCCGGTGTTCGATCACGTCACTCTATGAATCTCTTTACTTTACTGAAAAAAAAACAGAAAATCAACTCACGCGGGTCGCCCTATAAAATGGATGATAATTGTATACATGTAATTAGTTGTCCGATTGAATTTTTTGTGGTAATTTTCCACAAATTTACCTACGAAGTACCGCATTGAATAGGTAGGTACTCGTTAGAAGTCGGCCTTTCGAATGCCAAAGAAATCGAAATATACCTACCTAGGTACCTACCCATGTAGGAAGAATTCATCTACAAATTTTCTATTGCTCAAAATGGTCAAAAAGCTAGAAGCCATTTAAGTTCAATTTTGAATCTGACTTCTCTGAAAACGTGAAAAGAATGAACGAACAAAATAATATAAACGAAGCAATGAGCAAAAACTTTCTTGCAATTACTCAAGAGGCTTCCTGGTTGAAAAATCACTTGCTTTGGGGGTAGATATTACTATAGTAACTTTCCAGAAATTTTGCCTATTTTATCCCTAAATCAGTTGTAAATTTCGTCATGTACGTAGATAAGTAATTGAAAAAATTTCTTGGTTTTTTTAATGTTCTGGTGCATGCGTTTTTTGTTTAGTTTTTGTTTTTTAGATTTGAGCTTTATTGATGAGAAAACCCGGACATTTTTTAATAAAACAACTGACGAGCAAAAAGCAAAAACCCTCCTGCAATCAGCGAATAGTTTACTTCCCCAATTGCTTCGCGCGCCTCTCGTGCATTGATGGTGTGATTGGTCACGTGAGTCAATAACAAGCATCAATCAAATTTAGCAGATTTTTTTTGTGTTTTTGGAGAACCCTGAAATTTCCAAAAGTCACTAGAGGCTCCAAAATGGCTTGGAACCACATCCAATCGACTAAACATGTTGAAATTAGATAAGGTAAATTTTTTAGCTCTCCATTTTCTTTGGGAAAAATTTCGTGAAAATTTCAACTTATCAAAATCGACTGTATAGGCTCCAGATCTGCTCAAAATGGTCCGAAATTGTTTTGAATCGATTGGGAGAGCGAATTAGAATAACGTATACATTGAATTTTAGCTATTAAGGTCAATGTTGTACGTAGAATTATGTGTTTTTTTTTTTCAAGTTTTAGATGGTCCATTGCATTTCTTGACCATTTTTGGAATTTTTTTTTTTGAAAATTTCGAGCTCTAAAAATACCTACTCTTTTTTAATGTGCAGACTCGAAATCTCGCCAATCTTCGAGGAATTCATCTTTTAACTAGAAAATACGATTCCCAACGTTGTGTGGCTGCCCAATCGTGTTTTTCGACCATTCGTATGAGATATTTTTTCAAAATTTTGGGTATACCTTACCCTTTCGAGCTCGCAGACTCGTAATCGTGCCCCAACTTTAGGAGAATTCATCTTTTGAGTAGTGTCGTATGAAATAATAGGCAGGTTCTATCCAAAACGATGTATTCAGTATAATGTACAATATTCAACTGTTAAACTGTCTCAGTACATACTTATGGTCTAGCTGGCTATGTACTAAATTAATAAACGATATAGAATCGTCATGTTTGAGTGTCCTACTTTTCATTCTCTCACTCCTCAACCTATTCCTCGAATTCTGACTCATCCAACTAGCTCACTCTCTGTACACACCTATTACTCATACAACAAGTAGAAAAGACGATTTTGGGAAATTTTTCGAAATTTTTTGTCCTCAAAAAATATTTTATGTTCCTTGTGACTTTTTTACACCTTGATACATTGTGAAGAACACTTCTTTTTTTCTTTTTAATTTTTTCAAGATAGGTTCTTTCATTTTTTTGCAAAATCGTCCAAAAAATCAAAATTTTGAGGTACCTATTTGGTATAGGTAAAAGGATCCCTTGTCAGGTTTTGTGGTGTTTGAAAATACATATTTATTTACAAACTTTACCAGTGAAAAATGCTTTTGGAGAGTGAATGAACATAATACCTAGTATTACATAGGTAATTAGGTTGTATGCTATTGAGTATGTAAAAGAAATTACGAAATAGGAAGGGATATACTTACTAATTTGGTAATTTTTTCTATGCAAGTATAATGGAGTTTTCATCAAAATTGGGATTGCTTTCAAACGTTCAAAACTAGGTGATAAAAATAACCCGAAGAGAAGAACTTCAGAGCTGTAAATGCACATTTGCACTTGTACATACTGGATTTTTTTTTCTCATTGGTTTCGTTCATAAAAATATTACGAGTACCTACATAGGCTATAGTTAAAGAATAAGAAGTAAAAATAGGTCCTTATAATACGAAAGCATTACAAAGCAAAAAGCAAAAACTGTCTTGCAGTCAGCCAGCGGGTCATTTTAATTGTATGTACAGTATTCTTGAATGTTTTATGGTAATTTTCCGAAAATTTCCTTTCAAAGTATTGCATTGATTAGGTACCTACTGGTTAGAAGCCAGCCTTTCAAATGCCCAGAAATCAAAATATACCTACTTAGGTACCTACTCATGTAGGAAGAATTCATCTACAAATTTTCTATTGGCCAAAATGATCAAAAAGCTAGAAGCAATTTAATCCAATTTTGAATCTGACTTCTCTGAAAAGAATGAACGAACAAAATACATATACCTACACAAAGCAATGAGCAAAAGAGAAGAACTTCAGAGCTGTAACTGCACATTTGCACTTTTACATAATGGATTTTTTTTCTCATTGGTTTGGTTCATAAAAATATTACGAGTACCTACATAGACTATGGTTGAAGAATAAGAAGTAAAAATAGGTCTTATAATACGAAAGCATTATAAAGCAAAAAGCAAAAACTGTCTTGCAGTCAGCCAGAGGGTCATTTTAATTGTATGTTTATTTCGTCCGATTGAATTTTTTGTGGTAATTTTCCGAAAAATTTTCCTCCGAAGTACCGCCTTGATTAGGGACTTGTTAGAAGTCGGCCTTTCGAATGCCAAGAAATCAAGATATACCTACCTTACCTAGGTATACCTAATCATGTAGGAGGAATTCATTCACAAATTTTTTATTGGCCAAAATGGTCAAAAAGCTAGAGGCCATTTAAGTGCAATTTTGAATCTGACTTCTCTGAAAAGAATGAACGAACAAAATATACACAAAGCAATCAGCAAAAACTTTCTTGCAATCACTCAAGAGGCTTCCTGGTTGAAATATTACTTGCTTTGGGGTATTACTGGTAACTTTCCGGAAATTTGTCGGTTTTATCCCAAAATCAGAAAAACAAATTTGTCTGTTTTTTGTCCAAAATAATGTGTTTTTGTTCTAGAAAAATAACGTGTAAATCACGATCCTCCTGCTTTCATAATGAGACGAGGGTTTGATTTTCAATTTTGTCTTACGTTTGAATGATTATATTGTAATTAAATTTAAGATTGAATACCGTGGATCAGTATTTCTCGAGCCTTAGGGTAAAATTTCTTGGTGTTTTTTTTTTAAATGTCCTCAGTGAATACGTTTTTTGGTTTTGTTTTTGTTTCTTAAATTTGATCTTATTGATGAGAAAAATCTAACATTTTTTAATAAAACAACTGACGAGCAAAAAGCAAAAACCCTTCAGCAATCAGCGAATACTTACCTGGCAGCTTATTTTTGTAACGCACGTACGTTGTCATATATGTATCGTATAATCTTTGAGCTGAAATAAATTGCGAAAAAAATTATAAATTTCACCAAATTGATCCAGTAGGTACAAGACGTTCACCCTCTTTTCAACCCTTCAAGTGTAAAAAAGTAACAGGGCCCGTAAAATATCTTTTGGGACTAAATTTTTGAAAAATTTCCCAAAAATAATCGAAAAATGCAATTGGGCAGTTACAACTTGGGAAATTTTAGTAGGTAGTCTAATCAAACTACGGATTCTCCGAAGATTGGGTGCGATTTAGAGTCTGCGCATTCGAAAGGGTATTTTTTGTGCCCAAAATTTTCGAAAAATATCCCAAAAGTGGTCAATAAATGCGATATGGGCTGCTGAAACTTTTCTTATTGTCACAAATAGAGTTATGAGGAGTTCGATTGCGATTTTGTTTCAAAAAAAGGACGAAAAATGCGATTGGGCAGGTACAGCTTTGCGACCAGACTTCAGGGAATTCATCTCTGGTTAGAATAGACGATTTCCAAAGTTTTAGCTGGCCAGTTGCATTTTTCGGGCATTTTAGAAAATGAAAATTTACGACAAATACTCTTTCGAACGAGCGGACTCGAAATCGTCTCCTCTCAACTTCGGGGAGTTAATCTTTTGGGTAGAAAATACGATTCCCAAAGTTGTATGTATGTACCTGCCTAATCCTATTTTTCGACCATTTTTGGGAAATTATTCGAAATTTTTGGATGTTCTTTGTGACTTTTTACATATTATTAATAGGTAGGTAGGTACATACATACATTGTGAAGATCACTACTTTTTTTTTCACTTTTTCAAAACGTTCTTTCATTTTTTCGCGAAATTGTCCGAAAAATCGAAATGTTGAGGTATTATGGGCACTTGTGAGGTACGTATGTAGATTGGCGATTGGGTGCCATCAATGTTGTGGTGGATTGCCTTCAGAATCTTCTTACTGTTGAAAAAAAATCGGGTCAAATTGATTATTGGCCTTCTGTAAAGTTCCCTTGTCACGTTTTGTGGTTTTTGAAAATATTTGTATCAACTTTACAACTGAAAAATGCTTTTGGAGAGTAAATCAACATATTACGTAACTATGTTACCTACATGCTATCATGTCGAAAGAAACAACGAAATAGGAAGAGATATACTTACTAATTTAATCTTTTCTATAAAAAAGATTCGTCTATTCCAAATTCTTTTAAGTACCTACTTAGTCCGTTTGAAATTAGTTTAAACATCAAACTGATCCAGTAGATACATACCTGTGAAGTTTACCCTCTTTTCAACTCTTTCAATCGATTGGAAACTATTTCGAGCTGTTTTGGGTAGGTACGTATCTTTAGTTTAGGAGTCTCCGGCACATTTTGAAAAATTGAATGAAGTAGAGAAGCTGAAATTTATTTTATACCTACTTACTCCAATTTTAACCTGTTCAGTTGATTGAAGATAGCTCGAAGTCCTTTTTGAGCGACATTTTAAAAATTCAAATTTTCCCAAAATCGCCTTAAAATCTGTTCAAATTAACTTTAACACATTTATAATGGCAGTTGGTGCCTTGAAATGACCGGTTTGTCTAATTTACGCGCCGTTTTTTTATAATCGAGTTCAAAGTTTCAAAGTTGCTTATCCGACGATTTCATAATTAAAAATTTGACATTTTTAAAATTCATTTTTAGCTACCTATCTGTACGAAATTTCTGGGAAAATATACGTTTTAAAATTAGCAGAAACTTATTTTTAGAAAATTAGAGTGTGATTGGTCGTCACCTGGTTCAATAAGCACCAATCGAATTCAACAGATTTTTTGGTGTTTTTGGGGGACCCTGGAATTTCCAAAAGTCACTAGAATTACGAGTACATAGGTTATGGTTACGCAATGATCAAGAATTGAAAATAGGTCTTACACGAGAGCATTATAAGCAACAATTCTCTTGCAGTCGGCCAGAGGGACATTTGCTTGAAAAATCTTAGAGCTCTGGATGTTGTTGTTCGCGTCATTCTATGAATCGCTTTATTTTACTGAAAAAAACAGCAAATCAACCACGGGTTGCCCTATAAAATGGACGATTATTCTTTGTAATTAGTTGTCCGATTGAATTTTTTTTGGTAATTTTCCGAAAATTTACCTCCGAAATACGGCATTGATTAGGTAGGTACTCGTTAGAAGTCGGCCTTTCAAATGCCCAGAAATCAAAATATACCTACCTAGGCACCTACTCATGTAGGAAGAATTCATCATCAAATTTTCTATTGGCCCAAATGACCAAAAAGCTAGAGGCAATTTAATTCAATTTCGAATCTGACTTCTCTGAAAAGAATGAACCAACAAAATATACACAAAGCAATGAGCAAAAACTTACTTGCAATTACTCAAAAGGCTTTCAGGTTGAAAAATAAATTGAACGTTGGGTGTGTCCGTGGTAACTTTCTGGAAATTTGACAATTTTATCCCAAAATCAGAAATTTTGTTTGTAAATTTCGTTAAGTAGGTACATAATATAACGAATAATCTAATCATGTCGAATCTGTTGTTGATTTATATTAATCTTTGAGCTTAACTAAATTCTGTACTCCAATGCAAAAAGGATGGAAGTCCAATGACCTGGCATAAGGAAAGGAGGTTAGTGTGTTTAATGCAGTTTGATACAGGGATTTTAAACTTTTCAGTTCAAAATTTAAAATTCCTGTTTCTTAAAACTGCACTGAACACACTAACCTCCTTTCCTTATACCAGGTCATTGGACTTCCATCCTTTTTGCATTGGAGTACAGAATTGCGAAAAGGAAATTCCAGTACATTGGTATGTGATTGCCCAGTTGGCCACTTGGGTCAATAACAAACACCAATCGAATTTAGCAGGTTTTTGGGTGTTTTTGGAGAACCCTGAAATTTCGAAAAGTCACTAGAGGCTTCAAAATGGCTTGGAACCATATCCAATCATCTAAGCATGTTGAAATTAGATAAGGTTAATTTTTTAGCTCTCCACTTTCTTTGGACAAAATTTTGTTTAAACTTCAACTTATCAAATTCCACTGGAGGCTCTAGATTTGCTCAAAATGGTCTGAAAATGTTTTGAATCGATTGATAGAGGAAGTGAGAACGGCGGGGTATACATTGAATTTTAGCTATTTAGGTCAATGTACCTACGTAGAATTATGTTTTTTTATTCAAGTTTCAGCTGGTAAACTGCATTTTTTGACCACTTTTGGAATTTTTTTTTCGAGCTCTAAAAATATTTACTCTTTTTGAATGTGTAGACTCGAAATCTCGCCAAACATTGAGGAATTCATCTTTCGACTAGAAAATACGATTCCCAAAGTTATGGCTGCCCAATCGCATTTTTTGACCACTCATATGCGCTATTTTTCGAAAATTTTGGGTCCAGTATAAATATGTATAAGTAACTACCCTTTCGAACTTGCAGACTCGAAGTCACGCCCCAACTTTGGGTACGTAATTCATCTTTTGAGTAGAAAATACGATCCTCAAAGTTGTAAGTAGCTGCCTTATCTTATTTTTCGACTATTTTTGGGAAATTTTTTGTCCTCAAAAAATATTTTAGCTTCTTTGTGACTTCTTTACATCTTGATACATTGTGATGAAGATCACTTTTTTCCATCTTTTAATTTTTTCAACAGTGTTTCATTTTTTGCAGAATTGTGCAAAAAATCGAAATTTTGATGCATTTGGACACTTGTGAGATAGGTGGTTTTGCGACTTAGTAACTATAAATTTCGTGATGGACTGCCCTCGGGATCTTCTTACTGTTGAAAAAAATGGGTCAAATCGGTTAGGTACATGTACACTCGTAAGGTTCTCTTTTGTCAGGTTTTGTAAATATCTTTATATCTACTTAAACTTTACCACTGAAAAATGCGTTTGGAGAGTGAATCAACATAGCACATAATTAGGATACACCCTGTATGCTACATATTATGTAAAAGAAACGACGAAATAGGAAGAGATATTACTTGCTAATTTGGTGAACTTTTCTATAAAAAGGATTCGATTTTCGAATTGGATTTTGAGTGGCTCTTTTTTGTTATTTCATTCGAAATTAGTTTTTACTATCTTGAGTAATTTTTTTGTAATTCTGTAAGTTATGGAAGACATATGTGGAGTTCTAATTTCATTGGTCAATATTTTTGGCAACATTTTGATGTTCTATTGGCCAAAATGGTCAACAAGCGGCCATTTTATTTCAATTTTGAATCTGAAAAGAATGAACTAACAAAATATAACGCAAAGCTATGAACAAAAATTTTCTTGCAATTAGACCCGAAAAGCTACAGTTTTTTCATAATAACTGAGTTGTAATATTTTGAACTCGAAAAAAAGTAAAAATTTATGTATTTGCTTTCAAAGTAAGATTGGATACCGTGGATCAGTATTTATCGAGCCTCAGGGTAAAATTTTATTGGTTTTTTTATGCCCCAGTGAATACGTTTTTTTGGTTTGTTTTTGTTTTTTAAATTCGATCTTCTTATTGATAAAAAAAATCTACTTAACATTTTTTAATAAAACAACTTACGAGCCAAAAGCAAAAACCCTTCTGCAATCAGCGAATATTTTATCTGGTAAAATATTTTTCGACGCAGCTTTCATTGTGTGTATATTGTATAAAATAAATTTTGAGCTGAAATAAATTGCGAAAAAAATTATAAATTTTACCAAATTGATCCAGTAGGTACAAGACGTTCAACCCTTCCAATCAATTGGAAACTAACCTACGAGGGATGACAATTTGAAAACCGGACTTTTGCCATTGCGCGAGTTGTAGTTACATTAGAACAACGGACGAGGTCTCATTTGAAAAAGGAGTGGATTTTCTATTACTGTACAAAATTTCAAGTTGATTGGATGATTTTTGCGTGTTTTACAGCTGCTTGAAGTGAACATCCTCCTTAGAGTCGGTCGTGAAACTTTGAGGAAGTCTTGAGGAGGGTCCTTATGTTCAGGGAGAGGCGACTGTGAATTAGAGGAGTGGTGGAAGTCCAAAAAAGTCAAAAATGATGTTTAAAAGAGATAGGGAACTGTTGGAGGAAGCTCACTCAATCAAAAACTCACAAAAAGTAGGTCATGGGGAAAGCGTTTCCCAATGGTTGTGAGGAAACGACCTCTGAGGTGAGTGTAAAATAATTTTTGGAGGAGATTGACCTCAAATATCTTCAGCATGGTCATCCTTCAACAGAATGCCCCACAATTATTCTCCAAAACGCCCTTCAAAAATCTGTAGGGCCTTATTCAGAGGCAGCTTCCTCAACATTTGAGTGGCGAGGCTCTTCAGTCATGCTCAATAATGAAATGAATTTTGATTTTCAGGTAAAAACTTTCTGAGAACGAAGTAAAGGTTACTAGGAATTGAATTTGGGGAGTAGAAATGCTGAGAAGGCACTGAGATGTCTTGAGGACGCAAAAATTCCTTGAGAAAAAATTTGCAACACTCGTTTTCACGACGAGGGTAAAAAAGTTGCCAACTTTGAGAGGCTGTAAAACACGCAAAAATCATCCAATCAACTTGAAATTTTGTACAGTAATAGAAAATCCACTCCTTTTTCAAATGAGACCTCGTCCGTTGTTCTAACATAACTACAACTCTCGCAATGGCAAAAGTCCGGTTTTCAAATTGTCGTCCCTCGTATATTTACACTCCAATTTCAACCCGTTCAGTTGATTAAAGATCGCCTAAAGTCCTTTTTGAGCAATATTTTGAAAATTCAAATTTTCCCGAAATTACGCACCATTTTTCCAAAATAAAGTTCAAAGTTATGTAGGGTAGCTACCTATTTTCCGTACGTTTTCATATAATTAAAGGTTTGACATTTTAAAAATTTATTTTCAACCACCTACCATACATTATACGAAATTTTTGGAAAAATATACGGTCCAAATTGGCGGAAAGTGATTTTAGAAAATTGGTCATGTGGGTCAATAACATGCTCCAATTGAATTAAGCAGATTTTTTGGTGTTTTTGAAGAACCCTGGAATTTCTAAAAGTCGGTGGAGGCTACAATATGGCTTCGAACCACATCCAATCGACTAAAAGCATGTTGAAATTAAATAGATTGAGTGAATGTTAACACTGAACAAACTTTTGTGGAAATTTCAATTCATTAGAATTCACTGAAGATTCCAAATCTGCTCAAAACTGTCCGAAATGGTCTTGAATGGATTCGGGGGATTCACTTTTTGCAGAATTGTCCAAAAAATCGAAATTTTGAAGCATTTTGGCATTTGTGAGGGACGTGGTTTTGTGATTGGATGGCTATAAATATTGCGGTTTACTGCCCTCAGGATCTTCTTAATGTAGAATAAAAATCGGGTCAAATCGATTACTGCACACTACTGAAAGGTTCCCTTGTCAGATTTTGTGGTGTTTGAAAATATTTTTATCAAATTCATCTCTGAAAAATGCTTTTGGAGAGTGAATCAACATATTACGTTATTAAGTTATAACTACGTATGATATTACCTTCTTAAAAGAAACGACGAAACAGGAAGAGATATACTTACTAATTTGGTAATCTTTTTTATGAAAAATATTTATTGAATTGAACTCTGGTCATCTAAATCTTTTCTAAGAAAAAGATTCATCGAATTGAATTTTAAGTGGTTCTGTTTTGTTTTTCCATTCAAAATTAGTTTTTGCTATTTTTAGTGATTTTTTAAAAATAATTTTGTAAGTTACGGAGAAAATGTGTGGAGTTACAATTTTATTGGTCTATATTTTTGGCAACATTTTGATTTTTTCCCATTTCGGTCCCAAACGAATCTAGTTCTGAAAAATTCAACGAAAATCAAAAAACGCATTGTGCTTTTTATAAACTGTCGAAAAAATTCATCGGTAATGCTTTCAGTCTACATTGTCAACTGTTTTCCGGTCCAATTTTCTAAAAATTGGAGTGTGATTGGTCGTCGCCTGGTTCAATAAGCACTAATCGTATTTAACAGATTTTTTGGTGTTTTTGGGGAACCCTGGAATTTCCAAAAGTCACTAAAATTACGAGTACTTACATAGACTATGGTTACGCAATGATCAAGAATTGAAAATAGGTCTTATGTACGAGAGCATTATAAGCAAAAATTCTCTTGCAGTCAGCCAGAGGGCCATTTGCTTGAAAAGTCTGAGCTCTGGATGTTGCTGTTCGCGTCATTCTATGAATCTCTTTATTTTACTGAAAAAAACAGCAAATCAACCCACGGGTTGTCCTATAAAATGGACGATTTATGTATGTAATTAGTTGTCCGATTGAATTTTTTGTGGTAATTTTCCGAAAATTTACCTACGAATAAGTACCGCGTTGGAAGTCAGCCTTTCGAATGCCAAGAAATCAAGATATACCTACCTTACCTAGGTACCTACTCATGTAGGAAGAATTCATTCACAAATTTTCTATTGGCCAAAATGGTCAAAAAGTTAGAGGCCATTTAAGTTCAATTTTGAATCTGACTTCTCTGAAAAGAATGATGAACGAACAAAATATACACAAAGCAATGACCAAAAACTTTCTTGCAATTACTCAAGAGGCCTCCTGGTTGAAAAATTACAATTGCTTTGGGAGTATTAATATAGTAACTTTCCGGAAATTTTGCCAATTTTATCCCAAAATCAGTTGTAAATTTCGTCATGTACGCAGATAAGTGATTGAAAAAATTTCTTGGTCTTTTTTAATGTTCTGGTGAATGCGTTTTTTTGTTTTGTTTTTGTTTTTTGAATTTGATCTTATTGATGAGAAAAATGGAACATTTTTTTAATAAAACAACCTGGCGAACAACAAAAAGAAAAAACCCTCCTGCAAATCAGCGAGTAGTTACACCCCGATAGCTTAACATCTTGTACATCGCGGTCTGTGATTGTCCATGAGGGTCAATAACAAGCACCAATCAAATTTAGCAGATTTTTTGGTGTTTTTGGAGAACCCTGAAATTTCTAAAAAATCACCAGAGGCTCCTAAATGGCTTGGAACCACATCCAATCGACTAAGCATCTTGAAATTAGATAAGGTAATTTTTTTAGCTCTCCACTTTCTTTGGGCAAAATTTTGAAACAATTTCAACTTATTAAAATCCATTGCAGGCTCCAGATCTGCTCAAAATGGGCCGAAATTGTATTATGTTTTTTTTTTCAAATTTTAGATGGTCAATTGCATTTTTTGATCATTTTTGTTTTCTGTTTTTTTTTTGTTGAAAATTTCGAGCTCTAAAAATATTTGTTTTGAATGAGCAGACTCGAAATATCGCCAAATTTCAAGGAATTCATCTTTCGACTATAAAATACGATTCCCAAAGTTGTTTAGCTGCACAATCGCATTTTTCGACCACTCATATGGGATATTTCTCGAAAATTTTGGGTCCAATATAAATTATACCTTACCCTTTTGAACTCGCAGACTCGAAATCGCAGCCCAACTTTGGGGAATTCATCTCTTGAGTAGAAAATACGATCCTCAAAGTTGTAAGTAGCTGCATTGTCCTATTTTTCGACCATTTTTGGGAAATTTTTCGAAAATTTCTACCCGCTTGGGGAAAATATCGCCAATCGCTGACAAATTTGCCCAAGCTATCGCCCATCGCTGATATATTTGCCCATATAGTGGTGCGTTTACACGAATGAATAGAGTTTACAAAATTTTACGTTCAATTCGCTCAAAATATTGCCAGATTATTCGCCCACGAAAAATGTAGTTCCAAACTCGCCCAAAAATTTGCTTGAAAAATCGCGTATTGAATGTGTAGCGCATTACTTCGCTTCAAATGTCGCTCACAAGAATAAATTCTGGTTGGCGATTTTTTAAGCTATATCAGAGCAATGCAAAGTGTAGCGAATTTATCAGCAAACATTTTGAAAATGAAAATTTGATGATAAATTCGCTTTAACCATTTTATGTAAGGGGAACTTTGTGCAATGCGCACGCATTCGCTCTCTATATTCCAATCTGGCAGTAAGGGGTATTTCAGGGTGAAACAGGGGAAATGCCTCTGTCCTCAAATTTTTGAAATTTAGGTGAAACATTGTTGGGTACGTTTAAAAAAATGTTGGAGCCAATAAAATTTCCCCCACCCCACTCCTTTGTCCACAATGGTGGAAAAACTTTTTTTGAGTTTCGAATTTCCTTTTGTAAATATCTACCCCTGGGGGCCAAAAACAAAAAACTTCGAAAAAACTCACGTTGCTACGCGTAGATTTATGGTTTCTCCATATACATATTTTGAGTGAATTCAAAAATGTTTATTCCAAATTCGTTGAAGCATTATTTTTCCCCTTCTAAAAAAACGTTCTTTCACCATTGAGGGCAAGGGAGTGGGGTGGCGGGAATTTTGTTGGTTCCAACATTTTCTTCAACGTAGGTACAAGTAGGCAAGGTAGAGTAGGGTAATTGCAAAGCACTATTTGATTAGTGACACTTTGATATGGCGCTGTGAGAAGACTATCGCACGGATGAAGCTGAAATAAAACCACTTATACAAATACTTCAGAGAGTTTTCTATCAATGGTGAAATTTTGGTACAATTTGGTCCACAAATCGTGGAAAAAATTGCAATTTGAAAATTTGAAAATCAACTTTTGCAAAGTGAGCAATATTTTTTTTAATTTTTCTATTTTTTTGCATTTTCAACACACTCACTGTATTCTACGTGTCATTTGCTAACTTTTGATGTATTCGGGGTCTTGATTTGGTTAAAAATTCAATAACTTTGGAGTGAAAAAATGTTGAAAAATTATTTTTTTTAAACTCGCTAAAATGAACAAAAAATCAACTATTGATTTTTTCTGATGTTTTTTATGTAAAAAAACTCGTCATAGAAATACATTTTTTGTCAAATATTTACTCCACTCTACCTTACCCAACAATGTTTCATCAGAATTTCAAAAAATCTGAGGACAGGGGCAATGGGGCATTCTAAGTACCTATTTTACCCTGGAATACCCTTTTGAATTTGAGTGAAATAATGGCAAAAATTTCTCCAAAATTTATGTTTGCTGTTTATTTTTTTGTTTTTAAATTATTGTATTTATAGTCAATCAAAAAGTCTTATTTTCATTTTTTCAAAATTTAAATTTAAAATTACCCATTTAAAATTTTTGCATTAATTTTTTTACTGTTTGATTAACAATTTAATGGTTATGAGAATTTGAAAAAAATACAAACATTTCATTTTCGGATGAAAGTTCAAAAAGTAAAGAAATAAATAAATTACTTTTTCATTTTTAAAATGAAATTTTGAAAAGTGTGCTCAGTTTTCAAACTCTCTGAAAAAATTCTCCACTGACATATCCAATTTCAAAAAGCAAAAATTCAATGCAAAATAATTTTGAAAATGTTTATAGTTTTAAACCAAATTATCAAAAAATTCTAAGCAGAGAAATTTTAAAAAACAAAAATTTTGAAGCTGAGTCCAAAAATCATTAATTCTTAGAAAAACCACAGCATGCAGTCACTCGAATTTCAACCCCTCCCTACCCCCACTCAAAAAAACAAAATTTCAAGTTCAATGTGAAACCAAAAATTATAACGTGAAACTGAATGCGGAATAAATTACGTAACTTTTCCCCCAAAATAATGATAAATAAAAAAACAGTTTGCAAATTTATTCAATAAATTTACAAAAAAAATCAATTGAAATGCATTTTCAATTTTTTTTTCATTTTCATAATATTTTTAAATAAAATTTGAAAAATTTCTGAATTTATGTAGCTTTAAAATTTTCAGTTCAACTGAAATTAAAAGAAAATAATTTAAATTAATTTTTTATAGCAAAAAACCTGAGTAAATTTTTCTATTTGAAGATGTGTAGTAAAAATGGGAGGGTTTCTGCACGAATCAAACACGCCACAGCCTAAAATAAGAGCAATTTAATAGTAACGCGTGCTTGCAAGCAAAGTATTCGTTTCATGTCCAATTCTCTTGAAGGCACTGGTAGACGTAGGGTTAGGTTTAGGGTTTTAGGAACGAAAGGTCCCAGGTTCGATCCCCGTGTAGGTGTAGGAAATTTTAGTGACCAAAAGGAGATGTGAAAAACCTCAAACTTCGGTAAGAATTCATACCTGTCACAATAAAGTGAAATTGTACACAATTACTCCACTTTTTCGATTTTTTAAATTTTAAAAATGCAACCATTATTTTAATCAAAAACATGTGAAACTCGTTGGTAGACGCCATTAAATTCACCGGCGATAATTTAGGACTAAACGCTGGATATTTCGCTAATTACTGCGCGGATAATTTCGCGTGTAATATCGCCAATGCGCAAACACCATTGAAATGATGAGCGATCGCGCATGAGCAATCTTATGGGCGAATGCGCGAAATTGTAGGCATAATAATACGCAAAGTATCCAGCGAATAGTCCGAATTTCTCGCCGCGAATTTTTCAGCGTGTGATGGGCGAAGTTTTCCCCAATCGGGTATGTTCCTTGTGACTTTTTTACATCTTGATAAATTGTGAAGATCACTTTTTTTTTTTTACTTTTTTCAACACATTCGTTCAATTTAGTTTTGTGATTGGGAGATTTTCTTACTGTTGAAAAAAAAATGGGTCAAATCGGTACTGCCGACTCGTATGGTTCTCTTGTCAGGTTTTGTGGTGTTTGAAAATATTTGTATAAACATTACCACTGAAAAATTCTTTTGGAGAGTGAATCAAACATATTGTGTATGTAATTAGGTTATACAATAAACATATGTATTATGTAATATGTATGCTATTAAAGAAACGACGACATAGGAAGAGATATACTTACTAATTTTGTAATCTTTTCTATAAAAAATATAGGTTCATTGATTAACTGAAGCCGTTTGTTCATTCGAAATTAGTTTTAGCTATTTTGAGTAATTTTTTTGCAATTTTGTAAGTTAGGAAAGAAATGTGTGGAGTTATAATTTCATTGGTCAATATTTTTGGCAACATTTTGATTTTTTCTCATTTCGGACCCGTATGTAGGTATCTATACCTAATTCTAAAAAATGAAACAAAAATCCAAAAATTAATTTTGCTTTTTACAAATCTTGTCGAAAAATTCATCTACGATGCTTTCAGTCTACTTAGTTTGTCGACTCTTTTTCGTGAAATTGATTGGAAAAGATAATCTGAATAAAAATCGTTTCTAGAGAACGTTTAAAACCTATACCTACAACTGCAACTGTGGGATTCTTATTTTAGTCGCAATTTCGCTAGCGCATTAAAAATGCGTTTTTGGGTCCTAATAATTTTTTTTAGAACCACAATCTGTCGAAAAGATTAATTAATGGGATGCGAACAGGCAGGCAGTTAGCTTTCAAAAGTTCAAAATCGAAGTGATAAAAATAATTTGAAGAGAATAACTTCAGAGCTGTAACTACACATTTGAACTTTTACATATTATTATTTTATGGATATTTTTTCTCAATGGTTTGGCTCATAAAAATACTACGAGTACCTATACAAAGAACAAAAATTACGAGTAAAAAATGTATGCCTTACGAGAGCATTAAGTACATATAACCCAAAAGCAAAAACTCTCTTGCAGTCAACCAGGGGACCATTTGCCGTTGGGTCATACTGCTTCGTTGATTAATGGTTCTACTAGAAGTACATAGGTACTACGAGAATTTGCATCATCCTATGAATCTTTTTATTTTACTGTTAAAAGGAGCAAATCAACACGCAGGGTGGTTCATAATGAACAATGTGCATTGGGCTGCTACACAAGTTGGGAAATTTTAGTATTCTAGTCAGACGACAAATTCCTCGAAATTTAGCTGCGATTTCGGGTATTTTTTGTGCCCAAAACTTTCGAAAAATATTCCAAAAAAGATGAAAAAAATGTGATTGGGCTGCTAAAACTTTGAGAATCGTCGTTCTAGTCACAAATAGAGTTTTGTGGAGTTCAGGTGTGATTTCGTTTCAGAAAGGATGAAAAATGCGATTCGGCAGGTAGCTAATGCTTCGCGACCAAATCTCAGGGAATTATTCATCTCTGATTAGAATAGATGTTTTCCAAAGTTTTAGCTGGCCAATTGCATTTTTCGGTCATTTTTGGAAAATTAAAATTTACGAAAATTACCCTTTCGAACGCGCAGACTCGAAATCTCCCTCCCCAACTTTGGAGAATTTATCTTCTGAGTAGAAAATACGATCCTTAAAATTGTAGCTGCCTAATCCTATTTTTCAACTATTTTTGGGAAATTTTTCGAAATTTTTGGTGCTCTGAAGATATTTTATGTTCCCAGTGACTTTTTTACTCTTGATAAGTACCTATGTAGGTACATTGTGAAGATCCCTTTTTTTTTTACTTTTTTCAAAAAATCATTTCACTTTTTGCGGAATTGTCCAACAAATCGAAATTTCGAAACATTTGGGCACTTGTGAGGCACGTAGTTGTGATTGGGTGGCGGTTTACTGCCCTCGGGATCTTCTTAATGTAGAAAAAAAATCGGGTCAAATCGATTACTGCACACTACTGAGGTTCCCTTGTCAGATTTTGTGGTGTTTGAAAAATATGTTTTTATCAAATTCACCTCTGAAAAAATGCTTTTTACGTTATTAAGTTACATATGTATAACTATGCTATTACCTACGTAAAAGAAACGACGAAATAGGAAGAGATATACTTACTAATTTGGTAATCTATTTCATGAAATTTGCTATTTTGAGTGTTTTTTTTTTGTAATTTTGTAAATTAGGGAGGAAATGTATGGAGTTCTAATTTCATTGGTCAATATTTTTAGCAACATTTTAATTTTTTCTCAGTTGTGATCACCCAAATATAATTCTTAAAAATTCAACGAAAATCGAAAAATGCACTTTGTTTTTTTCCAGCCTTGTCGAAAAAATTCATCAATGATGCATTTAGTCTAAAGCCACCTTGTCAACTCTTTTCGTGAAATTGATTGGTGAATGATATTACATTTGTATTTGATGAGTACTTGACCATACTTACTGCGTTGTGTGGAATTTTCTTGAGTCAATATGACGATAAAATATTTGAGAAGTGTGAGCTAGAATAATTAAATTTCAATATTTTAACTCGACGTATCGTCGAAGACTTTTTCCGAAGATTCAACACGATCGAATACCTCCTGTATGAAATTATTTTAATTGAAACTAACTAATCATGTTCTATTTTTGTTCCTTTTGTTTTAGGTAAGTGTCAATTTTCACTACGGAAGTGATACTCTCTAAAATTAATGAACTTACCAACTTACCTACATATGAAAATGAGTAAGTCATTTTTCGATTTAGGTAATAATAATAATTCTCGTCATACGATTATTTTTTGAGAAAGTACATACGTCATGTACCTACTCTTTGAAGTTCAATTATTTTCAATACCTCAGCAAACCATATAATAATTATAATCAAGTAAAACCATCTCGAATAAGTTGATACCTATTAAGATTAGAACTCGGAAAATGAATGGTCGCACTTTGAGAGAGACTCGAAACTTTTCTCGGTAGCTTCCTCACATCTTGAACGTAAATTAAAAAGACAACTGATGAGCAAAACGTGAAAACCCTCTTGCAATCAGAGATTTTTTTGGTAAATTTTCAACAGAATAGGAAATGAATAATTATCATGAAAACTAGGTAGACGTAATAATATCGTAGTGATTTAGGTATAACTTACCAAAATAAAAACTTGAAGTGTGAATAGTTGCACAACAAACGAGTAACTGTGTCTTAGGTGTATATTTTCAAAAGTTTATAGGTATAGTGTTAATTTTTAATTGACGTGAAATCTCATTGGCTGTTTGGTCGGACGATGTTCTGCTCATCTCGTCGCATATACTGAAGCTGAACAGTGAACTTTGTAGTGACACATTCGATCGTTCACTATAATATCATAAATGGCAAGAGAAAAAGAAGAAACAACTTTCACACGCAAAGTTTTGAAAATTTTTTCAGAATTCAAAAAAAAAAGAGATTATTTGAATTTTTTGTATGATTTTTTTCCTTTACGAAATTGAATCATGTAGGTAGGTAGGTAGGTAGGTACCTGCAGCCTGAGAACAATTGATTGGTAACTTACTACTTAAATAATAACTATGCCTTGTGTGATAGTGCTTTTTATTCTTTTAATCGTTTGTCTTTGAATTAGCCAGATTCGCTGTTTTTGTAATCTATCAAGTTATAAAATCTTTTCGGAAATCAGGCCAAAATATGATTCAAAATTTGGCGAAATTGCAAGCTTTGTAATGTGGGTGAGTTAGAATAAAAGACGTATTTTTGCTTAGGAGCAGGAAATAATGTAGCATAAACTTTCTTTCATTATGGAAAAAAAGAAGTGTTTTACCACTTAATCAGATGTTGGAATGAAGATGAACTTAAAGAGAAATAACGAAAATAATTACGAAAAATTCAAATTCATCTGCGAGTTCAGTCTGTTATTTCGTTTACTTACGTTATGGGTTTGTCTTTTTGTGTAGGTACTACCTATTTCTCTCTATGTTCATTTTCATATTCCAACATCTGATCAAGTGGTGAAATACTTATTTTTTCTCTCAAAATGGAAAAAAGTTCTACGCTACATCTCGTGCTTCAAAGCAAAAATTGGTATATTATTACCTAGATACTAAAAAGCTCACAATTCCCTGAAAGTGTCATACCTATTTTCGGCCAGATTTCCGACAAGATTTTATGATTTTTTAAAAAGTCCTTTCTTTGCGGTCTAGATTTTTGTTTTTTTTCATTTTTTGGTCAAAGGCATTTCTTTCACCAAGTTTTTATTTTTGCTCAACTCAGGAAATGCAAAATGACTTTTTTTTACTGTTATTACGAGACTTTTTTTCTTATTAATTTCTTTAAAATATTTTCAAAATTGCTTCTGACTCATGTTTTTTTTTTTCATGATGCTGAATTATTTTTGTAAAAGTACCCCGATTCATGTTCATTTGTTTTGTTGGAAATTCAAAGAGTTGAGCCTTTTTAAAACTTTAATTTTCCAAAATGATTTTTTTTGAAAGCTCAACTATTTTGTGATTCGATTAATTGAGCAGGGTACCAGCTATTACACTATTCAGGGCAATTTATTTCCTCAGCATGGGAACCGAGGTTAACAAAACGCAAGAACCCTCTTGCAGTCAGGAAACCTACTCATCGTTCTCATGGATTAATGAAACACTTCTTTTTCGTATTGCCTTCGTCTTGTTTGAGACTGGTTTGAAATACCAGGTACCTACCCGTTGTTTACTGTGTATCTCTCTTTTTTCCCCGTTTTGCCTCAAGATGCTGATGTTCAATCAAGTTTGATCGAAGTTTAACAATTTTTCTATTTATCAACAAAGTGCTGATGATCAAAAAGCAAAAATTCTTTTCCAATCTGAGAATGCGAGTACCTATACTTGATTTACTGTTACGTCTGGAATCTAGATACGTTGGCAGTGGAGCTATGTTCATCGCAAGTAAAATAAGAAGCAGGGTCCAAAAACGTGCCACGAGCCAAAATTTTAGGTTCCTCAAGTGGGCATATTTTCAACTTTTGGCAGACAATTTTTTTAAAAATCAGATTCATGCTCAAATAAATTGCTGAAAACACAAACCTTCAACTAACAAACAGACCTAGAATGCTGAAATTCGTTATACTGATAAAGTATTTTTTACCACATGAATTGATTGGAAACAGTTTTAAACTGCTGTAAGCGTACTGCAGTCTTCAGCAAATTATTGAAAGTTCAAGTAGTCTCTAACAATGGATATCAATTGAGATTATCCGTACTGAAGTTAAGTTGGACAGTTTATATGGTACCATATTTCACGATGAACTGAATTTTTTAAAAAGTTGATGGAGACTCCAAAGGGGCTTAAAATCACCTGCAATCGACTAAACATGTTGAAATTGAAGAAGGAAGTAAATTTTAGCTCTCTCTGTTTCCGTTGTCTAAAATCGTATATGGAAATATCAACTTTTAAAAATCTGCTGAAGGTTTCAGAACTGTTCAGACTGGTTTAAAACCGTTTCAGGTCTAAGGAAGGGTAGGTAAGTGATACACCAAATTTCAGCTTCCTGGGTCAATTGAGTCAATTTTTTCATTTTTGACCTAAATTTCATTTTTAAGAATTCGCTAAAAATTAAAAGATACAGCTAAGTAAATTTCTCTTCTCATTTTAATTGATTAATCTGCCTTGAAGTTGATATAGGTATTGAGTATGACTCGTGGCTAATGATAAAAGAGAAATGTAATACAGGGTTTTCATGAATTGAGCTGCGAACAGGCTCAGCTAAGCGAAGAATATCCTTCCAGTATGTAGAGTGCCAGACGAAATTCTTGATCCTTCAGCTTATACTTATCAGGTCATAGTTAAAAGAAATGGTGAAATAGAAAGAGATATGCTTACATGTCAATAATGGATTAGGTACCTACATATAGTTTGGCAATATCAATTTTGGCAGGCTCGTTTCAAAAAAAAAATATTTTATCGATACCTATTCTTCGTAAAAGTTTGAAAACCTCGAAAAAAAATCAAAAATTCTACAAAATTGACCTAGCAAGCTGAAATTTTGTATGTACCCTATTTTTTCAACCCTTGCAAATCGATTGGAAAGAGTTTTAAACCCTCTGGAGTCCATCTAGAGCTTATAATTTCAGCAGATGTTTTAAGGTCTCGAAATTCCCATAAAATTTTACTATACCCAAACGACGTTGAAAACATTACGCACTATTTTTTCAGAATCGGTTTCTGCGGGTACGAAATCCTAATATTTTTCCAGTGATTTCGTAATTGAAAATTGGAACAATTCACTGGTTAATGAATGAAGCAGAAATTCAGTTTATGCCCTATTTCTTGACTTGCCGAGTTAAATTGGAGACTGTTTCAAACCATTCTGGGTCCTCTGACAATTTTTTTAAAATTCCAGTTTCCCGAAAAATGTCATGAGGTCCATCGAGATAAACTTTAGTGCCTGTAAACACGTTCACTTTATCTCAAATTACTTACTCCCTTGTCCGGTTTTACGTCCTTTTCGTAAACATTTTCGGTTGGTTTGTAATCAGAATCGTCTGTTTCAAATTTTCAATTTTGAAATCGTAGGAGAAATACTTACCTAGAAGACTTTTTTTTACGAGATTCAACATGAAAAAAATTACCTACTTTTTGAGAAAGTATACGTATTTGAAGTTCGATCACTTTCATCGCAATTAGCAGTACGTTTTAAGAGGACAGAGTGCATTTTTTCAGCAACCTTCGGATTCGTTCGGATCCACTTTGTTCGACTTACGCTCGAATATATTCACGTACTGGATAGTATGGGTATTACCTGTTTTCTATCTTTGTTGCTTTTTTTAGTTTAAATTTTAAAATGCTAAAGTATTTGAATTGCTACATTTCTGTAAAATTTTTAGATTGAAATTTGAAATACAAAAATAAGACATGCTTATTAGTTATTTATAGATTCAGTTTCTTCTTATTATTATTATTATTATTATTATTCTTTTTTTTTTTTTTTTGCTATTTAGTATTTATAACCAAAATGAAAAATGAAATTGTAAATGACTGATGTAATATATTCATACACACGTAAATAAGCACATAATCACGTTGTCAGAGTTTATTCATAACTACCATGTTGTGCAGTGCTACCAACCTAAAACTACCACAATTCTCTATACGCTACATATCCTATAATAATATTTTTAAAAAAACAATTTAAAAAAATGCCGAGGACATCTTCGAGTCCATAACAAATCTAATAATATGGCGAGCTGCATTGACTTAATAAAGTATAGCATACTCTGGGTCGTCATCCTCACTATTGTCTGCTACTAATAACGCGTTTATCGATGCTGTTGTTTCAGCTACTGATGTGATGATGGATAAACCTTGTAGTTGAGCTGATTCCAGTAGATTGGCTGTTTTCACAACATCATTGAATGTTGCATGTTTGTCTGGATGTTCGACGAAGATTTTTTCGAGCATTGACGAATTGTTTATGCCAACTAGGAATTGATCTCTCAACCTTTCGTCCAGTGTTGTTCTAAATTTACACTGCACTGCTTTTGAACATAGATTTTCAACGAATTGCGAGATGTTTTGCGTATTTTTTCTAATGGTTTGGCCAAATTTTACTCGCTCTGACAGATAGTTTGTCGTAGGGTGGTAGTATGTATCCAGAAATTGCACAATTGATTCGTAAGTGAGCTGAGTTATTAGCTTTGGATCGAAGTGATCACTTACCATTCGGTAACGGTCTGGGCCAATGCATTTCAGCAATAAGTTGCACTTTGCTTCGATTTCATCATGTAGTCCTTGTAGACTGATTTCTAGTTCAAATCGTTGTATGTAATAACGTCATCCTTCGGATTGTGGAGAGAATTCTGTGAATCGGAAGTTTGAAATGCGTTGTTGTATTGTATAGGTGTTTGTCTGAAAGCGTGGAATGAAACCAGCAAAAGGTGTCTCTTCATATGTTGGTGTCTTTGGCTGCTTATTTTTGTGTCTAGGAGCCATTGTCTGGTGTCTGGTGTCTTGTTCGAGAACACAATTTTTTTGTAAAAAAAAATTATTTAAATAACCATTTTCCTCGTCGCCAAATGTAATATATTCGTACACACGTAAATACGCACATAATCACGTTGTCAGAGTTTATTCATAACTGCCATGTTGTGCAGTGCTACCAACCTAAAACTACCACAATTCTCTATACGCTACAACTGATAACTTCAGGAACAAAAAAATCTTAAAATTAATGAAACACTGAAATGTGAGTCCAACATTCTTAAAAGTATAAGAGAACTTTGTACTGACACATCCGATCGTACCCAATAATATCATAAACTGGTAATAAAAAGAGAAGAAACAACTCTCACACGCAAAGTTTTGACAATTTTTTCAGAATTCAAAAAATAAATAAGGCTTTTATTTGAATTTTTTGTACAATGTTTTGGAGTGTATGAGAACAATGGATTGGTAACTTACTGCTTGAATATGTAACTACGCCTTATGTAACACTGCTGCTTTGAATTAGCCGGCATCGCTGTTTCTGTAATCTATCAAGTCATAAAATCTTGTTGAAAATCGTGCCAAAATATGATTCAAAATTTGGCGAAATTGCGAGCTTTGTCGTCGGGTAAGCAATAATAAAAGTATTTTTGCTTTCAAGCAGGAAATATAGCATAAGCTTTCTTTCATTATGGAAAAAAAGAAGTGTTTTACCACTTTATCAGATGTTGGAATATGAAGATGAACCTAAAGAGAAATAGCAAAAATAATGAAGATAAATTCAAATTCATGTGCGAGTTCGGTCTATTATTTTGTTTGTACACTATGGATCTGTACTTTTATTTTTTGTTTGCTATTTCTCTCCTATGTTCATCTTCATATTCCAACATGTGATCAAGTGGTAAAATACCTACTTATTTTTTTCAAAATGGAAGACATTTCTATGCTACATCTCGTACGCTTCAAAGCAAAAAAGGTTTTTATTATTACCTATTATTTATTTTACCCCCATAAAAAAGCTCGCAATTTCACCAAACTTTGTGTCATGTTTCGGCTCGATTTTCCTCAAGATTTTATGACTTGATAAAAAATTCTCTCTTTGAGGCACACATTTCTGTTTTTTTGTTTAATTTTTTTCCCAAGTTTTTATTTTGGCTCAACTCATTGTCAGGAGGAAATGCTAACTGACCTTTCTTACTATTACATAATTACGATTTACATATTTTTCCTATTGATTTCTCAAAATAAAATTTCAAAAGGTGCTAAGTAATATTTTTTACTTTATGTTTTTGAATTATTTGAGAAAAAAATTCCAATTCACGTCCATCCGTTTTGTTGGAAATTGAGGATTTGAGCTTTTTAAAACTTTCATTTTCCAAAATGATTTTTTTTTAGAAAGCCGAACTTTCTTATGATTCCGGTAATTGGACACATGAACAGGGTACCCTATTACACTCTTCAAAGCAATTTGTTTCTTCAACATGGGAACCTCGATAAACAAAAGGCAAAAAAACTCTCGCATTCAGGAAAAAAATTGTTTTGATTGAAAATTCGTACGTTTGTCAGCATTCTAGTTTTTTTTGTGTACCTATATAAAAATTCCTGTCCACTCACCGTTCTCATGGATCTTTGGCTTAGTAGCCAGCTCGCCCTGTATGAGACTGGTTTGAAATTCTCGTTTTTTACTGTCTTTCTGTTTTCCCCTCATTTTGCCTCAAGATGCCAATGTCCCATCAAGTACGATCGGAGTCTTTCAATGATTTTTTTAGTTGACAGAATGCTAATGAGCAAAAAGCAAAAACTCTTTTGTGATCTGAGAATGCAAGTTCCTAGTTGTGTTACATCCGGCGGCCTCACTGACTGTCGAGCTGTGTTCATCGAACGTGAAATAAATAGAAAGAGCGTGCAAAAACACATCATCAGGTAAAATTTCAGATGCCGAAGTTCATTCTTCGATTTTTGGCAGGTCAATTTTTAAAAAACCGATTTGGGCTGAAATAAATGGCTGAAAAATCAAGCTTTCAATTTCAAAAAACTGAGCTAGAATGGTGAAATTGTTATTATCACTGACTTATATAATATTATTTTACTCCATGAATCGGTTGGAAACAGTTTTAAACTGTTGTGAGCGTAGGTCTAGGTACCTACTGGAGTCTCCAGAAAATTTTCGAAAGTTCAGGCAGATCTCTAACAAGACTTTCAAACTGTTCTGGATCCTCTAGAAATTGTTTTAAAATTGCAGTTTCTCGAAAAATGTCATAAAATTTGTCGAGATAAACTATACCTAGCACCTGCAAACGCGTTCATTTCATCTCAAATTACCCTCTTATCCAGTTACACACCATTTTTGTTAAAATTTTCTGTCGGTTTGAAACCGTGTGTTTCATTTTTTAAATTTCAAAATCGTTGAAGAAATACTTACTTGAACGTTTTCAAACTGACAGAAACCGAGTTTGAAAAAATGCACCAATTCGTGTTCAAACTTTGTAAAGTCACTTTGGAAGATTTTTATGGCCTTTTTTCGGAAATCTGGAATTTCTGAGATAAGGCTGGAGCCTCCAGAACGGCTTTAAACAATCTCAAACTGAATCTGCATTTCGAAAGGAGAGATAATATTTAGCATTTCAGCTTTCCAACTTCATTTGGTAAATTTTTGTGGAAATTTTCAAATTTCAAAAATCTGCTCGAGACTCACCTGCTCAAAACGGTTCGAAATTGTTTCTAATCGATTTGGGGTGTTGATAATAATGCAACAAATAGGTACAGAATTTTAGTTTTTTAGATCAGTTTGGTGAAGTTTTGAATTTTTTCCATTCTTGACCCAAATTTTATTTTAAAAAACTTATCAAAAATCGAAAAATGCACTTTTTCATCTGAAATTTCGGTTGATGATTTGTATTCTTGGGTGTGTCATTCGATTTAGTCTTGTGCGGTTTGAAAATTTTTCTGTCACTAGGAATACCTTATTATTGTAAGTACCTACACTAGTCTGATGAAAATTTTTTTGATTAGACATTGTTTACCTTTTTATTCAAAATTATACATTTGCAGCCACTTTTTTTTTTTTTTTTTGGAAACATGAAGAAGATTTAGGTATTTGAAAATTTATGTCAACTTAAATTGAGACAGAAACGTTTTTTCTTCCCCTTCTGACCTGAATTTGATTTTCAGTATGTACTTAAATGGCCTAAAATCAAAAAATGCACTTTGTTCTTTTTTCGATTTTTTAGACAATCTCATCGAAAAAAATAGATAATCTGTGATGTTTTCAGTCTACTTTGTCAACGTTCTTTCATGAAATATGTAAATTAGTAAATGGTATACTTCCTTACACACGCGTACCTACATTCGTCATTCATCCTGTCCTTTCTTCCTTCTAGGAACCTGCTCTCTATTGTCCATCCATCCTGCATCTCTCTCTCTCTCTCTCTCGCGTCTCTTCTAGCGACTAGCCATACACATTGGTCTTAAGATGTTACGAGTTTAGTGTTAAAATAAACGTTTAAATGCACTGATCACTCGTATGTTTCAATGGTCGTAACAAGAAGCCAGTACGCTTCAGTATACTTACTATTGTATTTGATGAGTCAGTCAACATACGGTGGGATCCTGGTCATCATTCGGCTTAGCAACAGGGCGAATCTTGGAACATTTTTGGGCAAAAAAAGGGGGAAATAATCAAAACCGAATTGAACTGAAAGCCTACATTTTGTGTCCGAAATTTTGGATAATGATGTATAGTTTTGTCCGATTCAAAAAATGTTCCACCATTTGGCATTACTTCCTCATAAGTACCTAGACCTACCTAATCTTACCTGAACGAAAAAAATTCGTTGGTTTAAAATTTGAATAGAACTGTTTTATTTTTCAATTTGAAACTAAAAGTTTTCCGGTTTGAATACTTAGGTAACTTTTTCTAAAAAAAAAAGATTCTTCGAGTTGAACTTTAAATGGAACTGTTTTCTTTTTTTATTCGAAATTGTGTTTGCTATTTCGAGTAATTTTTTGGAATCTTGTAAATTAATAAAGAATTGTGTGGAATTCCGATTTAGTTTGACCGATATTTTAGGTAACATTTTGATTTTCTCCCCATTTTGGCCAGAATGTAATTCTCGAAAATTCAATGAAAATCGAAAACTGCACTATGTTTTTGCTAATCTTGTCGAAAAAAATTCATTAATGATGCTTTCAGTCCAACTTGTCAACTCTTTTCGTGAATGATAAATTGGTAAACGATACTTACAGTTTTATTTGATGGGTAATTTACCATACTTACTGCTTTGTGTAGAATTTTCTGGAGTCAGACTGTTAGATGACGATGTATGTTCTAAGTGTGAGAATAATTTTGATATTTCAACTCGACGTATCGCAGAAGCACTTTTTCCGAAGATTCAATAAGAAAAACAATTACCTACTTTTTAAGAAAGTATGCGTACTCTTTAATGTGGCGATGTCTTCACCTCTTCAGTGTTGGAACTTCTATAAAATCCATGTAAAGCCATTCTCGAATAGGTACTATAAGTAAATATGAATTAAGAACTCGAAAAGTATACGGAAATTGAACGGTATATTACAAAATATAGTAATACGACATGAAACATATACAAAAATTTAATACGTCTTAAATCTAATACACGCAATCGATCGTTGATTGAAAACCCAACAAATGCATTTCTTTTTTGATGACTATTGTGAGTTAGAAACGAAACCCTAAAATTAACCTGTTGAACAACGAATCGAGATTAGAACCAAAATATAACGTCACCCTAATACGTAAAGTATCTAACTCCATTTTTTCTCAAAAATGAGTTATGAATACCTTCTGAATGGTGAACACTTCATATGGAACTTCCGACCTTAAAAACTACTTTAGGCGAATTCATTGGTGTACAATTCGCGTTCGAAGTCAGGAAAATTATCTAACTCCACTAAAGGATAACGAACTGTTTATTTAGCTACGTAAAACTGTTTTATTTTTACGTTACATGAAAATGAGTTATGAACACCATTTGAAAGGTGAACACTTCGTATGGAACTTCCGATGTTGAAAATTACTTCAGGTGAATTCATTGGTGTACCATTCACATTTGAATTCGAGAAAACTATCTAACTCCACTCAAAGTGGCTTAAAAGGTGTCAAGTGAAAAAATTTTTTACCAGAATTTTTTTTTTTACTATAATAAATAACCTTAACTATGTAACACCCATCAATAGTTGATAATGCTGTTTTTCGCATTTCCTGAAAAATTTACAAAAATGGAGTTAGATATTTTACGTATTAGGGTGACGATAAGCAATTTTGAGTCTTTCAAAGAGGAAAATGAAATACTCACTTAAAAATAAAGGCAATTCGGGATATTTAAACGATAACGAAATCCATCGATGATTTTTCTTTGCCTTGGTCTACGACGACGATGTTTTCCATGGCGGTCTGTTCTTTGCCTTGCTCGACGACGACGATGTTATCGAATGAGATTCTTTCTTTGCCTTGGACGGTGGAGAATTCCATGCATGCTCTTTCTTTACCCATTTCGAAGATTGAAGTTGGTTTGATTAAAAACGCTGTCGAAACACAAAAAATACATTACAAAACTTAGCCATAAAATTTAATTAGGTACGTCCAATTTAAACTTTTTAAAAGGCGATTTTCGACCGTTGAGAAAACGAATAGTCGAAGTGGAAAAAAAGGCTGTATTATTGTAGTAAGTAATCTAGGCATAACTTACCAAAAGAAAAACTTGAAGTGTGAGTTAATGCACAACAAACGTGTAAATGTGTCTTGGGTGCATATTTTCAAAAGTTTATATAGTGAAATTTTCAATTCAACGTGAAATCTCATTGGTCGTTTGGTCGGACGTTTTTTGTTCATCACGCCATAGATATAATAACTCTGAATAGTGAACCATTTGTATTGACACATCCGATCGTACACAATAATATCATAAAGAGAGAAGAGGCAACTTTCACACGCAAACTTTTGACAATTTTTTCAGAATCCAAAAAGTAAAGGAAGGGTTTTATTTTAATTTTTTGTATAATTTTTTGAAGTATGAGAACAATGAATTGGTAACTTACTGCTTGAATATAATTATGCCTTGTGTATCAGCTCAGCTCTTATACTTTGCCGTTGAATTAGTCAGCTTCGCTGTTTTTGCAATCTATCAAGTCATAAAATCTTGTCGGAAATCGAGCCAAAATATGAATCAAAATTTGGGGAAATTGCGAGCTTTGTAGTGTGAGTGAGTAATAATAAAAGTATTTTTGCTATGAAACAGGAAACGTAGCATATAAACTTAATTTCATCATGGAAAAAAAGAAGTGTTTTACCACTTAATTAGTTGAACTTTTGAAAAAAAAATCTTATTGGAAAATGAAAATTTCAAAAAATCTCAAATGTGACATTTCCGACAAGTACGAATATATGAGGATTTTTTTTTCAGAAAAATAGATCAAAAGGATTCGTCAAAAACATTGGTCAAAAGCATTTTTTCAAAAAAAAAATAAAAAAAAATAATATGAAAAAAAAATTTGATTTTTTTTTCAAGTTCATTTTTTTACTTACCTAATTTGTTTTGAAAAAGTGCTTTCGACCAATGTTTTTTATTCGTGTTGTTGAATCATTTTTTGAAAATGATTTCCAGCTCACGTTCATTTTGTATTGTTGGAAATTGAGGATTTCAGCTTTTTAAAAATTTCATTTTCCAAAATAATTTTTTTTTGAAAGCTCAACTATTTTGTGATTTGGTGAATTGGGCAGGGTACCCAGACCCACTCTAATATACTGTTCGAAGCAATTTGGTTCCTCAACAAAGGAACCTGGGTTAACAAAATGCAAAACCCCTCTTGCAATCAGGAAACTTTGTACATACCTACTCATGGTGAATTGTGGTTGTACGTGTCTATTCGTCTTGTTTGAGACATGGTTTGAAATAGGTACCTACTCATTCTTCACTGCCTCTCTCTAATTTTGCTTCAGGATTCTGATGTCCCATCAAGTATGATCGGGAGTTTCAATGATTTTTTTAGTTGGCATAGAATGCTAGCAGAAACTCTATTGTGATCTGAAAATGTGAACACCCAGGTGTTGTTCTCTGCTTCTTTTAACTCTCTTATAAACATTGGCAGTACAGCTGTGTTCATCGCACGCAAAATAAATAGAAAGAGCGTGCAAAAACATATCGCCAAGTAAAATTTCAGATGCCGAAGTGCATTTTTCGACTTTTTGGCTGGTGAATTTAAGAAAAAAAACACATTTAGGCTGAAATGAATGGCTGAAAAGTCAAGCTTTCAATTTCAGAAAATTGACCAAGAATGCTGAAATTCGTTGATAATACTTGCTTATAAAATATTATTTTACCCCCACGAATTGATTGGAAACTGTTTTAAACTGTTGTGAGCGTGCTGGAGTCTCCAGAAAATTTTTGAAAGTTGAATTAGGTCTCTAACAAGGGATTATAAATCAAGATTATCCATCCTAAAGCTGATTTGTACAGTTTTTAAGGCATTTCATGATGAACTGAAACTTTTGAAATATTGCTGAAGACTCCAAAAGGGCTTATTAAAACCACCTGCAATCAAATAATGTTGAAATTAATGCAGGAAGTAAATTTTAGCTCTATCTGTCTCCGTTGAGAATAAAATGTTTGGGAAATATCAACTTTTAAAAATCAGCTGGAGGTTCCAGAATTCTTTAAATTTGTTCGAAACCATTTTCTAATTGATTTTGAGGGTAAGTAATACACAAAATTTCAGATTTCCAGGTCAATTAAGTCAATTTTTTTCATTTTTGAGGTAAATTTGATTTTTAAGAATTCATTAAAAATCCAAAGATGCCTTCGCGAATTACTCATCTCATTTTATTTTAACTATTCAAAAGCATAGAGCATTAGATCACCCAATAAGCAAAAGGTAAAGGCAAAAACTCTCTTGCAATCAGCGAATAGCTGATGGCTTGTTTACCATTATTGTAATTTGCATACGTAATTGGTATTTTTCTTATTGATTTCTCAAAAAAAATTTCAAAAAGTGCTCCTGACTAATATTTTTTACTCATGTTTTGTTGAATTATTTGTGAAAAAATTCCAATTCACGTTCATTCGTTTTGTTATGCGTTCTCTTTAAACTGCTGGAATTTCGATAAAATCCATAGGTATTATAATTAAGTATAATCAAGTAAAAACATCTCGAATACTAAATAGGTAAATATAAAGTAATTGAACTTGGAAAGTAGGTATACGGAAATTGAGCGGTTTATTACAAAATTTATCTAATACGACATGAAACATATACAAAAATTTAAGACGTCTTGAATCTAATACACGCAACCGATCGTTGATTGAAAACCAAAATGTATATCTTTTTCAATGACTTTTGCGACTTGGAAACGAACCCCCAAAAATTAACCTGTTGAACAACGAATCGAGATTACAATCAAAATATAAAGAATTTTGAGTCTTTCAAAAAGGAAGATAAAATACTCACTTAAAAATAAAGGCAGTTCGGGACATTTAAACGATAACGAAATCCATCGATGATTTTTCTTTGCCTTGGTCTACGACGACGATGTTTTCCATGGCGGTCTTTTCTTTGCCTTGTTCAACGGCGACGAAATCCATCAAAGTTTTCTCTTTGCCTTGGTCGACGACGACGATGTTATCGAAGGAGATTCTTTCTTTGCCTTGGATGGCGAAGAATTCCATGCATACTCTTTCTTTACCCATTTCGAAGATTGAAGTTGGTTTGATTAAAAACGCTGTCGAAACACAAAAAAATACATTAGCTACGAAATTGAGCATAAAATTCGGTTACGTTCAATTGAAAATTTTTCAAAGGCGATTTTGATTTTCGATCGGAGATTTAAAAACATAGTGAGAATAAAGAAGAAACATTTCCCAAATTTTGGTAAATTTCCAACAGATTAGGAAATAAATACATAATTATTATAAAAACTAGGTGGACGTACTTAATACTTAATATCGTAGTGAGTTAGGCATACATATAACTTACCAAAAGAAAAACTTGAAGTGTGAGTTAATGCACAACAAACGAGTAACTGTGTCTTGGTTGTATATTTTCTAAAGTTTATATAGTGAAATTTTCAATTCGACGCGAAATCTCATTGGTCGTTTGGTCGGACGATTTTCTGCTCATCTCGTTGTAAACATAATCATACTGACGCTGAACAGTGAACTTTGTACTGAGACATTCGATCGGTCACGAATATCAAGAATGGCAGTTGAAAGTAAAGGAGCAACTTTCTCACGCAAATTTTTGACAATTTTTTTGAAATTCAAAAAATAAAGAAGGCTCGTATTTGAACCTTTGTGTGTGATTTTATTTTTCTCGGCGGAAACCACGAATCGTGTATGCAGCATGAGAACAATGAATTGGTAACTTACTGCTTAGATATGATTATGCCGTATGTACGAGGGTTGACCGTGAAATTAGTCACCTACTGCTCTCACACGCAGAGAAATGTAGTTACTGGGATCGTAAATACACGATTGGAAACGTTGAAGTTTTAGCTTCAAAATGATATGTTTGTGATCGTGCTATGATAACTAGAAGTTGGTGAAATTTTGATTTGAAGTGGGTGATGAAAAGGTCTCGGGTCGCGAGAGTAAAAGTAGGAATTTTCATGCACTGCTCGCTCTAGCTCTCGCGAGGATAGAAATGTAGCTACTGGAATCGTAAATACGCGTCTGAATACGTTGAAGTTTTAGCTTTAAAATCATATGTTTATGATCATGATATGATAACTAGAAGTTGGTAAAATTTTGAATTGGAATGAGTGATGAAAAAATCTAGGGTTGGCGAGACTAAAAAGTAGGAACTTTCATACACCGCTCGCTCTAGCGGCGAGACTAGTTCACTTATTGAGTTGCTTGCATGCTCAAATTGTAGCCTGAAATCTCAGGAACACGTTGGTGTACTCAACTTTTCTGTACAACCCGTAGGAAGGAAGTCAAATGAATTAAAAGTGACTGAATGAAAAAACATGCCAGTGAAAATTTTTGAAATTTTTTACATGAATGTTCTCTCAGTCGCTTTAGGGCCATCTAAAACTTTTTCTACAGATCGTATAGAAAAGTTGAGTACACCAACGTGTTCCTGAGACTTCAGGCTATAATTTGAGCACACAAGTAACTCAATAAGTAAACTAGTTTCGCCGCTAGAGCGAGCGGTGCATGAAAGTTCCTACTTTTTACTCTCGCGACCCGAGACCTTTTCATCACCCACTTCAAATCAAAATTTCACCAACTTCTAGTTATCATAGCACGATCACAAACATATCATTTTGAAGCTAAAACTTCAACGTTCCCAGTGGTGTATTTACGATCCCAGTAACTACATTTCTCTACGTGTGAGAGCAGTTGGTGACTGATTTCACGGTCAACCCTCGTATTCGTTCCACAGTCCAGTCCATTTTTGATCGATTAGCGCTTTTTTAATGCGTTTGTCGTTGAATTAGCAGACTTCGCTGTTTCTGTAATCTATCAAGTCATAAATTCTTGTCGGAAATCGTTCCGAAATACCCTTGACACAAAATATGGCGAAATTGTGAACTTTGTAGTGAGAGTAACTAGCAATGGAAAGATTTTTTTGCCTTGAAGTAAGTTGGATTTGCGTTATCTTCATATTCTAACATCTGGTTAGCTGGTAAAATGTGTAATTTTTTTTCTTCAACATAAAAGAAAGTTCTATACTACCTACATCTCATGCTTCAAAACAAAAATGTTTTCATTGCCTAGTTACCCCCACTAATAAGCTCGCAATTTCGTCAAATTCTGTGTCATAATATTTTGGCTAGATTTCCGACAAAATTTTATGATTTTATAAAAAATTTTCTCTTTGCGGTCTACTTAGATTTTTTTCTCAATTTTTGGTCAAATAAGGCATTTTATTCAACAAGTTATTATTTTGGCTCAACTCAGAAAAAGCAAAATTTTCTTTCTACCATTAGGTAGGTATTATGATTTTTTTCTGATTAATTTGTTTAAAAATATATTTTCAAAAAGTGCTTCTGACTAATGTTTTTTTGTTCATGGAGTTGAATTCTTTTTGAAAAAATTTCCAATTCATGTTTATTTGTTTTGTTGTAAATTGAGGATTTGAGCTTTTAAAAACTTTCATTTTCCAAAATGATTTTTTTTGAAAGCTCAACTTTTTCGTGATTTTTGATTAATTGAGCAGAGCGGGGTACCAGCTGTTACACTCTTGAAAGAAATTTTTTTCTCTGACATGGGAACCGTGGTTAACAAAATTCAAAAAGCCTCTTGCAGTCAGGAAACCTACTCATCGTTCTCATGGATCTATTTGGCCATGTAATGCGATTGAGACTGGTTTGAAATACTCGTTTTTTACTGTCTCTCTGTTTTTTCCTTGTTTCGCCTCAAGGTGCTGATGTCCCATCCAGTATGATCAGAGTCTTACAATTTTTTTTTTAATCGATAAAATGGTGATGAGCAAAAAGCACCTGAAACTTTTAAAATGTTGCTGGAGACTCCAAAACTAAAAGGACTTTAAACCACCTGCAATCGATTAAACATGTTGGAATTGAAGCCGGAAGTAAATTATAGCTGTCTGTCTCCGTTGAGTAAAATGCTTAGGAAATGTCAACTTTTAAAACCCTGCTGCAAGCTCCAGAACTGTTCAAACCGATTCGAAACCGTTTCCAGTCGATTTTGGGGGTCAAAAATAGGGTAGATAATTCATCAAATTTCAGCCTTCTAAGGTCAATTGAGTCATTTTTTTTTTCATTTTTGACTTGAGTAAATTTGATTTTCAAGAATTCACTAAAAATTCAAAGATACCTGACCAAATTTCTCTTCTCATTTTAATTGATTAATGTGCCTTGAAGTTGATTGGTATTGGGTATGGCTACTTAATGGTACTTGTAAAATAAAAATCTAGGTGCAGGTTTTTCATAAATTGAGCTGCGAATAGACTCAGCTTTTATGAGGTTTGCAAAGATTTTTGGTGACAAACTTTCATCACTGAATGCGTTTTTGGAGAGCGAATGAGCGCATCATCTGAGTAGGTATTTGTATGTAGGTACATACATATGTACAATAATTTGTTTCCATTATCTTTACCTCGTAATGAGCTATTACGTAGAAGAAAGGGCGAAATAGAAAGAGATATACTTACCAACAACAACGATGGATTTCCTATGTTAAAATGAATCGATTTGTGTATTTCGGGTCTCAATGTCCATTTTAAATGAAAAATAAAATAAAAAATAGGATTTTATTGATGATGTAAGTACGAGAACTCTTCGAAAAAGTTCAGAAATTGTATTGAGCTTTCGAAAAAATATCTTGTTAGAAAATGAACATTTCAAAACAGCTCAAATATGACATTTCCGACACAAAACACGAATAGGATGAGGATTTTTTTTCAAAAAAATGGGTCAAAAAGATTCGTTAAAAACATTGATTCAAAGAACTTCTTCAAAAAAAATGAATTTGAAAAAAAATTTTGATTTTGTTTTTTTTTTCAAATTTGTTTTTTATTTTATTTGTTTTGAAAAAGTGCTTTTGAACAATGTTTTTTACTCGTGTTGTTGAATTATTTTTGAAAAAATTTCCAGTTCACGTTCATTTGTTTTGTTGGAAATTAAAGATTTGAGCCTTTTAAGAAGTTTTGTTTTTCAAAATGATTTTTCTTAAAAATTTCAACTTTTTTGTGATTTGGTAAATTGGACAGGGTACCTACCCGATTTTACTCTTTAAAGCAATTTGTTTCCCCAACAAGGGAACCTGGGTTAACAAAACGCAAAAACCCACTTCCAATCAGGGCAGCTACTCATCGCTTCTCATGGATAAACCAAGCGGTTGTACTGTATTCGTTTTGTTTGAGACTGGTTTTAAATACTCGTTCTTTATACTGCCTCTCTCTTTTTTCCTCATTTTGCCTCAAGATGCAAATATCCCATTAAGTATGATCGGGAGTCTTTAAATGATTTTTTTAGTTGGCAGAATGCTTATGAGCAAAAAGCAAGAACTCTTTTGTGATCTGAGAATGTGAACATTCAGGTATAGGGAAGTAAGGATCACCTACAATCGAATAATGTTGAAATTAATGCAGGAAGTAAATTTTAGCTCTATGTCTCCGTTGAGTAATATGCTTGGGAAATATCAACATTTAAAAATTTGCTGGAGGCTCTAAAACTGTTCAAACCGGTTCGAAACCGTTTCCAATCGAGTTTGAGGGTCTGACTTAGGGTAGGTAATGTACCAAATTTCAGCTTTCTAGGTCAATTGAGTCAATTTTTTTCAGCCAAATTTGATTTTTAAGAATTAATTAAAAAATTCAAAGATACCTACGCAAATTTCTCTTCTCATTTTAACTGAATAATGTGCATTGATTTTGATAGGTATTGGGTATGACTTGTGGCTGAAATCTAATACAGGGTTTTCATAAATTTAGCTGCGACGAATAGACTCAGCCTACCGAAAAATATCCTGCTAGTACAATATAGTGCCAGACGAAGTTCTTGATCCTTCATTTTAAGTATTAGGTCATAGTGAATGAGCTATTAATTCGTAGACGAAATGGTGAAATAGAAAGAGATATACTTGCACACCAATAATAGATTACCTATACCTACGTAATTGTTAAATCCAGAGTATGAAATTCGAAGTACTAGAAATCTTCGTAAAAGCTCAAAAATTGTATCCCATTTGGCACAAAACATTTTGAAAAGGTCCAAATTAAATTTAAAGAACATGAAAAAATACCTAACAAGGCAAACTTTCTGGTGCTTGAGTGAATTTGTCGATTTTTAGTGAATTTTTGACAATCAAAAGCCTCGATATAAAGAAATCAAAAAAATCAAAAATTCCATAAAATTGAACTAGCAAGCTGAATTTTTTTCACTCCCCTCAAATCTTTTGGAAAGGGTTTTAGGAGATTTCAGCAGATTTTTAAGATTGAAATTCTCTTGAAATTTCACTACCTTAATATGGTACCTACTGCATTAAACAACCTCAAACTGAATTTGCATTTCGAAATTAGGGGTGTATGAGGTAAATTTCAATTTTCCAATTTCAGTGGGTAAAATTTTGTGGAAATTTTCAACTTTCAAAAATTTGCTGGAGGCTCCAGAACTGTTTAAAGCGGTTCGAAATTTATTCCAGCCGATTTAGAGTGTCGCTAATAATGCAATTAATTGGTAGGCTACCAAATTTTAGCTTTTTAGATCAGTTTTGTGAAATTTTGATCTCTTTCATTCTTGACCCAAATTTGATTTTCAAAAATTCGCCGAAAATCGAAAGATTCACTTTCGCATCTGAAATTTTGGTTGGTGATGTGTTTTTGCACGTTCATTAGATTTAGTCTTATTGTCCGATTTTAAATTTTTTCTGCTACTAGGGATACCTTTTTTTTTTTTTTTTTTTTTTTTTTAGAAACATGAAGGAGACTTACTTGAAAAATGTCCACTTACCTGTATTATAGGATGGTAGGATGGAAACGATTTTCCACCCACTTTTGACCTGAACCTAATTTTCAGTAAAGTGCACTATGCTCTTATTTTGATTTTTTGTCCAATCTCGTCGAAAAAAAATAATCTGTGATGTTTTCAGTCCACCTTGTCTACGTTCTTTCATGAAATAAATTAGTAAGTGTATACTTACATACTGTTGTATTTAATTTCAAGCCGTTATCGATACAGCTTGGAAATTACAGACTTGTCAATGATCATTACAAATTTTGAAAATTCACTGTACCTACCCGTGCAGTTTGACGAAAAAAGTTGAAATTCAGTTTATGCTCTATTTTTGACATGCCCTGTCGACTAGAGATGTTTCAGTCTATTTTAGAGCTTCATAAACATTTTTTAGATTCTCCATTTTCCCAACAAAAAATTATAACACCTGTCGAGATGGACTTTAACTGTAAAAAACTAAACGCAAATCTGAAATCTCCAGATTTTCTCAAAACGATTTGAAGCAGTTTCCAATTGCTGATTCGAAGTTTCAAAAATGAAGTATACCTATACTTACTTACTGGTTTGCAGATCAATTTGGTGAAATTTTGATTTTTTTTAAAATACCTACTTTTGAAGCAAATTTCAGTTTTAAAAATTCACCAAAAATTGAAAAATGCCCTCCAGCGTCCGAAATTTTGGATGGTGATAGTTTTGCTCGATTCAAAAAATCTTCCACCATTTGGCATTGCTTCCTCATAAGTAGGTACATACCTAGTTACCTACCCACTGTTATCTGATCGAAGAAAATTCGTTATGGTTCAAACTTTGAATAGAACTGTTTTCTTTTTTCATTCAAAATTACGGGTTTTGCTACCTTTTTTGAGTAATGTTTTTGTGATTTTGTAATTTAATCAATGTTCAAACCTTCGATATTACATTTGAGGTCTCAAATATGTCCAGTTCAAATAAAAAATAAAATGAAAAATAAGATTTTATTGATGATGTAAGTACGAGAATTCTTAGAAAAGGTTCAAAAATTGTATTGTGCTTTCGAAAAAATATCTTGTTCGAAAATGAACATTTCAAAATTCAAAAAAGCTCAAATGTGACTTTTCCGACAAAAAACACGAATATATGAGGTCAAAAAGATTCGTCAAAAACATTGATTCAAAGCACTTTTTCAGAAAAAATGAATTTGAAAAAAAAAATTGATTTTGTTTTTTTTTCAAATTCGTTTTTTATTTTATTTGTTTTGAAAAAGTGCTTTTGACCAATGTTTTTTACTCGTGTTGTTGAGAATTATTTTTGAAAAAAAATTCCAGTTCACATTCATTTGTTTTGTTGGAAATTGAAGATTTGAGCCTTTTAAGAAGTTTTGTTTTGTAAAATGATTTTTCTTAAAAATTTCAACTTTTTTGTGATTTGGCAAATCGGGCAGGGTACCTACCCTATTTTACTCTTTAAAGCAATTTGTTTCCCCAACAGGGGAACCTGGGTTAACAAAACGCAAAAACCCACTTCCAATCAGGACAGCAAAAACTCTTTTGTGATCTTGGAATATGAACATTCAGGTATGTATGAACATTGAACTACCTGCAATCGAATAATGTTGAAATTAATGCAGGAAGTAAATTTCAGCTCTATGTCTCTGTTGAATAATATGCTTGGGAAATATCAACATTTAAAAATCTGCTGGAGGCTCCAAAACTGTTCAAACCGGTTCGAAACCGTTTCCAATCGATTTTGAGGGTCTAACTTAGGGTAGGTAATTTACCAAATTTCAGTTTTCTAGTTCAATTGAGTCAATTTTTTTTCATTTTTCAGCTAAATTTGATTTTTAAGAATTAATTAAAAATCCAAAGACCTACGCACATTTCTCTTCTCATTCTAACTGATTATTGTGCGTTGATTTTGATAGGTATTGGTTATGACTTGTGGCTGAAATCTAATACAGGGTTTTCATAAATTGAGCTGCGACGAATAGGCTCAGCTTATCGAAAAATATCCTCGTAGTACAATAGAGTGCCAGACGAAGTTCTTGAAGCTTCATTTTAATTATCAGGTCATAGTGAATGAGCTATTACGTACCTGCCTATTATTCGATTTGGACCATAAATTCGGGTTACTAGAAATCTTGGTAAAAGTTCAAAAATTGTATCCTAACTGGCACAAAACATTTTGAAAAGGTCCAAATTAAATTTAAAGAACATGAAAAAATACTTAACAAGGTAAACTTTCTGGTGCATGAGTGCATTTGTCGATTTTTAGTGAATTTTTGAAAATCAAAAGCCTCGATATACTTAAAGAAATCAAAAAAATCAAAAATTCCATAAAATTGAACTAGCAAGCTGAATTTTTTTCACTCCCCGCAAATCTTTTGGAAAGGGTTTAGGAGATTTCAGCAGATTTTTTAAGATTGAAATTCTCATGAAATTTTGCTACCATAATACTTACCTACTGCATTAAACAACCTCAAACCGAATTTGCATTTCGAAATGAGCTGTGTATGTATGAGGTAAATTTAAGCTTTCCTATTTTAGTATGAAAATTTTCAACTTTCAAAAATATGCTGAAGGCTCCAGAACTGCTCAAAACGGTTCGAAATTTTTTCCAATCGATTTAGAGTGTTGATATAATAATGCAATTAATTGGTACCAAATTTTAGCTTTTTAGATCAGTTTGGTGAAATTTTGATCTCTTTCATTCTTGACCCAAATTTGTTTTTTAAAAATTCACCAAAAATCGAAAGATGCACTTTCGCATCTGAAATTTTGGTTCGTGATGTACATATTTTTGCATGGTCATTCGATTTAGTCTTGTCCGATTTGAAATTTTTTCTGCTACTAGGGATACTTTTTTTTTTTTTTGGAAACATGAAGAAGACTTACTTGAAAAATGTCCACTTACCTATATTATAGGATGGAAACGATTTTCCACCCACTTTTGACTGAACCTAATTTTCAGTAATTTACCTAAAATCATAAAGTGCGCTTTGTTCTTATTTTGATTTTTTGTCCAATCTCGTCGAAAAAAATAATCTGTGATGTTTTCAGTCCACCTTGTCAAAGTTCTTTCATGAAATAAATTAGTTACTGTATACTTACATACTGCTGTATTTGATTTCAAGCTGTTCACTAGCTATAATAAAATTCCGAAAAATGTTGGAAATTGCAGACTTGGCAATGATCATTAAGAATTTCGAAAATTCACTGTACTACCCGTGCAGTTTGACAAAAAAAGTTGAGATTCAGTTTATGCTCTATTTTTGACATGCCCAGTTGACTAGAGATGTTTCAGTCTATTTGAGAGCTTCATAAACATTTTTTGGAAGCTCCAGTTTTCCCCCAAAAAAATATTATAAAACCTATCGAGATGGACTTTAGATGTAGATAAAAGTAAAAACTAATCGCAAATTTGGAATATCCAGATTTTCTCAAAACGATTTGAAGCAGTTTCCAATCAATTCGATGTTTCAATAATGAAGTGTACCTACGTACTTACTGGATTCCAGATCAATTTAGTGAAATTTTGATTTTTAAAAATAGGAAGTTAATTTTGAGGCAAATTTCATTTTTAAAAATTCACCTGAATCCGAAAAATACCCTGCAGCGTCCGAAATTTTGAATGGTGATAAGTAGTTTTATTGCTTGATTCAAAAAAATCTTCCACCATTTGGCATTACTTCCTCATAAGTACCTACTTACTTACCAACGTACCCACTGTTATCTGATCGAAGAAAATTCGTTGGTTCAAATTTTGAATACTTAGAACTGTTTTCTTTTTTCATTCAAAATTACGGTTTTTGCTATTTCGAGTAATGTTTTTGTGATTTTTTGTTTAATAAGGAATTGTGTTGAGTTCTGATTTAATTTGACTGATATTTTTCGTAGCAGTTTGATTTTTTCCCCATTTGTGAGCCGAATATAATTCTTTATAATTCAAGGAGAATCGAAAAATGTTGATTTGTTTTTTGCCAATCTTATCAAAAAAAATTCATTAATGATGCATTTAGTATATTTTACCAACTTTTCTCATGAAATAGATTGGTGAATGATACAATAAATTACTGTTGTATGTATTTGGTTGGTTCTTCAGCATAGGTACTTACTGTTCGTGTTCAGCGTCACCAAAAACATACTATTTCATGTGTCACACAAACAAAACGCTTTTTTGAACTTTTACCCACTTTGAGAAGGTGCTGGAGGCCGTGGATGGGGTAATATCAAAAATCTGACGTCATATTCGTGTTCAGCGTCGCCAAAAACATACAATACGATATATCACATGCCCAAGATTTTCTTTTGAAAGTTTCACCCAAAATTGGGGATGGGGGTGCTCCCCCTCCGTCAACGAGTGCCATCTCAAAACCTAAATATTTCAAAAAAGTATCAAAATGTACATCTATGGAAATTTTTTCAAAATTTTAAATGGTAGCGCCCACTTAGAGCGCCATTTTGAAATTTGAACTTTCAAATTGAAAGTTCAACTTTCAACTTTTGAAAATTTCAAAATACTTTAAAAGTTCAAAATTCAATGCCTTTTCGAACTGTGAAATCAGTTTTGATCAAAGTATCATAGTTTCGGAGGAATGAGCTGCTGAAGTTAAGAACCTCGAGACAATGTGAAAATAATGGAAACCCCCCCACCCGCCTCCTGAGGGGGCTGGGACCAAACTGATTGCGGCTTTCTTACTTACTGGGTGGGTAGAAATTGTGAAAAAAAATTGAGCAAAATCGAAGGACATGACCCAAAAACATTGGTTGAGTTGACATGGAATGACCCGTCTGACAGTTCCCAAGTTGACCAAAAAACGAAAAAAAAAAAACAAAAAACTCAGCCACAAAGAGATAATTTCTTATCGTCATGAAATCTTGTCAGAAATCCGGACGAAATATGACACAAAATTTGGAAAAATTGTGAGCTTTCGTGGCGAGGGTAACTAATAATAAAAGCATTTTTGATTATAGGCAAAACAACTTCCACACTTGAAGTTTTGGAAATTTTTTCAAAATTCAAAAAATAAAAAAAGCTCTTATTCAACTTTTTTTTTGTAAAATGATTTTTTTTTTTCGACGTAAACGAATCATGTAGGAAGGCAGATATGCCTGCAGCATGAGAACAATGGATTGGTAACTTACTGCTTAAATATAATAATGCTCTATGTACGAAAATGACGCCTATTCTAATTGGTATCCGATTGTCTATCTGTGGTTTATATGTACATTTTGCTCTTTTGAGTCACTATATTATTATTATATGTAAAAAAATTTTGTAAACAAACTGTGGACGCTAAAAGGCCTAGATTCTAAGGCGTCCTTAAATAAAGATTTATTCAATTCAATTCTGTTTCGACTAGCCATTTTTAACGTTTTTGTCTTTGAATTAGGAGGTTTCGCTGGATCGGGCCGAAATATGTACTTATAGTCACATAATTTGGCGCAATGGCGAACTTTGTATTGGGGATAACTAATAATAAAAACATTTTTGCTTTGAAGCACGAGATGCAGCATAGAACTTTCTTTTATTTAAGTATTACAGTTATCACAATTTTTTTTTTTCTTAATAATTTCTCAAAAAAAAATTTCAATAAGTGCTTCTGACTAATGTTTTTTACTCGTGTTGTTGAAACTTTCATTTTCCAAAATGATTTTTTTTTGAAAGCTCAACTTTTTTGTGATTCGGTTATGTGGGCAGAGTACCGTATTACACTATTCAAAGCAATTTGTTTCCCCAACATGAGAATCCTGGGTTAACAAAACGCAAAAACTCTCTCGCAGTCAGAAAAACATTTGTTTTGATTGAAAAATTTCGTTTAGGCGGTGTCTTAGATTGATTCTTGAATTCTCGTCTTGCACCTACAATAATTCTTGTACTATTCAACGTTAAAAGTCTGGTCGCCTTATTCGAGATTGGTTTGAAATACTCGTTCTTTGCTGTCTCTCTTTTCTTCCCCTCGTTTTTCCTCAAGATGACGATGTTCCATCAAGTATGATCGGAGTCTTTCGACGATTTTTTTAGTTGACTGAATGCTAATGAGCAAAAAGCAAAAACTCTTTTGTGATCTGAGAATGCGAGCACCCAAGTATAAATGGGTTGATCTTGTACCAGGTGGTGGTGGTATTTTGTTAACAAACTTATTTTTTTTTTAATTTACATTTAAAATCGAGAACTATAATTAAATTATTTTCTAACCTTCTTCCGAATCCCAGATCTACGTAAAATACATAAATAGAAAGAGCGTGCAAAAACACATCATCAGGTAAAATTTCAGATGCCGAAGTGCATTTTTCGACTTTTGGAAGGTGAATTAAAAAAAAAAAAAAACAGATTTGGGTTGAAGTAAATGGCTGAAAAGTCAGGCTTTCAATTCCAATAAACTGACCTAGAATGCTGAAATTTGTTATTAATAGGTATTACTTGTTTATAAAATATTATTTTACCCCATGAATCGATTGGAAACAGTTTTAAACTGTTGCGAGCGAACTGGAGTCTCCATGCAAATTTTTGAAAGTTGAATTAGGTCTCTAACCGGAGAATATCAATCAAGCTTATCCACACTAAAGCTAATTTGGACAGTTCTTATGGTATTTCATGCTGAACTGATACTTTTATATGTTTCTGGAGACTCCAAAAAAGTTTGAAATCAGCTGCGATTGACCCAACACGTTGAAATAAGAGCACGAAGTAAAATTTAACTGTCTGTCTCGGTTGAATAAAAAATCTGCTGGAGGCTCCAAAACTGTTCAAACCGGTTCGAAACTGTTTCCAATCGATTTTGGGGGTCTAACTTAGGGTAGGTGATACACAGTGGCGTAGCCAGGATTTTCTCAAGGAGGGGGCAAAACCAGATTTTTAGACATGAAAAATCGAAATCAGGAGTAATTTTCTGGAAATCTATTGTGATGTGTGGTGATTTCATGAAAATGAAGGCAAAATTACTGCTCGAGCGAAGCGAGAGCGAAAATTTTTAGAAAAAATGGGTCCAAACAACGAAAAAACGTCCATTTTTGCATGTTTTCTTACAAATTTTCGCTCGCAAGGGGGGCCATGGCCCCCTTCGCCCCCCCTTGACTACGCCACTGGTGATACACAAAATTTCAACTTTCTGAGGTCAATTGAGTCAATTTTTTTTAATTTTAGAGCTTAATTTGATTTTTAAAAATTTACTCAATAAAAATTCCAAGATATACCTACGCGAATTTCTCTTCTCATTTTAATTGATTAATGCGCCTTGAAGTTAAGGTAGGTATTGGATATGATTCATGTCTAATGGTAAGAGAGTCAGCTTACCGGGAAATATCCTCCTGGTATAGAGGTGCCAGACGAAGTTCTTGATCCTTCATCTTAATTATCAGGTCGTAGTGAATGAGCTGTTACTTAGAAGAAATGGTGAAATAGAAAGAGATATACTTACACGGTAAACATTCCTCGATATTGTTTTACTTTTCACTCCAAATTTTAAATTCGCAGCCACGATTTTTTTTTTGGAAACATGAAGAAGACCTATTTCCAAAGTAATGTCCACTTATATTAGGAAGGAAACGATTTTCCACCCCCTTCTGACCTGTATTTAATTTTCAGTAATTCACCTAAAATGAAAAAGATCACTTTTTTCCCTTTTTAATTTTTTGGGCAATCTCTTCGAAAAAAATAATCTGTGATGTTCTCAATCCACCTTGTCAGCGTTTTTTCATGAATAATAAATTAGTAAATTAATGATATTACTTACTGTTGTATTTGATGAGTTATTCATCACACAGTTTTGTTAATACACCGTAGCTCTTCTCATCGACAGCTGAAAGTTCGAGTGCTTTAATACATAGCTCATTCGGCTATTTTTGGACAAATTTGAAAACATTTTTGGGCAAAAAATGTTGAAAAATCAAAACCTTTACCGAATTGAACTGAAAAGCTATAATTTTCTATTGCAAATACATACCTCATTTTCAACCCCCTGCAGGCGATTGGAAATTAAAGTACTGCTTCCCAGATCGATTTGGTAACATTTTATTGTTTTTAAAAACAATTTTGGGCCAAATTTCGTTTTTAAAAATTCACCGAAAATTGAAAAATATCCTCCAGTGTTTGCAATTATTTCAGATAGTGAGAGATGCATAGTTTTGTCCAATTCAAAAACTTTCCACCATTTTCGGCTCTTCCTCCATAAGTACCTACTCTTGTCCAGTCGAAAAAAATTCGTTGGTTCAAACTTTAAATGGAGCTGTTTTACAAAATTTTTCAATTCAAAACTAAAATTTTCCCGATTTGAGTAAGAAATTTTTCTGGAAAAAAGGTTCTTCGATTTAAACTTTAAATGGGACTGCTTTCTTTTTTCATTCAAAATTACGGTTTTTGGTATTCTGAGCATTTTTTTTGTAATTTTGTCATTTTAGGGAGAAAAAATGTGTGGAGCTCTAATTTCATTAAGTATCTGATATTTTTGACGTTTTGATTTTTCAATTATTTGTGATCACAATAATACCTATAATTCTCAAAAATTCAACTTAAATCGAAAAATCGATTTTGTTTCTTGCCAATCTTGTCGAAAAAATTCATCAATGATGCTTTCAGTCCAGCTTGTCAACTCTTTTCGTGAAACAGATTAGTAAATGAAACTTACAGTTTTATTTGATGGGTACATTACCATACTTATATACTTATTAGATAGATAGATAGATAGATAGATAGATTTATTACATTTTTCTTTCATACAGTACAATCTTATAAATACATATACGACCCCACCAGCACCTTTCGGTGAGTGGGGGATCGGCTCTCTCAAAATTACACAGACATAAATAAAAATACAAAAATAAAAAAAAATAATAAAAATAAATGAATAAAGAAACAAATAAATAGATAAGTAGATAAAAATTAACCAACACTCAGCCACTAGAAAATAGAAAAACCAGAGAGCGAACAATACCCTACAATCAATAATTTCAGACAACTTGCTGTAATAGCTCGGTACACCACAATAACATTCATTCATCTAGGATGGATAACACATATTCCTCAATCATTCTTTTGAAACCATTTACACTCACGTTTTTACATTCCACTGGCAAACTGTTGTACAGATGGGCAGCAAAGTATCGAAAAACTGACCTAGACATTGACTTTCTCCAGCCAGGGAGCGGAACAACACCCGACGCAGCGCGTCTAGTACATCCTCCCCCCCCACAGCATAGCCAAATGCATCTCTATACCTGTGCATCAGAGATAACACAGTGATGTAATAAATTTGCCTCACCTTAAAGATACCCAAAGAACGGAAAACTGGTCGAGAGGGAGCGTCCCAGCGTTCACCAGCAACTAACCGAGCAGCTCGCTTTTGAAGCATCAGTAGTGGCCGGATCCAGCATGTAGCCGCACCCCTCCACACTGCGATCCCATACCTCAAGGTACCCTCAAACACAGCCACATAGAACCTCCGAAGATGAACACCAGACACCAAACCAGACAAGTAGCGAATTAGATATACAATTTTAGATAATTTTGCCCTCAAAACCAAACAGTGTTCCCTCCACGTCAAGCACTGATCTACCCACACGCCCAAGTACCTGTGTGTCTCCACCTGTACCAGGGCTGGACAGGAGCAGAGAGCACCTCACTCCATCTCATGGAGGAAAACCTTACCTCTTAAGTCGCGCACATATCAATTTTGAAAGCCAAAAACAACAAGCTCTGACTTCGCAGCATTCACCCTAAGCCCATGCTGAGAAAACCAAAGACTGATCCTTTGTAGGTCACTATTCAGCGCACTTATCAGTTCATCCTCGGAGTCAGCAGATACAATGAGTACTGTATCATCCGCAAAAGCACTTGCAATACCTCTCAAGGGCAATTTAAGCAACTCATTGATATAAATCAAGAAGAGGTAAGAACCTAAGATACTACCCTGCGGAACTCCACGAACAACCGGTACCTCCACACTCAATGAATCTCCTACTCGCACACTCTGAGCTCTCCCTGACAGATAAAAGCAAAACCACTCCACAGCTAAGTTATCAATCCATATTCCGTTGTGTGTAGAATTTTCTCGAGTAAGATGACGATAAAATATGTTATAAGTGTGAGAATAATTTTGATATTTCAACTCGACATATGCGTATACCGCAGAAGCACTTTTTCCGAAGATTCAACAAGAAAAACGATTACCTACTTTTTAAGAAAGTATGCGTACTCTTTATATTATTTTCATTCATATTTTCGATTATTATTTCTATAAAATCCATACTTAATCATTAATTCATTACATAAGTATAATCAAGTAAAACCATCTCAAATAGTAAGTAAATATGAATTAAGAACTCGGTAAGTAGGTATATATATATACGGTAATTGAACAGTTTATTACGAAATTTCAATACCTAATACGATATGAAACATAAATACTTACGAAAATTTAAGACGTCTTAAATCTAATATACGCAACCGATCGTCGTGTTGATTGAAAACCAAAATGCATTTTTTTTTCGATGACTATTGTGACTTAGAAACAAAAACCTAAAATTAACCTGTTGAACAACAAATCATTAGAACCAGAGTATCAAGAATTCTGAATCTTTCAAAGAGAAAAAAAGTAAATACCATTTAAAAATAAAGGCAGTTCGGGACATTTAAACGATAATGAAATCCATCGATGATTTTTCTTTGCCTTGGTCTACGACGACGATGTTTTCCATGGCGGTATTTTCTTTGCCTTGTTCAACGACGACGAAATCCATCGAAGTTTTCTCTTTGCCTTGGTCGACGACGACGATGTTATCGAAGGAGATTCTTTCTTTGCCTTGGACGGCGGAGAATTCCATGCATACTCTTTCTTTACCCATTTCGAAGATTGAAGTTGGTTTGATTAACGCTGTTGAAACACAATAATGATACATTACAAACTTGACCATTTAAAATTCAATTACCTATGTCCAACTAAAACTTTTAAAGATAGGTACGAGTTTTGACCATATTGAGTGAAAAAAAAGTAGTGAGAATGTAAAAAATTGTTTTCTACAGAATATGAATATTAGATACTTACTTGAAATAAGTAGTATGTATTATTATAAAAACTAGGTAGGTGGTGTAATATCGTAGTAATCTAGGCAAACTTACCAAAAGAAAAAGTCTAGGTGTACATTTTCCAAAGTTTATATAGTGAAATTTTTAATTCGAAGTGAAATCTCATTGGCTGTTTGGTCGGATGATTTCTGCTCATCTCGTTGTAAACATAATCATACTGACGCTGAGCAGTGAACTTTGTACTAACACATTTCGATCGTTCACAAATATCATGAATGGCATGCCAAAGAGACAAAACAACATTCACACTTGAAAGTTTTGACAATTTTTTCAATATACCTATTCAACAAATTAAGAAAGTTGTTACATATGTATTTGAATTTTTTTGTAAGCTAAATAACCTTATTTCCTTTTTCTCGAAGGAAACGAATCATGTAGGAAAGTAGGCAACTGCGGCATGAGAACAATAGATTGTTAACTTACTGCTAGAATCATTTACATATCTCGCCTAATAGTTGATGTAAAAAATGTTATGACGTTTAACTGTCTATTTGCCCTTTCATAGACGTTACAGATTTTCTTTTCAATACTGGCCTCTAACAAAATACTTGCTGCGTGAGGCCAAGAACAAAAATAAAAATTAATGATGAGCGATTAATCCTTTGGAGGTTCTTTAGGTTTACATGTTGGAGAAACAAATTGCTTTGAAGAGTGTAATAGAGTACCTACTTTGCCCGATTGACCAAATTACAAAAAAGTTATGGAAAATGAAAGTTTCGAAAAAGCTCAAATCCTTAATTTTCCACAAAACAAATGAAGATGAATTGGAATTTTTTTGCAAAAATAATTCAATAACATAAGTAAAAAACATTATCACCTGGCGAGAAGAGCTTCTTTTGAAAATATTTTTAAAAAATTATAAGAAAAAAAGTCGTAATAATGATGGTAAAAAAGCTCATCTAGCAGTTCTCAAGTTGACCAAAAAATGAAAAAAAAAAAAAAATCTTGGCCGCAAATAGAAAGGATTTTCTATTGTGATGAAATCTTGTCGGAAATCAGGCCGAAATATGGCCCGAAATTTGGAAAAATTGTGAGCTTTCGTGGCGAGGGTAACTAATAATGAAAGTATTTTTGCTTTGAGACAAAACAACTTCCAACAGTTGAAGTTTTTGACAATTTTTTCAAAATTCGAAAAATAAAGGAAGTTCTTATTTATTTTTTTTTGGTAACATAACTTTTTTTCTCGACGGAAACGAATCATGTAGGAAGGCAGATGCCTGCAGCATGAGAACAATGGATTGGTAACTTACTGCATAAATATAATTATGCTCTGTGTATAATGAGACCACAGTTCTGCTTCGACTAGCCTTTTTAACGTTTTTGTTTTTGAATTAGCAGGTTTCGCTGGATCGGGCCGAAATATGTAGATTTATATAGCACAAAATTTGGCGGAATGGCAGTCTTTGTACATAGTTGGGATAACTAATAATAAAAACATTTTCGCTCCAAGTATTCAGGAAATGCAAATAAATAACCTTTCTTACTGTTATTAAGATTTTTTTTAATTGATAATTTCTCAATTCAATTTTCAATCGAGTGCTTCTGACTTTTTTTTACTCATGTTGTTGAATTATTTTCGAAAAAAATTTCCAGTTTTCGTTCATTGTTTTGTTGGAAATTGAGGTTTTGAACTTTTTAAAACTTTCATTTTACAAAATGTTTTGTTTTTTTTTGAAAGCTCAACTTTTTTGTGATTCGGTCAATTGGGCAGGGTACTCGATCCACTACGATACACTCTTCAAAGCAATTTGTTTCCTCAACATGGGTTAACAATACGCAAAAACTCTCTCGCAGTCAGGAAAAACATTGTTTGGATTGAAAAATGAACTTCTATCATCGGATTGGTAGTTCTTTTAAACGTTGGCAGTGGAACTGTGTTCATCGTACGTAAAATAAATAGAAAGAGCGTGCAATAAAAACTCATCACCAGGTAAAATTTCAGATGCCTAAGTGTATTTTTCGACTCTTGGAAGGTGAATTTTTTTAACAGATTTGGACTGAAATAAATCGCTGAAAGATCGAACTTTCAGTTTCAAAAAATTGACCAAGAATGCTGAAATTCATTAGTAATACTTACTTATAAAATATAATTTTACCCCATGAATCGATTGGAAACAGTTTTCAACTGTTGTGAGCGTACTGGAGTCTCCAGCAAATTTTTGAAGTTTGAATTAGGTCTCTAACAAGTAGATATCAATCAAAATTATCCATACTAATGCTGATTTGGACAGATTTTATGGTATTTCATGATGAACTGAAACTTTTATAATGTTGCTGGAGACTCCAAAATGGCTTGAAATTAGCTGCGATTGACCGAACACTTTGAAATGAGGGCACAAAGTAAACTTTAGCTGTCTGTCTCCGTTTAATAAAATGCTTAGGAATTATGTATCAACTTTTAAGAATCTACTGGAGAGTCCAAAACTGTTCAAACCGGTTCGAAACCGTTTCCAATCAAATTTGGAGGTTACTTAGAGTAGGTAATCTTCCAAATTTTATAGCTTTCTAAGGATTGAGTCATTTTTTTTTTCATTTTAGAGCTTTTGATTTTTAAGAATTCCCTGACAATTCAAAGGTATATCTACGTACACAAATTTTTCTTCATATTTTAATTGATTAAATGTGCCTTGAAGTTAATACGTAGGTATTGGGTATGATTCATGTCTAATGGTAAAATAGAAATCTAAACACAGGTTAGTCATAAATTGAGCTACGACGAATAGGCTCATCTAAACGAAAAATAATCTCCTGTGCCAGACGAAGTTCTTGATCCTTCATCAAATCATTAGGTATTATCAGGTCAAAGTGAATGAGCTATTACGTAGAAGAAATGGTGAAATAGAAAGAGATACACTTACAAGCCAATAATGGATTACCTGCCTGTATAATTAGGTACATACATTTGGTATATGAAATTGGAATTCGTCGCAGAAGTTCAAAAATTGTCGTATCCCAATCGACACAAAACATTTTGAAAAGATCCGAATTAAATTGAATAAATAACATGAAAAAATACTTTACAAGGAAAGATTTCTGGTGCTTGAGTGCATTTGTCGATTTTTAGTGAATTTTTCAAAAATCAAAAGCCCAATAAAGACATTAAAAAAATCAAGAATTCCACAAAATTGACCTAGGAAGCTGAAATTTTGCATGTGCCTTATCTTTTCAACCTTTGCGAATCGATTGGAAAGGGTTTTAAAAAGCTTTGAGCCAATTTAGAGCTTTCATAAGATTTTCTAATATTGCTCACTATTTTTCCAAAATCGGTTTCTACAGGGACGGAACTTTAATATTTTTCCAGTGATTTCATAATAGTGTCACTACTTACTGAAAATTTTAAAAATTCACTAGTTGACAAATAAAGCTGAAATTCAGTTTGTGCCTCATTTCTTCACTTTCCGAGTCAATAGAGACAGTTTCAGACTGTTCTGGACACTCCAACAATTTTTTCAAAAATTCCAGTTTCCCGAAAATTTCATAAATAAATCCGTCGTGATAAACTATTGCACCTGCAACACATTCACTTCATCTCAGTTTACCCTCTTGCACGGTTACGTCAGTTACACACCCTTGCACGGTTTTTATGGCATGTTTTTAAAGTATGGAATTTTTGAAATGAAGCTGGAAGCTCCAGAACTGCTTTAAACAGCCTTCAACTAAATCTGCATTTTGAAATGGGAGTGTATGAGGTAAATTTCAGCTTTCCAATTTCAATGGTTAAAATTTTGTGGAAATTTTCAAGTTTCAAAAATTTGCTGGAGGCTCCAGAACTGCTCAAAACGGTTCTAAATTGTTTCCAATCGATTTAGAGTGTCGATAATTATGTAACAAATACCAAATTTCAGCTTTTCAGATCAGTATGGTGAAATTTTGATTTTTTCCATTGTTAACCCGAATCTGATTTTCCAAAATTCACCAAAAATCGAAAAATGCATTTTCGCATTTGGAATTTTAGTTGAAGGTGTATTCTTGCATGTTCATTCGATTTAATCTTGTCCAATTTGAAAATTTTTCTGATACTAGGGATACCTATTACTGTAAGTGCCTATCTACACTTGTCTGATCAAAAAAAAATCTTCAATTAGACTTTTAGCAGATGGAACTCTTCTGTTTATCTTTTTGTTCAAATTTATAAATTCGCAGTCACGAGTATTTTTTTTGGAAACATGAAGAAGACATATTTGAAAATTTATGTCCATATTAACTATACGAGTATATTAGGAAGGAAACGATTTTCCACCTATTACTGTCCTTGACTTGATTTTTAGTAATTATTCATCTAACATAAAAAAATGCACTTTGTTCTCTTCTTGATTTTTTGGGCAATCTCGTCGAAAAAATAATCTGTGATGTTTTCAGTCCATGTCAGCGTTTTTTCGTGAATAATAAATAATTAGTAAATTATATTACTTACTCACTGTTGTATTTGATAATTTGGTATAATTCTAACGCTTGAGACTTTCAGGAAAAAATTTGGGCCTTTTGTTTTTAAAAATTCACCGAAAATTGAAAAATGTCCTCCAGTGTTTGCAATTATTTCAGATAGTGAGAGATGCATAGTTTTGTCCAATTCAAAAAACTTTCCACCATTTTCGTCTCTTCCTCCATAAGTACCTACTCTTGTCTGGTCGAAAAAAATTCGTTGGTTCAAACTTTAAATGAAGCTGTTTTACAAAATTTTTCAATTCGAAACTAAAACTTTCCAGATTTGAGTAAGAAATTTTTTTTGGAAAAAAAGGTTCTTCGATTTAAACTTTAAATGGGACAGTTTTCTTTTTTCATTCAAAATTACAGTTTTTGCTATTGTGAGCAATTTTTTTTGTAATTTTGTTATTTTAGGGAGAAAATGTGTGGAGCTCCAATTTCATTATCTGATATTTTTGACATTTTGATTTTTTAATCTTTTGTGACCGGAATAATATAATTCTCAAAAATTCAACTTGAATCGAAAAATCGATTTTGTTTCTTGCCAATCTTGTCGAAAAAATTCATCAATGATGCTTTCAGTCCAGCTTGTCAACTCTTTTCGTGAAACAGATTAGTAAATGATACTTACAGTTGTATTTGATGGGTACATTACCATACTTATATACTTATTCCGTTGTGTGTACAATTTTCTCGAGTCAGATGACGATAAAATATGTTATAAGTGTGGGAATAATTTTGATATTTCAACTCGACGTATGCGTATATCGCAGAAGCACTTTTTTCGAAGATTCAGCAACAAGAAAAACGATTACTTACTTTTTAAGAAAGTATGCGTACTCTTTATCATTACCTTCGAGTATTATTTCTATAAAATCCATAGGTATAATAATTAAGTATAATCAAGTAAAACCATCTCAAATAGTAAGTAAATATGAATTATAAAAACTCGGAAAGTAGGTACCTATACGGTAATTGAACAGTTTATTACGAAATTTAATAATACGACATGAAACATATACGAAAATTTAAGACGTCGTAAATCATCTAATACACGCAACCGATCGTTGATTGAAAACCAGAATGCATTTCTTTATCGATGACTTTTGTGACTCAGAAACAAAAACCTAAACTTAACCTGTTGAACAACGAATCAAGATTATGAACCAACATATAAGCAATTTTGAGCCTTTCAAAGAAAAAAAATAAAATACTCACTTAAAAATAGAGGCAGTTCGGGTCATTTAAACGATAACGAAATCCATCGATGATTTTTCTTTGCCTTGGTCTACGACGACGATGTTTTCCATGGCGGTCTTTTCTTTGCCTTGTTCAACGACGACGAAATCCATCGAGGTTTTCTCTTTGCCTTGGTCAACGACGACGATGTTATCAAAGCAGATTCTTTCTTTGCCTTGGACGGCGGAGAATTCCATGCATACTCTTTCTTTACCCATTTCGAAGATTGAAGTTGGTTTGATTAAAAATGCTGTCGAAACACAGAAAAATACATTACAAACTTGGCCAATAAAATTCAATATACCTATGTTCAATTATAAAACTTTTTAAAATACGATTTTCGACCGTTGAGTAAAAAAAAGTACTTAGTGAGAATGTAAAAAAAATATTTCTTTGAATACTTGAAATGAGTATTATTTTAAAAACTAGCTATGCAGTGTAAGTAATATCGTAGTAATCTAGGTAAGTATAACTTAACTTACCAAAGAAGAACTTGAAGTGTGAGTTAATGCACAACAAACGAGTAACTGTGTCTTAGGTGTATATTTTCAAGAGTTTATATAGTGAAATTTTTTAATTCAATAGGAACTCTCATTGGCTGTTTGGTCGGACGATTTTCTGCTCATCTCGTCGTAAACATAATAAACGCCGAACAGTGAACTTTGCACCGACACATCCGATCGTCTACCTGATTATCATAAATGGCAAGAGAAAGAGAAGAAACAATTTTCACACGCAAATTTTGGACGATTTTTTCAGAATTAAAAAAATAATTAGAAGGGTGTGACATATATAGGTGCAAACTTTTATTTTTTTGTAATTTTTTTTTGTTCGTAGAAAACGATTTATGTAGGTTGGTAGGTAATTGTAACAGATGAGAACAATGGATTGGTAACTTACTGCTTAAATAATAGTCTTGCAGGTCTTTGTTTCTTTGAGTAGGCTAAAGAGTGAACAACGAAATCGCGATTCCCTCATCTTACGCTTTTGGACACGACTGAGTTAGTCACCTTCTAGGTACCTGTGTAATTTTTGAACTAAGTACCAACATGCCTATACATAGGGTAAATTTAGAAGGTAGGTAAATGATGAAAAATGTATTTTGTATCCTGAGTTTTATAAAAAAATTCCCTGAAATCTGTGACACATCTGTCATGACATAAGTATAAATAAACAGTTGAAGGTTTTAAAACGAGACGGTATAAAAGTAATCCAAATAGAACAATTTCGAAGTTGTAACAGTCCATTTGCCCTTTCATAAATGTTACAGATTTAATAACAGCCCCTAACAAAATACTTCCTGCATGAGACCAAAGAATAAAAGTCAAAATTAATGATGAGCATAGAATCTTTTGGAGGGTCTTTAGGTTCTCATGTAGGAGAAATAAATTACTTTGAAGAGTGTAGTAGGGTACCCTGCTCAATTGACCGAGTCACAAAAAAGTTGAACTTTCGAAGAAACCCCATTTTGCGAAACGAACGTTTTGAAACAGCACAAAAGTTTAATTTCCAAAAAAAAACTAATGAATATGAATTAAAAAATGAAAAAAAAATCAATAACATTAGGTAGTAAAAAACATTATTTTAAAAGCGCGATATGAGTGTTGAAACAAGGACTAAAAGGAAACATATTACACAAAATACAAAAATACAAAAACTTAAAAATTTACTTACAAAAACAATTCAAAGGATGTTGTGTATGTGACGTAAAAATGCTGAGTAATTCGTCGTGGATTTGAGTCTGTCATCGCTATAGATTTGTGTTTTTGTTTCCTATTTCTCTCTTTGTTCATCTTCATATTCCATCATCTGGTGAAGTGGTATAATATTTATTTTTTCTCAAAATGGAAGAAAGCTACATCTCGTGCTTCAAAGCGAAAATGTTTTTATTATTAGTTACTTCCACTACAAAGCTCATGCATAATTTCGCCAAATTATGTGTCATATTGCAGCTTGATTTCTGACAAGATTTTATGACTTTATAAAAAATCCTCTCATTGCGGTCTAGATTTTTGTTTTTTTTTTTTGTTTTCATTTTCTGGTTAAAGGCATTAAAATGACCATTTTACTGTTATTATAATTTTTTAAATTACGAGTATAATCTCTTTAAAATATTCTTAAAAAGTGCTTTATTTGATTAATGTTTTTTCATTCATGTTGTTGAATTATAAGTACATATTTTTGAAGAAAAAAAAAATCCAATTCATGTTTATTTGTTTAGTTGGGAATTAAGGTTTTGAGCTAATCAGCTTTTTTAAAACTTTAATTTTTCAAAACGATTTTTTTTGAAAGCTCAACTTTTTTGTGATTTGAATAATTGAGCAGGGTACCAGGTAGCTATTACACCCTTCGAAGCAATTTATTTCCCTAATATGGGAACCTGGGTTAACAAAACGCTAAACCCCTCTCGCAATCAGGAAACCTACCCATCGTTCTCATGGATCCATTGATTGGCTTCCTCATTTTGCCTCAAGAGGCTGATGTCCCATCAAGTATGATCGGTGGCAGGTGAATTTTTAAAAAACAAAATCAAGCTATCAATTTCAACAAATCAGCGTAGAATGCTGAAATTCGTTATTAGTACTTTGTTCTCCTATAAAAATATTTTACTCCATGAATCGATTGGAAACAGATTTAAACTGTTGTTAGCGTACTGGAGTCTCCAGCCAATCTCCAACTGAATTTGCATTTTGAAATGGGGGTATATGAGGTGAATTTCAGCTTTCAAACTTCATTGGGTAAAATTTTGTGGAAATTTTCAACTTTCAAAAATCTGCTGGAGGCTTCAGAACTACTCAAAACTGTTCGGAATTGTTTCCAATCGATTTAGAGTGTCGATAACAATGTAATAAATACCAAATTTTACCTTTACAGATCAGTTTGGTGAAATTTTGATTTCTTCTATTCTTGACGACCCAAATTTGTTTTTTCAAAAATTCACCAAAAATCGAAAAAAATGTACTTTGGATCTAAAATTCTGATTGTTGATGTATTTTTGCATGTTCATTCGATTCAGGTTTGTTGGGTTGAAATTTTTTCTACTACTAGGGATTCCTTATTATTGTAAATACCCATACTAGTCTGATGAAAAAAAATTCTTCGATTAGACCTTAAGCAGATGGAACTCTTCTGTTAGCTTACTTTTTTATTCAAAATTATAAATTTGCTGCCATTATTATTATTATTTTTTTTTTGGAAACATGAAGAAGACTCATTTGATTCATGTCAACTTGAATTAGGACTGGAACGGTTTTCCATTCCCTTCTGACCTGTATTTAATTTTCGGTAATTCGCATAAAATTAAAAAATGCGCGTTGTTCCTTTTTTGATTTTTGGACATATTCTTGTCGAAAAAATAATCTGTGATGTTTTCAGTCTACCTTGTCAACTTTCTTTCATGAAATATGCAAAATAGTAAAAGATATACTTACTGTTGTATTTGATGAATCATTCAACATTTGGATGTAGAGTATTTCGCAAAGTTCTACTTAGCAGCAGTTGAAATTTCAAGTGCTTAAGTAGGTACGTTGGTATATGGGTACATCTCCCGATTTTTGGAGAATTTTGAAACATTTTTGAGCAAAAAATGGGGAAATGATCAAAACTTTTATCGAATTAAACTGGGAATCTGTAATTCTGTATTGCAAATACCTCATTTTTAACCCTCTGAATCGATTGAAACCCATTTTGAGCAATCATGAAGCCATCCACTAAATCTTAAAAGTTGAAGTTCCTACGAAATTTCGCCCAATAAAGTCGTGAAGCTGTAATTTATTTCATACCTGCTCAATTGACAGAGTCACAAAAAAGTAAAACTTTCAAAGAAATATCATTTTGGAAAATGAACGTTTTGAAAAATCTTCAATTTCCAACAAAACTATTAATGTAAGTAGGTACTTACATGAATTACGAAAGTCTGGAATCTCCTGATTTTCTAAAAAGGATTCGAAGCCGTTTACAATCGATTCGATGTTTCAAGAATAAAGTATTGGTTTCCGGATTAACTTTGTAAAATTTTGATTTTTTTTTTTTACAATTTTGAACTAACAATAAGTAGGTATATTTTGATTTTTAGAAATTCACCAAAAAATCGAAAAATGCCCTCCAGTGTCCGAAAATTTTCGTAATGAATTAATGAAGCATAGTTTTGTCCGATTGAACGAATTTTCCAGCATTTGACATTACCTACTTCCTCATAAGTTGTACCTACTTACTCTTATCCAAATAAAAAAATTCGCTGGTTCTAACTTTGAATAGAACTGTTTTATTGTTCAATTCAAAACTAAAACTTTCCCAATTTGAGTAAGAAATTTTTTCTAAAAAAAAAAAAGATTCTTCGATTTGAGCTTTGAATGGAACTGGTTTATTTTTTGATTCAAGATTACGGTTTTTTGATATTTAGAGTATTTTTTTTGTGATGTAAATTAAGGAATTAAGTGGAGTTCTGATTTAATTTGGAATCGAATGCTCTTTGTTTTCTTCCAACCTTGTAGAAAAATTCATCAATGATGTTTTCAGTCCAGCTTGTCAACTCTTTTCGTGATACAGATTGGCATATGATACTTACAGTTTTATTTGATGGGTACTTTACCATACTTACTCCATTATGTGGAATTTTCTCGAGTCAGATGACGATAAAATATTTGACAAGTGTGAAAATAATTTCAATATTTCAACTCGACGTATCGTAGAATTTTCCCAAAGATTCAACGAGAATACCTCCTGTATGAAATTATTTTAATTAAAACTTTAAAACTAACTAATTATGTTTTATTTTTGTTTGTTTTGTTTTAGGTGAGTGTCAATTTTCAATACGGAAATGATACATTCTAGAATTAATGAACTTACCAACCTATCTATGAAAATGAGTAAGTCATTTTAGTGAGAATAATTTTGATATTTCAACTTGACGTATCGTAGCAGCACTTTTTGCGAAGATTCAACAAGAAAAACGATTATACCTACTTTTTGAGAAAGTACTACTCTTTGAAGTTCAATCATGCCTCGACATACGATGTACCAATTGTAATCAAGTAAAACCATCTCGAATACTATAGGTAGCTAAATTAAATATGAATTAAGAACTCGAAAAGTATACTGAAATTGAACGGTTTATTACGAAATTTAATAATACGACATGATCAAACATATACGAAAATTTAAGACGTCTTAAATCTAATACACGCAACCGATCGTTGATTGAAAACCAAAATGCATTTCTTTTTCGATGACTATTGTGACTTAGAAACGAAAACCTAAAAATAACCTGTTGAACAACGAATCGAGATTAGAACCAAAATATAAGCAATGTGTGAGTCTTTCAAAGAGAAAAAATAAAATACTCACTTAAAAATAGAGGCAGTTCGGGACATTTAAACGATAACGAAATCCATAGATGATTTTTCTTTGCCTTGGTCTACGACGACGATGTTTTCCATGGCGGTCTTTTCTTTGCCTTGTTCAACGACGACGAAATCCATTGAAGTTTTCTCTTTGCCTTGGTCGACGACGACGATGTTATCGAAGGAGATTCTTTCTTTGCCTTGGACGGCGAAGAATTCCATGCATACTCTTTCTTTACCCATTTCGAAGATTGAAGTTGGTTTGATTAAAAACGCTGTCGAAACACAAAAAAATACATTATAAAAACTTAGCCATAAAATTCAATTACATCCAATTAAAACTTTTTAAAAGGCGATTTTCGACCGTTGAGTGAAAAAAGAGGGAAAAAAATGAGTGAGAATGGAAAAAAATTCTTTTCTCGAATTTACATAATTTTAATAAATTTTTTAACAAAATGAAAATATTAGCTACGCGAAACATTTAAACTTTTTCAATTTAAATACATTACGAAATTAAGCATAAAATTTGGCTACGTTCAATTGAAAATTTTCAAAAGGCGCGATTTTGATTTTTGACCAGAGATTTGAAAAAGTAAATAAAGAAAAAACATTTCCCAAATTTTGGTAAATTTTCAACAGAATAGGAAATAAATACACACGTAATTATTATGAAAACTAGGTAGATAACTTACCAAAAGAAAAACTTGAAGTGTGAGTTAATGCACAACAAACGAGTAACTGTGTCTTGGGTGTACGTTTTCAAAAGTTTATATAGTGAAATTTTTAATTCGACGTGAAATCTCATTGGCTGTTTGGTCGGACGATTTTCTGCTCATCTCGTCGTAAACGTGTACTGACGCAGAACAGTGAACTTTGCACTGACACATTCGATCGTTCACAATATTCATGAATGGCACGAGAAAGTGAAGGAGCAACCGGCTCTCGCAAATTTTGGACAATTTCTTTCGAGATTCAAAAAATAAAGAAGGGTGCTATTTGAACCTTTTTGTACAATATTTTTTGTTTTTGACGGAAACGTATCATGTAGGAAGGTACCTACCTGCAGCCTGAGAACAATGGATTTGTAACTTACTTGCTGCTTAAATAAATAACTATCTTTTTTGTAGTGCTGCTATATCTCAGAACGTGCGACGCTCACTAAAAGGAGTACGACCAACTCGATTACGACTAATAACCCTCAAAGGCTCAGGTGAATCTTGATATGCGGTATAAAAATGCTTTCAATATCTTGAATTAGATCAACATAAGTTTCACTTTGACTCACAGTTCGCCCCCCCCCCGGCACCTATTGAAGCCATTTCAGAAAGAATGTACTTATTTATTTGATTATCCTCCAAATCTGAAAAGGCAAAAAATTTTACTGTCAATTTTGGAACTGTATGATGTGGTTCATTTCGATGTAATGAATGAGTGAAAGCGTACTTTGGATAAACACCTGGGAATAACAATTATGAGACCAAAGCACCACTTTTGAATGAACACATTGGTTGTTGAGCTTTCATAAATTGAAATCAGGAAATGAGTGGTTAGGGTGTGGACCATAGCGATTTTTTACAAATTTGATAAACTCGTCTCGGAAAAGTGCCGAAAAAACAGAATGTTGAGTAAGTATATGTACAAGGAATATTCCCAAGTAGACCTCAAATGACAGGAACAAAAATTGAAAAACGCATAAATGCTCTAAAATACCTATTGAATTGCTTTGAACAGTGTGATAGAGCGTCTTGCCAAATTGGCGGGATAACAAAAAAGTTGAGCTTTTAAAAACAAAAATTTATTGAAAAATGAAAATTTCAAAAAAAACTCAAATGTGACATTCCCGACAAAAAACACGAATATTTGTAAGGATTTTTTAAAAATGGATTAAAAACATTCTTCAAAAATATTGGTCAAAAGCACTTTTCAAAAAAATGAAAAAATGAATTTGAAAAAAATTTCAATTTTGTTTTTTTTTAAAATTTATTTCTAATTTTATTTGTTCTGAAAAAGTGCTTTTAATCAACGGTTTTTACTCTGTTGTTGAATTATTTTTGAAAAAATTTCCTATTCGTGTTTATTTGTTTTGTTGTAAATTTAGGATTTGAGCTTTTCAAAACATTCATTTTGTAAAATGATTTTTTTTTTTTGAAAGGTCAACTTTTTTGTGATTTGGTTAATTAGACAGGGTACCCTATTACACTCTTCAAAGAAATTTGTTTCCCGAACATGGGAACCTGGGTTAACAGAACGCAAAAACTCTCTCGCAGTCAGAAAAAAACATTGTAGGTATTGATTGAAAAATTAGGTGTTGAGAAGGAGCTTTTACTCGTAGCAGAATTTTTAAAGGTTTAAATTTCCTCCATAAAATTTTACTGAACATTACGCACACTTATTACTTTTCCAGAATCGGGGTTTCTGCCGGTATAAATCTAATATTCTTCCAGTGATTTTACAATAGATATTGAAAATTTGAAAAATTCCCTGGTTATCGAATGAACCTGAAATTCAGTTTCTATGCTCTATTTCTTGACTTGTCGAGTCAATTGGAGACAGTTTCAGACTGTTCTGAGTCCTCCAGAAATTTTTTTAAAATTTCAGTTTGGCGAAAATTGCCATAAAATCGTCGAGATAAACTATACCTAGCGACTGCAAACGCGTTCATTTCATCTCAAATTATCCTCTTGCCCAGTTACACACCATTTTTGTAAAAAATTTCTGTCGGTTTGGAACCGTGTGTTTTATTTTTCAAATTTTAAAATCATAGAAGAAAATATACTTGAACGTTTACAAACTGACGGAAACTGATTTGGGAAAAATGGTGTGAAATTAGTGCATTGAGTGATTACATGCACCAACTCGTGTTTAAATTTACTAAAGTGGCTTTGGACGATTTTTATGGCCTTTTTTGGTAATCTGGAATTTCTGAGGTGAGGCTGGAGGCTCCAAAACAGCTTTTAAACAACCTCAAACTTAATCTGGATTTTGAAATGGGGGTATATATGAGGTGAATTTCAGCTTTCAAACTTCATTGGGTAAAATAAAATATTGTGGGGATTTTCAACTTTCAAAAATCTGCTGGAGGCTCTAGACGTGCTCAAAAAGTTCGAAATTGTTTCCAATAGATTTAGAGTGTCGATAATAAAATTAATGAATACCAAATTTCAGCTTTTCAGATCAGTTTGGTGAAATAAGATGCACTTTGGCATCTGAAATTCTGATTGCGGTGATGTATTTTTGCATGTTCAGTCGATTTAGTCTTGTCCGACTTAAAAATTTGCTTGTTTTTTGGATAAATGAAGAAGACCTATTTGAAAATTTATGTCCACTTATATTTGGATAGAAACAATTTTCCACCCCCTTCTGACTTGAATTTAATTTTCAGTCGTTCGCGTATAATCAAAAAATGCACTTTGTTCTTTTTGTGTTTTTTTGCCAATCTCGTCGGAAAAAAATACCTAATCTGCGATGTTTTCAGTCCACCATGTCAATGTTTTTTCATGAAATATATAAATTAGTAAATGATATGCTTACTGTTATATTTCTGCCCTCCAGTGTCCCACGTGATTTTGTGGTTCTGCATAGTTTTGCTCGATTCCAAAAATTTTCCACCATTTGACGTTAGGTACTTTCTTATAAGTACTGTACTTACTGTTGTCGGATCGAAAAGAAAATTATTGGTTCAAACATTAAATAGAACAGTTTTATTTTTCAATTCGAAACTAAATTTTTCCGATTTGAGTAAGAAATTTTTTCTACTTAGGAAAAATATTCTTCGATTTGAACTTTGAATGGAACTGTTTTCTTCCTTTATTCAAAATTACGGTTTTTGCTATTTTACAAAGTTAAAGGGTTTAGAAATTCCTGCACTGTGTAGAAATAAGCCTTCACCTCTAACCATCCTTTCAAATATTTTTTAAGGATTTTTGTAGAAGTTGTGTTTTTTAAATCAGAGGATAAAGCGTTATAACTTTTTCCGAAGATTCAATAACGAGAAAAACGATTACTTACTATTTGATATTTGAGAAAGTAGTGCATCATTGGGTCATTAATAAGCAAATTAGTGTTCAAACTTAGGTACTAAAGTCAATTTGGACGGTTCTTCTGGACCTTTTTTTTTTTTTTTTTTTTGAAAATCTGGAATTTCTGAGATAAGGCTGGAGGCTCCAGAACGGCTTTAAACAACCTCAAACTGAATCTGGATTTCGAAATGGGGCATATGAGGTGAATTTCAGCTTTCAAACTTCATTGGGTAAAATTTTGTGGAAATTTTCAACTTTTAAGAAATTTGCTGGAGGCTCCAGAACTACTCAAAACGGTTCGAAATTGTTTCCAATCGATTTAGAGTGTCGATAATAATGCAATAAATACCAAATTTCAGCTTTTCAGATCAGTTTTGGTCAAATTTTGATTTTTTCCATTCTTGACCCAAATTTATTCGATTTTCAACAATTCACCAAAAAATGAAAGATGCACTTTGGCATTTGAAATTTTGGTTGGTGACGTATTCTAGTAGATATGTTCATTCGTTTGAGTCTTTGTCCGATTTGAAAATTTTTCTGTTACTAGACATACTTTATTATTGTAAGTATCCACACTAGTCTGATGAGAAAAAAAATATTCTTCGATTAGACCTTCAGCAGATGGAACTGTTCCGTTTACCTTTTTATTCAAAATTATAAATTCGCAGCCACGAGTAGTTTTTTTGGAAACATGAAGAAGATCTACATATTCTATAATTCATGTCAACTTATTAGGAAGGAAACGATTTTTCACCTAATACTGGCCTGAACTTAATTTTCAGTAATTCGCCTAATATAAAAAAATGCACTTCGTTATTTTTTGGATTTTTTGGACAATCTCGTCGAAAAAAAATAATCTGTGATGTTTTCAGTCGTTCTTTCATGAAATATGTAAATTAGTAAATGATATCTATACTTACCTACTGTTGTATTTGATTTCAAGTGCTTATGATCATTAGTATTAGAATATCGCTTTTTTTGGCGAATTTTGAAACATTTTTGGGGCAAAAATGCAAAAACAGCAAAAATGTTACCGAATTAAACTGGAAACCTACAATTTTGTATTGTAAAATACCTTATTTTCAACCCTCTGAATCGATTGAAAACTGGTTTCGAGCTGTTTTGAGCAGTTTTGAAATCATCCTGCCAATTTTTAAAAGTTGAAGTTTCTACGAAATTTTACCCAATGAAGTCGGAAAGCTAAAATTTATTTCATACCCAAATTTCAACACTGTGAGTTGATTGGAGATAGTTTCAGGCAGTTGTGGAGCCCCCATTCCGGCAACGTTTTGGAAATACAGACTTGACAACGATGATTAAAAATTGTCATTTGACGAAAAAAGTTGAGATTCGAGTTTAAGCTCTATTTATGACATTCTCGCAGTCGACTAGAGATGATTCAGTCTGTTTAAGAACCCCTAACATTTTTTTGGAGGCTCCAATTTCCCCAACGAAACGTTATAAAACCTGTAGAGATGACTTCATCAATTGGGTAAAATTTTGATTTTTTTTTTACTATGTTGAGGCAAATTTTTCATTTTTTTAAATTCACCAAAAATCGAAAAATGCTCTACAGCGTCCGAAATTTTGGATGGTGATAAATCTTCCGCCATTTTGCATTACTTCCTTGTCAGTAGGTATAGGTACCTACCTACTCTTATCTGATCGAAAAGCATTTGTTGCTACAAACTTTAAATGGAACTGTTTTATTTTTCAATTCGATTTGAGTAAATAATTTCTTTTAGAATAAAAATTCTTTGACTTGAACTTTGAATGGAACTGTTTTCTTTTTTGATTCAAAATTACAGTTTTTGATGTTTAGAGTATTTTTCTTTTGTAATTTTGTAAATTGATGAGGAATTGTGTGGAGTTCTAATTTAATTTTGCTGATGAAAAAATTCATCAATTGATGCTTTCAGTCCAGCTTGCCAACTCGATCTTTTGGTGAAGCAGATTGGTAAATGATATGTAGGTACATATTTACCTATAGTTGTGTTTTGATGGATACTTTACCATACTTACTGCGTTGTGGAGAATTTTCTGGATCCAGATGACGATAGAATATCTTATAGCCCAAGTGTGAGAATAATTTCAATATTTCCACTCGACGTATCGTAGAAGAATTTTCCCGAAGATTCAACAAGAAAAACGATTACCTACTTTTTGAGAAATTACGTAGGTACCTATAGTATGTACTTCCTTTCTAAGTTCAATCATTATCATTATCAATCTCTAATCGATTGCAAACTGGTTTCGAACTGGTTTGAGCAGGTTTGAAAACATCCTACCAACTTTCAAAAGTTGAAGTTCCTACGAAATTTTACCCAATGAAGTCGGAAAGCTAAAATTTATATCATACCCAAATTTCAACACTGTGAGTCGATTGGAGATAGTTTCAGGTCGTTCTGGAGCTTCCATTCCGGCAACATTTTGGAAATTACAGACTTGACAATGATGATTAGAAATTGCCATTTGACGAAAAAAGTTGAGATTCAAGTTAAGGATCTATTTTTGACATTCTCAGTCGATTAGAGATGATTCAGTCTGTTTAAGAACCCCTAAAAATTTTTTGGAGGCTCCACTTTCCCCAACAAAACAATATAAAACCTGTAGAGATGAATTCATTAATTGGGTAAAATTTTGATTTTTTTTACAATGTTGAGGCAAATTTTTCATTTTTTTAAATTCACCAAAAATCACGAAAAATGCTCTTCAGCGTCCGAAATTTTGGATGGTGATAGTTTTGCCCGATTCAAACAATCTTCCACCATTTGGCATTACTTCCTTGTGCTATTCTTATCTGATCGAAAAGCATTCGTTGCTTCAAACATTAAATTGAACCGTTTTATTTTTCAATTCAATTAAAAAAAACTAAAATTTTTCCGATTTGAGTAAATAATTTCTTTTAGAAAAAAAAATCGTCGACTAGAACTTTGAATGGAACTGTTTTCTTTTTTGATTCAAAATTGCAGTTTTTGATGTTTAGAGTATTTTTCTTTTGAAATTTTGTAAATTGATGAGGAATTGTGTGGAGTTTTAATTTAATTTTGCTGATATTTTTGGTAACATTTTGATGTTTATTACATTTCTGAACCGAATATAATTCTCGAAAATTCAACTAAAATCGAAAATGCACTTTGTTTTTTGCCAACCTTGTAGAAAAAATTCATCAATTGATGCTTTCAGTCCAGCTTGCCAACTCGATCTTTTGGTGAAGCGGATTGATAAATGATATGTAAGTACTTATACCTACAGTTGTATTTTGATGGATACTTTACCATGCTACTTACTGCGTTGGGGAGAATTTTCTGGATCCAGATGACGATAAAATATCTTATAGCCCAAGTGTGAGAATAATTTCAATATTTCAACTCGACGTATCGTAGAAGAATTATTCCGAAGATTCAACAAGAAAAAAGATTACCTACTTTTTGAGAAATTACGTACCATATATACTACTTCATCTCGAAGTTCAACCATTATCAATACCATAGCCAATCATATAATAATTGTAATCAAGTAAAACCATTCTCAAATACTGAGTAAATATGAATTAAGAACTCGGAAAGTATACTGAAATTGAACGGTTTATTACGAAATTTAATAATACGACATGAAACATATACGAAAATTTAAGACGTCTTAAATCTAATACACGCAACCGATCGTTGATTGAAAACCAAAATGCATTTCTTTTTCGATGACTTTTGTGACTTAGAAACGAAACCCTAAAAATAACCTGTTGAACAACGAATCGAGATTAGAACCAAAATATAAACAATTTCGAGCCTTTCAAAGAGAAAAAATTAAAATACTCACTTAAAAATAAAGGCAGTTCGGGACATTTAAACGATAACGAAATCCATCGATGATTTTTCTTTGCCTTGGTCTACGACGACGATGTTTTCCATGGCGGTCTTTTCTTTGCCTTGTTCAACGATGACGAAATCCATCGAAGTTTTCTCTTTGCCTTGGTCGACGACGACGATGTTATCGAAGGAGATTCTTTCTTTGCCTTGGACGGCGAAGAATTCCATGCATACTCTTTCTTTACCCATTTCGAAGATTGAAGTTGGTTTGATTAAAAACGCTGTCGAAACACAAAAAAATACATTATAAAAACTTAGCCATAAAATTCAATTACATCCAATTAAAACTTTTTAAAAGGCGATTTTCGACCGTTGAGTGAAAAAAGAGGGAAAAAAATGAGTGAGAATGGAAAAAAATTCTTTTCTCGAATTTACATAATTTTAATAAATTTTTTAACAAAATGAAAATATTAGCTACGCGAAACATTTAAACTTTTTCAATTTAAATAAAGATCAAAAACTTTATAGCTGAATTTGGAATTAACTACACGAGGTATATTTTGCCGAACAACAACAACAACGCCATGAAAAAGAATGAAAAAAAAACACTCGTAAAATCGCGTTTCTCTTACTCATATAAAGTATAAAACAAAAAAAAAAAAACAAGGTAGGTATAGTATCGTAATAAAAGTAACTCACCAAAAGAAAAACTTGAAGTGTAAGTTAATGCACAACAAACGAGTTACTATGTATGTCTGAGATGTATATTTTCTAAAGCTTATATAGTGAATTTTTTAATCCGACGTGAAATCTCATTGGTCGTTTAGTCGGACGATTTTTTACTCATCACGCCATAAACATAATAAACACCGAACAGTGAACTTTGCACCGACACATCCGATCGTCTACCCAAATATCATAAATGGCAACAGAACGAGACATTATAGAGATAGAGAGAGTAAAAAAGAAACTTTTACACACTCACACACACATGCAAGCTCAAGTACGAAAAAACTTAATTAAATGTAACTTTATTCTACTGTGTACCATCTACTTGTCTGCAGAAAAAGTTGAATATATTTTATATACGAGTATAAAGCTTGGAAATGAAATTCTCTCAACTTTTGACTCGGTCGTTGTACAATTTCAAAGCTTTTGAAAGGAAGTCGAGTGGTAATTACTTCCGTGACACGTTGAACATGAATTTTAAACGTTATCTGATGATTTGCGGTGCACTGCTATAATGTTTCAGTTATTTTTTTCATTTTTTTTTGTATGAAAAACCGTGGGGAAAAATAGATTAATTTTTCCTTTCCGTCTTCGTTCTCTTGTTTTCTTTTTTTTTTACGCAGGATGATGAGGGTGAATAAAGTCGAGGGTAGGTTTTTGCTCTTTTGTCAGTTCATCTGACGGGGCGCGTGATAATTATCGGGCAAACGAGGGCGTAATTTACGCCGAGAAAATTTACACCGAATGGTTTCTGAATTGCGTGAAAATAAGGTTAATGCGAAAGAGGTAAAGGAAGTGAAAGGTCGAGCTGAATTTGAGAAGTTGAGAGGGAATGTTGTTGTGTTGGTTTTTTGAATAGTTAGTGTGTTTTGGATTATTGGGGAAGATTTTTAAAAAGAGAGAAAAGGGTTGAGTGGAGATGAAGGGAGAGTTGTGTTTTATGAATAAGAGTTCTTGGAGTGGATTTTTTCTCATATTTGGTCTTTTTTCGGTGTGAGGTAAAAATGAATGAAGTTGTACGTTTTGTGTAGTAATCTGTTATGTTTCTATTTTTAAAGCGTCGTAAGTCTTCAAATTGCAAAAAAATGTACTATAAGGTGTTTTGATAACTATTCCTGAAATTACGATTTTTTTCGTTGATAAATCAGGTAAAATGTTACTCTGATCAATGCTCACATTTCTTTTATGGGTTTCTTTCTTTTTTCTCCTCAATAATTCAACCGATGTTGCTCTGAATTAAATTCAGTGGTGGAAAATTCAGTGGTGGATGTTTCATTTTTTAAAAGTGTTCTCGATGTGAAGTATAGCAAAAACAGTCTTGCAATCATGTAGGCCTATCTATCTATTGTCAACAGTTTTCGTGGTATTTATATCTTTTTTTCGCTGTTCTCGAATTAATTGGTAGGTATGAAATACAAATAACTACACCAATTAAAACGTTGGATATCATTCAATTTGAATGCATATTTATCTGAAACAGAAAAATCAAAAGAGCATTAAAAAATGATTAAACCTCGAACAAACTTTTAGATACCTACTGAATTTAATGTAGGTAGGTAAGTAACCAAGTTTGTCTTATATCCGCCCATAAAAAATCAATTTTTCAAAAAACGGTGGTAGGATTACGAAATTTGGCTTATTATGTACAATTGTACATACATTATATTCCATTTCATTGTCCATTTCTGACCTTCCAAAATTGATTGGTTACACTTTCAAGCCATTCTGGAGCCTTCAGGGGCGGGTTTCCAAAAATAAATAATATCCTATACATACCATGTTTATCAAATTTATATCCTAAATACGTTATTATGGAAAACCGTTTTATGACCACTTTGATAGATTTAGAATACATTAAATTTGGTTTCTTCAAATTTAACTATTCGTATTTTTCTACCTTATTATTTTTTTTTAATGTTGAAGAAAGGAAGGATTTTTTACGAGTTTTTTTCATCCATTTTGGACTGTTTAAATTCAAGTTGCAGCTTCGAACTCTTGAATTTTCTAGTGATTCAAAAATTTTACAAAAAGTATAAGCATAATTTTGATAAAATTTTGTACTTACCTGTTTCATTAACGGAACATTTACTTCAAAATGTTCGTCTTTGATTTCAATGAGAATGTGATTTTGGAAAGAGCACGGTCTGAAACCCCTAGTACTAAAATTTAAACTTACTACCTGAATTGATTTTTCAATTTTAGGTGAATTTTTGAAAATTCAAAAATGGTGATTTTCCAAACTTGGAGTAAGTATTTTTTTAAATGCACGTTTTTTAGAAAAACTGATAAAAACCAGTTTTAAAATTAATATCGACTTCTCTAGACCGAATTTTACCATTTTAATCCTTTTGGAGCCTTCTGCGTGATTTTGGATTTTTCCATATATATTTTTGGGTATCTCCAGAGGGCCTAGAAATTCCAACTTTGGGTGGCCAAAAGTCCAATTGTAGTCTATTCTCGAATTTCTTAACGAGTTTATCCGAAATTGGGTCGATTTATTAAGTGAAAAATTCGAATGATTAAACATTGTTAGTCTGAACACACACTCGAGATTTTTGAAATTGTTCCAATGGTAAATAAACTCGTTGAAGGGATAAAAAATGAGCCACGGTTCGATTATTTGTAGCCACTAAAGTTGATTTTTGGACATTTTGAAGAAATTAAAAAATATACGTACTGGAAAAATTTAGAATCGCACTTGAGCCTAAAGAGTGACCGAGAATGGTGGAATTGGTTTCAGTGAAGTCAATATCAGTTTCAGAATTGATTTTTGACATTTTTATTTTAAAAAAGAAAGTGCGATCAAAAATAAAAAATTATGCCATTTTTAAATGTCTGATTTTTGTATTTTCAAAATCTTGCAAAAAATTCAAAAACAAATAATTTAGGTAGGTAGCTGAAATCTTAATTATGAAAATTTGAGAGCACGTTTTTTAGAAATGAAAAAAAAATCCCAATCCTGTTCAAATTGAAGACTGGCATCTCGAATTATTCCTTTTTTCAGATGAATTGCTGATTTGTGCTCGAGCAAATTCGTATTATTTTAATGATGCTGTTGTTGTTGCTTCTTTTTTGAGAGCTAGGAAATTCAAACATTCATTAGAGACTTCAGAATCGTTCCAACCTCCTTCTATCAGTTCAAAACGTTGATGTGGTGCAAACCTTATTTCAGGAAATGAACCAGATTACAATTTTTTTGAGCTCGTCAAAAATTGAAAAATTAAATTCATCGAGAGAAAATTTACCTAGTGCCTCTGGTGGTATTTTGGGAATCATTATTCACAACTAGATTGTCGGAACAGCTTTTTCTGCTTTTTCCAGTACATTTAGCTGGAGTTCAAGTTGAAACAATCTGCAAAATTTTGGAATTACATAATTATATAGCTTGCTGAAAAGGCCTTTTTCATTATTTTCTGTATAAAAAAATTCAATGATGAAGGGGCCTCTGGAAATCTTTATAGATATGTTTTCGAGTTCGTTCGAATTCAGCTGTTCTTAGACGAATAAGTATCAATCTACGTCATTTACGTGGGACTCGCAGAAAGCTTGTTGGTTTACTAGAGATATTACTCTGAGAAGAATAAATCGACATTCATTTTTAATTTGAATGAGTTCGATTTGTTAATTAATTATTGCTAAATATTTGGCATAAAAATAAGTTCGGAGCTTAAATGAAAAGTCAATTTTGAGTATTTTGGTGCAAAAAATCTCATTTCTGAGTGAAATTCGACAAGTACGTAACAAATGATACCCAATGTACGTGGTTGATTTGGATCATCAAATAGCTCGATCTTGATACCTGCCTTAATTGATCCTTGATACCTTATCGTTTGCTTTACCTGCGAAGTCTATTGACTCTATTCACTCAAAATTAGTAAGATGAAGTTGTCGGCTAGCTTGATTTTTATAGCTGGATTAAATTTACGCAGAACTCTTCGAATTTTCAATTTTGAAAAAAAAAATGAGTTCGACTACAAATTTTTGAAAATTATTGAAGCGTTTTTGAAAATGACTATGAAAAAATCTAAAATTAAACAAAAAAAGTGCCAATCCAAGGATACTTTTAATGAATCGTCTTCATTAAATGTTTTTACGATTGATCTTGGCGTGTAGAAAAATGTTGAACTGATGAGGAACAAACATGAGAATTTTGTACAAAAGTACAATTACTATAGACCAAATTTCAGATGGTTAATTTTATTTAGGAATTTTTGGAGAATTTTTGAAATAGATTTGGCTTATTTTTCATTTTTTTTTAAACTTGTAATTTGATCGAATTATGTAATGTAAAATGCTAGAATTTGGTAGGCATGTTTTATGTTATTGAACTACTGAATCGATTAGTGAAGGTTTCGAAGTGTTTTCAAGCCTCCAGTCGATTTTTGGGTTTCCGAAGACCAAAATGAAATTCAGCATTTAAGTATAAAGTATGAATTAATAGTTTTCAGGATCTTTCAAATAATAATCTAAGTAGGGACGTACCATTTTAGAAAATCTTCAAGTCGATTCAAATGTTGAATTCTCTTGTAATGGTAAATCCTACACTTACTCGTTGTTAGCCCTCAGACTACTTATACCATCTGGCTCTGAGGCCTACTAACGACTAAGTCTCACGGTATCAAATACCTAACTCCGTTTTACCATATACCAAATACTCTCATAAATATAACAACGCAATAAATGACCAAAGTGATTTACTCTGAATATTTATTCAAGCACATGAACAAGGTTTATAGTACATGTTGCTACAATGTACAATTACTACCATTCATATAACAACGAAAGATTCTGCTTAAAGGCATGAACGTTCTCCAAGCTAGCGTAAAAGCTCTATCTTGCTCGTTAGAAGAAGATTGGAAAACTGCGAAGCAACTCTGTAACTTACTCTCGGCCGTCAGCTTCCCTGAACCAGTCCACCAGATGGCGTTGCACCTGGTTCAGTGCAGCCTCCGACCTGGGCATCAAATTACCACTGTAGAGTGGTAACATGGAGTCCCAAGTACCCTCTACATAATGCCCCGGCTGGGTATAGCTCGGGGGCCCGTCTGGATACGCAGCCTAAAAGAGGCCTACTCAGCGTCTCGTAGAGTACTTGGGCTCCCCCTGCCCCGCTTCGTATGCCAGATGTGGCCTGCTCGTTATATGGCCCTACATCCCTATCTGGCTACTCTTGCAGAATCTTTTTACATTTTCGCGATCTTAAGATTAACATATCTAAACATTTGTGTTAATAATAATATTACAATCGAATTTTATCACTATGTTAATCTTATACATCATACCATTGTCTGGGCCGGAACTTGGCTGGAACTCTGGAACTTCTTCTTGACTCGAACCCTGTGAAACTACTCAGGTGAGCTACTCGAATAATTCAACTCTTTTCTTTCTCTCTGTTCCAGGTTTTTCACTTGAGTTCAACTCGTTGCTTCACTGCTTCCAGATTCAGGTAACTACTCTTTCATCTACTCATAGTCTACCTCTGAATATTAACACTCTGTTTTTCGCAGGTGCTGAAATTCCAACACGTCTAGACCAGTTCACGCACGCTAACTCCAGCTACTCGGATTGTTTACGCAGCTACTCGTTGATACCTGTCACGGGATGTAATATTTTTACTTCTCTTTTACTGCTTTTACCAAAAAGAACTTTGTACTTTGTTTCTCTTTTTGTTTTTTACAGGTATCTCGCTGGTGTTCAAAGCTACCCATTATTACCATGCCGGTTCAAACACGTTGGTTCGCGAAATGAAAACATCAATGCTCGTTACGTAAGTTTTATTCTATATCACATTTTTCACCTCGTATTCTGGCTACTCTTTCGATGATACAACAATATAAATAAAAAAAAAATTCAATTCTCTTATTTTCTACTCGTTTGCCTAACACAGAAATTATTCCACAGAATTCACGTAAATGGAACACAAATATCACATTGGACGATAAACACAAAAAATCGATTCACTCTTGTTCACTTTCTTGGTACACTACTCTTTATTTGGTATACCTTTCGCAAACAAAACAATTAAACAAAACTAAAAAAAAACATACAAAATTAAACTTAATCAATCCATCTACTTGTAAAATAACATAGAAAAAACCACTGCTTCTCTGGCTTTTCTCTTGGCAAACGAAAACAAAAAAAAACAATTACATTCTCAAAAAATTATAAAAATAACATAATTTACAGTCTTCTCCTCTTCGCTAAATTTGAATAACAATTACACCGTACTCTGTTAATTATCGATGCTACTCGAGAATAATCTAATTTTTACTCTATTTTACAGGTATCGAAGATCTTTACCTTTCGGAAGTGCTGCTGTTGCTATCATCCCAAACAAACGCTCGTCTCGGTATATCTTCTCTTTCGTCCGCGCCATCCATTTTACGTCAATAGCTGTGGCAAATCAACGGCACAACGGTAAGTACAAATGCATTTTTCGTATTTTACTCGTAATCTACTCTATTTATCCTAATTACCTCTGTCTGACTAAAATAAACTTCCAGCTTCTCGAATCGATTTACTGCGATCCAATATGTCTTATTACTGAAAGCATCGACAGGTAATTAATTTTCGTATTATCTTACTTTGTTTGTAGGTACGTGTAAACTACTCGTAGGTACTTCTAATCCAGCTTACCTAATCTCAGCGTCGATAGAATTCTCGTCAAACGAATATTTACCACTCAAACGTCCAACTAATCAGCTGAAACAGGTAATAAACATCTCAATACGCTACTCGTAGTTCATTTTTTAATTACACGTACTTCCAATTAGCACTACGTTCACATATACGATAGTTTACTCTGTGCATTTCGCTTACCTTTTGTAATAAAACAAAACTTCGTCGAAAAATTTCATGCCACCACTTGACCACTATCGTTTTTCCAACTCGTTGAAACAAGACAAAAAACCACGTCGCTTCTCGTATAGCCGGTAGCTTCTTCGGCTGTGTGCAAAAAATACCACACTAAATTAATAATCTTTCACTAATTAAGCATGACGTATCGTGTAACACAATGAAATTAATTGCACACGAGGATAAACAAATTCAACTTACCCAGTCGAAATACACGAGGAGCTACTCTTTTACTGGAATTTTTCTTCTAATCAACACGTTTCGAATTTTTATTCACTTTTCTAACGGAAAAATACAACACGAGCGAATTAAAAACCATATTCAATAGACTTACGCCATTTTGATTTTAGGCTTCTTTGTTAGACCTTACCGAAACAAACATGCAGCAAACTGTTCACTTCTCAAATAAATTACCCGATTTTTTACTTTTTTACGCCAAATTATACGATTTCGCACATACACACGCGTACGTGAGCTTTTACGGTCACCAATTAGCGCAAAATTCACCACGAAAGCACCAAAATTCCAACTTTTACAATTACGCACTTTATTGCAAACTTTCAACAAATATTCACGTTATTACATAACACGCATCAATAATACATCAAAACTGCAACGTCCTTGGCATTACTTTCGTCGTTCGTTGGTTCGTTTCAACCGATCTAGATTTATCAGCTGATGCGTGCGACTCTTTACCACCCCCCGCCTACTCGCTAACGTACAGACTACTCTCTGCTTCGTAACTACAGGTTGCGGGGAGCCGCTCGTTTTCGTTCTCGTTGCGTTCGTTCCATTCTACCCCCCGCCTACTCGCTAGTACTACTTCTCTTCATACAGCTCGTATGCTACTCGGATAGAACTTGCTTTTACTTTCGATGGCTTGCTCTTTTTGGTTTTTTAAAACTAGGTTAAAATATTGCTACGAGTAATTTGAATAAAATAAGATTTAAAACTAATAAAAAAAAAATTATTTACAGATTAAAATTCAGGCACCAACCAGTACCTCGAATTCCAGCTACTCTTTTTCTCTTTTTATTTCAGGACGTCCTCGTAATTCATGTACAACTCTACGAACATCACACGGTGATGAGATTCTAATTTTTCCAGAGCTATAAAATTTACTGTTTTCTTTTTCCTTCTTTTCGTGCTTGTAGGTGGTACATAATCCGGATCGTCTGACCCAGGTGCTTTTTCACCTGGCTTCAATTTTTTCGTTCTTTTTCTATCTTTATCTTTCTTTTCCGCGTTCGCAAGTATTTCTCCAGCCTTTGTTGTCAAACCAACGGCTTTTTTAATGCACGTAGCAATCTTCTCGTTTTCTTTATCATCTAACTTGCGTCTCGCATGCTTTTTGAGTTTCTGGAATTCTTGCAGTTTCTTTCCTCTCTTTTCCTCAGCTTGTTCTAGCTCTTTCTTTCGCAATTCTCTAGCCAATAGCCTAGCTGCTCTTTCTGCCACTTGATCGTGTATTTTAGGGTCAATGACCTCCTCTTCGACCTCCTCGTCAATTTCTGGCCTTTCTATCTCTTTCGGCGTTACTTTCTCTTTAATTTTTTCAATTAAGGGCCTTGAGTCTGTCTTTGACTTTAATTTCGGATCATTTTTGAGCTTCTCTTGTTGTTCTAAATTCAAATAAATTGTCATTTGCCTAGCATTGACAATTTGCTCATCAGACTCGTTAGCTATGCTTCTTACTCTGTATGCATTATCTCCGACATGCTTCATGACCATGTAAGGCCCAAAACGCTTAGGAAACAATTTTTTCGAGACTCCTTTATCATATGAGCTCTGTCTGTGTTCCGTAAGCATAACTAATTCCCCCTCCTCGTAACAAATGGGGTCTCCCTTAATTTTATAAAATGCTACTTCATCTCTTGATCTTTGTAGCTTTCTCTTTTCTCGAATAAATGAAATTAACGCCTGCTGCTCGGTCATTTCATCAACTCGCAGGTCTACCAACTCTTGTGTATACACCGCCTTACGCGCTAGCTTATCAGCGGCGTGGTTGTTACGATCAAAGCTTCTCGCAGGTGTGTGCTTTAACTCAAACTTCTCAAACTTTTCTTTCAATTCTAAAATTTCTTGAAAAATTTCTCGGTGCACAACTGGTTTTTTACTAGCATTCTTCCAGTTATTGATCTTCCATTTCTCTACATTATAATTTATTGCTGTTGTTAAATAGCATGAATCCGAAAATATTTTTCCTCTTTTTGCACCTAGTTTGAGCATCACTTTCATAGCTTTGCACAGAGCTATCGCCTCGGCCAAATTATTGGTATTCCGGTACCTAGGGTGGTCTACTCTTTCGGATATGTTAAATTCTCCAGTAGGAGTCCAAGCCACCCCTATACCTGCTATGGCATCACTGGAACCGTTGTTTGAGCAAGCTCCATCAACGGCTGCCCAGTAATAACCATCTTCGTCACGTATCAGGTTTGAGAGCTCCATAGGCTTTTCCATGAGCGTCTCGGTAGTCACAGATTTAGGATTTTTCTCGATTTGGTCCTGCTGCAGCTTCTTGAGCAGGTACTTAGAATTTAACTTAGCCAATTTGGTTGGCATGTTGGCAGAAAACTCATCTTCGATGCCCCATACCTCATTCGGTTTTATGCCAAATTCAGTAGGGGTATTATTTATTTCAGACTCTATTTTCTTAACATGCACGTGCCAACTGTGGTGAGTATACTCATCATTCTCGGGCTCATCGTTCAACTTTGCTCTCAGCCTATCTCCAATTATGCGCATCGTGCGCTCAACCAGAGAAGACTGAGGGTTGTAAGTTGTAGTATGGCCTATTTTTATACCATTCGCGGTGAGCATCTCGTTCCACGCCTCACTCCTAAATTGGCTGCCATTGTCTGTAATTACTTTGCGAACTTTGTGGCCCAGCTTCTCTATATCATTGAGCACAGTTTCCATCGCATGCACTACTGTCTCAGCTGGAATTGACTCCAGTGGAATAATCCACACTTTCGACGTAAATACGCACTTTGCGACAAACATATACTTAGGCTCTCCGTACTCGTTCGCTATTGGTCCACACAGGTCCGCAGAAATGACATCCGCTATGTTAAACGCTTCTATTTGTGAAAATTGCAAGCGCTTCTTCTCGCTATAACCTTTGGTCTTTCTACAAGTGATGCACTCGCTCGTAATAATTCGTGTAGTTTTCACAATATTTGGTGAATAATATAATCGTTTAAAGACCGCTTCTAGTTTATGCGCTCCAATATGGCCATACATCTCGTGCAAGTAAAAAATGGTATCCCTGAACAACTCGTCAGGCATCACTGGAATTCTTGAGCCATCTTTGAATTTTCTGAATAGCAATTCTTTGTCTTTCTCTTTGATCACTGCATATTTAGCTTGCATTCTTCTCTTTGATTCTAACTGTTTTGCAGTCATATCAAGCTCTGAGGCGTTCAGTTTGCGCACTATTTTGGTACACATCCTATCACGACTCTGGAAGATGTCCAAGCGTCTCAGGTGATCCAAGACTTCATCTTTTACCAATTCTACAAATGACACATCTAATGGCACCATGTTTGTCCAATTTGTATCGTAAACTGTCAACTCAGGCGCCTGAATTCCGTACCATTGACCTCTCACTTTGTGTTTCAAATCATACACGAGGTCGTAACAGTTCAACTCTGTGATCCAGCCAGCCGCTTTTCTATGCACCTTAGCCAGAGTTGTAAACTTGTGCACGACTGACTGGAGGTCACCTCTCACGTGTATCCGCCTACCATGGAGCCAAAGCTGGAGCTTATTTATTACTCTTACCAAAGCGAACATTTCGCGCTCAATTAACGTATAATTTTGCTGATGTTGTTTAAACGCGCTACTCACGAACATTACTACTTTGTCTTCACCTTTGATGTTTTGGTATAAGACGCCATTGAGCGAATGCTCAGTAGACACTGTATCTAGGTATAAATCTTCTCCGTCAACTGGTGACATAAGCTCAAACTCTTTCGTAAATTCCACTGTGAGCTTCTCTACTGCTTCCTCTTGAGCGGTGCCCCATACAAATGGTACACCTTTACGAGTCAAATCGTAGAGTGGCTTCACAATATCTTGATAATTAGGGATGAAGCGACTATATATACCAGTTAACCCTATCAAAGTTAACACATCTCTTACGTTACCTAATTTAACTTTACCAGTTCTCTTTAACGTCTTCTTTTGTATATACTCTAAATAGCCTTCAATTTTCTTACTCTGTTTTTTTATGCTTCTAGTTGAAATATTGAAGCCAAGATGGTCGGTGGAACTGGCAAAGAATTTACACTTGTTCGGGTTAAGTTTGAGCCCATGCTCACGCAACAACTCAAGTACTTTTTTCAACAGCCTCAGCATCTCTGAGAAGGTGAGTGACCTTAGCAACAAATCATCCACGTATTTCGTAACTCCAGGCATATCCGGTATTACTTCATTAATTACTTTTACAAATTCCGCAGATGAAATTTTCAAGCCATATGGGAGTCTTATCATTTGGTAGACTCTACCATCGACCTTGAAACCAGTATACTTGCGCGACTCTGGATCCAGTACCAACTGCCAAAAGGCTGTCGTGAAATCTAACGTTGTGAAGAAACGGGCTTCTCCATCTGAGGTAATTATTCTATCTAAGAGGCCCGCCTCGTTGTAATTAGTTTGTAATATCGGGTTCAACTCTACTGGATTTAAACACAGTCTTACGCTTCCGTCTTTTTTCTCGTTGGGCACTAATGGATTTATGTAAGTCGTATCAGACGGCTCTGCTACTTCTTGCTCAACCATGTCAGCCAAAGCACGTCTAATTTTGTCAAGTTGTTTGTTTGACGGATTGTATTTAGGCCCTACGAAGTTCGGAATTTTGTTAGGATCTACAAACTTCAATTTCACCATAGCTCCTTTGTATTTACCCGGAAATCTACTAAACACATCTCTGAATTTGAGCAGCTCCTCGAGTGCCTCCTCAGACTCCGCTTTCGTAATCCTTCCTTCACGAACTGCTTCACCTAGGTACCTTCTCAGGTTTCTTTCAAAGATTTCAGGCCCATCATCTCTAGGCCTTCCATCCTTTCTAAAAAAACTATGTAAATCAGCTCGTGAAACTATTTCTACTGTCTCTTTTTGGTACTCTTCTTCAAGTCGTATTTGGTTGGTATACATGTCTTCAACTCGATATTCGCTTCTCTTTGCAAATACAACCTCTTCAGCTCTGTGAGTGCCAGGTGGCCTACACGTAGCAGTACCTTTCTTTACGTCTGTTTTTATGTCTAGCTTCTCGATCGATTTCGTGCCAATCAGTAACAATTTGTTGTCACCAGGCATCACAAAAAATGGCACTTTGATCTTATGCTTGCCAAATTTCAATGGCACTACTATTGCCTTTTTCCACGTTCTTACCACTTGGTTGTTAGCCAATCTACACTGAAGTACTCGTTTTAAATAAATAAATTCAATTTTCTCTTTATAATTATTTATTAGATTATTGGCACAAGTTTCTGACATGATATTAGGTGTAGCACCAGAATCTAACTGAGTAAATAAGGTTAAATCCGCGAACCGCAGGGGTACCACACAGGTCTTGGCCTGATCAAAATTCTCTATCTGGCTTCTCACTAACGGTTCAACAGTGTTTGGATCGGTCCGCTTCTCATCAATGACGTCACTCTCTGGTGTGCTACTCTGATCTGCAGCTGCCTGATTGACTGCGACTTCATGATGATTGGCTGGTGCCCCATCGCTCGATTTCGTTGTTTCTTCATCGCTTGAGGTTTCTTCCATTGGCTGACCTTGCTTGTTCTTCCACGCTTTACAGACCATTTTGACTTTTTTCTGCCAATCCGGAGACAGCTTCACTTCCATCTTGGTTAGGTCTTCAATAATTTGAGCTATCGGCCTGCTACTCTCTGGCATTTTCGCTTTCGTTTTTTCAATTGACTCTTTGGTGGTGACTAAATAATCGCCATCCGACTCGGTGACAACTTCAGCAGACAGGTTCGTACTCGTTTCTACGCATAAGTTTTGCGAATTAAACACCGAACTTTTTGGTTTAAACTTATAGTTGTAACATTTTTTCATCTCGAAAAGCAACTCTTTTTCGCCTGCTTCGTTTGGCACGTAGCCACTCGCTTTCTTTTGCAGCCTATTGTCTCTTGGAATGACCTTGCCGGATTTGTCAGGTTGAAACCTCAACCTTCCATCTTCCAACCTGATCAACCTGATAAATACTGCTGCTGGCGACCACCACAGAGTAACGGACTCGTTGTCACAGACTTCTTCAAAAATTCTCCTCCAAGCATAATATCTTTTAGCTGTAACTCCTCGGTCGTTTTTTCCAGCTGGAAAAATCATTGGAAACAAAATTTTAATGTCTTCGACACCTTTCTCTTTTAACGTGCCAACTATTTCACGTAGGAGGCGTCTCATATGGCTATCTCGAATATTGCCATAGTTCAACTCGTATGTGCCAAGAGAGAGAATGACTTTCTTTTTTTCAAATTCTCTTTTTCTAACATGTTCCCTAATGGTTGCCATGGAGCACTTCTTTGCGATTTTTTCAACGTCTTTTTTGCCTTCTTTTTTGGCATCATCTCCGCTACCGTTCTCTTTAGCTTTTGACTCGATAATTCTACTTAAAATTTGAGCGAAAGCGTCGCCAACTAAGTCATATTGCTCATAGGGGAGATCTGGCTCGGGCGTGGGGGCTGTGGCTTGTTTTGTTAAGCCTGCGTCTGGTCGTCGTTTAAAGACGACGTATCAGACCTTACCGACCCTTCTTCCTCTGATTCCAACGATTCCCCAGGATCTATATCTCTATAATCCCCTTCAGCTTCGTTGGTTGTACCGCCATCTCTAGCCCTACGATCACGATCGCGTCTCTGATCATTATCGCCTTTGTTAGCGCCGCTCTTATTCGCATCAGTGTCACGTTTGCGCGAATCTCCTCTTTTATCGCGATTGTCTCTCGAATCTCGCGCATCTCTATCGTCACGATTGCGCGTATCTCTGGTGTCACGATTGCGCGTGTCTCTATCATCACGATTGCGCGTATCTCGGTCGCGGTTGGTATTGCGATTGTCTCGATTGTCGCGATTGTTGCGCGTATCACGAGTGTCTCGGGTGTCAGACCTATTTCTATCATCTCTTCGATCATTAGATCTATAATTATCACGCCTGTTATTCGAATTCGTGCGCCTATCCTCGAACGTTACTCTTCCACCATTGTTGTTGTTGGTGTTTCTTTGCCAGTTGTCATTGGCTTGATTCCTACGTCTCGTTTGGTTCTGACCCTGACTCTGGTTTTGCGCATTATCCAAAAACTCCTCGTTTTTGGTCATTTCCAGCAAGCGTCTCGCAAACAGCACAATATCGTTGCGCTCCTCAGTTGACACTCTTACTCTCAATAACCTATCAAGTCTCGGATATATCGCGTTTATCATCTGCCACTCGTTAATTTGTACGTTCGAGACCACTCTTAACCAGCGCAACGCTGTATTAGCCATGTCCGTTGATGACGTGTTCGGAAGTGTCAATGTTCTGACATGATTTAAGGCATTCTCTTGGCGCTGCTCGTTCCACATAGTCTGCAAAAATGACTGTCTCAGGGCTGTGTACGATGTCTGCGTGCTGGTGTTTGCATTCCATGTTTGCGCCGCAGGATGTTCAACCAACTGTTTGAACATACTTATGTAAATTTCTTCAGTTGCAAACATGCTTTTCATCGCACTTTCAAATTGACGTACAAAAAGGTGCGGCTCGTACTCGTTCTCGGTCGTATACGTTACTTTCAATATTTGCAACGTGTTCAGTTTAGCCACGCTATTTCCTGCACCATAGTTGATATTATCGTTCAGAGGCTCGTACGCGATTCTCAAGCCCAATTCAGCACACTCAGCAGCTCTAAGCAATTCAGCTTCGCTCCTCTGATTTTGCACTTGCACTTGAGGTCTCTCTTGAATGTTATTCATGCGTCCGAGTGACGCGCCTCTGCTTGCAGGTCTATCAAATCGTACATCTTGACTTAAACCCTGAGGTGGTCTAAAAGCAGGTCCTTGCTGCCATCTTTCCGGTACGTCCTGCCACTGAAAATGGTTGTCGAATCCGAATCTACGACCATCCGGTGGCACTGGGTCACTTTGGGGTATATTTGAGCTTTCTTGAGCTTGTGAGCGTGGCCTCCCGCCTCGCGACGCCTCAGCCTGACGCTCGTTCTCAAGATCAACTACTCTTTGATTTAACATACGGATTAAACCAGCATCTCTTTGGCGAGCTTCTCTTTCGACACGTATCTCATTTGCTAATTCCGTGACCGCATCCATTGTCTGTGTTACACGTAGGCCTTCATTGTTAATTTGGTCGCCAATTCTATTTATCAAACCAGTGTGGCAAGTACCCCACATTTCAGCCATTCGGCGCATTCTAGCGGTACTTGCTTCATCTCTTTCGGTGATATTCGCTTGAACTTCTCGGTAAATGCGTTCCAAATCGCCTCGCGTGCGAGATAGGCCACTTTCGATACATTCGGCTCTATGGTTTAAAATATCGCAATTATCACGCAAATTGGACACCTGCGCGTCGACGTACACGTCCAAAGAGGCTTCCGGCTGCCTATTTTCAATTCGTATGAGTTGGTGCTCAACACCAAGCTCAACCGATCTAAAATCGTACCTTCGCGCGGCCACGTTCACGCTTGGACGTGGCATCGTAGCTGCGCCTGTTGTCATGTTGTTTATTTCTCTAATAAATTCCGAGCTTGGGTTTTGAGGTTGCCTAGCAGTGCCTACCGGTTGTTGAGCATTCGCACGCGGGTCTCTGACTGAATAGGGAGGAGGTGCGTTGGGGTCCCTGGGCCTGCGATCAGATGGCAAAAAACCACCAAACAACACCTCTTGAGGTCTAGCTCGAGTATTGTCCATTCTCAACTCGCTAAACCTCTGCGCCATTTGCTCTTGAGCTTCAGTTTCAATATCAACACTGACATCTTCGATCGTCACGTTGGAACGTGGTTCACTATTAGCTCTACTCGTTCGAGGGGGGAGGGGGCTGACACGTCTCGACATAGGCCTCGATCCTGCCCCCTGGCTACCGCCAGACACACGTCTTAACTCGATTTCCTCAACTGTTGTCTCAACGCGAACAGTTTCTCTAGAACTCAAGCTTCTCGGATCACTTGACGCGTTCGGTATTGCGCCACTTTGCAGATTTTGACCAGTGGCTAAGTTTTCATTACTCGGGATTCGTCTTAAAATATTCGGGTTTGCCGCAATAGCGTCTAGTTCATCCAATAATTGCTGCATAGGGTTGGCACCGCTATTCGCACTCGGCACTGGAGGTTCAGACTCGTTTTGCATACCTTGAGCAGGTTCGTTCGTGCTCAAGGCTGCCAGATTCGAAATAGCTTGCTGCATGTTTAGGCTTGCTTGCTCGCCTATTTCTACTCTGTTTTGAGCTACTTCCTCGTCGTCATTTAGCCTAGCCTGTTTCCTAGGGACCTCCGAACTCGTGTTACTGTTCTCGTTCCTGCGCCTCGGAAAGGTATCGTGAATCCTTTGAGTGCAGGCAACCGCAGCATCTCTTGGCTGTCTTTGAGGTATCTGAGACGCCCTAGGACTACTCTGTTGACCACTAGCAGAATTGGACCCTATATTTCGCCTATAGTCTTCTAACGACTCTAAATTGTTCCCAGAACCAGAATTACTCCTGTTCAAAGAACTCGAAGAGCCGCGACCACCTCGGCTACCACGATTAGAACTCATTTTAAAACAACTCTTGTATATAAATCTAATTTATATACGAAAAATCCGGCTTAGCTTACGTCTGCTCGTTCCTGTTTCAGGTTCAAACGTGAACAGAAATCAAGCAGGAAAAATCTTGGACAGGTATGTGATTTTTACACACAATTTTTACACTCGCGGATACGATTCAACGCGAATAACGAAATAAAAATAACGAGATTAAAAGCGAGATAAATACACATACACTAACCTGTCTGCACGCTGGTTCTTGTCCGACCGTTGGTTGAGAGTTGCACGTTTACACAGAACTACTCTTTTAACTACTCGGAAGAAGACCACGCATAAGGCGCCAATGTAATGGTAAATCCTACACTTACTCGTTGTTAGCCCTCAGACTACTTATACCATCTGGCTCTGAGGCCTACTAACGACTAAGTCTCACGGTATCAAATACCTAACTCCGTTTTACCATATACCAAATACTCTCATAAATATAACAACGCAATAAATGACCAAAGTGATTTACTCTGAATATTTATTCAAGCACATGAACAAGGTTTATAGTACATGTTGCTACAATGTACAATTACTACCATTCATATAACAACGAAAGATTCTGCTTAAAGGCATGAACGTTCTCCAAGCTAGCGTAAAAGCTCTATCTTGCTCGTTAGAAGAAGATTGGAAAACTGCGAAGCAACTCTGTAACTTACTCTCGGCCGTCAGCTTCCCTGAACCAGTCCACCAGATGGCGTTGCACCTGGTTCAGTGCAGCCTCCGACCTGGGCATCAAATTACCACTGTAGAGTGGTAACATGGAGTCCCAAGTACCCTCTACACTCTCCAGAGATTTTTTTTTATGAGAAAAATTCGTCGTTTGCGAACACGTTAACATGAAATGCCGAGACTTGGTTTTTATCATCCTATAATGTCGATCTCACGAATCCGTTGGTAATTGTTTTAGCGTTTCTGATTGGCCTTTTTTGTGATCACGTCGTTCATCCATAACAGGTACCTGTAGAATGCAAAGATCCGCTGGAGAGTCCAGAATGAATGGCTAGAAACTAAAACCAAACGTTCGGATCATCGAAAATAAAATATGTATCCTAATCAAATTTCACTTTTTTTCTTGACAGGTTCGTAAACGTGGAATTTTTCATGTTTACCTTAAAGAAAAATTAGCGTTTGTACGATAGCTATCTTCTGGGATTGAAGCCTTTTCGCAGGCAGTGTGCTGATTCATGATAAATATCTTAATTTAGCTGCTTACTGCATTTCTACTCGAATTGGATGCATCTCTATAATATAATTATTCTGTTGCCGTCTTCTTGTTTTATGGAAAGAAGGCACAGATCAGAAGCTTATTTTTTGAAATTTTTCGTCAACGTTTTGGCCATTGTCATCATAATTCAGGACCACTTAAAAGGTTCTACTGAGCAGCTGGAAATTTGAAAATTGCTTGGGTATTTTAGGCGAAGTTGTTGTTTCGAAAATACTTGACTTATTTCTCGAAGATACGTTTTTTTTTTTACCAGCGTATATTATCGTTAAAACATACGATTGGTTCAAAGACTATTTACTGGTTTGAAAAAATATACTTACCTGAATCTTCAATTCGCTATTTCTGGATTTTTAAACAATCTCGAAAAATCAACCGGATGAGATGAAATCCTGGTTATGGAGGTTCCAGACATCGTGTTTTTTCTAAAAATTGCATTCCTGTTCAGATCAGAGATGAACATCTGTAGATTAACTGTTGATTTCTGCTCGATCAAAGTCATATTTCGATGCCATTTTTTCGAACAGGAAACTTTAAAAAAACACAACATTACAGGTTTATAGAATTTCTCGAATCCTTCACCAATCAATTTGCAAGGTCAAAAATAGGTTATTAAACCAAATTTCAGCAGAATGACTCAATTTACTTTTTGTTTTTGTTTTTTTTTTTTTAACAAAATAAGCTTGAAATGAAACATTAAATTTTTCAAAAATTGAAAAAAAATGCTTACTTTGAAAAATTGAAAAATGGAATTCTATCTTTCTATCTTAAGGCTGTTGTTTCTCTTGTGTTTTTACGATTACGTGGATTACCATATTGTTTGCTAGGTGTTTCTTTGTTTCAAACAATTTTCTCCAGAGATGGCCAACGAGAGCTTTATAAAATGCTGTAATTTTTTCGTCTATGCTGGAATAGCAAATAATCCCGAGGAAAATTTTCGTGAACCAGTGTCTTGGTCACGGCCTCATGGTTAACAAATTTGTTGCTATTCTGTCTTTTTGTGACTATTTCTCGATGGCATCATCATCTATGGCATGTCACGATATTATGCTCGTGGTATGATTGAGCTATATAAGGCTATGATGGCTCGACATGTGAAGTCCATGACTCTACCAACTGACCATTTTTTTAAAAAAATGTATATGGAATGGAAGCAAAATTAATTAACAATATAATAATTAGAATTAAATACTTAGATAATTAAATATGAAAATAATAATAAAATCAAATAATCATTTTTATCTAATTGAGCCATATAATCCTGTAATAAAGGATTTTCATAGTGAACTACATTTTATAAATGTGGTTTTGGGGCTAGCCTGATTTTTAAAGTTGATTGAGTGGAGCCAGAAGTTTTCAAATTTTCAATTTCAGAAAAGCAGGAAGCCAACAGCAAATTTTTCAAAATTATGTAAACTTTTTTGAAAATAACTACATACGATGAAAAAAATCTGAAATTAAGCCAAAAAGGTCCCAATCCAAGGATATACTTACATACTTTATGGGTCGTTTATAAAATGATATTGAAGACTGATTAAATGAGAATTTTGTCCAAAAATACATTTTGCTAGACTTTGAAGAATTTTTGAAACTTCAGATTTGGTCAATTTTCCATGAAAAAGTCAAAATATTGATCAAAACGAGGTATAGAAAGCTGAAATTTGATCAGTAACTTTTATAATTTTGTGCTGTTATTAATCCTCCTGTGGATTTTTGGATTTCCTAGTCTTGAAAAAACTGTCGTGAAAGTGGATCGAAATGAAATTCAGGGTTTATTAACTCGAATTAATCATCCTCAGGATCTTTTCAAGACCAAACTTTTTTTCCCTTTTTAAAACATACCTACTTATTCATCAAAGTTGTTTTTCGTCTAGAGATGATTCTAAAGTACCTACTACGTCGCATTAGATTTTTGCCTCATAAGCCCCGATTAATCAAAGACCTGGGCATTTTGATCCTAAGATTCTGTCGACTCGATGTACGAAGCTCGTGACTCTACCAACTAATGGACATTCTTATTGTTAGGATTAGCAACCAGTTCAGTATCAATCTTGGAGCCAGTTGCAATCAAGAGGAGTCAACTGAAAATCCAAATTTCAGGTTTTAATCTCAATATTTACTTGCTCGTTTTGTCAAAAAAGACTCCGCGAAAAACTTTTTAAAACGTCGATCATATTTTGGAGTTGATTGTTTTCCTTATTGTAGAAACACAGTTTCAGAATTAATTTTTGACATTTTCATTTTTAAAAATAAGCGCTATCAAAAATAAAAAAGCATGCTATTTTGCAAAAAATTTTTAAATAAAAGGCAGCTGAAATTTTGTTTGTAAAAGTTTGAGATGAGAGCACTTTTTTAAAAGAATAGTTGCAATCGCGTTCAAATCAAACTGCCGCTTCGTGCTCGAGAAAATTCGTACTATTTTAAAGATGTCGTTGTTTTTGATTTTTTTGAGAATAGGAAAATTCAAAAATTCATTAGAGACTTCAGAATTGCTTTAAACCTTCTCCAATCAGTTCAAAAGGTTGGTGTTGTAGGTACAAACCATATTTCGAGAAATGAGCCAAATTACAATTTTTCTGGGATCGCCAAAAATTGAAAAATTAAATTCACTTAGAGAAAATTTACCTGGGTTCAAGTTGGATTGGATTGTAAGTAAGCATATCTCTTTGTGTGGGAAATTTTGGATGTAGCTTGCTGAAAACCCTTTTTTTAAAAAATTAATTTCTGTATAGAAAATTCATTGATGAAGGGGCTATGAAAATCGTCAAAAATACTTATTCTCAAGTTTGTTCGAATTCAGGCTCTCAAAAATATCAGTCTACGTAGGACTCGCTAAAAGCTTGAGGGGTTACTTGAGATAATACTTTGAAAATAATTAATCTACATTCAACTTTTATTCGGATGAGTTCGATTTGTTGATTAATGATTTCTATTTGGGATAAAAATGAGCTCAGAGTTCAAATAAAAAGTTGATTTTGAGTAATTTGCTGCAAAAGTCTTATTTTTGAGTGAAATTTGATAGGTACGCAACAAATTAACGCAGTTAAACAACAGTATTGCATTATACAGATCATCAAAGATCTCGATTTTGATACCTGCTTCAATTGATCCTGGATATCGCGATCAAAGTGTCACGATATTTTGCTCATGATATCATTTAGCCAGGGCTATGTTGGATCGACGTGCGAATCCATGACTCTACTGCTACCCACTGAGATATTAGAACGTTTTCAACGCTGGCCTGATTTGTAAAGTTGTATTGAGTGGAACCGGAAGTCTTTGAAATTTCAATTTTGAAAAAAATAAGTCCAACAGAAAGTTTTTCAAAATTATCGAAATTTTTTTGAAAATAACTACATATGATGAAAAAATCTGAAATTAAACAAAAAAAGTGCCAATCCAAGGATACTTTGTGAATCGTCTATGAAACACTATTGAATATAAGTATGTACGGTTGGACAGTTTCTTTCAGATTCCACTGAGGAGCAAAGATGGGAATTTTGTCTCAAAAGTACATTTACAGGACCAAATTTTAGATTGTTAATTTTATTTATGGATTTTTAGCTAGTTTTTTGAACAGATTTGGCTTATTTTCCATTTTAAAAAAACTGGTTGAGGTAAAAAGCTGAAATTTGGTAGGTATATGTTTTATATTTTTGAACTACCGAATCAATTGATGGAGGTTTTGAGCTGTTTTCGAGTCTCCTGGGTTTGTTTTGGATTTCCCAGGTTTCGAAAAATGATCACGAAAGGAAACCAAAATAAAATTTAGCAAATCTTTTTCAGGATCTTTTGAATAGTTCTAAGTTCATGCAATTTTCAGAAATCTTCAAGTCGATTCAAATGTTAAATTTTCTTCAGATATTTTTTTTGAAAAAAAAAGAAAAATTCGTCGTTTGTGAACGTATTAACATGAAATACTTCAACTTGGTTTTTATCATCCTATAATATTTCAATCTCACGAATCAGTTGGTACTTACTTAATTGTTTTAGCGTTTCTGGTTGGCCTTTTTAGTGATCAGTCTTTCATATAACAGGTAGAATGCAAAGATCCGCTGGAGAGTGCAGAATGGCCGGAAACCGAAACCGAACATTCGGATCGTTGAAAATAAATTGTATCTTACTTAATCAAATTTCACTTTTTTTCTCGACAAGATCGTGAACGTGGAATTTTTCATGTTTACCCCGAAGAAAAATATAGGGTTTGTATGATGTATCTTCTGGAATTGAAACCTTCTCGCAGGCAGCGTGCTGATTCATGATAAATATCTTAACTCAACTGCTTACTGCATTTTTACTCGAATTGGATGCATCGCGATCAGAATTGGCCACTGTTATTCTTGTTTCGTGGAAAAAAGGCACTGTTCAGAAGCCAATTTTTTGAGATGTTTTGTCAACGTTGGCCATTGTTATCATAATTCAGAACCACTTTTAAGGTTCTACTGAGCAGCTGGATATTTGAAAATTGCTGAGGTATTTTTGGCGAAGTTGTTGTTTTGAATGTACTTGACTCATTTCTCGAGACTTTTTTTTTTTTTTTTTACCAGCATATTTTATCGGTGAAAAATACGATAGGTTCAAAGACTATTTACTGGTTTGAAAAAATATACTTACCTGAATCTTCAATTCGCTATTTCTGGATTTTTAAACAATCTCGAAAAATCAACCGGATAAGATGAAATCCTGGTTATGGAGGTTCCAGACATCGTGTTTTTTCTAAAAATTGCATTCCTGTTCAGATCAGAGATGAACATCTGTAGATTAACTGTTGATTTCTGCTCGATCAAAGTCATATTTCGATGCCATTTTTTCGAACAGGAAACTTTAAAAAAACACAACATTAGAGGTTTATAGAATTTCTCGAATCCTTCACCAATCAATTCGCAAGGTCAAAAATAGGCTATTAAAACAAATTTCAGCAGAATGACTCAATTTACTTTTTGTTTTTGTTTTTTTTTTTTTTACAAAATAAGCTTGAAATGAAACATTAAATTTTTCAGAAATTGAAAAAAAATGCTTACTTACTTTGAAAAATTGAAAAATGGAATTCTATCTTTCTATCTTAAGGCTGTTGTTTCTCTTGTGTTTTTACGATTACGTGGATTACCATATTGTTTGCTAGGTGTTTCTTTGTTTCAAACAATTTTCTCCAGAGATGGCCACCGAGAGCTTTTGACCATTTTTTTAAAAAAATGTATATGGAATGGAAGCAAAATTAATTAACAATATAATAATTAGAATTAAATAGATCATTAAATATGAAAATAATAATAAAATAAAATAATTATTTTTATCTAATTGAGCCATATAATCCTGTAATAAAGGATTTTCATGGTGAACTACATTTTATAAATGTGGTTTTGGGGCTAGCCTGATTTTTAAAGTTGATTGAGTGCAGCCAGAAGTTTTCAAATTTTCAATTTCAGAAAAGCAGGAAGCCAACAGCAAATTTTTCAAAATTATGTAAACTTTTTTGAAAATAAATACGATGAAAAAAATCTGAAATTAAGCCAAAAAGGTCCCAATCCAAGGATATACTTACATACTTTATGGGTCGTTGATAAAATGAAATTAAAGGCTGATTAATCGATTTCTTTCACTCATTACGAGGGGAGGGGGGTATCTCAACTTGTAGAAAAATTGTTCAACTGAGGAGCAAAAACGAGAATTTTGTCCAAAAATACATTTTGCTAGACCAAATTTCATTGTTGGATTTTTGGAGGATTTCTGAAACTTCAGATTTGGCCAATTTTCTATGAAAAAGTCAAAATATCGATCGAAACGAGGTATAGAAAGCTGAAATTTGATCAGTAATTTTTATAATTTTGTGCTGTTCTTAATCCTCCGGCGGATTTTTGGATTTCCTAGTTTTGAAAAAACTGTCGTGAAAGTGGACCGAAATGAAATTCAGCGTTTATTAACTCGGGTTAATCATCCTCAGGATCTTTTCAAGATCAGACTTTTTTTCCCCTTTTTAAAACATACTTATTCATCAAAGTTGTTTTTCGTCTAGAGATGATTCTAAAGTACCCACTACGTCGCATTAGATTTTTGCCTCAAAAGCCCCGATTAATCAAAGACCTGGGCATTTTGATCCTAAGATTCTGTCGACTCGATGTACTGTACGAAGCTCGTGACTCTACCAACTACTGGACATTCTTATTGTTAGGATTAGCAACCAGTTCAGTACGAATCTTGGAGCCAGTTGCAATCAAGAGGAATCAACTGAAAATCCAAATTTCAGGTTTTAATCTCAATATTTACTCGCTCGTTTTGTCACAAAAGACTATACGCGAAAGACTGTTTAAATCATCGATTATATTTAGGAGTGGATTGTTTTCCTTGTAGAAACACAGTTTCAGAATTAATTTTTGACATTTTTATTTTTAAAAAAAAGCATGCTATTTTGCAAAAAAATTTTAAATAAAAGGCAGCTGAAATTTTGTTTGTAAAAGTTTGAAATGAGAGCACTTTTTTAAAAGAAAAGTTGCAATCGCGTTCAAATCAAACTGCCGCTTCGTGCTCGAGAAAATTCGTATTATTTTAATGATGTAGTTGTTTTTGTTTTTTTTGAGAATAGGAAAATTCAAAAATTCATTAGAGACTTCAGAAATTGCTTTAAACCTTCTCCAATCAGTTCAAAAGGTTGGTGTTGTAGGTACAAACCATGTTTCGAGAAATGAGCCAAATTACAATTTTTCTGGGATCGCCAAAAATTGAAAAATTAAATTCACCTAGAGAAAATTTACCTAGGTTCAAGTTGGATTGGATTGTAAGTAAGCATGTCTCTTTGTGTTAACAATTTTGGATGTAGCTTGCTGAAAACCCTTTTTTTAAAATTAATTTTTGTAAGTATAGAAAATTCATTGATGAAGGGGCTATGAAAATCGTCAAAAATACTTATTCTCAAGTTTGTTCGAATTCAGGCTCTCAAATATCAGTCTATGTAGGACTCGCTAAAAGCTTGAGGGGTTACTTGAGATAATACTTTGAAAATAATTAATGTACATTCAACTTTTATTCGGATGAGTTCGATTTGTTAATTAATGGATTTCTATTTGGGATAAAAATGAGCTCAGAGTTCAAATAAAATGTTGATTTTGAGTAATTTGCTGCAAAAGTCTTATTTTTGAGTGAAATTTGACAGGTACGCAACAAATTAACGCAGTTAAACAACAGTACCTACTGCATTACGGATCATCAAAGATCTCGATTTTGATACCTGCTTCAATTGATCCTGGATATCGCGATCCAGTGTCACGATATTTTGCTCATGGTATCATTTAGCCAGGGCTAAGTATGTTGGCTCGACGTGTGAATCCATGACTCTACTCACTGAGATACATCATCTTGCAACAAATAACGAACGCATATTACCATATATTAGAACGTTTTCGACGGTATCCTGATTTTTGAAGTTGTATTGAGTGGAGCTAGAAATTTTCGAAATTTCAATTTTGAAAAAAATGAGTCCAACAGCAAATTTTTCAAAATTATCGAAACTTTTTTGAGAATAACTATGATGAAAAAATTTGAAATCAAACAAAAAAAGTGCCAATCCAAGGATACTTTTTGTGAATCGTCTATGAGAGGCTATTGAATACCGTTGGACAGTTTCTTTCGCCCTTATCAGAGTGGTTCATCTCAGGATGTAGAAAAATCCTACGACTGAAGAGCAAATATGAGAATTTTGTCTCAAATGTACATTATTACTGGACCAAATTTTAGATGATTAATTTTATTTATGGATTTTTAGCGAGTTCTTGAAACAGATTTGGTTTATTTTCCATTTTAAAAAAACTGGAAATTTGATCAAATTGAGGTAAAAAGCTGGAATTTTGTAGGCGTGTTTTATATTTCTGAACTACTGAATCAATTGATGGGGGTTTTCAGCTGTTTTCGAGTCCTCTGGGGTTTTTTTTGGATTTCCCAGTTTTGGAAAAATGGTCATGAAAGAAGACCGAAATGAAATTCAGCAAATCGTTTTCAGGATTTTTTGAATACTCTAACAGAAGTTTAATTTTCAGAAATCTTCAAGTCGATTCGAATGTTGAATTTTCTCCGGATTTTTTTTTTTTTTGAAAAAAGGAGAAAAATTCGTCGTTTGCGAACGTGTCAACATTAAGTGCTGAAACATTAGTTTTTATCGTCCTATAATTTCAATTTTACGAATCGGCCTTTTTTGTGATCAGTCTTCCATATCATGACTTGTATAGAATGCAAAGATCCGCTGGAGACCAAAACCGAACGATCGGGTCATCGAAAATAAAATGTATCTAAATCAAATTTCACTTTTTTTCTTGATGAGTTCGTAAACGTAGAATTTTTTATGTTTAACTTGAAGAAATATTAGGGTTCGTACGATCTATCTTCTGGGATTGAAGCTTTCTCACAAGCAGCGTGCTGATTCATAATAAATATCTTAACTTGGCTCTTACTTTTTTACTCGAGTTAGATATACTTAAATGGAAGTTTTGGAAGTTTTGCATCTTCTTTTACTGGTTGGAAAAAAGGGCGCAGTTCAGAAGCTTATTATTTGAGATTTTTTGTCAATCTGGGTCATTTGCATCATAATTCAGGACCACTTTTAACGTTCTACTGAGCAGTTGTAAATTTGAAAATTGCAGGTATTTTTGGTGAAGTTGTTGTTTTGAAAATACAACTCACTTCTCGAGAAGACATTTTTTTCACCAGCATATTTTATCGGTGAAAAATACGATTGGTTCAAAGACTATTTACTGGTTTGAAAAAATATACTTACCTGAATCTTCAATCGAAAAATCAATCGGGTGAGCTAAAACCCTGGTTATGGGTGTTCCAGACACCGTGCTTTTTCGAAAAATTGCATTCCATGGTCAGATCGGAGATGAACGTCTGTAGATTAACCGTCGATTTCTGCTCGATCAAAGTCATATTTCGATGCCATTTTTTCGAACAGGAAACTTTAAAAAAACATAACATTAGAGGTTTACCTAATAGAGTTTCTCGAATCCTTCATCAATCAATTCGCAAGGTCAAAAATAGGCGATTAAACCAAATTTCATCAGAATAACTCGATTTATAGTTGTTTGTTTAGTTCTGTATGCCATGTATTTGCGGTATTTCGGTTCTCATGTTGTGTTTTAGCCTCACACAAATTTCATCGTGAAAAAGCTAGTTAAAAATCTGATTTTGAGAAATTAACGAACGTTTTTCACAACTTTAAAGTTGAACTTTTATAATTAAAACCTCATTTTGAAAATGACGCTGTGAGTAACCAACGAGTTTGGATTTAAAGTTCATAAAAATTACTATCTAGTACTTATAGACGTAACTTCTGATGTTATTTCGAATCATCTTGTTTTTCAGATGGGTGTGCTCTAGTAAGTAGAGGAAGAGGTTACTTTTCTCTAAATCTTGGACAATATATTTGAAAAAACGAAGCAGAGGGCTCTCTCAGCAGTCAGTTTCCCTTTTCAAATAAATAACCTCAATTGTAGTGTGCCATGTCGAATACGTTGATTTGTGCTCGATCAAGGGCATACTTCGATGCAATTTTTTCAAATCAGGAAAATTAAACAAAAAAAAACATTGGAGGTTTTTAGAATTTCTCGAATCTTTTACCAATCAATTCGGAAGCTCAAAAAATAGGCTATAAACCTTTCAGCAGAATAACTTCGATTTATTTTGTGTTTTTGTTTTTTTAAACAGAATAAGTAGTTACCTACCTAAAATAAGACACTAAATTTTTCAGAAATTGAAAAAAGTACTTACTTTGAAAAATTGCAAAATAGAACATTTACAAGTTAACGGTAGATTTCTGTTTGATCAAGGGCATATTTTAATGCAATTTTTTCGAACAGAAAACTTGAAAAAACACAACATTAGAGGTTTATAGAATTTTTATAGAATCCTTCACCAATCAATATAGAAGGTCGAAAATCGGCTATAAACCAAATTTCAGCAGAATAATCACGATTTATTTTCTGTTTTTATTTTTTTTTTTAACAAAATAAGCTTAAAATAAAACATTGAATTTTTCAAAAATTGAAAAAAATACTTACTTTGAATAACTGAAAAATAGAATTTTACTGTTTCTAGTAGTTTTACACGGAAGCTTTTCTGTGCGTGATTTTACGATTACGTGGATTACCATATTGTTTGCTAGGTGTTTCTTTGTTTCAAACAATTTTCTCCAGAGATGGCCAACGAGAGCGTTATGAAATACTGTAATTTTTTCGTCTATACTGGAACAGCGAAATAATCCCAAGGGAAGTTTTCGTCAACTTGTGTTTTGGTCATGGTCCTATGGGCAACGAATTTGTTTCTATTCTGCCTTTTTGTGCCAATTTCTCGATGGTATCATCATCTATGTCACGATATTTTGCTCATGATATGATTGAGCTAACTAGGTCCGTGTTGACTCGAAGTGCGAAGTTCATGACTCTACCAATTGATCATTTTTTTCAGATTTTTCGTATTAGGATATAGATATTATGTTTTTCATTCTAATGACCAAATTAAATAATAATATTATAATAAGGTAACTAACCAAAATTAAATAGATTATGAAATGAAAATAGACAATTAAAATAATTAATTTTATCTAATTGAGCCACATAATCCTGCAATGAAGGGTTTTCATAGTGAACTACATGTATAAATTTGGTTTTGGAGCTAGTCTGATTTTTAAAGTTGATTTGAGTGGAGCCAGAAGCTTTCAAATTTTCAATTTTGGAAAAGCAGGAGCCAACAGCTACTTACTTCGAAATTATCGAAACTTTTTTGAAAATAACTACGATGAAAAAATCTGAAATTAGGCAAAGAAAAAAGGTCCCAATCCAAGGATATACTTACTTTGTGAGTCGTCTATAAAATTAAATTTAATAGCGCGATGGTTCTAGCTCAGGGATTATTTCTTTTACCCATTACCATGTGGGGGGGGATCTCAATCTCAACGCGTACAAAAATCGTTGGACTGAGGAGCGAAAATGAGAATTTTGTCCAAAAATACATTTTGCTAGACCAAATTTTAGATGGTGAATTTCATTCGTGGATTTTTGGAGAATTTTTGAAACTTCAGATTTGGCCAATTTTCCATGAAAAAGTCAAAATATTGATCAAAATGAGGTATAGAAAGCTGAAATTTGATAAGTATGTTTTATAGTTTTGTGCTTTTCTTGAGCTTTCGTCAGCGGATTTTTGGATTTCCAAGTTTTGGAAACACTGTTGTGAAAGTGGACCGAAATGAAATTCAGCGTTTATTAACTCGGATTAATTATCCTCAGGATCTTTCCAAGACCAGAATTTTTTCCCTTTTCAAAACAAACTTTATTCATCAAAGTTGTTTGTTTTTGTTTAGTTCTGTATCTGTATGCCATGTATTTGCGGTATTTCGGTTCTTATTATGTTGTGTTTCAGCCTCATACAAATTTCATCGTGAAAAAGCTCGTTAAAAATCTGATTTTGAGAAATTAACGAACGTTTTTCACAACTTTAAAGTTGAACTTTTATAATGAAACCTCATTTTGAAAATGACGCTGTGAGTAACCAACGAGTTTGGATTTAAAGTTCATAAAAATTACTATCTAAAACTTATAGACGTAATTTTGATGTTAATATTTCGAATCATCTTATTTCTCAGATGGGTTTGCTGTAAGTACATAGAAGAAGAGGTTACTTTTCTCTAAATCTTGAACAATATATTTGAAAAAACGAAGCAGAGAGTGGGATACATCGAATGACATGTTTTTGGAAGCACTGAGTAAGACTAGTATGTTGATTGAAACTCATCTATAGGACCCTCCTCAACAGTCAGTTTCCCTTTAAAATTCAAGATTGGACACCTCATCCCCTCCCCTCGAAAGTCTCCTTAGCACCAATTTTACTGTTCTATTTGGCCAAAATCTGAAGAAGAAAAAATCGTTCAGTCAACAAAAGAACTTCTCGAGGAATCCACCTCCGATTTGAAAGGGACCGAAATTTGTGAAAAGAGCGTGGTCTGAAACCCCAATAATCGAAAGTTCAGCTGCCGAAATTGATTTTTAAATTTTTAGCGAACTCGTAAAAATCCAAAATCGACCATTTTTGACATTTTTATGATTTTTTGAAAAAAAAAGAAAAAAAACAGTTTTAGGTATTTATTTATTTAAAATGATGGACAATTGTCGTGAAATTAATGCCAACTCCCTCTGGCCAAATTTCATCATTTTGAGTCATTCTGGAGCCTCCAGCGTAATTTTCAATTTCTCCCAAATTTTGAACGTTCTTTTGAAAGTGTTGAAATTAAATTGTGGAGCTAAAAATCGAGTTTGTGGATTATTCTCAACTTGTTTAAAGCTCTTATCCTCATCAGAGCTAACTTCCAGGTGAACAGCAGCTCGAGGGTATTTTTTGATCAATATTCGCCAATCATCATATAGTATATTGGTCAAAAATGAACACTTGAGGCTTTTGCCAGGAAATCAAGCCAAATGAGCATAAACTCGTTAAATACCTACATATAAGTCGGGATTAAACCAAAATTCGATTTCTAGTTGTCTAAATTTGATTTTCAAGTCTTTCTGGAGAAATTTTAAAATTTTAACGATTGAAAATTACGCTGGAGGATCGAGAATGGTTCAAAATTGTGAAATACGGATTTTTTTTTTTTTTTGGGGGGGGGGTGATTTTAGACGAGATTCAGCTATTCGTGCAAATGTTTACCAAATTTCTGTACGAACAGCAACCAGCTCAGTACCAGTCTTGGAGCCAGTAACAATCAAGAGGAATCAACTGAAAATCTGAATTTCAAATTTTCATCTCAATATTTACTTGCTCGTTTTGCTTGAAAAGACAACGGAAAAACTTATGAGCATTTATCGTTGAATTTCCATCTCGAATAGATTGTTTTCCTTGCAGGAACATTCTGGCCAGAAAAACGCACTTAAGGTACCTAAGTATGTGTTCGCCAGGAAATTGGCTCAAATGTGAATAATTTCGTCAAACAGGAATACTTTTTTTGAAAGAAAGCATAAATCGCCGAAAATATTCAGTTTTAGATTTTAAAAAATTTACCTAAAATCAAAAAATTGATTTGGGCAGCAGAAATTTTATAGTTATGGAGGTTTCAGACAAATGCTCTTTTAAAAAATCGTGATCCTGTTCAAATCAAAGACGCACTCCTCAAGTTGTTCCCTTTTTACTTGAACATTTTTTTTCAAAAGTTGACCACATGTGATGAAATGTGGTTAGTGGAAGAGGCTTATAGATGAGGTCCAATCAAAACATCAAGATCTTGTATTCGTCTTGAGCACCTCCATAAACATCACATTCGATATTTCACACTCTCTTTTTGTTTTTTCGAAGTTTTAATCTAAATTTAGGTGGAGAGCTATCCCTTGTTTCTTGAGTATATCTCAACTGTCAACTCAAAAACAGAGAATTTCAAAATAGCATCAACTGTTACACATCTGTAGTAATTTTTTTTTTTACAAAATTTTCAAATTACAGCTCGTACTTTCCTACAGCATCATTTTGAAAATTAAACGTTCATTGGGAAACTTGAAGTTTTAATTTTTGAAAATTCCTATGAGTGTTTCTGAATTCAAATTTATTACGATTTTGAACGAATGAACTCAGTTTTGAGCTAAAAATTATCATCACGATGGAGATCCGCGTTTCCGAATTTAAGCAATGAACTTCACGAGCCATTTGCTGAAAATATCAGATTGCGAAGAATTGTTTATTTTGAATATTTCATTCCTTTTTACACCGGGTGAATTGTTCTAGATACTATCTGCTCGATTTTATATTTTTTGGACCTTTTTTCAGTAGGTACTTTACTAAAGACTTTTCCCATAAATTGGTTTCAGCTTCGGAAGTGTGATGAGCCAGATGTGTTTTATGAAATGGTTTCTTGATGGTTTTGAATAAATCTATTTAGAAACCATTTTGAACCCATAATTTCAAAACATGGGTTCAAAACTGTGAGTTTTTAGTTATTTGAAACAGTCTTAATTTTGCTAATCGAGTATATCTATTTCTCTCGTTTCGTTGTTCGATATTAAAAATGCAATCTTCGGTAGTGAAATTCATTTCAGTCCCTTTAAATTACCTACATTGATTTAGCTATGTACAATGTTCGAAACAGGGTAAAAATTACTACACGAACTACGAAGACGAACACGTACAAATAGGTAGCTAGTTTTCAGTAGAAATACACCAGAACGTGATATTAAGTTAAGAGAAAGGGTATTTTATGTAAGGAGCATCTCATCATGGGGAAATTTCAGCTCATAAGAATACTTTACATAGGCCTGTGTTACGAGTATATATGTACCTATCATTTCGAACCAAAGGTACCTATTGTGTTGAGTTGGGAATAATTCAAAATTACGTGAGTTATAAGTAAATGAATTAGGTAGTTTTGAAATATCGTTCGTATACGAAACAATAGATACCTACATTACAATGTAGTATTATACGAAATTGGAAATTTTTTTCACACCACCCTCATCGACACATCTTCTATAGGTACATTATCATTTCCTCGAAATTACGTCGTTTCTCACGAAATTTTGTAATTAGCGGTTATATTTCATCAGATTTTGATTTCTGTTCAAATCATACGATGTATAGATAGGTATTTGTATGTATTTTCGTTATTAAAATACATATTCGGATGAGGTGATGGTTAATAACCCATTGTACTGTAAAATTATATACTTCTAATTAGTTCGTCAGGTAATTAGAATAATTATCAGCAATATATCTATACTCATCAGTCGATGAACGCTTTTATACATTATTGGTGATGCTTGAATATTGATAAAAAAAAATATACAGGAAACGTCATTAATAAGTACCTACGAATATTTTGTGTAGGTATTTTTAAACTTAGATATTAAATGAACTGATTGTTTCGGATACCTAACTAAATGTTTTACATTAATTTATTTGTACTGAAGGTTTGTATATGTATAGTCGAGGTCAATGTAATCTGTGTATGTACTGAATTTGGTTTCTTCTGGTAATAAAATTTAATGATGATTGATCTCGATAAACCTCGGGTCAGGTTTACATTCGGGTGTATTGCGATTAATAATGTAAGTAGAATGAGGTGTTTGATTAAATTGGAATAGTTTGGGTTTTGTATCAGTCTTGTTAAGTACTGTTTTACACTGTCGAGTTAGTATAATCACGTATTTGCTTTCTTTCAAATGAGGTTCTTTCAAAACGTCCTGTTTTAAGGTATTTCTTTTTGAAATTAAATTTGAAAAAATTCATTTTTTTCAAAAATTTAAGATTTAATTTTTTTATGTTTTATTTTTGATATAAATTTGGAGAAACAAAATAAATTGGTAATCAGGAATTTTTTCAAAATATTTTGTGCAATTCTAATAAGATTGAGTGAAATTTTCAAATCTGTAAAATTGGTTCGTTTGTGTCATTTAAACCGAAGAAATTTGACGAAAAATAATAGGCTACTTACGTGAAAAGGTTTGATAATAATTAATTTAATACAGGAATTTCGCTGTTCAGTGTTCATATTTTTTTTTTAAATCTCAGAGTATTGAGAAAATAGCTACCTATCAGAATGGATTTGTTGATGTTGTTTTTTCAACATTTTGCGAAAAACCTGAGTATAAATTTGAATTTGAGAACACAGAACATTTTTCTTTCGAAATACGATCTTTTTGATTCCTGCATTTATGCTCAAAAAAACGTGTGTTAAACAATTTTTTTTAAAATTTTCAATGTTTTTTTTTTTCAAAATTCTATCTGATATAAACATTTACAATAAGAGTGATTTCTTTCACTTTTGTTCAGAGGTTCATTAAACTCTATTAGGTATTTTTTTAACTTTACTTGGTAGGTACAGGTACACGTTTGTACACATTTTTCCGTAAAAAATTCTGAAAAAACAAAAAAAAAAAAAACAAGGAGACAAATCAATTCAGATTATTTTTAGGTCTTTTTAAAAATAAAACCAAGTGAAGAATTCTTTTTATCCATAATTCTGATAAATGAGAAAAAACAGAGCGAAAACTTTCTTTCCTTACAAACTTAGGGTGGGTCGAAAAAAAACGTTAGTCTCGGAATTTTCTGAAATTCAATTATGTGGTTCTTTTCTTTTGAGATAAACACTAGCCCAAAAAAATGTTTAGCCCCCCGCGACACCGGGGGACTGAGCTATGGTGCTTCAAAGTGAGGTCGTTTTAGCTAAATATTCACAGTTCTTGGGTTAAAAGCTCCAAAATCGAAGGCTAAAAGAATCTATTTTGGAGCTTTTAACCTAAAAACCGTGAATTTTTAGCTAAAATAATGCTACTTTGAGGCACATTGGCTCAGCCACCTGGTGTGGGGAGGATGGAGCTGAAAATTATTTTGGGCTAATTTCTACTAAAAAGAAACCAAGTATTTGAATTTCAGAAAATTCCGAGACCTACTTTTTTTTTGACCCACCCTAATGTTTATGTTTGGTATTTTTGTGAGTTTTATTGATGAAAGACATTTTCTACTTAGTTGAGGAAACTTTTCAATTAAAATAGCGATTTTGCGTTCGACTTTTCAACATTTCTTCGTCGTTGTTTAAAGTTTGGCAGACATATTCACTGTTGGAAAAAATTTAAAAATGAAGTGAAATATTATGGATTGTTATGAATTGATGTTAAGATAGTGAGTTTTTTGATTCAGTTATTCTGAATAGCTCCCTTTTTAATCATCTAAACTTGGTCAAAATATTGAATAGGTAACCAAAAAGGGCATTTGTGATGTGCCCTTCGTTGGGGTTTCAAGAGATAGAGGTTTTGAGTTTAAAAAGTCGCAATTATTTTTGAGTACCCCTACTTTTTATTCTTCCTTAGCTTCCTTTTCCTCCTACATTCTGGAAAAAGTTTCGAAAAATTATGAAAATGGATAGATATTATCTTCTCCCTGCTGTCAGTCATTAAAATCAGTGAACAGAGAAGAAAGCTACTGAGGGCTTAAATGTGAAAAAAATTGTATTTTCTTACTTAACGACCTCGAATTGGTAAGAATAAACTTGTCCATATGCCAGATTTTTTGATTTTTCGAAATAGGTGTTTTTTAAATACCTACCTACCTATAGTACCTACTACGTACCAATTTTAGATGAGCAGCTTTTATGCTACATTATAAATTTTGATTTTGTCTTCTGCGAGTTAAAATTGTCTCAGAATGAGTAAAAATTAAAAATCAACGCTTTGATATCTGCAAATGAGCAGGTTGATGCTGATTGGTGACCTCTGTGACTGTGTTTCAACCTTTTGTGAGAATCTACTTGGCACTGAAAGCTCGAGAATATTTCACCATTTTTTTTTGTTTTTTTTTTTTAATTTTGAAAAGGTTCGAAATTTGTAATTTGAGGGGTTCTAAAATTGTTGGTACAATGTACATGAAAAAAACTAATTAGACACATGTTTTGCTCGTAAAGTTTTGAAAAAGTTGAAAGAAAATTGAGAAAGAAAAGTACCAATTCTTTTTAGAACTTTCAAAAAAAACTAGACATTTTTTATTTAAAAATTCAGTAAAGGGGATAAGGTAATTGAAACTTTTTTTTCACGGCGTGTGTACTTTTTTGAGATCTTGAAAGATATTAGTACCTAGTACCTACCTATTAAGAAAATTTTCAGTTAAAATCACGATTTCGTAATTTGTTTTTCTGAATAGCTCTATCTACATATCAAAAAAAAAAAACAAACAAACAAACAAATCTAATACGGTCGACACATTATTGTTAAAATTTTCACAATTTCTCATCCCATTGTTTTTCCTCTAGAAACTTAAATTGAAGAATTGGACTGGTACAATAGTACATCTATATCTACATACTCTCTTTGGTAGGCTCAAATTGCCACAGTATTATGTAGGTACTCTTAATCAAGTACATTTATATTTAGCTTCAAAATGTCAAAAAAAATATGAAAATTTGCAACAACGATAACGTACAGCTGGACAGATACCTACTAGTTACAATGCTTATAGGTAGAAGAGCAGAAAAAATGATTATCACATAAGCATCGAAAAAAATTGTGCTCTCTCAAGTTCATTTTTTCTCATCTTACAGCCCCAGTAATTTAGATGATTCAAAACTCGAATTTCACAAACTCTAGTCGACCTATTAGTAAGGCTAGAATTTTGATCAAGTTTTCGAGTTTTTCCAGCAAATTCCAATCGGTATCTCAAGTACATATGACTTTTTTGGTCTGATATTAAATCTCGTCTTGAGAAAGAAAAAACAAAAAATATTGGGATAGAATTGGTTCATCCTTTCGAGTATTTTGATACATGTAGGTACTTACTTTTTTTAAATTTAAGAATTTCCAAAAGCGCAAATCGCTCGGAGTGGTGCAAAAATTAAATATGTAGTTACAAAAAAAGAAACCTTACCAAGAGGACCTCGTTTTTTTCTGCGTTATGTCGTGCGACCTTCGAAAGTTTGGATCTAAGAAGGGACATCGAAGGTCGTCCCAGTCCAAAAAATGAACTGGCGATTTTTGTAAGGTGTAACGAAGATCGCAAAAAAAGGTCGTCAAACGATTTTAATGGCTGACATCGGAGCCATTAAAATCAGGGGACAGAATAGGAATAAGGGGGGTACTAAGGGCTTAATAATGTGAAAAATAGGATTTTTTAACTAACGACCTCGAATTGGTAAGAATAAAATAATTTTTCGGAATGTGTGTTTTTTTAAATAGGTAGGTACTTACAAATTTTAGATGAGCAACTTTTATGCTACATACATTAAAAATTTTGATTTTGCCTTCTGCGAGTTTAAATTGTCTCAGAATGAGTAAAAATCAAGAAATCAACGTTTTGATATCTACAGATGAGCAGGTATGCTGATTGGTGGCCCCTGTGACTGTGTTTCAACCTTTTGTGAGAATCTACTGGTCACTGAAAGCTCGAGAATATTTCACCTTTTTTTTTCAAATTTTGAAAAGGTTTAAAATTTTGCGATTTTAGGGGTTCTGAAACTGTATTATTTTGATGAGTAAAACCTAAAAAAAACTACCTAATTGGACACATGTTTTGTTCGTAAAGTTTTGAAAACTTTGAAAGAAAATTAAGAAACTAAAGTTACCAAGCCTTTTTAAAACCTCAAAAAATACACATTTTTTTAACTTAAAAATTCAGTAAAGGGGATAAGGTAATTGAAACTTTTTTTTTCTCACGGCGTGTGTACGTTTTTGAGATATTTAAAGATAGGTACCTAGCTACCTACTAAGAAAATTTTCAGTTAAAATTACGATTTTTGAAATGTTTGGTTTTTTTGAATAGCTTTACCTATCAATAATTGGGCTTAGATTTTCGCACAGTCTTTTGAAGTATACTCTCGCAATTTTTTTCAAATCCAATCTCCAATTCTCCCCCCCCCCCAAAAAAAACAAAAACAAACGAATACAGTCGACATGTAAAAGTTGGAATTTCGACAATCTCACATCATTGTAGTATTTCTTCTAGAAATTTGAATTGAAGAATCGAACTACATCTATAGGATCTATAGGTATCTACGTACCTACATACTTTGGTGGGTTTGAATTGCCACAATATGTAGTCTTATCAACTATATTAGCTTCATAAATGTCAAAAAAAAGTGAAAATTTGCAACAACAAAAACATATTTACAGCTATTACTTGAAATGCTTAAGTATAGGTAAAAACAGCAGAAAGAATGGTTATCATATAAGCATAGAAAAAAATTGTGTTCGCTCAAGTTCATTTTTTCTCAACAGCCCCAGTAATTTAGATGATACCAAACTCGAATTTCACAATCTCTAGTCGACCTATTATTAAGGCTAGAATTTCAAACAAGTTTTCGGGATTTTCCAGAAGATTCCAATCGGTATCTCAAGCATGACTTTTTTGGCCTGATTTTAAATCTCGTCTTGAAAAAAAAAAAAAAAAATATTGGGATAGAATTGGTTCAGCCTTTCGAGTATTTTGATACATGTAGGTCTAGGTATTTACTTTTTTTTAATTTAAAAATTTCCAAAAGTGCAAATCGCTCAGATTGGTGCAAAAATTAAATACCTAGTTACAAAAAAGGAAACCTTACCAGAAGAGGACTTTGTTTTTTTCTGCATAACTTGGGGGATCTTCTGTCAAAAGTTTGGTTTCAAAAAAATGTTACAGAAAATGGACCAGCTGCATTATTATCAACTTCTTCCGACGACAATTTGTGTTTATAATTTCGATTATCTGCTGAGCTGGAATTGAAATAGTTGCGCTATCTTCCTTATTTTCTATCAACCTATTTTTTAAAATCATATTTCTAACTCGAGTTTGTAACGTGTAAAATTGTTTTCTCACTTATTAGCCTATACTATTCTGTAGGTACTTATAAACTTGAAAAAAAAAAGAATCATGTTCCATGCACAACTGTAAATAATCGAAATGTATATTTCATCTTACCTATAACTTTTTTGAAAAGTTTCCAAATAAAGGAATAACGCAAATCGACAAATCTACCAAAAGAAAGGATTGAATTTAAATGCTCAGAAAAATGGTGTAAAAAATAGTCAAAAAAGTCATCAATTAGTATCTAACAAGTTTATATTTACTGATGTTCATCCCCCCCTTTTATTGTGAAATTTGAATCCTCCAAAACTAAATTTCAGCCTCTCTGGTCAACTCTCTGACTGAAACTTGGAGCAAATTTTTAATTTACCTTACCAATTTATTTTTCCAGCAGATTCAAGTGGATTTCTTAAGTGATATTTTTTCAACTAATTTTTAAATCTCGTCTCAAAAAAGAAAAAATTTCATGAAAGAATCAATTCATGCCTTTTTTATTAAGTGCATGTTAAATTTCATTTCCAACGAATTACCAAATTTTAATGTAATTTTCGGTATTATTGCGTCATCGACGAAAATATAGAAATATGCGAATCGTGTGTTATCTCGTTCTAACGCAACTTAAAACTATAGTTTTACATTTTATGCATAGAAGAAACCTTTATCTCGAAAAGAGGTTTGAGTCAGATGACTCATACTGACACTATACGTCTTATTATTTGCAGTGCCTGTTTGAACATTCCTTTGTAGATGTACTTATGTACTATGTAGGTACTTTTTTCTGATTTAAAAATGGCCAACAATTCGTAGTGGCTCGGGAAGAGGTAAGAATAAAATACCTAAAAAAGAAAACTTACTGGAAGAATTTTTTCTGAAATAAGTTGTAGATTTTCAATAGGTACATCTGTTATTTTGTTTATTTTTCAAAGTTTTTAATTTTTTTCCAAAAATCTCATTATGAAAAGGCGCAGCTCGATTACAATTAAAATGTAGTCAAGAGTATATTTTTTATTTTTACTTAATGTATTTCAAGTTTCTGAAACTGTAAGTACCATTTTGAAAAAATTTGAAGCAGATCTAACGAGGGACGTAGTTATTGCAGTTACCTCAACAGGTGGAGACATTCTCGACGAGCGAGATTTTTTGGGCTTCATTTCAAATCTCGTCTCGAAAAAGTCAAAATTTTGGAAAAAAATTAGTGCACACTTTTTGGTGATTTCTTCATAAGTGGGTAGATTAGATACCCTTACCTAAATATTTTTTCCTAATTTAAAAATTGCCAATAGTCCATTGTGGCTCAGAAGGGAGTAAAAATTGAGTGCCAAAAAAAAGAACTTACCGAAAGAAATTTTTTTCAATGAATTCATCATTTACGTGTTCTCTTTGGATGTTGGAGCTTTTGAACAAAAAAGGGGATCCAGGTATATAGAACCAAAGTACTTACATTTATTTTAATTGAAAAATCTTCGCCAAATTTTGTTTCTGAAATTGCTAATTTTTGGACTTTGAAATATGTTTAAAATGTATAAAATGTATGTTTTTCAAAATGTTTTGTCGTAATATTGGGAGTCTTGGCGAAATTCTCAAATTCATGATTCACTCCATTTAGGTACGAAAGTTTACTGAATAAGAAAGCTCCAAAGTTTCATTCAAGAAGGTTACAATATACATACCTACTTTTACCTCATTTTAATTGAAAAAACTATCCAGGTCATGTTCAATTTCGTTAAATAATTGAAATATCCCTAAGTATATTTTATCTTACGTTAAGATATCAGGAGCAAGTCCTTTTCGATTAAAATTGACCAGAATAAAGATTCGAGATGAATTCGTGTCCCCTGATTTAGCTCACAGTTGAGCATTTCAATATTTTTCAGCTTTAAAAGTTTTATAAAACTGCGTAGAAAGTTTTGACAATAGTGAAAATTATGAAAAAAGAAAATCTTACCAGATAAGTCATATGTAGAGTTTACAGGTGAATCTCTTTTTCTGGTGTGGTCGTGTTTTTTTTTTTTTTTTGAAAATAGATGGAGAGAAAGGACTGGGAAGGGGGACATTGAGGGATCGACAAAAATCAACGCATAATTGTTTTTCTGGTGAAAAAATCTGAAAAAGTGAACTAACAACGAGACAAATAAATTCAGATTTTGTTCTAGGTCTCTTCAAAAAACAAAACCAAGTGAAGAATTTTTTTTATCCATAATTCTGATGAATGAGATAAAACGGAGCTTGTACATAGTTGAGGAGACTTTTCAATTAAAATAGCGATTTTACGTTAAACTTTTCAAAATTTCTTCCTTGATCGTTAATCTGATGCACGACGTTCAAATATTATGGATTGTTATGAATTGATGTTAAGATAGTGAGTTTTTTGATTCAGTACTTCTGAATAGCTCCCTTTTTAATCATCTAAACTTGGTCAAAATATTAAATAGGTAATCGAAAATGGTATGTGATGTGTCCTTCGTTGGAATTTCAAGGGATAGGGTTTTTTAGTTTAAAAATTCACTTATTTTTGAGTACCCCTACTTTTTATTCTTCCCTAGCTTCTATTCCTCCTCCATTCTAGAAAAAGTTTCGAAAAATTATGAAAATGGATATCTTCTTCCCGCTGTCAGCCATTAAAATAAGGGGGGAACTAAGGGCTTATGCGAAAAAATTAAATTTTCTTACTTAACGACCTCGAATTGGTAAGAATAAACTTGTGTGTATGCCAGATTTTTATGATTTTTCGAAGTACGTGTTTTTTAAAAAATATTTAAGTACCAATTTTAGATGAGCAACTTTTATACTACCTACATTATAAATTTTGATTTCGTCTTCTGCGAGTTTGAATTGTCACAGAATGAGTAAAATTTAAAAAATCAACACTTTGATATCTGCAAATGAGCAGGTTGATGCTGATTGGTAACCCCCTGTGACTGTCTTTCAACCGTTTGTAAAAATCTACTTGGCACTGAAAGCTCGAGAATATTAAATTTCACTTTTTTTTTTTTGAAAAATTTTGAAAAGGTTTGAAATTTGCAATTTGACATGGGGTTCTGAAATTGTACATTAAATCATTTTGATGAGTAAAACCTAAAAAAAAAAACTAATCAGACAATGTTTTGATCGTGAAGTTTTGAAAACGTTGAAAGAAAATTAAGAAACAAAGCCTTTTTAGAACCTTAATAAAAAACTAGACATTTTTAAATTTAAAAATTCAGTAAGAGGGGTTTTAAGGTAATTGAAACTTTTTTTCTCACGGCGTGTGTACTTTTTTGAGATATTGAAAAATGTCTACTAAGAAAATTTTCAGTTAGAATAACGATTTCGAAATAAGTATCGAAAAAAATTGTGTTTCCTTGAGGTTTATTTGTTCTAATTTTACAGCTCGAGTAATTTAGATGATACCAAACTCGAATTTCACAATTAAGGCTAGAATTTCAAACAAGTTTTCGGGGTTTTCTAGCAAATTCCAATCGGTATCTCAAGCATGTCTTTTTGACCTGATTTTAAATCTAGTCTTGAAAAAAAAAACAAATAATATTGGGATAGAATTGGTTCAGCCTTTCGAGTATTTTTATACATGTAGGTCTAGGTACTTACTTTTTTTTTAATTTAAAAATTTCCAAAAGTGCAAATCGCTCAGAGTGGTGCAAAAATTAAATATGTAGTTACAAAAAAGGAAACCTTTACGAGAAGAAGACCTCTTTTTTTTCTGTTTAACTCGGACGATCTTTGAAAGTTTGGTTTCAAAAATAAGTTACAGATTACAGAAAATGGACCAGCTGCATTATCAACGTATTTCGACGACAAATCTGTGTTTACAATTTCGATTATCTGCTGAGCTCGAATTGAAATAGTTGCGCTATCTTCCTTATTTTCTATCAACCTATTTTTTAAAATCATAATTTTCAACTCAAGGTTGTAACGTGAAAAATTGTTTTCTCACTCAGCCTATGCTTTTCTGTGCTTAAACATGAAAAAAAAAAAAAAAAAAAGAATCAGGTAATGTTCCATGCACAACTGTAAATAATCGAAATGTATATTTCATCTTACTATAACTTTTTTGAAAAGTTTCCAAATAAAGAAAAGGAACCTCTATCGTAAGTACTTGAAAAAGGGATTGAATTTAAATGCTCAGAAAAATGGGGTAAAAAATACTCACAATTAGCATCCAACAAGTTTATATTTACTGATGTTCATCCCCCTCCACTTTATTGTGAAATTTGAATCCTCCAAAACTGAATTTCAGCCTCTCTGGTCAACTCTCTGACAGAAACTTGGAGCAAATTTTCGATGTATCTTACCAATTTATTTTTCCAGCAGATTTCTCAAGTGATATTTTTTCAACTAATTTTTAAATCTCATCTCAAAAAAGAAAAACTTTTATGAAAGAATCAATGCATGCCTTTTTTATCAAGTGCATGTTAAATTTCATTTCCAACGAATTACCAAGTTTTGGAATTTCAATGTAATTTTTGATTTTATTGTGTCATCGACGAAAAATAGAAATATCCGAATCGTTTGTTATCTCGTTCTAGCGCAGCAAGTTGCGCACTCGCGTAGTTTTACATTATATACATAGAAGAAACCTTTATCTCTAGAAGAGGCATGACTCATACTGACGATTTACGCTTTATTATTCGCATTGAAAAGAGCGCATCGCCTCTTTGCTGGCAGTTTTAGTGTGAAGATCGAATTATTCAAACAGTTTGCATCGATTTTTTTGTTAATTTTGAATTCAAACAGTGCCTAATTTAAAAACTGCAAACAATTCGTAGTGGCTAGTGAAGAAGTAAGAATAAAGTACCTAAAAAAGAAAACTTACTGGAAGAAGTTTTTTCTGAAATAATGTAGGTTGTAGACTTTATCATTTCAACTTCATCTGTGTAAAACTCTATGAGAATTGCAACTTTGAAGAACAAAAAAACTACTGACGGCTCCAAAGCTACCCAACTCGGGAAGAGGTAAGAATAAAATACCTAAAAAAGAAAACTTACTGAAAGAATTTTTTTCTGTAATAATATGTTGAAGATTTTTAATATATTTGTTATTTCGTTTATTTTTCAAAGATTTTAATTTTTTTCCAAAAATCTCAGTTTGAAAAGGCGCAGCTCGATTACTTTAAAATGTAGTCAAGAGTATATTTTTCATTTTTACTTATTTATTTCAAGTTTCCGAATCTGTAAGTACCATTTTGAAAAAATTTGAAGCAGATCTAACGAGGGATGCAGTTATTGCAGTTACCTCAACAGGTGGAGACATTTTTAACCTTAGGTATTTAAAGCTAAATCGAGGAAACATACAAAAATAAATTGACAGCCAAAATTTCAGTTTTTTAGATCGATTTGATGTAACTTTGAGTGTTGGGTAGTTCTACATTCAAAACACCTCTTATCGTTTGATATATACATAGATAAGTATGCAATATTTTCTTTTATAGAACAGGGTACTTTTTTCTGAAACGTTGTGTGTATTTTCTCGAAAAGTATGGAGAAAGGTGGCCTTCTTACTTAAGAAGAAATTTTCAATTAAAATACCGATTTCAACTTCACGGGCTTCAATTGTATTAGTGTTGAATTTTTGTGGGTCATTGCGGTTTTTTAAATCATTTTTTCACATAATTATGCTTTATTTGGATTAAAAAAAAATCTTTTACAATTTTTGTTTCGAATTTTCGATGGGGCTTTGAAATCTGTTTTAAACACCCGAAAGCTACGATTTTCATCGTGTTTCGTCGTAATATTGCGAATCGTATGCAGATTTCCAAATTCTGTATACTTAAAGTAACTATACTTACTCCGCCCATCACATCTATGGCTCTGTTTTATTCTTAGTTTGGTTCATGCTTACTGGAACCAAAAATAAATTCGTGTTTTCTAATTTCGCTCGTGCATATTTTGTATGTTTTTTTTTTTGTTTTATCTGTCTGATAAACTGCAGAAAGTGGCTCTGAAAGGAGTAAAAATTATGTAAAAAGAAAATCTTACCAAAAGCGTTTTGAATATAATCATTGTTTTCGGTCATTTCCGTGTTCCAAATAGTGCCTCCCAATCGCTAGTTTTATTCAAAATGGATCTAAGAAGGGACATCAAGGGGCGGAGTCCAAAAAATGATGTAGCGATTTTTGTATGGTGTGACAAGATCGCAAAAAAGGTCGTCAACCGATTTTGTCCGAAGTACGCAGAGACCTATACTTTTTGAGTTGAAAGTCATACAGAATTTTCCCCATTTTGTAGCAAAATTGGAATCCTCCAAAAATAAAATTTCACCATCTATAGTCAACTCAGACTGAAACGGGAGCAAGTTTCCGATTCTTCATATCGATCTATTTTCCCAGCTAATGTCAATGGATGCCTCAAGCGATATTTTTTGGGCTTCATTTTAAATCTGGTCTCGAAAGAGTCAAAATTTGGGGGAAAAAATCAGTGCACACTTTTTGGTGATTTCTTCAAAAGTGAGTAGGTATATTGGGTAAGTAGGTACATAGGTACATACTTTTTTATAATTTAAAAATTGCCAAAAGCGCAAATCCCTCAGAATGGTGCACAAATAACGCTATGTGTGGAAGTTTTACTGAATGGAACTGCAGTTCTATTCGAGTTGAATTCAATGTATTCTGTAAAGTACCTACTTTAGATTTGAAAAAAAAAGAACAGAATCGCAGGTCATGACCATAATTGTAAATAATCGGAATGTATATTTCATCTTACGTAACTCTTTCAAATGAGTTTTATTATCACTAAAGGATTCGCTAGGATAATCAGGATTTAAAAAAAATATTTTGTGCAAGTCTATAATTGAGTGAAATTTTCAAATCTGTAAAGTTGGTTCGTTTGTGCCATTTAAAAGTGTGGATTCGATCCGTCAATGCCTTCTCCCCGCTGTCAGCAAGTAAGGTCGGTGCCTATTAGGTGCACCAAGTATGGGGTATTGAGTGCTTAAATGCGAAAAAATAGGTTTTTTTTCTTAGCGACCTCGAATAGGTAAAAATAACATGTCCATGTCAAATTTTTATAATTTTTCGAAATATGTGTGTTTTTTTTTAATACCTAAGTATTTTCTGCGAGTTTAAATTATCACAGAATGAGTAAGAAAATCAAAATCAACGCTTTGATATCTGCAAATATGCAAATTGATGCTGATTGGTGACCCCTTGATTGTTTTTCAACCTTTTGTTAAAATCTAAGTATTTGGCGTTGAAAGCTCGAGAACATTTCACTTATTTTTTCAAAAATTTTTAACAAATTTGAAAATTTGTAATTTCTGAAACTCTATTATTTTGAAGAGTAAAACCTAAAAAACTAATTAGACGCATGTTTTGTTGTAAAGTTTTGAAATAGTTGAAATAAAATGAAGGAGAAGAAACCACGTTAGATAAATGAATATACCGATCGTTTTTAGAAACCTTCAAGAAAAAACGATCGCAAGGAGAGCAGGTGAAGAAATTTTTTTAGGTATTTAAAATTTCGGTAAAGGGTATTAAGGTGAAACTTTTTTTAAATCATACGTGTGTATTTTTTTTGAAATATTGTAAGATATCCATACCTACTCGTAATAAGAAATTTTTCAGTTAAAATCACGATTTGAAATTGTTATATTTTTCTACAGCTACATATTACTGGCGAAACCACTGCTTTTGTCAGTATCATCGCATGTTAAGGTGGGTCATTTGCCTCTTTTTGTTTTTTTTTTGGAAAATTGAGGATGAGAATAGAAAAAAAGTTGCGAGGGACCTCAATAGGCTGGGGAAAATTTTGGGTCCCCAACTTATACTATCACTTTTCTAGCGGGGTTTCAAATTTTAAAATTTACATTGAAAATCTAAAAAAAAAGTTTTTTCAGAAAAAAATTTGTTGGTGATAAGTGGTCAAGATTATAATTAAGTACCTATTTAGAACTGTTTTTTGACATTTTTTCACTTTTCTATATGTAGGTTTATCCAAGTATGAAATATGTACCTAGGTTCAAAATCGTAGGTTCCGTAAGTCATGCGATACTTTTGGAAAGGTGAAATAAAGTTCATAAATTATTTTCATCCATCTAAGCAAGCATAATATGTAATCAAATATCCCAAAAAAAATTTTCACAAAAACTTTTAGAAAATTTTCAATGTAAATTTTAAAAGAACCCTCTGTATAGGAAAGTGATGGTAAAAGTTGGAGACCCAAAATTTTCCCCAAAGTCATTTGAGGTACTCTCACAATTTTTTTTTCAAATCCAATCTCCAATCTCCAATCCTTCCTTCCAAAAAAAGAAGGTCAAAGACAGCCAACCCTATTGTATTTTCCCTAAAAATTTGATTGAAAAATTGAACAACTTCATTTTTTCTCATTTTACAGCCCCAGTACTCGTAATTTGGACGATACCAAGGCCGAATTTCACAATCTCTAGTCGACCTATTGTTATCAAGGCTAAAAATTTCGAACAAGTTTACGATTTTTCCCAGCAAATTCCAATCGGTATCTCAAGCAGTTTTTTTTTGATCTGATTTTAAATCTCGTCTTGAAAAATCCAAAAAATATTGGTAGAAGATCGGTTCAGATTTTTGAGTATTTTGATACATGTAGCCTACATACTTGTAGCCTACTTATACCTACTTTTTTTTAATTTAAAAATTGTTAAAAGCGAAAAAATGGTCTAAAAATTAAGTAATGTACAAAAAAGGAAATCTTACCGGAAGAGGACTTCGTTTTTTTCTGTAATAATAGAAATGCTTCGAAAAATCGGTTCTTTAATTTTGATTATCTGCTGAGCTTGAATTGAAATAGCTGCATGCAATGTGTGGAAGTGTTACTGAATGGAACTGGAGTTTTATTCGAGTTGAATTCAATTTATTTTGTTCTTCAACTTTGAAAAAAAAAATAAGAAACAGGCAATGTTCCAAAATTTTAAATTATTGGAATGTATACTTCATCTTACCGAACTCTTTCGAATGTGAGGGTTTTTAAGCCTGACCTGATCGTAGTTCTTTTGATTAGGTTTTGTTCGGTTAAATTTCTCTGCTATTTGCATAAAAGAAACCTCAATAGAAAAGTAAAGGTGAAAGTTGGAGACCCACAATTTTTGCCAAAGTCATTTGAGGTACCTTACCTACCTACTAGGTACTCCCTCAAATTTTTTTCGAATCCAATCTCCAGTTTTCCAAAAAAAAAATCAAAGAACGGTCCACTCTATTGTATGTCTCCTAAAAATTTTATTGAAAAATTGCACAACATAAATCTACTCATAAGTATAATCTAAAGCATCCAGTTCTCAGGAATTTTAAAGACAATTATGATGATAATTTGGCTATCAGTAGCAATTTCCATCGTTGATAACGTGTCAATCCACTTCATGATGACCATTGACCATTGACATGTCTCTGATGGACTTAGAATGTTCAAAATCAATCATTTTGAAAAAATCTAGAGCTGCCTTTTGCTTCACAAACGACCAATACTCTTCGAAATTTTTTCCAATTTGTTGGTAAAAAAGTGAGACTTTTTGACGTTTTTTGGCAAAGCGAAATTTTTTAATAATTTTTAGGGAAAAATGATTGATTTTTTTTGAAAAAAACGACTTGGTGCCTCCAGCTGGTTTTTTGAATTTTAATTTCAACTGTCTAAAATTTACACCTTATATCTACTTACCTGAGTACTTACCAATTTCAACATTCCGGAGTACTTTTTTCTGAAACGTTGCATGTGCCTTCTTACTTAAGAAGAAATTTTCAATTAAAATACCGATTTCAACTTTTACATCGCGCTGTAAATGTTTAATTGGCATGGGTAATCGCGTTTTTTATCATAATTTTTGAAACGAGATTATAACGTGAAAAAATTAAATATTTTTTCACGTATGCCTTATTTGGATTTTTTTAAAAATCTTTCCCAATTTTTGTCTCGAATTTCCGATTTTGTGGATTTGAAATAATCTGTTTGAAACGTCTGAAAGCTACGATTTTCATCGTGTTTCGTCATGATATTGCGAATTTTATAAAGATTTTCAAGTTCTGAATTGCAGGTACTTAACTACTTATAGTACTCCGCCCATCACACTATGGCCCGGTTTTCTTAGTTTGGGTTCATGCTTACATACTCGAATCAAAAATAAAATCGTGTTTTCTAATTTTGCTCATGCATATTTTGTATGTTTTCTTTTTTTATCTGTCTTATAAATTGCAGGAAATTGCCCTGAAAGGAGTAAAATTACATACTAAAAAGAAAATCTTACCAAAAGGGTTATGAATAATCATTGTTTGTACAATGGTGGTGTTTCAGTATAGTTCCTTCCAGTTGTCAGTTCTATTCAAAATGGATTTAAGAAGGGACATCGAGGGTGGTTCGAGTCCAAAAACTGAACTAGCAATTTTTGTAAGGTGTGACAAGATCGCAAAAAAGGTCGTCAAACGTTTTTGGCCGACGTAAGTGGAGACCTACTTTTTGAGTTGAAAGTCATAGGTACAGAATTTTCCCCATTTGGTAGCAAAATTGGAATCTTCCAAAAATAAAATTTTACCATCTTTAGTCAATAGTCATCAACTCAGACTGAAACATATAGCAAGTTTTCGATTTTTCCTATCAATCTATTTTCCCAACTAATGTCAATGGATACCTCGAGCGAGATTTTTTAGAATTTATTTTAAATCTCGTTTCGAAAAAGTCAAAATTTTGGGAAAAAATTAGTGCACACTTTTTGGTGATTTCTTCGTAGGTGGGTAGATTAGATACCTCTACCTAAATATATTTTTTTTTTCAATTGTAAAATTGCCGATAGTCCGTTGTGGCTCAAAAGGGAGTAAAAATTGAGTGCCAAAAAAAAGAACTTACCGAAAGAAATTTTTTTCGATATACATACCTACTTTTACCTCATTTTAATTGAAAAAACTATCCAGGTCATGTTCAATTAGGTACGTTAAATAATTGAAATATCCCTAGGTATGTTTTATCTTACGTCAAGATATCAGGAGCATGTTCTTTTCGATTAAAATTGACCAGAATAAAGATTCGAGATGAATTCGTGTCCCCTTATTTAGCTCACAGTTGAGCATTTCAATATTTTTCAACTTTAAAAGTTTTATAAAACTGCGTAGAAAGCTTTGACAATAGTGAAAATTATGAAAAAAGAAAATCTTACCAGATAGGTCATATGTAGAGTTTACAGGCGAATCTCTTTTTCTGGTGTGGTCGTGTTTTTTTTTTTTTGAAAATAGATGGAGAGAAAGGACTGGGAAGGGGGACATTGAGGGATCGACAAAAATCAATGCATAATTGTTTTTTTGGTGAAAAAATCTGAAAAAGTGAACAAAGAAACAAGGAGACAAATAAATTCAGATTTTTTTTTAGGTCTCTTTAAAAAACAAAACCAAGCGAAGAATTTTTTTTATCCATAATTCTGATGAATGAGATAAAACGGAGCTTGTACATAGTTGAGGAGACTTTTCAATTAAAATAGCGATTTTACGTTAAACTTTTCAAAATTTCTTCCTCTGTCGTTAATCTTTGATGCACAACGTTCCGCAATATTCACTACATTTGAAAAAATGAAGTGAAATATTATGGATTGTTATGAATTGATGATGTTAAGATAGCGAGTTTTTTGATTCAGTATTTCTGAATAGCTCCCTTTTTAATCATGTAAACTTGGTCAAAATATTAAATAGGTAATCGAAAATGGTATGTGATGTGTCCTTCATTGGAATTTCAAGGAATAGGGTTTTTGAGTTTAAAAATTCACTTATTTTTGAGTACCCCTACTTTTTATTCTTCCCTAGCTTCTATTCCACCTCCAATCTAGAAAAAGTTTCGAAAAATTATGAAAATGGATATCTTCTTCCCGCTGTCAGCCATTAAAATAAGGGGAAAACTAAGGGCTTATGCAAAAAAATTAAATTTTCTTACTTAACGCCCTCGAATTGGTAAGAATAAACTTGTGTGTATGCCAGATTTTTATGATTTTTCGAAGTATGTGTTTTTAAAAAAATACCTAATGTACCAATTTTAGATGAGCAACTTTTATACTACCTGCATTATATAAATTTTGATTTCGTCTTCTGCTAGTTTAAATTGTCACAGAATGAGTAAAATTTAAAAAATCAACACTTCGATATCTGTAAAAGGACAGGTTGATGCCGATTTGTGACCCCCTGTGTCTGTTTTTTAACCTTTTGTGAAAATCTACTTGGCACTGAAAGCTCGAGAATATTTCACTTTTTTTTTGAAAAATTTTGAATGGGTTTGAAATGTGCAATTTTAGGGGTTCTGAAATTGTACATTAAATCATTTTGATGAGTAAAACCTAAAAAAATACTAATCAGACAACGTTTTGATCGTAAAGTTTTGAAAACATTGAAAGAAAATTAAGAAACAAAGCCTTTTTAGAACCTAAAAAAAAACTAGACATTTTTAAATTCAAAAATTCAGTAAAAGGGGTTAAGGTAATTGAAACTTTTTTTCTCACGGCGTGTGTACTTTTTTGAGATATTGAAAAATGTCTACTAAGAAAATTTTCAGTTAGAATTACGATTTCGAAATAAGTATCGAAAAAAATTGTGTTTCCTTGAGGTTTATTTGTTCTAATTTTACAGCTAGCTCGAGTAATTTAGATGATACCAAACTCGAATTTCACAATTAAGGCTAGAATTTTAAACAATTTTTCGGGGTTTTCTAGCAAATTCCAATCGGTATCTCAAGCATGACTTTTTGGCCTGATTTTAAATCTCGTCTTGAAAAAAAAATTGGAATAGAATTGGTTCAGCCTTTTGAGTATTTTGATACAACATGTAGGTCTAGGTACTTACTTTTTTTTAATTTAAAAATTTCCAAAAGTGCAAATCGCTCAGAGTGGTGCAAAAATTAAATATGTAGTTACAAAAAAGGAAACCTTACCAGAAGAAGACCTCTTTTTTTTTCTGTGTTAACTCGGGCGATCTTTGAAAGTTTGGTTTCAAAAAAAAGTTACAGATTACAGAAAATGGACCAGCTGCATTATCAACGTATTTCGACGACAATCTGTTTTTACAATTTTGATTATCTGCTGAGCTTGAATTGAAATAGTTGCGCTATCTTTATTATTTTCTATCAACTTATTTTTTAAAACTATAATTTTCAACTCGAGGTTGTAACGTGAAAAATTGTTTCTCACTCAGCCTATGCTGTTCTGTGCTTATAAAAAAGAATCAGGTAATGTTCCATGCACAACTGTAAATAATCGAAATGTATATTTCATCTTACTATAACTTTTTTGAAAAGTTTCCAAATAAAGAAAAGGAACCTCTATTCGTAAGTACTTGAAAAAGGGATTGAATTTAAATGCTCAGAAAAATGGGGTAAAAAAATACTCACAATTAGCATCCAACAAGTTTATATTTACTGATGTTCATCCCCTTCCACTTTATTGTGAAATTTGAATCCTCCAAAACTGAATTTCAGCCTCTCTGGTCAACTCTCTGACAGAAACTTGGAGCAAATTTTCGATTTATCTTACCAATTTATTTTTCCAGCAGATTCCAGTGGATTTCTCAAGTGATATTTTTTCAACTAGTTTTTAAATCTCGTCTCAAAAAAGAAAAACTTTCATGAAAGAATCAATTCATGGGTAATTCTCAGCAAGAGGGTCGATTTTGATATGCATAATTTTGAAAAACGAAAATCATTTTTTTGGAAAATTTCAAGTGGGAATCATTTGTATATGTGTCCCAGATCCCTTTTCTAGTGTTGACCTCAATTCAATACCCCCCACTGTGGACCCAGGCCCCCCTAAAACGGCGATAATTAGAATTCGACCCTCATCGATGTGTAATATGTCGATTGACATGTTTTCAAGGTCGTAGAATTCGAATCTGGAGTTATTTTTTTTGTAGAGGTGGAGGGTGAGGCGTGGGGAGGGGGAAATTGTCAAATTTTGCTTATATTATCGTGTAATATGTCGATTTATGTTTTTCAGGCCGCAGAGTTCGAATCTGGACTTATTTTTTTGGTAGGGGTAGAGGTGAAGTGTGGGGAGGGAGAAAATGTAAAATTTTGCTTGTATTATCGTGTAATATGCCGACTAGCGCGATAAAAGTACAGCTGTCTGAAATTTGGCCAAGTCGAAGGACAAATGGGCGCTGGACAAGCCGAAGGACAATCTCAACGTTTTTTCGTTTCTAGCCTTACCTACTGAACATTATTCGATTTTTAACACGTAATAAATGTGTACTTATCATGTAGAATAACTTCCCGTGCTCAATTATTGGTTTTGGCGGGTTCATTGGCGTAAATGAAAACACCAAGCCGAAGGACACAGATTTTGCGAAATATCAAAACTTCACAGATAAGTACGATCAGAACGAGCTGTAATGTAGTTTTTAAAAAGAACGGTGCAGGGTAACATTTCTATGAGAACAGTGAACCAGTGCAGCCACTCACCAGAAAAAAATGTTGGATTGGGAAGCTACCAAAAATAATTGAAAATTGCTCGAAAATTTGCGCAAAAAGTGTGTGACAGTTTTCAAATGTGAATTGTGAGCTTCCTATAGACTTATTGCAATTGCAATTTGCACAATAAGAGACCTTCATGTTCTATGATAATGAGAATGTGTCAATTTTTCCAAAAAAAAATGAAGTTCATGACACTTTATAACATTCATTTTCAAAAACATGATGTGTGACAGCCAAGTCGAAGGACATTTGGGGTATAAAATCAAATGTACACCAATGAAAGGAGGGTCTAAAAACCTCAATACCATGTGTGAAATGTGTGTGGGGTCATTCTTGAATGGACCAAAAAAAAAAAAAAAAAATTCATGCTAAAACCGTTGAGAAATTTGCCATGTACACGAATTTTACCTTTTTCTGAGAATTACCCCTATGCCTTTTTTATTAAGTGCATGTTGAATTTCATTTCCAACGAATTGTTACCAAGTTTTGGAATTTCAATGTAATTTTCGATTTTATTGTGTCATCGACGAAAGATAGAAATATCCGAATCGTTTGTTATCTCGTTCTAGCGCAGCAAGTTGCGCACTCGCGTAGTTTTACATTATATAGATAGAAGAAACCTTTATCTCTAAAAGAGGTATGACTCATACTGACGCTATACGCTTTATTATTTGAAATTAAAAAGAGCGCATCACCTCTTTGCTTGCAGTTGTAGTGTAAAGATCGAATTATTCAAACATTTTCCATTGATTTTTTTTGTTAATTTTGAATTCAAACAGTGCCTAATTTAAAAACTGCAAACAATTCGTAGTGACTCGGGAAGAAGTAAGAATAAAGTACGTAAAAAAGAAAACTTACTGGAAGAATTTTTTCTGAAATAATGTAGTAGAGTTTAAGGATATTTCAACTTTATCTGTGTAAAACTTTATGAGAATTGCATCTTTGAAGAACAAAAAAACTACTGATGGCTCCAAAGCTGCTCAAAACGGTTCAAAATTCCGCTTATGATTGTTTTTTGGGGGAGAGGGAGGTCATCAAAACGAGGCACATGCCAAATTTAAGTTTTCTAGATCGATTTGATGAAACTTTGATTGTTAGGTAGTTAGTTACTACATTTAAAACCCCTCTTATCGTCGTTAGATAAGTATTTATCTTTGCAATATTTTCTTTTATAAAACAGGGTACTTTTCTCTGAAACGTTGTGTGTATTTTCTCGAAAAGTATGGAGAAAGGTGGCCTTCTTACTTAAGAAGAAATTTTCAATTAAAATACCGATTTCAACTTCATCGGGTCTCAATTGTATCGGCGTTTAATTCTTGTGGGTCATTGCGGTTTTTTAAAATATTTTTTCACATGCTATATTTGGATTTTAAAAAAAACATGTTTCCCAATTTTTGTCTCGAATTTCAGATTTCGGGGCTTTGAAATCTGTTCGAAACGTCCGAAAGCTACAATTTTCATCATGATTCGTTGTAATAACATTATGACTGTTTGAAGCTTTCAAATTCACGTTTGGTATTTTTTATTTTTTGTTGGAAATGATCCTATAATATTGTTGCTCAGGAATTTGAAAAAATACATAGCTCATTTAACCCTTTTAGCGCATGAATTTGAGATCTTGTTGAAAAAATTATTTTTGGATGTCATATATACCACCCCCAAAACACCAGGAGAAAGTTTGAATGGACACTGGGTAAATGATAGGCTGTGATTTTAATACGTTGGTATTATTTTTTAAGTAAAAAATATGTGTCATAACGCTACGTGTGGAAGTTGTACTGAATAGAACGGGAGTTCTATTCAAGTTGAATTCAGTTTATTCTGTATTATTAAATTTGGGAAAAAAATAGAATCAGGTCACATTCCATTATGGTAAATAATCGGAATGTATATTTCATCTTACCTAACTCTTTCAAATGAGTTTTTTTTCATGTGAAAGTTGTGTGGTGGTCTTGCGGCGTTTCTTTTTAAAATGAAATTTAAAAATTGATTTTCTTCGAAAATTTAGAAAAGATTTATTTATTTTCCTGGATAAGAATTGGGAAAATGAGATTTGAAAAAAATTGTGGAGATCTCGTCAGTAGAACTTTATACTATCACTTTTCTACAGGGGTTTCAAATTTTAAAATTTAGGTAAGTACATTAAAAAATTTTTCAAAAATGTTTTTTCAGAAGAAAATTTGTTGGTGATAAGTGGTTATATTATATTATCTATTTAGAACTGTCTTGACATTTTCTCACTTTTTTTAGGTTGTTTTATCCAAGTTTAAAATAGGTTCAAAATTGTAGGTTTCATAAGTCATGTGATATTTTTGGAAAAGTGAAAATAAAGTTCAAAAAATCTAAGTGAGTATATATATAATAATTATGATCAAATATCACAAAAGAATTTTCCGAAAAACTTTTTTTTTTAAATTTTTAATGTAAATTTTAAAAGAACCCTCTGTAGAAAAGTGATAGTAAGAGTTGGAGAACCAAAATTTTTCCCACAGTCGTTTGAGGTACTCCCAATTTTTTTTTTTCAAAACTAATCTCCAACCCCCCTCACAAAAAAAAGATCAGACGGCCAACCCTATTGTATGTTCCCTAAAAATTTGATTGAAATTGGACAACATCTATATCCATAAAGCATCCGAAAAATTTGTCCTAGCTCAAGTTTATAGAATGGAGTGGAAATAAGTAGGTACAAAAAAAGAAATCTTACCGGACGAGGAACTCGTTTTTTTTCTGTAATAATGATAAAGAATCTAATAATCGCTTCGAAAATTTTAGTTTTGAAATCAATTTAAAATGTACTCGCACGAAAGCTATGATTTTCATCGTGTTTCGTCGTATATACCTACCTAAGTATGAGTCTTCAAAGCGTTCAAATTCATGTTTGGTACTCCCACTTTTTTTTTGGAAATGACCTTACAAGTGTTGCTCAGGAATTTGAAAAATGTAGCTCATTAAGTAAGATACTGGGCACTGAGTAAATGATATGATCATGATGATTATGATTTTATCAATATCATTTTAGAAGTGAAATAAAAAATGTGTGTCATATAATGCAATGCGTGAAAGTTTTACTGAATGGAACTGGAGTTTTATTCAAGTTTGTACCTACTTCAACTTTGAAAAAGAAAAGGAATAAGGTCATGTTCCATAATTGTAAATAATCGGAATGTACATTCATCTTGCCTAACTCTTTCAAATGAGTTTTTTTGGGGCAGGTTCTTCATTTCATTTGTCCTTTTTAAAATGAAATTTAAAAAAATAGTTTTTCTTAAAAAAATTCATAAAGATTTACTTTTTATTTTTTTTATGAATACTTTAGATTTTAGGTAAAATCAATTTCATCTCAGAACTTAGAAAAAATGGCTATCAAAATGGACCTGTTGTTGTTGTTTTTCGAAGATTTTGCGAAAACCCTGAATACAAACTTGAATTTGAAAACACAAGAAATTTTGGTTTCAAAATACGATTTTTTTGATTCCTAAAAAGGAATTCGTGTTTTCTAATTTCACTCGTGTATATTTTGTAGGCTATGTTTTTTTTCATCTGTGAAAAGTGATAAATTGCAAAAAAAGACTCTGAAAGGAGTAGGTAAAAATTATGCAAAAAGAAAATCTTACGTAGGTACCAAAAAGGTCTGAAAAAGTGAACAAGAAAAAACAAGTGGAAAAATAAATTCACATTTTTACGTTCCTTCAAACAACAAAACCAAATGAAGATTTTTTTAATCTATAATTCTGAGAAAATAAATGAAACCGAGCGAAAACTTTTTTTCCTTTTGTGGTTTTATTTTTCTGAGTTTTTGAACAAAGACATTTTCTATGTACTTGAGGAAACTTTTCAATTAAAATAGCGATTTATTGGTAATTCTTTTATTTCGCAAATTCGCGGGTTGATGCTGATTGGTGACCCCTGTGATTTTTTTCAACCTTTTTTAAAAAATCTACTTGGCACTGAAGGCTCGAGACTTTTTCTTTTTTTTTAATTTTCAAAAAATTTGAAATTTTGAATTTTAGGGAGATAAATAAGTACAGATCGCTTTTAGAATTGAAAAAAAAGCAAGCATATAAAATTGGTGAAGACATTTTTTCATTCAAAATGTCAGTAAAGGAGAGGGGACAAAGTAAAACTTCTTTTTTCACGCGTGTGTATGTTTTTGAGATAGGTAAGTATTGAAAGATATTTACAGTATACTATAAGAAATTTTTCAGTTAAAATCACGATTTCAAATTCTTAAATTTTTCTACAGGTTTATGGGCAATCGGGCATCGTAAATTTCTTTTTTTCGGATTCAAATTTTTAAGTTTACAGTGGAAATTGAAAAAAAGTTTTTTCAGAAAAATTTTTTTGGTGATAAGTACCTAATTATAATACCTACTTAGGTACTTACATAGAAGTAATGAAACTGTTCTTAATATTTTTTCACCTTTTTTTAGGTGGTTTCATTTTATCCAAGTTTGAAATAGGTTCAAAATCGTAGGTTTCGTGAGTCATGCAAAACTTTTGGAAAGGTTAAACAAGTTCAAAAATGGTTGTTATACATTTTTAAAATATCACCAAAAAAACAATGTTTAAAAAAATTTTGAAAAAAACTTAGGCCTACTAAAAATTTCTATTGTAAATTTTACGAGAGAATAAAAGCTCAGGAGAAAAATGATGATGAAAGTGGAGACCCAAGATTTTTCCCATAGTCTCTTGAGGTATTCCCACAACTTTTTCTCGAATCCAATAATTATTGCTTAGGAATTTGAAAAAATATATCACGTTAAGTGAGATGCTGGATACTTGCTAAATGGTCTAATTTTAGTTGCTAATTATTTTTCAAGTGAAAAATGTATACTTATTGTTTCATAATGCAATGTGCGGAAGTTTTACAGAATGGAACTGGAGTTTTATTCGGGTTGAATTCAATTTTTTCTGTATACTTTAACCTTGAAATTTAAAAAGACAAAGAATCGGGTCATGTTTCATAATTGTAAATAATCGGAATGTATGTATATTTCATCTTACCTAACTCTTTCAAATGAGTTTTTTTTTTATGATGGTCTTGCGATGATTCTTATTTGTCGTTGCTCAACTTCATTTTTTCTCATTCAACAGCCCCAGTAATTTGTACGATAACAAGGCCGAGTTTCACAATCTCTAGTCGGCCTATTATTAAGGCTAGAATTTCAAATAAGTTTTAGATTTTTTCCAGAAATTTCCAATCGGTATCTCAAGCATGGTCTTTTTGGCCTAATTTTAAATCTTTTATTGAAAAAAGCCAAAAAATATTGGGTAACATTGAAAAAAAAAGTGTGAATAATCGGAATGTATATTTCATCTTACCCAACCTTTTTTTTTGAAAACTTTCCAAACACATTGAATAGGTTGAATGTTTAATTTGTACAGACTTAGGGAGCATGAGTTTAAATGCTCAGAAAAAAGCTATAAAAAAATAGTCACAAAAGTCATCAATTAGTAGCCAACAAGTTTGTACTTATTTTCTGGTGTTCATTTTCCCCATTTTGTAGTAAAATTTGAATGCTCCGAAACTAAATTTCAGACTCTCTGGTCGACTCGGACTGAAACTCGGAGCGAATTTCCGATTTATCTTACTAATTTATTTTTCCAGCAGATTCCAATGGATACCTCAAGTGAGCTTTTTTGGGCCGACTTTAAATTCTTGTCTCGAGAAGGAAAAAATTTGATGAACGTATCAGTTCATGCCTTTTTTATTATTTGAACATTACGTGTAGTACGTATACGTATAGTTATGTACCTATAATATTCTGATTTAAATTTGCCTACAGTTCGTCGAATGAAAGTAAAAATAAATTACCTAAAAAAGAAAACTTACTGGAAGAATTCTTTTCTGAAGTAAATGTAACAGTGCAACGTTGTATTTTGGTATTTGTATTTCCTTACTAAAACCTCTTTTATTTTTCAAAATTGTAAATTCTTTTACAAATATCTCAGTTGGAAAGGACACAATTCGATTTCGCACGTATAAAGCTAAATCGACAAAACATACCTACGAAAATACATCGACAGCTAAAATGTCATCTACTAAAACAATTTTTTTTAAATTTTTGGTGAATTTTCTAAAATTGAATTTAGGGGATAAAAATCCCAAAAATTCAAAATTTCACCCAATTCCACCAAATTGATCCAGAAAATGACATTTTTGGATCCCACATCCCGAATCGAATAATTGAAATCGGTTTTGAACCGTTTCAAGCAGTACATGGTGCCTCTTGCTGATTTTTAAATTTTAATTTCCACTGGCTAAAATTTACACCTTATATCTACTTACCTGGGTACTTACCAATTTCAACATTCCGGAGTATTTTTTTCTCAAACGCTGTGATTTCTTACTTTAGAAGAAATTTTCAATTAAAATACCGATTTCAACTTACATCACAATTTTTGTTTCGAATTTTCGTTTTTGGGACTTTGAAATCTGTTCGAAACATCCGAAAGCTACGATTTTCATCGTGCTTCGTCGTAATATTGCGAATCTTACAAATATTTCCAAATTCTGTATACTTATAGTACTCCTCCCATCACACTATGGCCCTGTTCTCTTGATTTGGGTTCATGCATACTAGAACCAAAAATAAATTTGTGTTTTCTAATTTTGCTCATGCATTATTTTGTATGTTCTATTTTTTTATCTGTCTGATGAATTGCAGAAAATTGCCTTGAAAGGAGTAAAATTATGTACTAAAAAGAAAATCTTACCAACAGGGTATGAATAATCATTGTTTGCATCCAATCGTATAAGTGCCTTCCAGTCGCTAGTTTTATTCAAAATGGATCTAAGAAGGGACATGGAGGGTTCGAGTCCAAAAAATGAACTGGCGATTTTTGTAAGGTGTGACAAGATCGCAAAAAAAAAGGTCGTCAAACGATTTCGGCCGAAGTAACTGAAACTTTGGAAATATTTTATGGAACGCAAAGGTGCCAATTCTTTGGCCATTATTGAAAATTTCAAAAAATCAAAAAAATTTCGTGAGTTTTTTGGCTAATACTTTACTTGAAATTTTGAAATTTGCAATATAATGATCCAAAAATTGAGACCACTCCGTTCTAAAATATTTCCCCAGTTTCAGAAATTTCCCCTTTCGATGTTTTGACTTAATTAATGCGAAATATTTTATAAGAAAAAAATGTTCAAAACACGAATAAACAGGTTGAGTGGCGAAAGGAGTGAAAAAAACATGATTTCTTTTGAAAATTCTGTCTCTTCGAGAGCCCATTCTACCCCCCCCCCCCTAAGGACACCTCCAGAGCTAAATGTTTTCTGAGTGACTTTCCATTCTAAGTGAAGGTTTCTGCAGAATTTGGTCAACATTTACTGACTTTTCTTTTGGACAATCCACCCTAAGCTATATTGCTCTTTTCTTGAAACATGAATTGAATTACGATGAGTGAAAAAATGACACCAAAAGATGATGAGAAAAAAATTGAAAAAATTTCGAATAAATTCTCAATAGATTGTAATAAAGAAAACAAATTTGTCGTCTCGTGCCGAATTCTTAAAATGAGTTCGCCATCTCAACAAGACTATTAGGTAGGTATACCGTAATATCTATTAAATTTAGTTACCTATTTCTGTTTCCAATCGGATTTTGATTCTTGTTTTTTTTTCTCGTGTCATTAAAGCTCTGAGAAATACGAACACTGTGCAAAAAATACAAAAAGGCAATTTTCCAAAAAAGTTGATAGAGTGAAATCTATCATAAATATGATAGAGTGGTATTATTGTAATTTTTGCCTAAGGTGGTTAAGATAATTTTCATTCCCTGGAGAGTGAGATTTACCTACCCGTTAGATGGTTGAGTCGGAGAGCTATTTTAATAAAACCAGTTCACCCTATACACATCAAATTACTATTCGTGGTCTAAACGTAAATAAATATGTATTTCCAAACATACCTATCAATATTATTTATTCGTTGTAAAAATACAAATAAGAGAAATCAATATAAAATACTTGCAGATATTTTATAATTTAGAAGGAGACACCTACAACTAGACGACACACGTTAATGAATCAATCATTAATTAAAATGATATTTAAAGGCTTATTGAATGTTATTTAAATCGATGTAGTTAGATTCCCTAGTTTTGACACCTATCTTGAACATGAGCTTATAGTGCTTATGTCTCAGGTAGGTGTTCTTCAATTAACTACGATGAAATTGCAATTAATTAGCATTGAGTTTTTCGACTCAGGTATGTGCCATTTCATCAGTTACCCACACTGTTCTCATTTTCTGCCTCTCCTGTGATCTACTCATACTAAGATCGGCAACAGACTTGGGTTATGTAATTTCAATATTAACCGATGGCCAGCAGGATTGGAGAATAACATGAATGTAGCGCGATTGATTAAATTTGTCAATAAAACACATTATTTTATCACAAATTATACACAGAATTGTGGGCAAAAACTAGGAATATGGGGAAGAGATTAGAACTCTTCTGCCTATTTAATTGAGAAAATACACGTTTTGGTGACATTAGCTCCGACGAGCTTGAGATATCAATGCTAAGTGAAGCTGAGGTCTCGCAGCGAGTACCACGATAGTACCTAGCTTGCTGCTCTTAGGGAGGGTTGATAGTTTCACCCACATTCCCGATGTATATAAATCATGTGCATCTTTAAAGAGGGATTACATCAAGAATCGCTAAGACAATTAAGGCATATATCACTCTCTCAAAGTAACCTCAAATTTTGCAATTACCTCAGGCAAAGGGTAAATGTAAAACAAAAAATTGGAAAAATTGAGTCAATTATTGTACCAACTAGAACAAAAAATGAATTCGTGTCCTCTGATTCTCAGCTCTTTTAGTTCAGCTAAATTTTTTTTCAGCCTCAAAAATTTGATAAAACTGCGTAAAAAGCTCTGCGACACAACTGAAAATTATGAAAAAAGAAAATCTTACCAGAAGAAAATGTTGCTGAGATTGAGTTTATTTATCGATATGTAGTGACCTTTTTTTAAAATTGGGATGGGGAAGGGACTATGAGGGAGGGCATTGAGAGGTCAAAAAAAATTGATATTTATATTCAAACTTACCTATACCTACTGAATTCGAATTCTTATGATTTTAAATTTTTTTCAGATGGACGTAAATACCATATTACCTACATCGATTTATAGATTTTCCATGAAACGATTGAAATGAAATCCAGCCTCAATGCTGGAAGGGGAATAAAAAAAAAAGAGAATGTAGCTTTATAATGCAACTTGAAAAGAAAGTCATTGTTGCATGATTTCAGCTTACACATCGTCATCTTAATATGCAAAGTGGCTAACTCCAAGTTTTGACCAAAATGAGTTATGAGCGTCATCTGATTTTTCTTCACTTAATTCATAAGTTGAAATCTTAAAAACACGCTTGTGCAGGTCCATTTGTCTATTATCTGTGGTTGAAGTCGGGAAAATTATCTAACTCCGCCAAAGGATAACGCACTGTGTATTTAGCTACACAAAACTATTTTATTTTTACCTTACATGAAAATGAGTTATGAACACCATCTGAAAGGTGAACACTTCGTAAATAGCTTCCGACATTGAAAATTACCTCAGGTGAATTCATTGGTGTAGTATCCGCGTTTGAAGTTGGGAAAAATATCTAACTCCACTCAAAGTGGCTTAAAATGTGTCAAGTGAAAAATTTTTTTAGCAGAATTTTTTTTTACACTAATAAACAACCTTAACTATGTAACACCCATCAATAGTTGATAACACTTTTTTTCGCATTTCCCTGAACAATTTACAAAAATGGAGTTGGCCACATTGCGTATTAAGACGACGACAATGTACCTATCTATAAACGAAATTTTCTGTTTTGAAATTTATTGCTGAAAAAAAAATCGTGACAGCAATTTCTTTCATTTTCTCCTTCATCTTTTCAACTGTGACTGAAAAACTACCTGACTGATTCCTTTCTTTGACAAAATTGTCATGGATGTGCGATGAGAAAATTTATCGATGAATACGAGACATAAACCAAAATAAGGCAATTTGTAGATGAATTTTTTTTTCAATATTTGTAAAAATAATATTTCTTTTCAATTGTTCGGGGAGCATCTCAGACGAGAATTTTCAGCTTCTCTTTGAACTTTAACCTGTTTATTAAAAAATTGTATCGAATCGTGAAATTTCCTCATTCGTGAATTCCCCTTCCTGATACGTATGTCATGTCGTATCGTACCAAATTTCATTCTTCTTTTCGCTCCAATTGTTCGTCGCTTGTATCGAATAGGAAACGAATAAGACATGCCAACAAAAACAATAAGTACATTATGCTGTACCTACATACTCCAACTATACAGAGAGAAAAAAAAAACACGAAAAAAAAATTAATAATAGTGAACAACTCGAACGTTATAGTCGTTAGGACAGATCAACTCGAGGGTAAAATGTTTACACAATTAGGTATCCTTTAAAGAGATCTCATTAAAGGTAAATTAAACGCTGTCAAAGAGAAAAACGTTGTTCGGCTGGAAAAAAGAAGGCCCGGTAGTTTGGCAAGTATTTTTGTGAAAATAGTTGAAACGAACGAAGCCGCGTCTCGTCCCATCCCTCTCAGCCCCCTCTCCCACATATTCTGTTCTCAGTTCCGGACACACATTTTGTACGACGACGACGAGTACAAAGATCAGAAACGATCGTGAGGAAGAGAGACAGATTGGCCGGACCCGGGTGTGTGTCGACCGTCGTCGACGCAGGACACACTTACATACTGACCTACTGCCATGTCGCTGACATTTTCCGCTCTTTTGCCAAAGTAATGACGGATTTTCGAATTAAAGTTGGGTCGACGACGACGTAAGCTGTGCATTACCCATAGAAACACGTGTGAAACGTTGTTTTGGCATCGATAACGGTACGGTTTTTAATTTGAATGGCATCAACGGACTCGAAACGATGACCCGGGGGTAAGAGGACGCGTTTTTAAACGACTGATTTCGAACGCCGATGCTGTGGCCACTTGGCCAGTTTGTATGGGTGTTTTTTTTTGTCAATACGAGTAGATTGGCGAACTGCGTTAATTACGTAGATAATGCGATTTGATTTTGCATCCTTCTTTTTTTCCCAAACCCTTTCGGTATTGTTTTTTGTTATGAATTTGGTCTGCTGGTTGCATCGCAGGGTATAAAAGGAACAGAGGTGGAGTAAATTGTATAAAATTACGAGTAAGCTAGCTACGGGTACCATCATATCTTGGATTTTTTTTACTTCGTTGGTTGTTTGTTTCTTATCATTTAATGATTATCTCGAGTTACTTACGATATTTTTTACTAAGTAGAGGTACAAGTAATACTACGCTAGATTTCAGAAATTGGAGTAAACACACCAAGTACCCACTTCTTGCTCGCTCGCTATCGAGTTTTTTTTCTCTAATTTTTGTTGTTGTCTTATAGTGAAAAAAGACGAGACTCGGAACTGTCTGATGGTTTTTCTACGAGTATTTTCATCGTTGCTTGTATAGAACGCAGTTACCCGATCTAATTGGTTTTTATCTGGGTTCGTGGATTTTTTCTCTAGTTTAAGTAAACTTTTTTGAGATTACGTTTTCTGTGTTTTATTTAATGAGCTAGGAATAAGGTATACTGACTTACAAGTTCATGAAGTTTTCAAAATGAGTTAATTTTTCGCTGGGTATTTGATGGTAGGATAATTTTCAAGATGAATTTTCCAAGATATGACGATTTAACAACTCCAATCCCCCAAATTGGTTACATCTGCCTGCACCCACATGCTCTGCTTTTGTACCTAGCTGTATGCCTTAATTTTTTTGAGGAATTCTTGGTTTCTTTTTCGAGGGAGCTCGTCCCTCACTGACAGAAAAAAAATGTTGAACCTGAACAAAGGTAAATCAAAAAAAAATCTTGCGCAGCGCGCAAGATCAACCGACTTTTCCATAGCACACATTGGTAATTTACAAAAAATTACCGGTAATTTACTAAGAATTGCTGGTACTGGTAATTTACCAAGAATTACCAGTAAATTACCAACCAAGAATTACCAGTAATTTACCAACGAAGAATTACCAGAAATTTACCAACTAAGACTTACGAGTAATTTACCAAAAAATACTGGCAATTTACCAACCAAGAATTACCAGAAATTTAATTTACCAAGAATTACCAGTAAATTACCAACCGAGAATTACCAGTAAATTACCAACCAAGAATTACCAGTAATTTACCAACGAAGAATTACCAGTAATTTACCAACCAAGAATTACCATAAATTTACCAACCAAGAATTACCATAAATTTACCAACCAAGAATTACGAGTAATTTACCAAAAAATACTGGTAATTTACCAAAAATCATTGGTAATTTACTAAAAACTACCGGTACAATTACCAAAAAGCACCAGTAATTTATTTCAAAAAAATTATCAAAAGTTACCTGTAATCAGCTAAAGTTATGCGTTTTTTACCAAAAATTACAAGTAATTCACCAAAAATAACTAATTATTTTATTTACTGAAAATTACTATTAATTTACCAAAAAAAATTATCAAAATTTACTGGCCAATTACCAAAAACTTTACGTTTTTTTAAAACAAAAATTACCAGTTATTCGCCAAAAATAACTATTGACTTGCAATTCGCGATTCCAATACTAGAAATTTTGAAAAATTTTGATTTTTGATTGCAAAAAAATTATTTAGGTACTTAATATACCAAAAAAAAATTATGAAAAGTTACTAGCTATTCACCAAAAACTTTACGTTTTTTTTAAACGAGTATTACAACCAGTTATTCGCCAAAAATAACTATTGATTTGCAATTCGCGATTCCAATACTAGAAATTTTGAAAAATTTTGATTTTTGATTGCAAAAAATTATTAAGGTAATATTAAAAAAATTAAAAGGATGAAATTTAAAAAAGAAATCAGTAAAAAAAATCGACAAAAAATCTTCATCTCTTGACTCGCGCGGGATTCGATCACCCGACCTCCGGCGCACCAATCTTCAATCTACACACCCTAACCACCCCATCAGTTCGTTGGGAAGGAGTCATTTTCGAGATATAAGGGTTTACAAATATTTCAGCTTATCCATAACGTTGATTAAACGTTCATATCTCGTAAACGGCTGAATCGATTTCGACCAAATTAAAAATTTCTCTAGTTCAGTATCACAGCAATATTTTGCCATCATCAGTTTCGACTTAAAGTTCGGAGCTTTTGAGTTCAGCGTGACACAAATTTGTACATAAATTGATATATAAATAAATAAATACATACATAAATATTCTAGGGGGTAAACTCGTAACTTTTTTATAGATTAACCAGCAAACTCATAACGTTTTGACAAACTCGTAACCTTTTTAGGACGTGACTTTTCGATGAGGTGCCATATGAATCTACAAGGTGTGGGGAGTCTACTGGCAAAGTTTGAGCAGGGACGTGAGATTGCTGTTTATACAATTTCACTTTTGACTCAATTTTCAAATGAGTACATAGCCTAATTAACAGGTATGAGGATATGAGGAAAAGGTTTTTATTGCCAAGAATCATTTTTTACGTTTTTTACGTTCTTTTTGGTGATTTTGGTGGTTGAAGATGTCCTCTTTCACATGGCGTGGTCAAAAATCGTCTAAAATAAATTTTTGACTGCTGAATTTTAATTTTAAGTTGATTATACAGGTCCAAATTTTCGTGTTTTTCAATCTAAACATTGATTTTATGGGAAAAGTATGCATCCTAGAAAAAAAATGCAATGAAGGAAATTGTAGAGAATTAAATTTTCTTTCTGCTCAGAGCTGGTTATTTTTCTGTAGGATGCTTTGTTAAAAAAGCATTTGCGAAAAACAGAGACGTATGAGACTTTTAAAAAAAAACTTGTCTGAAAAATTGATGTTTTGGCAATGAAATACCTTTCCACAGGTGACCTAAAAATCAAGTTAACGAATATAACGCGGCCTAACATCGAGTACTATCAGGCCTATGGGGTGACGCGTCGAGCGTATGCACAGCAACGAAGTTACAGAGGGGTCTTGAGATTGCTGTTTATACAAAACGTTATGAGTTTACCTGTATGCGGCTATATATGAATACACGTACCTAGTACCTTGTGGTGCCCGGGTCTTTTATGGTAATTGTGGTGCCCGCGTACATAGAGGATCATATATATATGTATGATAAAGGTGTTTTGGAGCAGTTTATTTTTTTTTTGGTTTTTAGTCATAGTGGTGCCCGTTATATAAACTTGGTACTTGTGGTGCCTGCCTCAAAAAATTTTTTTTCACCTTAGAGTGCATTTCATCAAATTCTACATCGTTCTATATAAAAAGACCTTGTGGTGCCCGATTTGGGCGCCACAAGCCCAAAACCGGGCACCACAATGACTATGTATACTTAAAACGGGCACCACAATGACTAAGTTTAAATCTATACATATGTATATATATAAACTTATCTCGTTTGGTGCCATACGTCTTATCGTGATCAGCACACTCCAAAACGTCAAGAAAACCCACCCTCACCCAAATCCCGAACCTTCATGACAAATACAATACCTTCACTTTTCGTGCGAAAAGTCGGTAATACATCACTAGATCAAATTTTGGGTGCTCGAGTGTATTTTTCGATTTTTGGAGAATTTTTGGAGATAGGTAAAATTTTGTTAGAAGAAAATGAGAAAAAAATCAATATTTTGCCAAATATGGCCAAGATATCTGAAATTTGGTAGTTACATGTGTCCTTCAATTTCGACCCTCATGAACCAATTTTGGAAACGATTTCGAACCGTTTCGAGTTGTTCTGAAGCCTCCGACCGATTTTTGAAAATTAAATTCGTACACAAATTTTTCTCAATGGGGTCATTCCATGTCAACTCAACCAACGTTTTTGGGTCATGTTCTTCGATTTCGCTCAAATTTTTTTTACAATATCTACCCACCCAGTAAGTAAGAAAGTCGCAATTAGTTTGGTCCCAGCCCCCTCAGGGGGCGGGTGGAGGGGCTTCCATTATTTTCACAAAAACTATGATACTTTGATCAAAACTGATTTCACAGTTCGAAAAGGCATTGAATTTTGAACTTTTCAAGTATTTTGAAATTTTCAAAAGTTGAAAGTTGAACTTTCAATTTGAAAGTTCAAATTTCAAAATGGCGCTGTAAGTGGGAGCTACCATTTAAAATTTTGAAATAATTTCCATAGATGTACATTTTGATACTTTTTCGAAATATCGAGATGGGACTCTTGACGGAGGGGGAGCACCCCCACCCAAAATCGCCTTTTTTTGGTTGAGTTGACATGGAATGACCCAATGAGGTTAAAAAGCTTCCTTGATTTCAACATTCTGAGTCAAATGAAAGAGATTTTAAATCGCTCTGGAGCCTTCAGCCATATTTTGAAAAATTCCAAGTTTCCAAAAAGTGTCATGAAAATCGTCCAAATCAGTTCAAGTGGATTATTAACTAGCACCAATCGCTTTATTAACTGCTAAAATTCATTTAGACGATCTTATAATGACACTTTTTGGAAATCTGAAATTTCCCAAGTATGGCGGGAGGCTCCAGAATGGCTTAAAAACATATGTTCAATAATTGACTCAGTGCATATTGAAATTATGGCACAATTTTTACTTTCAAAAATCTGCTGAAAGCTTCAAAACCATTCAAAATCGTTTCTAGCTAATTGATCTGAAAGATCAAAAATAAGAAATTACATTTTCAGCTTTGTAGGCCTTTTTGGTGAGATTTTGATTTTTTCTAAATTTCTAATCCTTTGATGTTCCAAAAAATTCACCAGTTTTGGGTCAGAAATTTTAGCTTGTGGTGTAACTATTTTTGTATTATATTTCGATTCTGCTTGGAACGACTCAAAAATATTCTGCCAGTTGGGATAGGTAGATACCTTTCTTGTCAGAATCCATTACTTGAACAATTGATTTTCGTGCTTATATAGCCAATCAACGAACAGTTTTTCAACAAATAGCCAATCAGCGAATAGCATTTCAGACAAAAAGCGAATGCAAAAACTCTCTTGCAATCAGCAACTAGCTGATAGTTAGTTTTTTCCAAATTTCATAATTCTTTTAACGGTTTATTCAATGTAGGTCTAAATTAGAAAATTTTCAACTTCGGTTCAAAATATCTCAAAAACAAAATTTTCTAGGAAAAAAGAAGCGTTATTTAGATGGAAATTTTATGCTTTATGATTTTGTTTTCCTTCATTTTTTGTTAGGTCCTTTACCGTTTTTCTCGAAAATACATTTTTAGTAAGTACTTTCAGTATGTTTACATCGCATAAATAATCTAATAATCGAGAAAACTAACAATCCTGGGAACGAAATGAAGAGAAACACGAGTGAACGGCGTTTAAATTCTGTATCAGCGAAACCTACATATTTTTTTGTTTTTTAAGAAAGCATTGGTTTTGAGATTATTTTGCTAAAATTTTGAAAAGTTGAACGACTTTTAGAGTTTCTAATTATTTTGAGTTTTACCTAGTGCCTCAAAAATTATTATTACTATAAAAAATGAAATGTACCTAGATGTTCATTTCTTTACTTCTCTATTAAGAAAAAAAAACACTTCATCACGATTTACCTACAAAACAATTTTCATCGAGGAATTTCTTCACTTGGTAGCATTCTGAAAAAAGCCGAAGTATTGAGAATGGTCAAATCGACCTTTCGATTATGTCGACGTCTTCTTCGATTCAAAAAATATTTGAAAATGCGAAATTTTAATAAACTGAAGAGTGGGTGCGATTCAAATCATGCATCAAATGATTTTTCAATCGATTTTGAAAGTTTAGCTCGTCAAGATGGGATGTGATTCGTGATTTAAATTGTTTTTTCTCTCAGTTTTTCGACCCGATTCAGCAAATTTTTATTTTTCAAACGTCTATATACTCATCCGCCTTCACAAAACTGTCATATTATGGCGATGTAAATTGTTCGTTTTAAAAAATGAAGAAATGAGAAAAAAATTCAAAAACTCGAGAGTAGAACATTGTGTTGAGTTGAAAAATTTACCTATACTTAAAAAGTCAGTGATTCGTTAATTTGCAATTATAAGTACTGATTATAAATCGAATTTTTGAAGTAAGTAGGTACTAATCGTGGCTTGAAATCAGGTATAAATAATTACGTTTTAAGCCGACGGAGGCTCCAAAATGGTTTAAAACCATATTCAATTGACTCGTAGATATTGAAATTGTGGCATTTATAAGACAATTTTTAGAATTACGATCCAGGAAACGACATGAAGTTATCAATGAAACGTGATTAATTATTTGTCTGTTTGTTTTTTAAAAAAGCAATGGCTTTGAGTCGAGTTTGCTAAAATGTTGAAAAGTCGAACGATTGTTGGAGTTTTTCACTGAGCGGAATTTTTATTTTGAGTCTTAGCCCCCGAAAGCTACTACAAAAAAATGAAATGTGAGTGTTAATTTTTTTATTTCTCTAGGTATAAAAAAAAAAAAAACACTTAATCACGCTTTACCTACAAAACAATTTTCTTCGAGAAATACCATTTACGTCAATCATCTTGATTTCTCCTTCACTTCAAAAATATTTGAAATTGTGCAAATCTTGGTGAGTAAGCTCAGTTTATGGGAAATCATACATACCTAATAGTATTTTTAATAAACTGAACGGTGGATGCGATTCAAATTATACATCAAATCATTTTTCAAGTGATTTTGAAAGGTTAGCAATACTCAAACTTATTTGAATCGCCAGAATGAGAGGTGATATTTTTGATCACTCTTCTCGCCTCTGGGTCGACTGGATACGATTTGGAGACGTTTCGAGCAGCTCTGGAGAATTGAGAAGATTTGGGAAATGAAATCTCTAAAAAAATTATTGATAATTCTTATGATCTTTTGTCATGTTTAAAGAAAATTAGAATTATGAATAAAAGAAATCTTACCAGACACAACATGGGTGTGTGTGTAAAATAAATGGACTCTTATTATTTCGTTTTTTTTGGAAAAAGTTAATTCTAAGCAAAAAGCAGAACTTCTTTTGCAATCGGATATAAGGCGGTAAGGCGGTTCATCGCGTATATGGTAAGTTATTCGGATAGTATCGTGGTGCCTCGTGCCATGGCTGAGAAACCAGTGATAAGAGATTGACTTTTCTTCAAAAGTTCACATTTTGAAATTCCATTTACTCCTAATTCTGGGACGTAGGTATTTTGAAATAAATTGATGATTTGAAATTTGCCAACTTTCATGCAAAAGGTGAGTCGCTAAAAAAGCCTTTATTTCAAAAACGAAACAAAAATGAGTTAGAGCGGCATGAAATCATTTTCAATTAACTTAGCGCGTATTTAAAGTATGTAGGATATGGAGTAATTTTCAGCATGCCAACTTCATTATGTAAAATTATGTGAAAATTTCAGTTTTCAAAAATGTGCTGGAAATATCCGAACTGCTCGACAAAACGGTTCAAAATTGTTTCCCATCAATTCGGAATTTCAAAAGTAGGACGTTTATCTTTCAGCTTTTTATGTCACTTTTGGGCGCGAGATTTTGATTTTTCCTCATTTTTGGCCCTCTGATTTTCAAAAATTTATAAAAAATTTATTGATATCTTTTTTCATCTGCTTGAAAGAAAGTTAGAATTACGAATAAAAGAAATCTTACCAGAAACGATATGAATGTGTGTGTATTTCGAGAATAGCCTTTTTTTTTGGAAAACGTTTATGTACCTCAGAAAAAAGCAGAACTCCTTTTGCAATCATTTTTGCATGGGTAAAAAGTTCTAATTTTAAGATTTGAACGATTTTTGAAATTAGGTCCAAAAAAAATTGAAATGTGTGAATTCATATCTTAACCTGCTATTTATTTTTAAAAAAATCACTCCTCGCCCGAAAAATCTCCAGCTGGGAATTTCTTTCCAAGAATAAAATTGGACTCTGAAAATTTTCATTTTGAAAATAGTCAAAATATACTTTTATTTATTAATAGACATTCATTTTGCTCATATGTCTGATTTCTAAGGGTAGGTATACTTGCTACATACGCGTGCTGTGTCAGACTCAATACTAGGCCTGCCCAGCACAAGATAACCTCCAGTCTTATATGACACGTGTCGTATACTTACCTGCCTGTTGCCTGATCACGTTCCTATCGAAATTTTATTCTTTGAATTCAACATGCCGAGTCGCTTGAAAGCGATTTTAAACCTGTCTGGGGTCAGCAGCTATATTTTTTAAAATCTCACATTTCCAAAAAGTCTCATAAAAATCGTCCAAATCCGTTCGAGTGAATTATTAACTATATAGTACCAATCGCTTTATCAACACTGCTAAAATTTATTTGGACGGTCTTATAATGACACTTTTTGGAAATCTGGAATTTCCCAAATATGGCTGTGAGTAGAACATTGTGTAAGTGAAGTTTAAAAATTTACCTAAAAAGTTAGTAATTGGCCCTACCAATCGATTCTTGCCGGAGCTTCAATGTTGTTTCAAAGTGGTGGAATTTGATCTTGAAAGATCATTATCAGATTGAATGCTGGAAAAATTAGGAAACGTTGGATATGTACTCCATTTGACCAGTTTTACTCAAGTGAGCCGCATAAAAAGCTTGAATTTCGCATATATTCTAAGTATTTTTGATCGCTCTTCCCGTCTCTCATCTCTGGATCGATTGGATACGATTTGGAGATGTTTTGAGTAGCTGCGGAGAATATTGAGAAGATTTGGGAAATGAAATCTCCAAAAAAATTTTTTGATACCTTATTATGTTTTTTCATCTGTTGAAAGAAAATGAGAATTACGAATAAAGGATAAATCTTACCAGAAACAACATGGGTGTGTGTACTCAGAATAAACTCGTACATTTCATCTTTTTTTTTTTTTTTTGAAAAATTTAATCGTAAGCAAAAAGCAGCATTCCTTTTGCGATCATTTTCGGGTAACATTTTAAAATCTTTTTTACGAATTTTTAATTTTCAAGTACCTACCTATAACTAGATGTACGAGTAGGTAGTTTAAGTATTTTTCATCACAGAATAACGGTTTTTAAAAAACTGACGTTTCAAAGTGAAAAATGAAGAAAACCGGAGGTGATACACTTTTTTAAAAGTTTTGCTTTTGAAATAATTTCACCAAAATTTTAAAATTCGAACAATTTTTGAAATTTCTTAGTTGAGTGAGATTTTTATTCTGAGTACCTAGGCATATTAGCACCGTGAAGACCAAAAAATTGAAATGTGAGTATTTATTAACCTGCTACTCGTACTTATTTTTTTAAAAAAACACTACTTGCCCAAAAAATCTTCAGCTGAGAATTTATTATCAAGAATTTGACTCTGAAAATTTCATTTTGAAAAAAGTTAAAATATTGAAAATGATCGAATCGAATTTTCTATTATTTTGACGTCTTCTTCGCTTCAAAATTGCTAAAATTTGTGAAATGACTTGATAATGTTTTGATAATTTGTGGGAAATTAAAATTATAAAAAAATAAAGAAAACTTTCCCCTACAATTTCAACGACCAACAAAAGTTGGATGGTTTGACGGTAAGTTTTCTGTTCGTGCAAAAAAAAAGCATAGATCCAAAGGAAAAACTGCAGGGCGTTCATAAGCAATCGGTAATAGAGTAAGTTGGTAAGTCCCAACATTTTGAAAAAGTTGAGCTTTTACAAAAAAATTGCAATTTTTCAAACCAGTTTTTCACAATTGATCGATGGTGACAACTTTTGGCTACAAATTATATACCCTAAAAGAGCTTCAAATAAGCTTTAAAAAATGATCTGGATTTTTTTTTCATCAGGTCCAAAAAGGGGCTTCTGGCCCATAGTGACTACAATTTATTCAAGGCGTGAAGGAGGCAGCGTGAGGAAATGAATACGGATTTTGCTGCAAGCCATATCTTTACGATTTTTAGTCGGATAAACATTAACAAACCTTGCTTACAGGAGCTTACATATTCTTCAAAACTTTCGTTTAGTTCGTTGAAGTTTCTCCATTTCATTTTTTTTTTTTTTGGTACAGAAACTTTCAACTGCCTATTGTAATTATTTCATTGAATACATTATCAACTACTTTTATTTATTCATAGACATTTATTTTGCCCATAGTTACGTCTGATTTCTATAATAATACTTACTTATAAGGTTGGATCGAGAGAAGAAAAATTGTTGGTGGATTTTGACCAAATTCAGCGAAGACCTTCAATTTGAGCTTGAACTTGTCCAGAAAAAATGTTAGCTCAAGAAGACGTGTCCCTGAAGAAAAGATATGAATTCTCACAGAGAGGGCGCATTTTCGAAAAAATCGTGTTTTTTCACTCCAGCCCCCACCCAATCTGTTTCTGGGGGAAATAATCCGGATCCAAGACTTAGTAGGTATTTCAGACCCTGCTTCAACCTAGGCCATTGCCATCAAAACCCAAGACCACTTTTAGGGCTCTACATCTAAGTACTGAGAGATTTAAAATTTGCAAATCGTTCATTTTTGAATAAATTCGTGTTTTGAAATTTTTATTTCTGAAACCAGGGAAATATTTTGGAAAGCGGTGGTGACATTTTTTTGGCCATTATCATCAATTTCAAAAAATCGAGAAAAATATAGGTATCCAAAAACAAGTCGAATTTTTTTCGGTATTTTGAAATTGGCAATAGGATAGATGCCCAAAAAATTACCACCACTGCATTTTTCAAACTTTTCCCTAGATGCAAACCTGATACTTTTATCGATGTTTTATTGGCTTAATTAATGCGAAATATTTGAGAAAAAATATTTTCAAAATCACAAAATATACTTAGTAAGTAATTCATACCCAAAAATGAAGAATTTCAAATATTCAACCCCTCAGTAGAGAACCCTAAATGATTTTGGATTTTTACGAAAATGGTCTAGGTCGATGCAGAATCTCAAATACCATCTTTTGGAGCTGATCCATTTTCCCCAGAACAAGTTGAGCTGGCGCTAGAGCAAAAAATACGATTTTTTGAGAATTTACCCTCTTTCGGTGCCCATATATCTTCCTTTCACAAGTAGCTCTGCCTTAGAAGCTTTAATTTCTCCTGAGTGGCTTTTAGCTCAAAAGGAAGGTTTCTATTAAATTTCATCAAAATCCTCTGACTTTTTGTTGACTAGTCCACTCTAATTCTTTTAGATAGGTACTTTGTATAAAAATGCTTTCCGAAGGCATCTTTGAATAGCTGTTTTTTTGTAAATACATCTTCTAGACTATGGCGATGAACCAAAATCAACGATTTTTACAGCTTTAGTATGGTTTATGAGACAATTCCTCACAGCTGAATCACAACAAACAAATTTTCGGTCTGAAATGTGCACCATTCCGGTGGCTATGCTGATTTTGGATTGTTTTCATGGCATTTTTTTGATATAAATTACCACATAGTTTGAATGACATTATTATTTAAGTACCTACCTACTCCTACTTACTTCCGAATTTTCTTCCTCCACGTAGCGTTCGTCGTCGTCGTTGCGATCTTTTTCTTCGCGATCGTTTTCGCGATCTTTTTCTTCTACACGAACCTTTTCGCGATCTTCTTCTTCGCGATCATTTTTGCCGTTTTATTCTTCTTCATTCTATACGACGTCCAAAACATTTCGATTAGCTAAAATTTTAAAAAAATTAACTTACCTACTAGTTCCTTGTTTTTCTACTCCGTCTTTGACGTTATCTTAATCGTAGTCATTTGTTGTCGTGCTCGAATAGTTACAGGTGGTGACTAATCAAAAAATGAAATTTTTTTTTACAATTGATCAACTTTTTGCACATTTTTGAAAAAACTGATCATTTGAAAACATATAAAATCTTGGACATTCCCCCCCCCCTCGTCCAAACAAGATATATTTAAAGAAAAACTCCGCATTAACTTGAGCTGTTTTCCTATCATTTTTGTGATTTATGTACCTACAAAAAAAAGAACCAATATTCATAATACCTACAGTATTGGGAGTGACGAAAATTTTGGACAGACCTCCCCCACCCCTCACCTCGTCCAATAAATATCCAAAATTGTATTTCAGATTCTTGGTCAAATAGGTATTAGGTACCTACCAGTTTTCCTATCATTAAAATGTCTTCATCTCGTCATAGTTGTCATATAAAATTTTACCTCATCAAAAAATAAAAAAACTACCTACTAATGAGAAAATTTTTTATATTACTTTATGATGAAAACTCCTATCATTAAAATGTCTTCATCTCATCATAATCATTGTATAAAGTTTTACCTCATCAAAAAGTAAAAAAACTACCTACTAATGAGAACATTTTTTACATTGCTTACTGATGAAAAGTAACCTAATAGAACCTTTCACCAACGATTCAAAAGATTTTTCAAACACTTTTTCTGATTTTTTTCTGAAATTTTAAAATTCTTTTCAAAGTTTTGTAGCAAGTGTTTATTGCATAATGCAAAATACGAAAAATAAAACTCGAAATAAAATTTGAACAACAACCGAAAACAGTTTAATTAACGAAACAACATATTGCACAAACGTACACACGAAAAACAGCCCATTTGGTCAGATAAAAATTCATAAGTTACTCGAAGTACGAGATAATGATGCGAGAACATTGCTGAAAGTACAGCTAAACGATTCGGCACGAACATTCGCTGATTAACAAATACAACCTGATAATTAATACGCCAACATATTCCCCCAGTCTAATTAAAGAAGAATAATAACAATCAAAAAATTGTTTTAAATTTTCTTAATAAAAAACAACAACGAATACAAAAAACAGTATCAAAATACCAACAGGGGAAAAATGCAAGTTTACAAAAATTCCATACAATTACACATCATACTAAATACATTCAAAATACATAATTAAAATTCGAAAATTAATAGGTATGTTCATTTACATAAAATGACACGAAATAGTAAAGTAACTAAAAATACATCAATTCATATTACAAAATTAACAAGAATTAGCCATTAATTGGCAATAATGCGAGATTCAGAATACTCGTTTTACGAACTGAGCCATTTGTCAATCTAATATCAGCATTTCTCACGACACCCTTATTATCTGGGTAAGTACATACAACTATGCCCATAGGCCAGCTGAATGATTTTTCTCCTTGAGTACAAAAATTGGTACTACATCATCGATCTTGAGAATTTTTTCATTCTTTTTCCATTTGGAACGAACTTGTAATTGGTTCAAATAATCTCTTTTCCAGATTGTCCAGAATGATTCCACAATTCTGGTCCATAAACGATATTGTAATTTGATATTTAAATTATCCTCATCCAATGGAGGAATATCATGAAACGATGATCCGATTAAAAAATGCCCCGGAGTTGGGGGTTCAACAAATTGATTGCATTTTTTATATGCAATTGGTCGAGAATTAAGAATACATTCGACCTTTGATAAAACTGTGTTCAATTCAAACACATTCAATGTTTGATTGCCAATAGCCTTTGCTAATGGCAATTTTCCGGCCTTTACTGCAGATTCCCACAATCCACCTTGATATGTGCTTCGAGGAGCAATAGTTTTCCATTCGATTAAGTTCTCATTTGTAAATTGATCAAATCTACTCACTAACAATAAAACAAAAAATTGCAACAAAGTTAAATTCAATTTTTCAGGATAGAAAAATTGCGACGAATACACGGATGCATCGTTAAATGCATCCGGCTCGGAGGACCATGTTTATTGCATAACGCAAAATACAAAAAATAAAACTGGAAATAATATTTTGAACAACGATCGAAAACAGTTTAATTAACTAAACAACATAATGCACAAACGACAAACGTACACACGAAAAACAGACCATTTGGTCAGATAAAAATTCATAAGTTACTCGAAGTACGAGATAATGATGCGAGAACATTGCTGAAAGTACAGCTATAAACGATTCGGCACGAACATCGCCGATTATAAATGAATACAACCTGATAATTAATACCCCAAACTTAAAAAATTGAAAAGTTTTTTGTGAAATTTTTCCATAATTGAAAAATGAATAAAACAAGAACGAAAAATTTTTTGAATCATCTAAAATTGTGCAAATTTTTGTCAACACTCCAAAAGATGGTCAATTTGATATACTTACAGACGATTCAAACGTTGAAAATGCATGTAATATCGGAGACTTCTCCTATACGGCTTAAATTTTAGCATTTCATCTTCTTTCTGTAAAATTTAAACTCCCAAAAACCTGCTGGTGGCTCCAGAACCTACTCAAAACGGTTTGAAACCGTTTTCCAATCGATTCGGAGCGTTGAAAATACAGAACATGCCAAATTTCCGGTATCTAAATCAATGTGGTAAAATTTTGATCCCCCTCACCATTTTTTGTCAAAGTTTTATTTTTAAAAAGGGTATAGGAGGATAAGGTACGGTTTTGGGCCCAGAAATGGATTTCGACGAAATTCACACCAAAGGTTACCCATGATGAGAAGATACGCTCAAAAAATTTTCAGACCCCCAGACCTTTTTTTCAGGGGGGGAGGGGCCAAAATGTGTTTTTTAAACTTTATTTTCCAGTGTTTCGCCAAAAGTAGATAAAAATTTCGCGTTTTTTTGTATCGATTCTTAAGGGTAAGGGGAAGCCCCTGAAATTTTTTCAAAATTTTTCGGACCATTTTTCACCAAATTGTGGCGTTTTGAAAATTTTGAGCGGCCATTTTGTAAAGAAGTTGCGGAGGTACAGTCACCATTTTTTTTTCCTAAAATACGTTATTTAGTCAAGATTATACCATAAAAGTTTCAACGAGTTTGAGTTGGTGCAACATTGTCAAAAAAAAATAAAAACTGACCACGCGTCATATTTGCCGGGGGTTGGGCATGATAGTCCACGGCGCTATCGTGGGAAGTTACGTAGCGTTCGCGCGCGTTACTGTCGTTCATGGTTGTCTCATAGTCCAGTCAAATAGGGGGGAAAAATGGGTGAACCACATACTCGTTATTCCAATCAAATATTTTTTGGTGAATATCGTCAGAAATGTCAACCCCCTCCCTTCATATATACCCCTCGAAATGGCGTTTTTTCGTCTTATTTCATGTTTTTTAACAATGAAAATTGCGAGGAACAATTTTCTAAACATGTTTTTTGGATGTATTTACGACCCCTCAATATCATATATTTTTTCGAAATTTTTGTTTTGGCAGGTCCGTCATGGTGAAAATTTGAAAAAACGAGTCATAGAGGGGGTAAAATGAGTATTTTGGAAGAATTAACTATTAATGATTGAGGTGTCGTTTCCGCATGATTCGATACCACTAAGCACGAATATGACGTCAGATTTTCTGCTGCACTCATCAAGCCCCCCCCCCCAAGTGTCTTCACTCCTTCAGCCTCCTCCTCAATTTTTAATATTTTTGAAATATAGTTATTTTGATGATATTGGTGTTTTCATATGTTTCAAACCTACGGAGCACAAATTTTATGTCAGATTTTGTTTTGCACCTACCTGGCCTCTCCAGGGCCTCAGTCCCCTCCTCAGTTTCTACTGTTTTTTAAACGGAACTACTTTTATAATATTGGTGTAGTTTTCAAGTGAACCGAACTACCCGAATGGAAATACAAACGTCAGATTTCGTTTTACTCGCACCCAGCCCCTCCGGAGCTTCTACAGGGGCCGGGTAAGTGTAAAACAAAATCTGACGCAACATTTGCGCTTGGGAGGTTCGAACGACACCAGTATCATAACGTCATTATGAGGGGGTAAATATGAAGGGAGGGGGTTGAAATTTCTTATGGGTACACCCCTTACAAATGTTTACAACGTACTTAAAAATGAGAAAAATCGGTTCACATGGGGCTGAGAAAATAATTTTTATTCCATTCCAGAAAAAGGGTGTTTTTCAAAAATGGGATGAGGGGGTCTGGAGATCTGAAACTTTCAATGCGGAAGTTCCTCGTTAAGTACCTTTACCTACCTAGTACCTACCTACCTAACATGCAAATATCAATCCAAGCCCATTTCTAAAAATTACGTCACTTCGAGGGATCGGAGCGCCACCCCCTTGGGGCTAGGGAGTTGGTTGATAGATCATTCGATAGGTATTTGAGAGGACATAAAATGATCACAAAGCTCATTCTACTCGAAAGTTGATATTTTAGAAGTTTTTAACGAAAATCTGATTTTGAAGGGGTGTGATCCACTGTGGGAGGGGTCGGGGGGATTTTAATATGTTGTTCACCACACTACTCTTGACAATATTCACCAAAAAATATTTGATTGGAATAACGAGTATGTGGTTCACCCATTTTCCCCCCCTATTTGACTGGACTATGAGACAACCACGAACGACAGTAACGCGCGCGAACGCTACGTAACTTCCCACGATAGCGCCGTGGACTATCATGCCCAACCCCCGGCAAATATGACGCGTGGTCAGTTTTTATTTTTTTTGACAATGTTGCACCAACTCAAACTCGTTGAAACTTTTATGGTATAATCTTGACTAAATAACGTATTTTAGGAAAAAAAATGGTGACTGTACCTCCGCAACTTCTTTACAAAATGGCCGCTCAAAATTTTCAAAACGCCACAATTTGGTGAAAAATGGTCCGAAAAATTTTGAAAAAATTTCAGGGGCTTCCCCTCACCCTTAAGAATCGATACAAAAAAACGCGAAATTTTTATCTACTTTTGGCGAAACACTGGAAAATAAAGTTTAAAAAACACATTTTGGCCCCTCCCCCCCTGAAAAAAAGGTCTGGGGGTCTGAAAATTTTTTGAGCGTATCTTCTCATTATGGGTAACCTTTGGTGTGAATTTCGTCGAAATCCATTTCTGGGCCCAAAACCGTACATTATCCTCCTATACCCTTTAGCAAAATTTAAAAATGCACTTCAGTGTCTGAAATTTTGGCTTTGAATGTACTTTTACATGATCTTTCGATTTTGATCTGTCCGGTAGAGTTGTACATACCTTCCTGGTGTTATTGAACTAAAGGAGGGGGGAAGAGTCACAAGAGTCAAATCAAAAAAAATGAGACAGATCAAATTCATCGCCTGCGTCTGAAATCTTGTGTCCCTGAGAGGATTTGAGATCCCAGTTTTCAGCCTAAATTTGTAGCTAAGAAACGATAAAATGGTATCCTCGTAGGGAAGTGGGTACAAAGTACTAAAAAATATATATTATATATTCGCGAGGAGGAGCACTTTTTCCCGCCAAAATACAATTCTTTCAATCATTTAGAAAATGAGACCAGGTGAGCACAAAAAATAAATAAATGTGCATAAAAGAGAAATGCAAACAAATAACCGCAAATTCCACTCATTCAGCCTACCTTAAAATGGTTGGTGGGGGAATGAGCTGTGGTACCGGGTGGTAGTGGATTTTTTTCAATCAATTTTCTATGCATCCTGGTTAATGCCAACTTACTTATCTGATGCAATTATTTCAATTTTAACTGCATGCCTTTATTCATTTATCATACTTTTCATGTACTCGATATATCGAGTATAAATGAAAAGTGAAATATTGAGGGAAGGGGCGAGGGGGATAAAAACCACCATCATTCTACACCGTACCACGCAGCACGTGTCGAATCTCGCGGTATCGAACAATTAGAACATTTCGTACGTAATTTTACGAGCAGACGAACTAGAAAATAATACACGATAGAAAGGAAGAGACGATGAAGGGAATTAAGTATACAATAACAGTATACGAAGTTGACGAAAACCTCGAAATAATAAGCGTTTTAATGCGCAATGTACACTCTCACATTATAAGTTACTTATTATCATAGGTACTCCATAACATAAATACACATTTATTTAGTAAAAATTAATTTATTTTCGTCTCGTATACTCGTATGGTACACCGCTTCTCGGATGGCATTCGCTATTCAAAGTGTTGTTAAAATGAGTGAAACGATAGTACGAGTACAAAAGTGTCACAGTTGATGGCGCGAAGAAACACTTGATTTCCTTCAGGAATTGTCATAGAGTGTTCGCCCTCGCCGATAAATTTCAAAATATAAGCTTCAGATGCCATAACTACGAGTATAGTACGCTATGTATTTCGCATTTCGTCAAGAGATGGCTTTTCTTATACGATGAGGACGTTCCCGCCATTGCCACATTTACTTCCGCGCGCGCTCCGGCGGCGTCATTATTAATAAAATGATATCACCGTCCGCGTCCCAAGTCTCGAGTCGAGTATCACTATGAGAGACAGAGAGAGATACCAGTGTTTTATGTCGTTTTGAAACATGTATCGCGAGATGTTTTTAGATAGAGTGTGTGAGATGCTGCGAAGACGTGTCTATGACATTGGTGAACAAACAATCGAGTACTTACTATGTAGTTAGAGCGAATTGAGTATATATCGTAATGGAACATACTTAATCAAAACATTATCTAAAAGATGCGATGTGCGATGTGCACGGATTAGATAATCATACTGACCAATGGAGCTTTTCCACTTGGAAACATTTCATTTATTGCTAAAAAGGTCAAAGACATAACATGTGTAATACTGAATCGAATATTATCCTATGCTGGATTTTCATTGAATATTCGATGGCCAGATTCGTTGAGAATTTTCCATCGTCCCTATCGACCCTCATCCTTGAAGTAATCGTATTGAAAACTTTGAGCTATTAAGTATGGCAAAATGGCGATTTTATATTCGCTCATCTGCAAGTTTTGCCATAAAAATGAAGAAGAAAAAATTCTCACCAATCACAATGATAAGTTTGATGCTTTTTACAAGTTATCACGTATTCTTTATGGCAGAACTTTGTGCGTAAAAATATTTCGAGAAATTAGATGTAGAGATTTTCAATGATGAATTATACACATGAGAGGTGCAGTAGGGTGGTGGCAAAATTGCGAGTTGTACGCCACCAATGTCACCATAGTAAATTTATGATCTTTTCACCAAGTATACTTTCAAGGAGTTGCACCGATTTTGATTTTTTTTCATATTTTGATGCCGTCAAAGGGGGTTTTATATTTATGTAATTATGTATTAACCCCAGAAAAATGTGAGGTTTGGAAAATCATTGATAAAAACTAAACACTTACCTACATTTTATTACTTTTCAAAAAAAATAATACTCATAATAACAGGGTACTATCAAATTCTGGCTGTAACTCATATTCTATCGATGTAAAATAATAATCATTCGCATGCTTTACATGGAATTTCGTGAATTTATTTTCGATCTGCAAGCGAAACTAAAATTTTTGATTTGCAACCAGCCTCCGGATTTGTGATTCGCAAGCGATACTCATTTTTTCATTGAATTTTTAGCTAATTAGGTACATCTCTTTCAAATTCAGAATAAAATGCAATAGGTAGGTAAATATCTAAAAAATGGTAAGTAGGTATAAAACTACAGGGTGCCCAGAAATATCGAGCACCCCTAAGAAAGTTTTTCATTATAAAAATATAGGTTGGCAACGTGAAATAGATGCATATGATTGGTGGAATGTTATCTCTCCAGTCCAACAACCAATCATGTGCTATTATTATTATCATTCACTGTGACCAACCAAAGTATTTTAGTAGAAAACTTTCTTAGGGGTGCTCGATATTTCTGGGCACCCTGTAAACATAATAATGGACATTCCTGGGAAAATAGGTAAAATGCCTCTGTCCTCGGTTTTTTGAAATTTTAATGAAGCATGTTGCATATCTTTAAAAAAAATGTTGGAGGTGAAAAAACTTTCCCTTACCCAAGCCCCTTGCCCACAATAGCGAAAAAAAGTGTTTTTCGAGAAAAAAAAATCATACTTCAACGACTTCTGAATAGAAAAATTTTAATTCACCAAAAATGTAATATAGAGGTGACATCAGTCCAGCACTCCAGCTTGGTGAATTTTTTTAACATTTTTTGGCTTCAGAGGGGAGAGATATTGACAAAAGAAAATTCGAGACTGCTATATCTCCGAACCTATAAATTCAGAGACACAAAATTTTTTTCTTTCAATAATAAGTATGCCTACATGAATACATACCTGTTACCTGTTGGTTGGTCACCATGCGGTGTACAGCTACAAGGCTAGACGCAGGGGTCGTTTTATGCTGTTACATTAATGGAAGGAGGTTGGATTTTTGGAGAAAGGAGAGTAAGACTAAAGGGTTATGAGCTATTTCAGGTAGAGTTTTAGGGAGGTTGAGTGAGGTATGATCTTGACAGGTGAGTAAGATGTGGAAGATAGTGATTTAGACATCGCATGTAGAGCATATTGGATAGGGTGAGGAGGGTATGGCCTGTACATACATGGCATAAGGCAATGGCCTGCTTCCTGGATAAATCTTGAATGTTGGTGGTGTGGCTTTGGCTGGGAATTAACCGTGAACATATGGCTTCCATCTCATCAGACACTGGAACAGGTATTTCTGGTACAGGTGAAATTCTTAGTGACTGCTTTGCTGCTAAGTCTGCTGTTTCATTTACCAAAATTCCTGAGTGGGCTGGAATCCAGGCTATGGTAACATCCATGTCACATTGGAGAGATGAGATTTCTGAGGAAATTGGATATTGCTTAGATTTAGATCTTAGTTGTGAGATGGAATTTAGTGAATCAGTGAAGATCACAACTTTGTCGAGTCTGCTCTCAATTGCCATGTTTAAAGATGTAAGGATAGCATATAGTTCACATGAAAGAATACTGAACAAGCACAGAAGTGAAAATCGTGAAACCTCACAATCACAAGCGACCGAACAACCACAGCGATCCATGGATTTCGACCCATTGGTGTAAAATGAAATGAAATCATTATACTGAGCAGTAAAGTTATTGATGATTTGAGTACATATTTAGTTGAGTGTGTTCGAGCAATGATGTATCAAATGAGAGGCTTTATGGAGATATGAGTCATAAGAATATGGAGGATTGGGATCAATTTTTGAGTCTATGGGGAGAGGGAGACTGTCAACAGTTTTAAGGTGAATGAAAAATTTTGAAAGGATGAGTTTTGATCGTATAGAAGGGAGGATTTCGGATGCTTCCTGATATAAGAAGTACTACGTAATCGGGCTTTTTTTTCAAATTTTTCTTCCAGGTAAGTCATCTTCAAAAACTCAAAAAAAATGTGTTTTTTGTGTCACAGCACCACCAAAACAAGCGATACTGCCAGTGATGTAATTCTGAAATTTTACACGTGGGCCTTCCAAATAAACACTGGAAAACCAAACAACTTCTTGAAAACTCAATTTTGGGGCCATCCCCTCTCCCAATTTTAGGGCGAAATAAGATTGATAATATGGGCGTCAGTATTATATTAATTGAACCCATTGAACACGAATATGAAGTTGAATTATTATTTTGTAGTTGGAGCCTTCTCATGGTGCAGATTTATTTTGGTCATTATTGCCAACTTTAAAAAATCAAAGAAATTTCCTTCCTAAATTTTTGGAGATTTTTTTCGATTGAAATATTGCCGCACCCCCCCCCCCAAACATTTCCTCAGTTTTTGGAGTGACATATTTCAACATATTTGGCATCATTAATCCTTCTGAAGGCCACATTCGAAGAGTTGGGTTGCCGAAAAATTGAATTTTTTGTGAAAAATGTTGAAAGAATGTGAGGTTTGGAAAATCACTGATAAAAACTAAACACTTACCTTCCTATCGATTAACAATTAATCAATGTTTAATCTTTTCGACTTGAGGGATATACTTACATATTTCGAAGTTGTTCTGATTTCGGAGTTATACTTACTATTCAGATGTTTCGGATTTGGATAGGTTAAAAAACAAACACGAATACATCTCGAGGTTTCGCCGTTTTTTGAGGAGGAGGTGGACGGAGTTTCAAGTTTAAAAAAAAATTTCAGCTCGCGATTCGATTTTTATCGATTAGGTGGCAATACACTAAACTTAATGATGTGTTATAATGTATAATCATTCGCATTTACCTACATGGAATTTCGTGAATTTATTTTCGATCTGCAAGTGAAACTAAAATTTTTGATTTGCAACTGGCCTCCGAATTTTTGATCCGCAAGGAATACCCATTTTTTTCATTGATTTTTTATCTAATTACTCTTTCAAATTTAGAATAAAATGCAATAGGTAAGAATCTAAAAAGGGTAAAACTAAACGTGAAGGGCATTCCTGGGAAAAATAGGTGAAATGCCCCTATCCTCGGTTTTTTGAAATTTTGATGATACATACATTGTTGGATACCTTTTGAAAAAAATGTTAGGGGCAAAAAAATTTCTCTTGCCCGATCCCTTTGCCCACGCAACGGGGAAAAATGTTTTTTCGAGAAAAAAATCATCCTTCAATCGACTTTTGAATGAAAAAATTTAAATTCAGCCAAAATATGAAATAGAGATGACATTATAGTCTAGCCTTTGTGAATTTTTTCAAAATTTTTTGGCCTCTCAGTGTGGGCCTCTCAAAACAATAGAAAACCAAACAACTTGTTGAAAACCCGATTTTGGGGTGAAATACTAAGATTGACAAAATGGGTATCGTTATCATATGAATTGAACCCACTGAACACGAATATGAAGTTGGGACCCTTCTCGTGGTGCTGAATTTTTTAGTCACTTATTGCCAACTTCGAAAAATCAAAAAAAATGGCCTACCTAAATTTTTGGTGATTTTTATCGATTTTTAATGGTTTTGAATATTGGTACCCCTCGTTCCAAAATATTTCCTCACAATCAGTTTCAGAAGTGATATCCTTCAATATTTCCTGATCATATGGCGCAAATAGTTCTACAATGAAGCATATTTCACTAAAAACCTTAATTTTTGGGCAATCCCCCTACCCAAATGTGGCACTTAGACCGGCCCGACTGCAGAATTAATTTCATATTCGTGTTCAGCGGGCTCGATTCGTATGATAACGATAGCCATATTGTCAATTTTCATTCGCTCCAAAATTGTGAGAGGGGGTGCCTACATAAGTTGTTTTTGTTTTTTATTGTTCTGGCAGGCCAGATGCGTGCAAAATTGCAAAATCATATCACTGGAAGTAAGTATCGTTTTTTTTTTTTTTTTTTGGTGCTGCCATGACCCAAAAAAAAAAACATTTTTATTGAGTGTTTATTGAGGTTTTTAAGATGACCGGTATGACCGGCCACTTGGAGGAAAAATTTGAAAAAATAGTCCAATCACTCCTTCGGGGGAGAGGGAGGGAGAGTAATTTTTTTTAAAAAGATTCAAGAGGCCAAACTCTCATGTCTCCTCTAGGTATGTATAGGTATATTTTGGGTGAATTCAAAATTATTCAAAAGTCGTTGAAGTATGATTTTTCCCCGAAAAAAAAGTTTTTCGCCATTGTGGGTAAAGGGATGGGGTGAGGGAAATTTATTGGTTTCAACACTTTTTAAAAAGGAGGGTACCCAACAATTTTTCATGAAAATTTCAAAAATCCGAGGACCGGGACATTTCACCTATTTTACCCGGGAGTGCTCTGCTCTTCGAACAAATGCATATTATAATCTTGAGTTGAAAAATTGAAAAAAATGTTGCTGATGTCAAAATGCATCTTTGATTTGTTAATAGGGCTCGCTTGTGGATCTGAAATAATTTCTGATTCACAAATTTGTACCTTTTACTTCACGCATTTTCCCTCCACCGTTTGAAGTATATTATCTAAGTATAGTCGTTTTGATTTTTTCCATTGATTTTGCTCCAAAAATGCTACTTTTGAAAAAATCGATTTTTCGAAACAAAAAAATAAGATTTTTGAGAATTTGGAGCTTTTACACACTCGCATTTTATCATTTTGGTACCTACAGTGAAACACTGAATTTTGATAATCAAAACGCTTCGGTATGAAGTTTAACTTATTTTCTTTACTTGCAGGTGATCTCTCACTTTCACCTCAGTTGGAATTTGACTTTACACGACTGTAATTCGCGAAGTTGTGGCTCTATCACTTACGATCTGGATTAATCGACGGTTTAATCGGAAGAGATCGTATTCGCTTTTTCTGACAGAATTTAAAATGTTGAATTTTATCTGTGGATTTTTAGCGAATTTTTGAAAATTTAGGTACATTTTACATTATTTAAAAAAAAAAAAAAACAAAACAGAAATTCAATAAAATTAGGATAATATTAATTCTGAAATTTAGTTTATTCCCCCGTTTTCAATGTTAAGCTGCGAAATTATTATAATGATGATTTTGAGCAGTTCTAGAGTTTGCGAAGAATGTTTGAAATCTCCAGTGTCAAAAAAAACATCATGAAATGGGCGAAGATGAAATTCAGCTCATATAAACTCGAATGAACCGCTTATTTGGCCTTTTTCATTATTTTGGCGCAGATATAAACTTTTAAAACCTGTTCAATCAGTTCTAATCGAAAAATTTTTCCAGCTGTTATTTTCAGGTCAACTTGTTCGTTATCGATGAATTTTCTCTTATCACTTCGAAAAATAATTTCTGGAAAATATTCTAGATTTGAACCAGTTTACAAAACGATTTTTGTGAATGACTTCATACAACCGTGAGCAACGCGCGACATGTTCAACACTTTTCATTTGAAAATAAGTATCTAATCAGCTGGAAAGTACTTTGGATTCGAAGATGTTGAAACGAAATTTGTGATAATTGAGCTTAAATCGATCCAAATAATCACATACTTAGGCAGCAAAAAACATTTTTATGACTTCGAAACCCTCGTGAACATGAAAATATTGCAAATGTTGAACTCGAGTAAAATGTGTGATGATAATGATACATCGTGTTTTTGATAAATGTTGACTGAGGAGCAGGTATTCCATTTCTGACGAATTGCAATATTTTAATATACTTTTTAGAGGCAAATATGTACTAAGAATGAAGTAATTATAGTTATGGTGATTCTGAATGAGGGGAAGATTGAGAGGGGATATTCCCAGAAATGAGCTTATTGGGTGAAAATCGATTGTACTGCCAATCAACTGTTGAAAATTTTTTCAAAAAGTCATTGATGAAAACTGAACACTTGCAAAGTATATCGCCTCCACAAATAACCTAAATAACCTAATTTGGACATCATTCATGACTTTCTCGTGCTTCTCTTTCATTTTTTCTATTTCCTTGGAAACTTCTAATTCTCTGTTTCGAAATTCTTCTTCTATTTATTAGTTTTAGAGCATTCTGGAGCCTCCTACGATTTTTCCATTTTTTCAAAAAATTGAAAATCTCTCTGAAAAGGCCAAAAATAAACTTTTGAATTAATAAGTTTGGTCGATGCTTAGTGTTGAGCATCCTCTCGACCGTTTTAGGCGGTTAGCCCGAAATTCCAGGAATGCCAGTTGAAAACTGAATTTTTGATCAATTTGTGAATTTTACAGAAAAAGTGAAAAAAGTTTTAATTTCAAAGGAGGTATTTATATAGAGGTGGATTTTTTTGAAAAGATATCGTCTGGTGTGCTTACACGTTCACTCGACTCAAGAACAATCTCTGTTTGACATTTTTGAAGCTTCCAACAAGTTTTAAAATTTGTCCAGAAATTTCGGATCGATCTGGAGGGACCTAAAATGACCTTAGGGACCTATAATGTTGAATGTTGTGTGTTGAGAAATGATTACAAATCAAAGTTATGAGTTTTAAAACACAGTTTTTAATTTGTTTCAAAAAAATACTGAAAATTGCTGAAAGGCTCGGCACTCGACAGCCTCCATATCACCACTTTTCAAGTCAAAAGGTTATATACACATATCTACAGACATGTCAACGAAAATAAGTAGTCTACTGCTAGTAATAAACTTTCTATGGAGATTTTATTTCAATTTTCAACATTTTCTAGATTGAGTTGGCCAAAAATTCACTTTTGAACTGGCAATCCTGGAATTTTGTGGTCCTCACGTAAAACGGTCGAGAGGATATTCAATAAACATTGACCGAATGTATTCGTGCTAAATTTCATTTTTGACCCCTCTAGAGCGATTTGAAATTTCTGGAGAAATTTATAAACTTGCTGGAGGATTCAAAAAAGTAAAATTGAGGTCGTTACTAAAGTTTGCCAAAAATCCAAAAATGAACTTTGAGACTTGAATTCGCCCAGATCGGGAGATCACAGTTCAAAAGGTTCTCTTGTAAAGTTATCAAAGTATTGACCTTTTTTCCTGCCCCCTTCGGCATAATATTTTTATTGATTTACATATTTATGCTGGAAAAAATCTGTGAGCTTTAAAATTGCCTTCAATTATACTACTTTTTTTGACATCCCGGGATCTTTAAATATATAATCTTACTTTCTTCATTTTCGATAACTTTTGGCATCGACTCTTATTTTACTACATCCAAAGATACCTCTACCTACTCAGATATGTCAGGTGTTACACCACATTTTGAAAAACTATCCAGACGATAGGTATAATTAAGCCGGTAGCGATAAATTTCGAAACATTTTACTGATAAACGTTCTCATCGTTATATGTACGTGTGTAGGTATCTCTTTCTCTACTTCGAAATAATTACATCACTTTTATAATAAGCCAACTAAATCGACATATTCATGCTCAATTAGTCGACGAAGGGATTAAAAATCTCGCTAGTTTTTTTACGGAACTAAGTATAATAAACCATTCATCATGTGTCCGTTGTTCATGCTTTAATTCCGGGCCATGATTCAACGACGACGACGACGATGCGACGCTCTATCCACTAAAAAAATGACTCAGTAGACACGTCGGACGCTCTGGACGGTGCGGTTTTGATCTCGCTAACAGAGCTGATTCAACGTTAAATGAGAATAAACTGCGTCTAGTTAATAATATTTTCCAACGGCAAAGTTGTGTTCCATGTAAACGTCGTCGTCACGTGTAAGTATTATGTAATCGGGCACACCGTTGTGTGATTCAAAAAAATTAATTTATGGTCTCACCCTAGACTTGGTTTCTGGACAACACTTGCGAGTTTTGCGACGACGACGACCTGTACATATCTACTTTGTATGTGAAAATCTGGTATCATTTTTTACCGAGCTGTGTTGGTAAAAGAAAAAAAAAGTTGTGGAATAAAATGTAGGTGAATATTAAGTGACATGCGACGATGATAGAGAAGCTGAATGAGTAGACGTGTTTTTAAAACATTTGTAATTACTTCCGCGTTGGTACTTGACAAATTTTGCCAATTGCGATTTGACGTGAGGTATTTTTTTTACGACCTATATTTCTAGATAGGTTTCCTATAGAGATGGGTGACGAACGAAGATTCATTGAACTTTCATTTGAGCTACTTATTCGTTTGGCAAGGACGCACCCTGTTGTATTGGAAAATAAATGTGTTGACTTACTTACTTCTAATACTCGGATTTGTTGAATTTTAATTTCTTTGTTTGAAATAACAATACCTATGTGTTACAATAAAAAACACTACCTATTTTATTTTATTTGCATCGTGACGAGCACTAAAAGTGATCGTTTACTTGATATCATAGGTGTAGGTTTATGATGAAGTACCTACTTCTGTTATTTTTATGCTGGTTATGTACTTATGATGGATCAATTCTTCTTCCTTATTTCTAACTGCCTGTACGGGTTAGCATTTCTATATAATTTTTTGTTTAAATATTAACAAACTATAAAATGAAAGTATACCTAAATAAAATTAAAAAAATTTATCATCTAGAAACATAATCATGGATATTGAAATCATAAAATGAAAATTCCCTTTACTGATGAAGTACACAAAGATAAGTATAAGCCATGGGATCCTCTCAGAAAGTAGATAAAAATCTCGTTAAAAATCATCCGTCATAAACAACAAACAAAATAGGTTTGAGTTTCAATCGGCATTTTTTCCCTCGCAAAACCAATTAAAAAAATTATTTACTGTACAACAGAATTAAAATCCATAAAAATTGATAATTTCGTTCTCATGTCAAGTCCTTTGGTACATATTTTGCGAACGTTGTCGACTTCTTTCTGTCAAATGATAATCGAGCTTATGAGAGATCATGTTGACAAAAACACCACTCAGAGACAAAGTGTCTGATTTTTGACTTCAAAAAAGCGATGTTTTTGAATTTTGATCATACCCAAATTAATTTCCCATCGTTTGCTGAGTTATTAATTTATAAATTAGGCATCGTATTTGTAGAAAATATTTCTTAAGTGAAGTACATACTTTCCAAGTAAGAGCGATGGAAAGGTTCTTCACTAATTTTAATATTTCAGAACCAAATTTCATAATCCAAAAGCTCACCTATTACCTACAGGTGTAGGAATTATTGTAGGCAATTTGAAGTAAGACCCTTGCTTGCTTTTTCGAATTGCCTAACCCAAAAAAACTCACAGCTTTAGCAAATTCCTACCTTCGAATATATTTTAAATTTTTGAAAAATTAAAGAATACTTGCTTGTTGAAAAAATCAATTTTTGAAGTTCATCATTTCTATATTTGCTATGTTTTTGCTTGAAAAATGTCGCTTTTTGGTCGTGAAATACCCAAAAGAAGTTCAACGATCGAATTTCACAAATCATCATGTGAAATCTTTCAATTGAAAAGTCAGATTGTGATATTGGGGGAAAAATCGAATCTGATGAGGCATCACCCCACCTTGTAAATCAAGAATTTCCAGGGGACAGTGAAGTACTTAGATATGAAGAGCTCAATTCCAAAATGTGCTTTGTCCAAAAAAAAGAAAATACGTTTTTTGACGGAATTCTGTAGTTTAGATCGTCACTCACAAAGGGAGGATGTCAACGAGCCAAAAATTAGCCTGTAACGCCTCTATCCAGGGCATCGAAAACCTCTTCATTTTTTTTTACAATTCCAAAAAGTGCTTAGTCCAATATTTTGATCAAAATCGTCGATCTGCAGCAAAAGGGGCACCTTTGATACGTATGTACATACATGTATGCTTATGCACAATGAGAGAGTAGTTTTCGTCACTGTTTGGGCTTGTATGCAGTTCGAAAACGCGGAATAAAAATCCGTAGCGCTAGCCCTGTGGCAGTGATGATGGATTGCGGAACGGAAGGCAGGCAGTTCAATTGAGACCTCAGGCAAAAAATTTTAAAAATTTTTTTCATATTTTTTTTTACAATTTCGATTTTTTTGAAGTTGACTTTTGACAAAAGTTTTTTTCTTTTAAAATATATAATGAATTTTTGTGCGAAATTTGAATTATTCAAAATGATTTTTTTTTCAAATTTTTTTAAATTGAGTACATATTTGAGAATAAATTTGAAGATACTGGGGATCAGTACGCGCGGGAATATGCCGCCGCACGTACCACTTGGCGTTAGATTTGATCATTTTTGGTTTGTACAAAAAATTAAAAATTTTTGTAGGTACTTTTCAAAAAAAAATTTGTATACTTTTTCCATAAATTTTTCATTTGTTTTGTATCAGTCATTGTCATTCAGATAATGATTGATAATGATACATAATAATTTTTCGTTAAAAAAAAATTGACATTTCTTGTACTTTTCAAAAAAAAAAATAAATTGTATAATTTTTCCATAAATTTTTTGTTTGTTTTTTGTTAGTCATTGTCATTCAGATATGAAAATTTTTGTACTTTTCTAAAAAAAAAAAATATTATTTTGCCATAAATGTCCTACTGAAATACAGACCAAAAACATTTTCCTTGAATTAAAAAATTTTTTGTTTTTGCCAGCAGAATGTCATGAAAAAATTTGTTTTATTCAACTATTCAACCAAACTACCACTCCAAAAAGTGCCAAGTCCAATAGGGTGCAGTAGTCCATTACCTAACAAAACATTGTACCAGTCCAAAATGTGCCAAGTACTGCATTTCAACGTGATAATTTTTGAAACTAATCTGTATGCAGTTCCAAAACGTGCTTAGTCCCATTTTTCGCGACTTCGTACACAGATTGAACAAAGAGGTGTCATTTTGAAAAAAAAAAATTGCAGGGAAAATATTCGGAATACTTTACACTACACTGTCTGATATTGAAAAATGACATTAAAACATCTTTGTGTGTGCACGAATTTTGTTTTTGATTTGCCAAAAATAAAAATCTGGGACAAAGCACATTTTGGAGTTGAGCTCTTCATATAGATTTTTAAAAGAGCATGACGCCATTTAAATTTCAGTTGCCTGTTTTAAGTTTAGCTCCCACAGTAAAATTTTGAATTTTTAAATTTTCAAAAACCTCTACCCCGAAGCTCAGGTTTTTTCCACGGCATTGTCGTGGGAAAATGTTGACCCACGCGCTTGATCAAGGGCCATGTTTTATTGTTGGGTTCAACAGAATTTTTCATGTTACTTACCTATATTTTTTGAAGATAATTCAAATTTTTTATTTTTTATTAAAATTTGAATAATACTTGAAAAATGTAATATGAAAAATTCAGTTGAATGGGGAAGTAAAAGAAGTTCCTTGTGCCATGCCAGCGCCTGGATCGGAATTTTCCCACCAGAGCACAGTGCAAAAAAACTCATCATCGGGGTAGCGATTTGTTAAAATTTTGAAAGAAAAATTTTACTGTGTGAGCTAAACTCAAAACTGGCAGCTAAAAATTTTAATGGTGTGGTTCTTGAGCTAAGGGATATGATTGGGACCATTTTCCATCCAAATCCCTGGGTGACACATGGATGTGCGAAATTTCATTTTTAAAATTTAACAGTCTGAAAAAAATTGTCAATGAAACCAAAATTATTGAAATCTCAAAAGTTTGAACGATTTTGAATTTTGGATGAAACAAGAAAATGTGCATCAGATATTGTAAGAATTTTTTGAAAGTTTATTTTGGCATTGTATAGCTAGAGCTACGTACCCTCAACACATCTTCCGTAAGGTATATTTCACAAAATCAAACCTATTTCAATAAAAAAAAAATAATGACTTACTAGTATAAGAGTGTTGTTGATCAATAATATTATAGTAGACAAATGATGTTTCTTCTGTGTGCGTTCTGCAGACCTGTTGGCTGTTACATTCACAGTTACAAAGATGAGTTCTCAGAAATTTATGAGACCGAAGCTGCTGTGTTCTGATGAGCGGTTGAAAAATATTTGGAGCGAAAATCTTCAAATTTTATCTGTTCTTTGAAATAAGTCATAATGAACAAAACATTCAAAATATTTCTCCAGTTTCAGAACTGGTATCTTTTGATCTTTGAGCACAATTAATGCAAAATATTTGAGAAGAAAATATTTTTTCTAAACACAAATTCACTCAAAAATAAGCAATTTGCAAATTTTCAAATGCTGAGTAAAACTTTGAACTGTATTTTGATGGCAATAGCTAAAGTTGGCTCATAATCTCATGTACTATCTTTTGGAACTGGGTTATTTTTCCTAAAATAGGCTGAGTATGGGCTGGAATGAAAAAAACGATAATTTTTCAAATAGGTATGTCCTCTTTTTAAGGACCCATAATATCTTCCCTCCAGATCAGGAGAAAACCCTTCATAATTTTTTCTGGTGATCCACCCCGATGTACAAGGTACCTATGAATACTGCAGAATCCCCTGTACACAATCAACCACAAGTGCTTTGAATGTATCTTTTGATCATTCTGCGATTATTTTGAAGATCCAGTTTTTGATATTACCTACTTCTGAATACATAGGTAATCAAATCGTGTGATTTTTGAATCCACAAGAATATTTCAAGAGAGTAAAAAAACTTCCCTTCTACGTTTTCGCAGTCTTAGCTTAATCGTTCCCGCAATACGTCTTTGAAACATTTTGCGAGTACCTCATTGGACAAATGTCTTCAAATACTTACACTAAAGCGCAGTATATACTTACCTGAACTAAATCAAATCGGGTGATTTTTGAATCCACAAGAATATATCAAGAGAGCCAAAAAACTTCCCTTCTTTAACGTTGCTTTTGAGTGACTGGATTCCATCTCAATCCTCGTAGCCAGAAAGCTGCAAAATCAGAAGCTTTCACATTCGCTTTTCACTCTTGTCATCTTTGAAAATAGCTTGATCATTCGCATATACGGTACGATTGCTAAATTCTTTCAAGAAAACAATTGTGATGTCTTTGAGTTGTTCTTTCTTCGTATTAATGATGAAAGATTATACTTTGTCGCCTTCAAGTAGGTGAACAAATTCTTGAATAATTGATTTCTCATGAGTAGTCAGCATTTCTAATTCTCAACAGAATTCTTTGAGAAACATCTCAGCAACTCAATAATCATCTGGCCCAATCCACAGCATTATCTGATTTGCATTACCGAATAGATGAGCTACATATAAGCTCTTATTGATCCATTCCAGAAAATAATCATTTTGACCTAAAATATAGGGCGGATTTATTTGATTAGAGATCGGAAACCAAGAATATGATATTCTAAAATTTCTTGATGTGTAATTTTCATCCTGATGCTATTCAAATTTTAGGATCATTGCTTCTCTTGGTGTTTTGTCTTCTGTTTTCATTCCAATAGAAATAATTCTCAAAAAGGAGTTCCTATCTACATTATGAACAAAATTATACAGGGGATGATCACCTGTAAACTCAGTAGATATCAATAATTGCATTTTGGTTGCATTGAGCTTTGAGGCCCTCAAAGAGAGGACATTTTCTGGAAAAAAAATCCTGTTTTTTTGCTGTATTGACCTGCTCATCCTGTTTTGGGAAAGTTGTCTAGTTTCAAAATATAGTACTTACTTGTATTTTAGATTCTGTGTCAAAAAGAGTCATTGCTTTTAAAATCCAAAACTATTTCTGTTCCAGTTTTCTGATAAGCAATTGAAAATTTGCCACCGTATCAATAATTTTTTATTTTGAGTAAATTTCTGTTTTGAAAATGTTTTCTGCTTGCTAAATTCAATATCAAAAGATGCCATTTTTGAAACTGGAGAAACATTTTGGAATCCGAAGGTGCCATCTTTTTTGAAAATTATTGCTGATTTCCAAAAATTGAGAAAAATTAGCCAAAAACTTATGAAATTTCATTTTTTAAAAAATTGGCAATAAGGAACAAAAAATTGACACTCCTGCGCTACAAAATGTTTGCCTAGTTTCAGAACAGATATCTTTTGACGAGTTGGCACAATTAATGTGAAATATTTGAGAAGAAAATATTTTCTCAACACAAATTTACTCAAAGATGAGCAATTTGCAAACTTTTAAACACTGCATGAGTAAAACCCTAATTAAGTGATGGCTTAGGTTGACCCATAATCTCAAAATACCATCTTTTGGGGCTGGGTGATTTGTTTATAAAACAGGTTGAGTATGGGCTGGAGTGAAAAAAACCATATTTTTTTTTTTGAATATACATATGTCTCCTTTTGAGGAGGACCCATATCTTCCCTCCAGATTTGGTCGAAACCCTCATAATTTTTTTCATCATCCGTCGTGATGTACAAGTACCTATGAATACTGTAGAATCTCCTCTATATACTCGTACACAACCAACTACATAAGTGCTTTGAATTTACGTTTTGATCATCCCGCAGTTATTTTGAAGATCCAGTTTTTGATACTAATTCTGAATGGTATTTAATCAAATCACATGATTTTTCAATCCATAAGAATATTTCAAAGAGAGCAAAAAAACTTCCCTTCTTTTTATCGTTGAAAGTTAATTTTATGTAGTCTTCATCCTGGGTATTTCTCGTGTTTTGTACCCTGTTTTTTTTCCTGTTAGAAATAATTTCTCAAACACACTGTCTCACTCCCCACTCCCGCATGTGCCTCCCTGAAAACGACCATTCACACGAACTACACTAGCCCTCACATCTCCACTACTAGACCGTCTTTATTTGCAATTTAATAAAGAGTAGGTACTTAGATATTATAATCTTGAATATACGATCCAAGGAAAGAGGAAGGAGAGGGAGGGGGTTGTGAAGGCTCCAGAGAGACATGCTAGGCATAGAGGCTCATCTCTGTGGCTACTGACTGATGATATCTTGCCTCTGGGCAGATGGAAGACAGTGAGTTTCCATACCGAAGTAGGCAGAATAAGCGCACAGCTTCTGTAAGCTGATGAATGGCTTAGGTTGACCCATAATCTCAAATACCTACTATCTTTTGACACGGGTTTATTTTCTGAAAACCGGTTGAGGCGGGGCTATAGTGAAATAAATACAGATTTTTTCAAAAATGACTTCTTTTTGAAACCCTAGATCTTCCTTCCAGGAGCATCTACAGAGGTAAAAAATTTCCTGACAGACTTCCCACTCAAAGATAAGGTGTCCACTGTTGTGAAAATATCTCATAATTTTTTTCGCGATCCACCCCGATGTACGAGTACATATTATAAGTAGGTACCTCCTATGAATTCTGCAGAATATCTTCAGCACAACCAACTTCAAGTACTTTGTATGTACGTTTTGATAAGCCCATGGTAATTTTGAATATCCAGTTTTTAAAATCAATTCCGAGTATGGACATTTAATCAAATGGCGTGATTTTTGAATCCACGAGAATATTTCAAGATAGTCAAAAAAACTATACCCTTCTACATTTTCGCAGTCCTAATCGTTCTGGCAAGATGTCTTTAAAACATTTTGCGAGTACCTCATTGACTCTATGGAATGGAATCATCCAATGTGTCACCAGCTGCTTGATTTTGTAGTTGGGACTCTTTACCATAGCTAAATTATAATATGTGAATTTCTTAGATTCAACTTTATAAATTACTGGATTGTTAATTAAAGGGATTTATATCCTAGTTTGGATGCCTTTTGTGGACAGATAGGTACTAAATACCACTCTCCAATGCCTCAAGGTACAATGGAGTTGTGCTGTCAAATACTAATATCATGTATGTACTTTCTCTGTGGCGGCGGCTGTTAGATAGACCCTTGCAATTCTCAGTGATAAGCCTCTCTGGGCTGATGAAAATTTGTTCTAGGTGCCAGTTATTTTTTGGAAAAAACCAACATCTTGAAATACATGAAAAATTAATTCAAACAAAGTGCGGGGAAACATATTAAAATTGAAAGGAAAAAGAACAAAAGTTGTAATTTTTTAAAAGCAAGATTGTTGGCATTTTTCAAAATGATGATGTCACTGTTTTGGTTCTACAGGTGCGTATTTTGTTTTGTTCACCATTCTGCAGTTGTTTTAAATTTATGACTTTTTTCTGTTTTTAATATTTTACACCTCTCGCGTGTTGCAATTTACTCTCTAATCCAGGAAAACCCAAGATTTCGCCAAATTGACTTGATAGTTGAAATTTGGTTTGTAAGTACCCTCTTTTTGATGAAGCAAAAACTATCTCGCAATCAGCAAACATTTGTTGGATGATTCACTATTTCGTTGACGTAAATTGTAACATTAGTGAAATATAACGTAAAACAACCCAGTAGTTCCTTTGGTGAATCCTGGTGACTTCTGGTGACAGATTCACAAGAAGTCACCAAATGCTGAATATAATTTTTTAATTTTGAACGAAAAAAGTTAAGTGGTTTGAATGTAAGTTTTGATTGTTCAGCGGTTACTTTGAAGATCCAGCTTTTGATATTACTTCCAAGTATGGGTATTTAATGTTAATCACATCGTATGATTTTTGAATCCACATGAATATTTGAAGAGAGCCATAAAACTTCTCTTCTGCTACATTTTCGCAGCCATCATCAAGTGGAGGTATGCTGGCAATTACCAATCCTTTCTTTGTTGTGGGCAATTTGTTTTGGGTGTCAGTTATTTTATTTTTTTTTTAGAAAAACTAACATTTTGGATTATATAATGGAAGATTAATTCAAACAAATTGTGAGAAAAAAGTATTGAAATTAAAAGAAAAAAAAACAAAAGTTGGGACGTTTTGAAGGCAAGATTGTTGGCATTTTCCAATCCACAAAATTACATATGCAATGTACCATTTTTAAAAAAAATTCACAAGTCAATCAAGTTAGCAAACTCATTTTCATGATCACTTTCATCTAAGAAATTACTCATAGATATATAGAAATTTTAAAAAATCACCTGTCACATTGAAAAAAAATCAAAGATAATACCTTACCAATTAATTTTGTCTGGATATGATTTATGAGATCTCTTCAAAAATCGCGTTTAAATTCATGCAGTAGTAAGACTGGCTTTACTGCCTATTTTAACATGATGCTCTTTCTTTATGAGTACATGCCTCCAGAAGTGCCTTCTGTAATAAAAATTTTTTCACACTAAACAGAAGACAGTTTTGGAGATGAATCACTTCGAGTGTGGTTTCTAGAAGACAAAGGTCGGTTTAGTGCCCAAAATTTGATATTGGTAAGTTGTGTGTGGATTTTATATGGCGTAAGGTGGATTGCCAGAAAGTTTTGAGACATTCAGAGGATTGTTTTGGATAAATTTCTCCTATGTGGAGAAACGATTAATACATTTGAGACGTTGAAGAAGCAGTGGGACAAAATTTGGTTTGGTGAAAATCATTGTGGATGCCTCCAACCTCGATCAATTTAGTCTTTTTCTTGATAACCCGACTTTTCACATGGCAAGAAAAAGGGAAATATATAATCGCACGACAGGAAAGGGTATTTGAACGACAACAGCAAACAACTATTTATGATGTGGTGGCGACAACTTAGTTCTTTACAACGACAGGTTTTCAACAACAAAATAATGAGTCAGAACAACTATTTTTAATTATGAATCACGACAGCTCCTCCCGCCAAAAAAGCATGTCTAAGTGACAGAATAAAATTTTGAACAACGGAACAATGTACGACTAATTGCATATTTGAAGATACAAAAAAAGTGATAAATAAAATATTGGATTGGGATGCTTGCAAATAATTAAAAATTGCTCTAAAATTACTGCAAAAACTGTGTAACAATTTCAAATGTGAAATGTGAGCTTCCCATGGACTTATTTAGAATTGCAATTTGCACAATAATATGTACCTTTATGTTCTATGATGATGTGAATGTGTCAATTTTTCCAAAAAAAAAAAAATGAAGTTCATGACACTTTATGACATTTATTTTCAAAAACATGGTGTGTGACATACCAGTCAAGGACATTTGGGGTATGAAATCGAATGCACATCAATGAAAGGGGGGCTAAAAATCTCAATACCAAAAGTAAAATGTACCTAAGGGAGGTGATGCTTGCATGGACCAAAAAAAATCATGCTAAAACCGTTGAGAAATTTACTGTGTACACAAAAACCACTTTTTGAGAGACACCCACCCCTTATTTTATGAAAATTTCTAATTTTTTTAAAATTTTTATTCAATTTGTAACTTTTTTTGGTAAAAATAGGCGTGTTGATGGATTAAAATAAAAATAAAAATAGATGTGTTAACAGATATTTATGTCGTGATTTTTGGTTTTTACTGTTGTCGTTCAAATTATTTAACTGTCGTTCAATTTTTTATTTGTCGTGGACATTTTTTATCTGTCGTGCAAACATATCGCACCTCGGGAGTTATAAGGTCACATCTCAAAAAAGTGAAATTTTACAGGAGAGTGATTTTCTTTTTTTTTAAAACTTGATTCATTAGTTTTATCAACTTATAATTAATTGTGAGGAGTCAATAGCACCTCATTTTAAAGATCTGGTATCCTACCTTCATTTAGCATAAGAACACTTTGAAAAATAAAATCTTAAAGAAGAAATATTTCAATGTTTGGAAAACATTTTGAGTTAGAACCTTTCATTAAAGTTGATGTGGATTCGAAAGGAAGCGTCCAAAAAAAAATTTCATGATAACAAAGTTGTAGAGAATTAAATTTCCAATCGACATATTGTCGTTAGTTTTTTTCTAGAGTGCTTAGTTTTTGAGTTTTTCTCAAAAAACTAAAATTTCATCATATGTGCAAATTCATTTTTCCAAAAATGATCAATTTAAAAAAAAAATTTCCATTTGGTACAAACCAATAAAAAATGCACTCCTTGTGACTATTTCTAACTGACAAACATTCAAAACAATCAAAACTATTTATTAACACTTTGTATGTATGAAATTTGCTCAAAAAAGGTGGAGTTTTTTGAGATATGCCCTTATAACTCCAAACAACTTGCAATGTTGTTGAGATTTTGAGTTAGGCCATTTGCGTTTTTTACAAGATCTAGATGATGTACCCAACTCAAAGTGTAATTTTTGGTTGAGGGGGGTCATACAAACCCCAAAAATGCAAAAACATCAAAATCAATTTTTTTTGAGATGTGACCTTATTACTCCCGAGGTGCGATATGATTGTCGTTCAATTTTTTTTTCTGTCGTTCAATTTCTTTTTTGGTCGGGCATTTCTTTTATTTGTTGGGCTGGGCCTGTCGTTTAGACCACCTTTTCTGTCTTGCGATTCACCTATTCTGTTGTAATGATAAATCATACCCCAAAGAAAAACAAAGGTTTGGTTAGACAAAGTGCAATGGATAGTTATGGGCCCCTTCCCATCTAGCACGGGTGTGGAAACCTTTGATTTTCATCTCTTCTGACTTCTAAAACAACATTTTGGTGGCAAAAAGTCCAATGACCACAAAACTTTTCAAGTTTGGGTCAAAAATTTCTTCAAGAATGAGCGTGTACAGGTTTTTGAAGAGGCAAGTTTGAAATTGAAAATACAGTGGGAAAAATGGGTCAACATGGAGAAGTGATTATGTCGAGAAATAGTAAAAAGTCTATATAATTTCAAGGTGTATGTATCACTTTTTCATGAAATAAGTACATTTGTCGATTGTTTGGAATTTTTTGTACTTGACTTTCCAGACACTCTTTATTATATGTAGGTACCTATGAATACTGCAGAATCTCCTCTACACAACCAACTACATAAGTACTTTGGATTTATGTTTTGATCATCCTGCAGTTATTTTGAAGATCCAGTTTTTGATATTAATTCTGAGTATGGGTATTTAATCAAATCATGTGATTTTTGAATCCATAAGAATATTTTGAGAGAGCAAAGAAACTTCCCCTCTTTAAAGTTGAAAGTTACAAGTAATTTGGTAACACTATTCTTAATTGGATCTTTTCAGATGTTTCATTTTCTGTTTTTTTTTCCTGATAGAAATAAATTCTCAAACACTGTCTCACTCCCCACTCCTGCATGCGCCTCCCTGAAAAAGGCCATTCACCTTAACTACACTAGCCCGCACATCTTCCCTACTAGACTGTCTTTATTTGCAATTCAATACAGTGTATAATATAATCTTGAATTGTATTGGAGCCAAGGAAAAAAGAAGAACAGGGAGGGGGTTGTGAAGGCTTCAGAAAGACATGCTAGGCACAAGGGCTCATCTCTGTGGCTACTGACTGGTAGTATCTTGCATCTGCGCAGATAGAAGACAGTGAGTTGCCATTCCAAAGTAGGCAAAATAATCACACAGTTTCTATGAGCTGATGAATGGCTTAGGTTGGCCCTTAATCTCAAATACTTTATTTTGAGACTTGTTCATTTTTTCAAAAACAGGTTGAGTAGGGGCTAGAGCGGAAAAAAAACAGATTTTTTCAAAAATGACTTATTTTTGAAAACCTATATCTTCCTTCCAGAAGCATCTACAGGGATAAAAAATTTCTTGACAGACTTCCCACTCAAAGTTAAGGGCTCCACTGTTGTCAAAATCGCTCATAATCTTTTTCGCGATCCACCCCGATGTACATATTATAAGTAGGTACCTATTAATAATCTAAAATATCATTCTTCTGCACAACCAACTTCAAGTGCTTTGAATGTACGTTTTGATTAGGTCATGGTAGTTTTGAATACTTATCCAGTTTTTGAAATTGATTCCGAGTATGGATATTTAATCAAATATCATGATTTTTGAATGCACAAGAATATTTCAAGAGAGCAAAAAAACTTCCCTGAATTAGATGCAAGAATATCCAAGATTAATTGTCTCCTGTGGATTTTCAATGGTCCTTGAATTTTCCATATTGAATATAAAATGGTAAAATTCACCCAAAATATCATTAACTACCATCTACACACCTTCAAATTCCTTCCTCACCTGTAGGACGTCTGACGCGACCTCCCATGCAGCCAAAACACCGCCAGGTGAACGACCACCTCCGGTAAAAGTCAATCTACTCAAAAGCTTCGAACCGATGCACGATTCGTTCGATGCTTTCGTATTGTATATCGCATTCGCTTACTTACATTTATCTCGTCGCAAAGAGCGAGCGGAGTTGAAAACAAATAAACAATATAAAACTACATCGAGATCATTAAGACGAACGATGATAAAGTACTTTTACGTAATACGCGGATGCTATACGACGAACTATACGATTCGCCGAATCCTTTGTCCGTCTGCCAAAACATTAATATTTATTCGTTCTTCTCCAGAAATACGCTACTCTTCGCGTCTCCCGGACACGTTTGTTTTTAGCGGTTAACGAATAATAAAACGTGTCACCCGACTAACATCTGTTTTCTCGTTCATATATATATAATATAAGTACATACATATGAGAAGAGCAGAAGCAGATACTCGTTGAAAATTTTTCGACCGAGACCAATTAAACAGCGAAACGTTGCCGTGTACCGTGATTTGAAAGAGTATCTCGGTGCATTTGAATTTTGAACCGATTTCGTAATATCTCTTTGGGCGCTATGTCCAGCGTTGACAGTATTAATATAATTCAACGAGTTGCCAAAATACTAGTAAATTTCCTACAGAGAGGTGAATTTTAACAAGTCGTCGTCGTCGTAGGTCTCGCGACATCAAAACCAACGAAAGCGTGGCGCTTCTGCGCCAGGAGGAGTCGACTTAGGGTAACTTTAATTTTAAACTCGGCCAGACCAAAAACTCGTTTTCAATTAATCGATACGTAACCCGAAACAGACTGTCGAGTAGGGTAAAAATTAACTAAACCGAGCTAAATTGAGCTAGCGAGCTAAGTACATCGTGAATTAGAATAGTGTACAACCCTTCTTATATACTTACATTCAAATTCTACCTCGGGATACGATATTAAAAGAGGTGTTTTCGGACATTGATTTCACACGCGTCAGTGATTTCAATATCTCTTTGCGAGCAATTCCAGCTCACGTAAGCTCTTCGAAAGGCAAATATATAAGATGCTTGCGATGTGGTGTTAGTGGCGTCGTATTATGGTTACAGCTTTTCCTCTCGATGAATCGAGTTCTAATTGGATTGCGAAATTTGCGGCGAAATTTAATAGAAGAAGTTTAGGGAGAAGGGGTGAAGAAATTAGATGAACAGAGAATTTACCTTACTATCGATGAACTGATTCTGATGAAACATAACGGTTTAATTCTGCTATGTTTAGATCGAGTTTAAAAATCATATATTGTGATGCCATCGATGGTCATTTTTTTCATATATTCGTAGGTACCTACTATCTTTACTGAGGATTTTTTTAGCATTCGTTTCCATAATTTACGTCACTGGTAGCTATTTTTATACCTATTCCAAGACATCGATTTTCAACCGGACGAAAAAAATGAATTATTTCATACTAAATTATTCCAGAATTTCGGTATTACATCTTCAATAATGAAAGATAAACATTCATCGAATGGAAACAGCAAAAGCCACAGCATCGTTATGGCGATGAAAAAAAAACACATCGTCATCCTCCATCTTTCAGGCAAAATAATGAAATACGAAGATACTGAAAAATGATAGAAAAATCCCAATTAATTACGTTATGAAGTGTGAAAGAAAAAATTGGGTATTCGTATACTTCTACGAATCAACAAATCGATATGATGAAGTGATGATGAAAGAGGAAGGGAAATTTCTATGAACTTATGGGTGTCATCAAAACCGATGACGGAATTGGATGGGAGAAGAGTTGCTCATAAGAAGGGAGATATACATGTTACAATATGTACAATATTGTGTAGTTGAGCCAAGAATATTGGATGGAAGTGCATAGGCTCGGGGAAGAAAAGAGGTAGAGGCTTTGAATAAAGGCCAAACCACATCGGTCGTGGTTAATTTGACGCGAGATTTCGTATACGAAATTACAAAGACGTGTGGTAATTGGAAATTCGGCTAGTTTATTAATTAATACGTACAGCCAAATGGGTAAATTAGTTGATTACGATGAGATGTGGAAGTTTCAGGTTGATGTCAGAGGAGTGTTTTATTTTACCCTGTTTGGAAGAGGGGGGGGGGTGAAAGATGCAGTCGAATATCGTTTGTATTTGTTTGAGTGATGAGTAACTATTTTTTGGAAATTGTTGGAAATAAATTCACCTACCTATTTTTGATTTTTTTTTTTTTTGAGATAGAAATCATGGGTTTTTATTTCTTTATTCTCATCTGACGAAATTTAGAGTTTTACTAAGCCTCAAAAACGCAAAATAAAATGAACTAAACGTCTAAAATTTATAGAATTCTGATAATTGAGTTTTTTTCAGAATAGAAGGGATTTCGGTACCTCGTTGGTCTAGGTACCTATTTAGAAATGAAAAAGAAAAAGAGAGAGAGAGGATTGGAGTAAAGTGGAATAAAAACATTGTACATTGAGTTGAAATTATGTGATGAAAATTGTAAGTTTTAGATCCAGTTTTGAAGCTGCATCCTCATTGGCTTCAAAGTTTGAAAATAATGATGAAAATAAAAAAAATTGCTTACTTAGGTATTCTAATCAAGTTTTTTCATTCATTGTAATTTTCATTGTTTTCATTAAATGGATTTTCTTCAGAAAAATGAAACATGAATTTGAACAACGAACGTCTAGGGAAAATACCCCTTTGGAGGTTCTCTAGGTTTTCGGGTTAGAAAATTGAAGTGCCTTAATGAGTGTGATAGGGTACCTCGCCCAATTGGCCAAACCACAAAAAAGTCGAACTTTTGATGAAAAGTTTTATAGGAAAATGAAAGTTTCCAAAAAACACAAATGTGACATTTCCTAAAAAAAAATTGAATGTATGCAGAATTTTTTTTGAAAAAATGAACCAAAAACATGTGTCAAAAACATTGAACAAAAGCACTCTTTCAAAAAATGAAATAAAAATTGAATTGGAAAAAAATAAAAAAACAAGGTTGAAAAAAAGTCATCTGGCAGTTCACAAATTCAGCGAGAATCAAATCTTGTTGGCAAAAATGCCTTTGTTTAAAGCATGAAGAGAAGAAAAATCTATGTCGCTAAGAGAGGATTTTTTATCAAGTCATAAAATCTTTTAGGAAATCGAGCCGAAATATGGGACAAAATTTAGCGAAATTGCGAGCTTTCTGGCAGGAGGTAACTAATTATAAAAACATTTTCGCCTTTATTCACGAGATGTAGCATAGAATTTTCTTTCATTTTGGGAAAAAATGAGTATTTTATCACTTATTGGAGCATAGGAATATGAAGATGAAGATGAAGAGAAATAGTAAAAATAGTAAATAAAAATCCAAATTCATCTACGAGTTCAGTCTTTCATTTCGTTTACGCTGTGGATTTGTGTTTTTGTTCACTATTTCTCTTCATCTTCATCTTCATATTCCTATACTCCAATAAGTGATAAAATACTCATTTTTTCCCAAAATGAAAGAAAATTCTATGCTACATCTCGTGAATAAAGGCGAAAATGTTTTTATAATTAGTTACCTCCTGCCAGAAAGCTCGCAATTTCGCTAAATTTTGTCCCATATTTCGGCTCGATTTCCTAAAAGATTTTATGACTTGATAAAAAATCCTCTCTTAGCGACATAGATTTTTCTTCTCTTCATGCTTTAAACAAAGGCATTTTTGCCAACAAGATTTGATTCTCGCTGAATTTGTGAACTGCCAGATGACTTTTTTTCAACCTTGTTTTTTTATTTTTTTCCAATTCAATTTTTATTTCATTTTTTGAAAGAGTGCTTTTGTTCAATGTTTTTGACACATGTTTTTGGTTCATTTTTTCAAAAAAAATTCTGCATACATTCAATTTTTTTTTAGGAAATGTCACATTTGTGTTTTTTGGAAACTTTCATTTTCCTATAAAACTTTTCATCAAAAGTTCGACTTTTTTGTGGTTTGGCCAATTGGGCGAGGTACCCTATCACACTCATTAAGGCACTTCAATTTTCTAACCCAAAAACCTAGAGAACCTCCAAAGGGTTAAGGTATTAATTCACTAAATTGGATCCCAATTTGTGCAAGTTAAAGAAAGTATTCATCCAATTGAATCAATACGTACCTATATAACTTACTACGAACAATTTGATTAGACATATTATGTATTATTAATATCCAATTGCACCAGATTACATCTGACTGAATCCAAAAAAAAAAAATGTATTCAATTCTAATCAGATGTAGTTTTAAATTCCGAAAAATAATACAATCTGAACACATCCCCAACTTCAGCATCCCATGAAAAATTTTTAAGATCCAGTTGAATTCAATTTGTTTCAGAAACATTTTTTTTTTAGCAAATTGGATCAGAAAATATCTAATTAGGTCTAGATCTAATTTGATGCAATTTTGGATCCAATTGCCTTCAATTAAATCTATAATTTAATCCACGTTTGAGTAGATCTAACCACGAAGGGAGACAGTACTGGATCTAATCAATTCTGAACAAATTTAATGGGATTAAAACTCTGATCTGATAAAATCTAGTCAGATCAAAATGTATTCAGGTAAAGTTCGGATCAAATCAGACAATTCTGATTAAATATTTGAACAAAACCATATGACCTAATCAGGTTTGAATAGATCCAATCTGATTAAAGCTTTTATCCGATCAGATCTAGACAGATCAAAATGGATCGAGGAAATGTATGCGTAAAAGTCTGATTGAATATCTGAACAGATCAATTCTTGGAAAAACAAGATTATATGTATGTATCTGATCAGGTGTGAACAGATCTAATTCGATCAAAAAGCTTTTATGTGGTCAGATGAAAGTAGATCCAATATAATGTCCGAATATGATTAGGACGCTTATACCGATGTCTTGATCGAATTTTCTTTATACCTATTTCATTGGATTCGAATCAAACAGACCAGAAAAGATTTATTTTCAGATCAAATCTTATCTGATTTAATCTGAATTGATTTTAATTCCAAATCCAATCCACATCTGATTCATTCGGATCTGAAAAGATTGTCATGGTTTATTTTAATTGATACCTACTTTCTTTTTATTAAATTAGGTACTTGAATCGTACCATTTTTTGATTCATCCGGTTTGATCTACCTAATTGGAGTCAATTATGGACATCTGGTCCAACTAAATTCCAAATAGGATCCAATCGCTCGGATCTCATCGAATGTACGATTCTGATCTAAGTGGATGAACAGTTTTTCAATGTCCGGGCCAATCATTTCAAATCTAAGTAGATCCAGAAAAATAACTTTGGGAAAACTGTATTCTTCGAAATTAATTGAAGAAGCCCTGAAAATAATGCTTTACCTACTCCATTTTCAAGTGTGATACGCAATGCGTCTTAAAAACTTGGGAGATCTTTCTTGTTTTTTATTATTTTATTTTTTTTAAAAATGAAAACTGGATTCAATGAGAATTTTGTATTCTACAGCTTGAAATTGGGCTGTTTCCAAAACCTGAAAATATCACCGTAGTTGAGCATTCAGTAACATGTATCCATTTATACCCACAACAATACTTTTTTAAAGGTTCTTTTTTTGATTCAATCTTACCAGATTCAAACTGATAATCGGATTAGATTTTTTCTGACCTCGCATCAGATCTCTCGACGATAAATCCGATCTGAACGGAATATTATATCATTTGATCAGATCAAATAATATGGTCTGAGCATAGTTAGATCCAGAATTCCTCGGATTCAAAGCCCAGATCAGATCTGGTAGGAGAGATTGTTATGATCTGAACAGAGATGATATGATCAGATCTGTGATCTGATTAGATCCGGACATTCCTCGGATCCGATTTGACCATGACTATGTCCGCTCATTTTAGAGTTTTGATGGGACTTGATCTCAGACCTGATCAGATCCAACATGTAAGACCTTGCCAAATCCAATAAGTTGACCTGGTTGGATCTAATCTGATCTGATTTCATCTTGATGGCTTTGATATGATCTGATCTGAAAATTCCTTGAACTCAATTTCACAGATTTAATCTATTGATCGGATCAGATCAATTCAGACCTGAGATCTGATCAGATCTCATTTGATTGGATCTGAATAGGATCTGATCATATCAAAGTTTAGTAATCGGATTAGATCTTCTGATCAGATCTGATCCGGACAATCCTTGGATCTATAAATTCTATCTAAACAGATACATACAGTTCAATCAGAATTTTGATCAATGCGATCTTCTCATTTTGAGTCAATAAAAAATCAAAATCTTGCTCAGGGCTTTTAACTCTTTTAAGATTCTCTAGGTTTTTATGTCAAGAAAACAAATTGCTTATAGGGATATACATTTGCTCAATTGGCCAAATCACAAAAAAATCGAGCTTTCAAAGAAAAATGTCAGGAAATGAAAGTTTTGAAAAAGCTCAAATCCATCATTTCTAACAAAGCAAATGAATATAAAGTGAAATTTTTTTCAAAAAAATCGTAATAACGATAGTAAAAGAAGGTCATCTGGCATTTCCCAAGTTGAGCAAAAATGGAAACTTGGTGAAAGAAATGCTTTTGTCCAAAAAATGAAAAAAAAATCTAGGCTGCAAGCAGAGGATTTTTTATCGAGTCATAAAATCTTGTCGGAAGTTGGACCGAAATATGACTCAAAATTTAGCGAAATTGCAAGTTTTGTAGTGAGGATGATTGGTGATGGAAAAATTTGACTTTGAAGCGAGAGATGTAGCATAGAACGTTCTTTCATTTTGAAGAAAAAGAAATGTTTTCATCATCAGTTACCGCCGCTACAAAGCTCTCAATTTCGCCAAAAATTTTTTGTCATATTTTGGCCCGATTTCTGACAAGATCTTATGACTTGATAAAAAATTGTATCGTCACATATATTGGTCATAAAGCATGTTGTCGTTCTTTCGTATTTCTTAGTACATAACTTCCCCTATTGATTTACCGGGTAGTTAAAGTTCATCTTACGTGCCTCGCGGATCAAAGAATCATCGACTTTAATTTTTTCAATGACGCATGATGATTTTTTTTAAGGAAAATAATTTTGGAAAAAAAGAGAACAGGCTCGAGCAAAGCGAGGGTGAAAACTTCTGAAAATTTATAATATGTATTTCCAGAGGCATAAAAACGATGGTTTTTTATGTGAGGATGAAGAGTTTAAGTTTTTCGGATATTAAAATTTTAGAATTTGAATGATTTTTTTTTGAAGGAAGTTGATTTTGAAAAAGGAAACAGATACAGGCCCAGGCGATGAGGGTGAAACATCTTGAAAATTTGAACTTCGAGAGACATATAGACAATGTTTATTGTTATGTAAGTATGGTCGGGATTTGTTGAGATTTGAATAGATTTGATCAGATCAGATCTGAGCTGATTTAGATATTGGTACAGACATTCCTCAAATCTGATTTGACCACGACTAAGTCTAATCATTGTACAATGTACAGTTTTGATGGGACTTGATCTCAGACCTGCTCAGATTCAATATGTATAAGACCTGACCGAATCCAATTAGATGACCTAGTGATCTAATCTGATTTGATCTGATCTGGATGATTTTGATATGATCAGCTCAGATATGATCTGATCTGAAAATCCAATCTATTGATCGAATCAGATCTATTGAGACCATTAATCTGATGAGATCAAATTTGACTAATCAGATCAAAGTTTAGTAATCGGATTAGATCTTTTCAGCCCTGATCAGATCACCCATTTGGAAAACCTGACCGGATCTGATCCGAAATCAGAATCAGTGCTTAGCCCTTTTAAAAGTTCTTTAGGTTTTCATGTCGAGGCGAACAAATGGCTTTAGAAGGTATAATATACTTAGAGTACTTTGCCCAATTGGCCAACTCACAAAAAACCTGAGCTGTAAAAGAAAAATCATTTTGGAAAATTAAGTTTTTGAAAAAGCTCAAATCCTTTATTTCCAAAAAAACAAAATGAACATAGATTGGATTCTTTTTAAAAAATAATTTAGGTCACAACATGATTGAAAAACATTAGTCTAAAGGAATTTTTAAAAATATTTTTAATAGAATAAATTAGAAGGAAAAAAACGAATAATGATAATAAAAGAAGATCATCTGGCATTTCCCAAGTTGAGCAAAAATGAAAACTTGGTGAAAGAAATGCTTTGTCCCAAAAACAAAAAATCCTCTCTTTACAGCATAGATTTTTCTTTTTTTCATTTTTTGGGTAAAAAGGTATTTCATTCTCCAAGTTTTCATTTTCGCTCAACCTGGGATCTGTCCTATGTTTTTTTTTTTATGTAGGTACATATTATGTACTTACTTATATCACGATTTTTTTTTTAATTTTTAAAAAGTACTTTTGACTACCATAATGTTTTTTATTCATGTCGTTGAATTCTTTTTGAAAAAAAAATCAATCTAAGTACTGATTTGTTTTGTTGGAAATTAAGGATTTGATGTTTTTCAAAACTTTCATTTTCCAAAATGATTAGTTATTCTTTGAATGCTCAACTTTTTTGTGATTTGGTGAATTGGGCAAGGTAGGTACTTACTCCAATTTGTTTCTCTAACACGCGAACCTGGTTTAATAAAAACAAAAACGCAAAAACCCTCTCGCAGTCAGGAAAAACATTGTTGGATCCAGATCTACGTTGAACCTTTTCTGAGCCATAGAACGAATATATACTTAGAGTGACAGTATTGGCAGTGTTGTTGAAATACATCGCATTATTTGTGGCCAATTCAGTAATTATCCCTTCTGAAATACAAGCAGCTATTTCTGACCCATAACTGTGAATTTGCTGAAATGTTGACTTTGAATCTGCATCAGAAGTCAGCCATTTTTAAAAATACTCGTACATGTAAATATTTTTTTCATTATTGATGGGTAACGATTGTTGGTATTGTATTTCCCAATAAAAAAATAAATGATTACCTACTTTGCTACATCGAAGTTCAGGTCTCGTATACTACGCTATGAAAATATTACGGTAATAAAAGCAGTCGCTTATTATTATAACCGTTAATGTTATAAATCGCTTTAAGAGCAGGCAAAATTCATCACCTGTCAAAATTTCAATTGCTTAAGTGCCTTTTTCGATTTTTGGTGAATTTTCAAAAAATCAAATTTTGGTCAAAAATGTGAGAAAAAAAATCAAAATTTTACCAAATTGACCTAGAAAGCTGAAATTTGGGATGTACCCTATTTTCGACCTGTCAAATCGATTGGAAACTGTTTCAAACCGTTTTGAGCAGTTCTGGAGCCTCCAGCAGAATTTTGAAACTCGAAATTCTCACGAAATTTCATCAAATGGAGTTGGAAAGCCGAAATTAGTTCTGCAAACTGATTTCAATTTTGCTATGAAGTCGACTACATGGTAAATTTCAAGTCGTTTTTGAGCCTCCAGCGATTTTTCGAAAATTACTGGAGCCTCCAGTAGATTTTTGAAACTCGAAAGTTCCCTAAAATTTCATCAAAATGGAGATGGAAAGCTGAAACCAACTATGTACTCAAATCTTAACACCCTGTGAAGACGACTTCAGGTGAGTTCAAGTAATTTTGTAGCCTCCAGTGATTTTTTGAAAGGTTTTATGGCATTTTTAGGAGAATTGAATTTTCAAAAAAGTAGCTGGAAGCTTCAAAACCACTTGAAACCACCATGCAGTCGACCTCATTATTATTGTATTGAAATTAGTTTGCAGAGAATATTTCGTCTTGCTAACCCCATTTGATAAAATTTTGGGGAAATTTCAAGTTTCGAAAATCTATACTGGAGGCTCCGGTAATTTTCAAAAAATCACTGGAGGCTCCTAACGACTTGAAATTTACCTGCAGTCGACTTCATATCGTATTGAAATCAGTTTGCTGAATTAATTTCGGTTTTCCAACTCCATTTTGATGAAATTTTGTTGGAATTTCGATTTTCAAAAATCTAATGGAGGCGCCAAAACAACTTGAAATTCACCTGCAGTCGACTTCACAGCATATTGAAATTAGTATTCAGAATTTATTTCGGCTTTCCAACTCTATATTTGATAAAATTTTGTGAGAATTTCGAGTTTCAAAAATCTACTGGAGGCTCCAGAACTGCTCAAAACGGTTTGAAACAGTTTCCAATTGATTTGACAGGTCGGAAATAGGGTGTATCCCAAATTTCAGCTTTATAGGTCAATTTGGTGAAATTTTGATTTTTTTCTCACATTTCGGCCAAAATTTGTTTTTTGAAAATTCACCAAAAATCGAAAAAGGCACTTTAGCAATTGAAATTTTGACAGGTGATGAATTTAGCCTGCTCTTTCGATCTGCCTTTTAGTACGGTTTAATAAATTTTATGCTAGTCTTATGTTGGAACGCAAAATCTGCGATTTCCATTGACCTGTCTATCAAAATGGCCGCCATTTTGTAAGTAGGGTCACTTTTTTTTGAGGACAAGGGCTAGAAATGTTCCTTAGGACTCCCCTTTAAGAAAAAAATTGTCCCGGAGGATCGGCAGGGGGTGCAAGTGATCCTTCTGAAGGCCTCTCCGACTATAGTTATATTTTTCAATGAGAAAATAAAAGATTACTTACTTGTGGGTTTGAGATACTGGGCTGTAATTAGAAAAAAAGTAAGCATTAGGTACAACGTTTGTAGATTTATTCAATTAAAGGTTCAATCACGTTGTGAGCGAATCATGCCAATCTCCAGCCTCTTTGATGCTCCAGGAAGTTGAAAAATCTCGGGTCAAGAATTATAATATTGAAATTTAATTTACTTCGATTCGTAACTTTTTCAATTTGGCTCATTTTAAGAAAGAGAGGAGGACACCAACGAGTATCTTATCGTAAAAACTAACCACATGTAGTTCTAAGCATGAGGATGAGAGTGAGGATAGCACCAATAAACAAATTTATCCCTCACCTTTGAATTTAAACGAGGCTTAGACCATTCTGATTGTACCTAAGATATTTTTCACTGCATTTTTTCAAGTTTTATTATGATGAATATTCACGAGAAGATTAAAAGGATAGTCTGTGCGAATAACAAACTTAAACGCTCATTATGAGGAATAAAAAAGATCAAACGATCGTATTTCTCGAAATAAATCAATATACTTAACTTACCTACTTGATGTAAGGTGCACTGGGGCAAGTCAGAATGATTTTTCGCAATTTCAACTTTGACCAGCTGTTACTCCCCTTCTAATAAACCAATATGGATCAAATTTATCATGTAGGTTTCCATAAGGGTTCTTAACCTATGGTGAAAATTTGAGCGCGATTGACACAGTAGCTTTCGCTCAGTGGAATAAAATATAAACTGTTCTGACTTCCCCCAATTAGGGGAAGTCAGAACAGGCTACACTTTGCAGAGACGTAGATCACAAACGGAGCGTCCTAGAAAAATTGCTTGTGTACAAAATTGTAGAGAATTTAATTCTCTTTGTGATTACTCTCATCAGATTTTCACTAGGACGAACGGTTCGTCCGCTATATGCGAAAAACTAAGAAATAGAAAATCTGTATTTTAGAACAAATTCAAAACAAGTTCAAAACAACAACAAAATTATACAATTGAACCAAAGACATCTAAAATGAAACTGAATCGCGAAAATTTGTATGCCATGATGAAGTAGGGTAGTACCCTCAAGTCACCTTTAATGGCACTTCGCCAGATATAAACCTCTAGGCGCTAGAGCAAGTTTTCTAATTTACTCCGAATTCTGACTTCCCCCCGGTGCACCCTAATCTGATTTGATCTGGAGGATGACTTTGATATGATCTGATCTGAAAATACCTCGGATTAAATTTCGTAGATCTAATTTATCAACCGGATCAAATTTATTGAGACCAGTAATCTGATCAGATCTCATTTGATCAGATCTGAATAAATGATCTGATCAAGTCTGAGTAGATCTCTCTATTGCTTTAGAAGGTATAATAGAGTATCCTGCTCAATTGGGCAAATCACAAAAAAATTGAGCTGTCAAGGAAAAATCATTTTGGAAACTGAATTCAAAAATAATCTAACAACATGATTAAAAAACACTAGTCTAAAGCAATTTTTAAAAACATTTTTAAAAAAATGAATAGGAAAAAAATCGAATAACGATATACCTACCTAAAAAAAGGTCATCACTGGCATTTCTCAAGTTGAGCAAAAATCAAAACTTGGTGAATGAAATGCCTTTGTCCCAAAATAAAAAATCCTCTCTTCACAGCCTAGATTTCTGTTTTATTGATTTTTTGGGTAAAAAGGAATTTTTTCCCTCCAAGTTGACATTTTTGCTCAACTTGTGATCTGCCATATGACTTTTTGTAATGTTGGTAACTATATCAGAATTTTTTTTTTTTCAAAAAGTACTTTTGACTACTATAATGTTTTTTACTCATGTCGTTGAATTATTTTTGAAAAAAAAATCAATTCAATACTCATTTGTTTTGCTGGAAATTAAGGATTTGAGCTTTTTCAAAATTTTCATTTTTCAAAATGATTATTCTTTGAAAGCCAAACATTTTTGTGATTTGGTCAATTGTGCAAGGTGCCCAGCTATCACTTATACTGTTCAAAGCAATTTGTTTCCCCAAAAACGGCCGAACTTGGTTTAATAAAACGCAAAAACCCTCTCGCAATCAGAAAAAACATTGTTGGATCTATGTAGATCTATATAAAATCCTTTTCTAAGCCATACAACGAATTGTAGAGAGACAGTATTGGCAGGAGTTGAAGTTCATCACATTATTTGTAGCCGCAATTCAGTACTTACTTATTCCTTTCTAAAACACAAGCAGACATTTCTGGCCCACAATACATGTACCTAACCGTAAATTTGCTGAAAATTTGACTTTTGCATCTGCAGTGGCGTAGCCAGGATTTTCTCAAGGAGGGAGCGAAACCAGATTTTTAGGCATAAAAAATCGAAATGAGGAGTAATTTTCTGGAAATCTATCGTGATGTGTGATGATATCATGAAAATGAAGGCAAAATTATTGCTCAAGCGAAGCGAGAGCGAAAGTTTTTTGAAAAAATGGGTCCAAACGACAAAAAAACGTCCATTTTTGCATGTTTTCTTTCAAATTTTCACTCGCAAGGGGGGGGGGGCATGGCCCCCTTCACCCCCCCTTGGCTACCCCACTGTGCATCTGCATCATTAGTCAGGAATTTTAGATTTTTTTCCACTATTCATGGGTGGGTAATTCTCAAAAAAAGTTTAAAAATCATGTAACCGGTGGTTTACTTGAATACTATTGATGATTGAAATTTTTTCAGTGGTATTGTGTAGATACCAACTCGGGCCTCACGTTCATATAGTTTAACGGCCCCCAACCCCACCCCCCCTCCACTATGGGTCAAGTCCCCCCAAATCCTGAAAACTCCATCTTCGTGGCCTGTAACCACTTAAATTTTTCAACTTCATCTTCAAAAATAAATTACACTATCACTTTTTCTGAAAAAAAAAAAAAAAAAAAAAAATGGTACATATTATTATATGATATGAGAGTAAATGACAGAACTGACATACATTTTTGGAATGATACTTATACCCTGAACCCGAGGTCATAAAGTGATGTAACCAGTTTTTGGTCCATCGCCGTGGCCAATTTTTGTTAATTTTTTTCTGGCTCTCCTATTCGATTTTTTTAAAGGTAAAATGGGTACACTGTATTGTTTTAGTGATAGTAGTGCTGCGCCCATTTCAAATCCATCAAGAAAATGCAGTTAACCATTCTGCAAATTGTAATAATCTGTGAAAATTGTAGATACTGATTTCCTTTTTTTGGATCCATCGCCGTGGCTTATCATTCTCACGTTTAAAAGAGACATTTTGTTTTCTTGAAAAGAAGAAAATATTCAAATAGTAAGTACATACTACTACTTGATGACCACAACTTTGAAAATTGAAAAATTATTGATTCTATTACCGGTAAAACAAATTTTAGTTCTTTTTTTCTTACGTCGTGGATAGTACAGTTTGGTATTTCGTTGTGGCTATCATGATTTTTTTGTCCACGGCGAAGGAAAGTACCTACCTTATCATGTTTGAATACTCCCATTAAAATGAACCTGGTACCTACTTGATGAACTTTTTGTGAGCTAAAGCTACTAATAACTGCTCCAGTTATACCTATACCTACCCAAAAGTAGTGAACAGCCTTTTTTTCCAACGTGTGACACCAATTTTTAAAGCCCCTCCCCCCGCCCCTATTGAAGATGACTTGGGCCTGAAGTCATTTTTGGGGTCCTGGGTATGTCTAGAATCAAGTCCCTTTTGAAAAAATTCAAAAAAAGGTTTTCATTTTCGAAAAATTTTAGTACTGAAATTTAAACTTTTTTGAGAATTACCCGGGTAACGATTATTGTTGCATTTTTCAATGAAAAAATGAATGATTACCTACTTGTGGTTTCGAGATACCGTGGGCTGTATCCATGGGTATGCAGGTATTATAATTCTTTTGGGATCATGCCAAATTTCAGCCTCCTTCATGCTCCAGAAAGTTGGAAAATCTCTGGTCAAGAATTATAATATTGAAATTTTATTTGCTTCGATTCGTAACTTTTTCAATTTGACTCATTTTGATTTTTAAGAAAGAAAGGAGGACCAAACGAGTAATCACTTCTCATAAAAACAAACCCTATTGAGGTTTTAAGCGTGAGGAGAGTGAGAAGAGCACCAAGAAACAAATCGATCACCTTTCAATTTGAACAAAGGCTTAGGCCACTCCGATTGTAAGGTGTTTTTGAATCGCAGCACTTTTTCAAGTTTTATTATGAATATTCTCGAGGAGATTGAATGATGCCCAATGCGAATAACTAAACGTTTGTTTTGAGGAATAAAATAGATTGGACGATCGCACCAATCGAAATAAATCAATATACCTACCTACTTGATGTATATATTCAATTTGAGAATTTTGAATACAGCTTTTTCAATTAATCGGTCATCTTTGACATGTTCTCAGGTGCCCGATAAAGTCACGGCCGGAGGAGGCAGCAAGCACAGAATAGCGGTCCTGCTGCACCGCACCAATCAACAATCACCAATCCACCGTTCAGCTCCCGGATCACCTTCACCTTCGGTGGCCAGCTACGGCAGCACATCATCATCCAGTGATCTGCTAGCAACCGCTTCTAGTGCTCTGCGTAGGCTGCATTTCAAGTCTTCCAACGCTTATCGATCCACCAGAAATCGCCATCCACCCGATCACAATATCCCCAAAGTTACCGTCGTCGGTAGTCGTTCGATCTCTACGGATTCTTCGGCTACGATGAACACCAGTACTGATTCGGCGAATACCGCGATGACCATGGTGACATTGACCGATAATGGTGAAACCGACAGTCCCGACGAGAAGATCAGGATAACTCCGAATTTGCTGGAGCATGCTTTGAATCACACTCCGAGCTCGACGGATAAAGAAGAAGATTTCTTTAGCGCTTCCAGCAACGAAGATGCAACCGTACGTAAGTCTTCCGAAGATCTGAACGTTATATTCCCCAAAGAGGATATCGTGCTGGAGGAGTACGACGACTCGATACAACCGTTGCTGCAGCATTCGACCATACCTCGATCAGACGAATCGTTCAGCACGGTCGAAGATTCCAAACTGCCTGTGATAACGGATGGTGACCCGTCGCTCGAATGGTACAATATCAAAATGCGCCAGCAAAAAATGGACGCTACGCAGAAACGCGCTTTGCAAACGAGAAGAAGACTTAAACTATTATCCAAGAAGTACTCGAGATGTTACTTCGAAGAAGAAAGAGTCCGGAACGACAAAGGCCGCAATTCCTCCGGTTTCGCTGCCGAACAAATGACCATCGATAGCGAAGACTCGTTCCAGTGGGACTCGTCGTCGTTGGCTTCGCCTCCAGCGCCCACTTCTCCAACCGGGTCATTGACACCGACCGATACAGAGCAACCTTTGACGTGTCCTTCGCCTACCAAAACAAAACAACATTTCACCTTCCCCCCGATGACCGAAGCCAACGACCTACTGAACGAGTACAAAGTTAAAGTGGATAAGCACCGGAGACAATCCCAGAACGCTGGGAAGCCCCGCGAAGGGGCCGGTTCAGCAGGTGAAATTAGCACAAAAAAATTGAAAATCGAAGGCAACTCGCCGCTTACATCGCAACAGCCTCAGATACCGCCGGCATCGTCATCATCGTCGGCGCCCCACCAAGAAGAACGTTCTATAAATAAAGCAATGCGTAACGGTAACGAAAGCGGTGTGGCTACCATCGTCGTACAGCAGCCTTCAGTCACTGGTAATTCGCCGGATCAACAGACATTCGATAAAAGTGAACTTACCGTCAATAATGTACGTAGAGTTTCGAACGTGTTTGGTGAAACTGTAATTGCTGACTTTAATTCGGCCATTAATTCGACCTCGAAGCAGAAGGAAAATATGAAACAAATGTTGGATGTGACCAATACGACCGCGTTGCATCAGTGGCAGGATATCGATACTAAGTGAGTGTTTGTTGAACTATTTTTTTTACCTATTTACTCGGTAAAGATTGATGATGGGTGGCTTTTTGTTGCTTTGAGAACGAAATTATCTTGTTTTTAATTTTGAAATCCGGATTCTTAATATTTGTACTCAAGTTCCTGTAAAAAACACATTAGAATGCACTTACCATCTACTCACTACCTATATTTGGTCAAGTGAATGCTTACGTAAGCAATGATGCGATGAGAAAAATTTAAGAAGTGAAAACCCTTTTGCAATCAAGGATAGCCGAACGATGGCTTGTTCTTTTCTAGTAGCCTAATAACTTTATTCATTGTTTCATCAACCGCCTTTCGTCTTGAAAATTGAAAATAGGAATCAATTTCCAGTAAGGTATTTTCAGTGAAAACTTCAGCCACGAAAGGTTTTTTAACAGTTTTCAAAAAGGTGATGGCGTTATTTTGCATTTTCGATGCCACCCTTGATATCAGAAAATCGAATGTTTGAATACCTCCAAATCCGTCCAAAAATTGTGATTTTACTACTTTCTTTGATGTTTTTATCGTGTCTTTGAAAACTCCATTTTTCGAAATTATCCAATTGATTTTGAAGACAATTTCGAGCAGGTTGAGGAAAAGTGACGAGGGGGATGTCCATATGAAAATGTGGAGTATGGTTCAAAAAGCCATTGAACTATGACAACAAATTTTTTCCAAAGAAAAACTTCTTATAGGGGTAACAGTCCTATTTTTTTACCCCCCCCCCCCAAGGACATATTTTGGAATTTCTTCTTATCTAATAACGAACTTGAATAAAAACTAAAAAGCTTTTTGAAATCAGCGTACAGTTCTTAACAAGATTCAGCATTTGCAAAAGCAGGGATGAAAAGCTAGCCGAAAGCTTAAAGCCGAAAGCTGAAAGCCGAGCAGATTTTCGGACTAAGCAAAAAGCTAAAAGTTTGCAAGTTTCATTTTTTCCAAGCCAAAAGCTAGCCAAAAGTTTCATTTTTGTTGGCTTTTTCAAAGGCTTTATTGCAGAATTGAATTCTCTAAATTCAGAAGAAACAAAAAAATGAAAAAAAATTCGTACAATTTTATTTTAATGCGATTTAATGGAATGAAATAAAAAGAAAATAATTCTAGCATCAATGAATATTCTCCACTATCACTAATTATGAAATCAATGTAGCTGATCTAATTTTTAATCCCCTTATTTTGTAAATTGGTGGTGTATTAACACCTAAAAAATTAAAGTCAAAAGCTTAAAGCCAAAAGTTTAAAGCTGAAAGCCTAATTAAATATATGTAGCTGAAAGCTATTAACTTGAAAATATAAGGGAAAGCCATTGGAAGCCAAAAGTTTGGCTAAAGCAAGCCTTAAAAAAACACTCACGCAAAAAAGCGTGAGATAACCGGCTTTTCAGAATTGAAAAACGTATTAAAAACATATTAATTATATTTATATCAGTATAACAGTTTTATAAATATAAAAAAAATATCTACATCGTAATCAACTTCGGGTCAGTTATTTATTCACTAGTTTCTCAAGTATTACAATAGCGTAATTAATTTTAAATTTGCATAATATTTCAATTCATTGAAATAAATTTAAAAAACAAATAAAATCTCAATAAAGCAAATTTGGAGATTTCATATTGTTCTTTTCAAATAGAATTCATAACAATGTCTTTCAATATGCAAATTTTAGTATTAAATTGCTTTTAGAATTTAATAGATAGAAAATCTGACGTCATATTCGTATTCAGCGTTACAAGAAACGTACTATTTCATGTGTCGCACGAACAAAACACTTTATTTAATTTTTACCCCCTTTGGGGAGGTGCCGGGGGCCATGGATGGGGTCCAATCAAAAATCTGACGTCATATTCGTGTTCAGCGTCACCGAAAACATACAATTCGATATATCACATGCCCCAGATTTTCTTTTGAAAGTTTCACCCAAAATTGGGGGTGGGGGTGCTCCCCCTTCGTCAAAGAGTCCCATCTCGAAACCTAAATATTTCGAAACAAGAAATAAACTGAGAAATCGTTTGGGTATTAAGACAGACATTGGTGTTTGCTAAGCAAAACATTTATGCTTTAAAAAAAAAATAGGTGTACCAAAAACAAAACTGATGAGGAAGTCTGCAAAAGTCTGCAAAAATGCCACCAAAAATAAATTAGGCCTACCTAAGCTGAACTGTCAGAGGAACACGTGAACCGACTTTCCATCGAGTTCCTAACAAGAAATAAACTGAGAAATCGTTTGGGTATATTAAGACAGATGTTACTGATTATTGCTAAGCAAAATATTTATTCTTAGAAAAAAATAGGTATACCAAAAACAAAACTGATGAGGAAGTCTGCAAAAGGACGCAAAAATGACAAAAAATATCACTTAATCTGAAATATCGAGGGAACGCCTGGACCGATTTTAATAAAACTCGAAATCTCAAAATTTCGGCAATACACCAGTCGGGAGGGATAAAGCACTTTGTTCAAAATTTCATAGGTTTCGAGTTGACTCTGCCACAAAATTGGTACATAAACACATATATATATATATATATATATATATATATATAAACTTTAAGGAAACCTGAAAAAAAACTAATGGTCCCACAATGATCCCAACACCCCAAAACGCAAAGAAAATTTAGTCCGGACCGAAACTGTCACAGTTGAGACAAATACAGTACCTGACTTTTCTTCGAAAAGCCGGTAAAATCGAGACAGCCGAAAGCTAAAGCCAAAAGTTTCAATTTTGAAATTTCAAGCTAATAATTCAACGTTTCCTAAAAAAAGATTAGTTTATTACGCCAAAAAGTGCCCTTTCCGTTATCATTAGTGTATTCATTTCTTGAAAAGATGATGTAGAAAACTGGGCTAGGAAAAAACTAATTATTGTGTGTAGGACGTGAGATTAAATTATGGGTCTTTCCACGTCAATGCGACCAAGAAGTGTTAGGGGGGTTCGGCGATTTTTTTTGAAATTTTTCCTATAGAAAGACCTTCCGAAGGGATGACCAATGGCGTCAATCGCAGCCCTCTTACCCATTTTTGAAGGCAGCCATTGGGTGCCAAAGTTTTCAGTGAACCTAAAATATCATCCATTTCAGCAGTGGATTACTCCATAACCGCGATACCTACCAAAATGGAACTTTTTTCCATAGTTAGCGGTTCAGGCTTTTTGATAATATCATGAAAATCAGTGTTGCCACTTTTTTTCGTACAAAAAATTAGCTTAAAAAGTTTCAAAACGTAGTTTTCATATAGTTCCGAGTCTCAAAAATTCTGAAAAAAATGTAATATGGACAACTGTTCATGCTGAATAACATATTAAAAAATTGGGATGGTAACTTGTCGTAAAGTCGATTTAAAAAAATTTAAACTTTGCGAAAAAATGCGATTTTTTGATTTAAAACATGAAAAAAAGTTTTGATTGGTAAAGTTGACCCATTTGACCCTTATTGTTACGTATCTGTTGAAAAAATTGAAAACCCCCTTTCATTCGATAAAATAAACTCATCACAAAAAATCAAAATTCGAAAAAATTCAATTTTCAATTCCAAACATCAAAAAAAGTTTAAATTTATTCAGTTGTCTTATTTTACCCTCTTTCTGGCGTATTTCATGAAAAAGTTGATAAAAATCACACTCATTGCAAAAAAATTAAAATTTGTTTATTTTTTGGATTTTTTTGTGATGAGTTAATTTCACTGAGTGAAGGGGGTTTTTCAACTTTTTCAACGAATACGTAAAAAAAGGGGTCAAATGGGTCAACTTCACCAGTCAAAACTTTTTTTTCATGTTTTAAATCAAAAAATCACATTTTTTGCAAAATTTTAATTTTTTTAAATCGATTTTGCTATATAATGCCATTCCAATTTCTTAGTATGTTTTTCAGTATGAACAGTTGTCCATAATATATTTTTTTCAGAATTTTTGAGACTCGGAACTATATGAAAACTACGTTTCGAAATTTTTCGAGCTAATTTTTCGTATGAAAAAAAGTGGCGACACTGATTTTCATGATATCACCAAAAAGCCTTTCAGAACCTCTACCTATTGGAAGAAGTTCCATTTTGGTAGGTATCGTGGTTATCGAGTAATCCACTGCTGAAGTGGATGATATTTCAAGTTCACTGAAAACTTTGACACCCCCTAGCAGCCTTTAAAAAAGGGCTAGAGGGCTGCGATTTGCGCCATTGGTCATCCCTTTGGTAGGTCTTTCCATAGAAAAAATTTCAAAAAAATTGCTGACCCTTCTTACCACTTCCTGGTCGAATTGCCGTGGAATGACCCAACTACGAGTGAGTAACCTAAATAGTCACAAAGTCACGTGAAAAACGTATCTCTGAAAATTCTAATAAAGTTTCAAAAAAATTTTCCCTAAAGAATTTACCTGTAGACCGGTATAAGTTTTGACATTTTGAGATTTTTTTCATTTTCAATCAGTAGATATGAGAATTAAGTTCTCAGTAGTCAGTAACTTATTTATTTTTTTTCATACGATTTTTAATTACTGTATACTTTTCAAAATGTCAGCAGTAGGTACTCAATCGAAATCTACTCACCTATCACAACTTATTTGGTCTAGTGAATGCTTGTAATGATGCGATGAGGAAAATTTAAGAAGTAAAAATCCTTTTGCAATCAAGGATAGCCGCATCGATGGCTTGTTCATTTTCGGACTTCATAAATACGGTGCCTTTTGTCTTGAAAATTGAAAATAGGATTCAATTTCCAGTGAGGTATTTTTATTGAAAACTTCAGCTACGAAAAATTTTGAACTCTTTTCAAAAAAGTGATGGCGTTATTTTGCTTTTTCGGTGCCACGCTTGATATCAGAAAATCAAATGTTTGAATACCTCCAAATCCGTCCGGGAATTGTGATTTTTCTTTCTTTGATGTTTTTATTGTGTCTTTGAAAACTCCATTTTTCCAAATTATCCAATTGATTTTGAAGACAATGTCGGGCAGGTTGGGGAAAGTTGGCGAGTGGCATAATATGAAAATTTTGAATTATGGTTCAAAAAGCCATTGAACTATGGCAATCAATTTTTTGCCAAAAAAAAAACTTTTTATAGGGGTAACAGTCCTATTTTTTTTACCCCCCTAAGGACATATCTTGAAATTTCTTCTGATCTAATGAACCTAACTAAAAACTAAAAAGATTTTTGAAATCAGTGTACATTTCCTTAACAAGATTCAGCATTTGCGAAAGATTGATGCATATCAACTGTAGCAAGTGGTTTTTTGATAATGTATTTACAAAAGTCCAGAGCCATACATTCTAATACTTCCCCAAAAATGAAGGAAATTGATATCACGTCTTTAAACGGTCGTCATCGAGCCAATATTCTGAAAGTAGGGGAGGGGATGTAAAAAAAAATTAGAGAACAAAAATATGGATTTTCTATTGTTTTACCCGGTAAAAAAAATATGTAGAAAACTAGGCTGGGAAACAACTAATCGTGTGTAACACTTGAGATTAATTTAATTATTATTTGTACACACTTCTCATGATTTTCAAAATGTGCTCAGAAAATGAATTAATAGAAATCCTACCTTCCCGTTTCATCTGTGTTGAGTATACCATAAAGTAACGATAGGTAACTCTGGACAACAGTTGATAGGTATCAAGTGATTTGGTTGAAAGAAGTCTTAATTGACAGTTTAAACCCTAAAACAAAAAACAGAGTGGGGGTTTTCAATTTGCATTGTTTTTGCAGTCACAATGGCCGTTTGGCCCTATTTGAAGAATTCATAGCGACTTCCGTACTGTTTTAAGAAAAAACCCAAGATCATTTTTCATATTCTACGAACTTTTTTTAGTGAACTTATTTCTCCGATTTTGATTTTCGAAGTTTCAAGCGCATACGAAAGATTTTTTTGTAGTACGATATTTTGAATGTGCAACAAAATAGGCTCCAGTAGGTTCAGTAATCGGCCTTCTTCGATAAAATTTGGCATTTTTTTCAACTTGCATGTAGATAAAATATGATTTTACTACATACATATAAAAGTGATATTATCTCAATCCAGGGAGCTGGAGCCTCGAACTACATATAATGTTTGGGGGGGGCTGGCGAGTAATTTCGTGAGTTTTGAACCGACTGACGATTTCCAACTTTATATGGAGTTGAAGGTTCTGGAGATGAACGTTGTAGATTTTTTTCCGATTTCACAGCACTGAATTATTCTTAAACATTGTGTTATCAGTGCAGCACTCAGATTTACTACTCAGGAGGTTAGAAATATCCAAATTTGAGCATTTTTCAATTAAACGTTGGCGAATGGCGAATTTTCCATTTTTTCAAAAATAGCCAGACGAGAAAATTTTGAATTTGGTCCGGCTCAAAATAATTTTGAAAATATGTGCTGGAGTTAGTCAAAAGGATCACAAGTGTGGTAAATTCGAGTTTATAAGGGGCGAATCTCATTTTGATCCTATTATGGCATTTTTTTGAAAACTAGAAAACCTGAAGATCTGCTAGATGCTCCTGAATAGATCAAAAACTACGACTGATCTACTCTAAAGGTCGAGAACAGGATGTAAACCAAGTTTCAACCTTTGTCGTCAATTTGATCAAATTTTAATTTTTTTCATAGGAAATTGACCTTTAAAATTTTAGAAATTCGCTTAAAATTGAGAAATGAATTTCAGCAGCTGAAATTTGTGTCGGTGGTGTATTTTGGGATCCTCTTTTAATTTTACGTTGTTCAATTTTGACATTTTTGTGCTAGCTGGGATATCTCTTTTGTAAAGAGTTGAATCGAAAAATGAACGACCTCATTGTGAGGTTGAAGGGGCTCTGAGTACCTAACCCTATTGGTTTTCAGAAACCAAGTGAATACTCGAACTCACCAGGGAACCTCTCGGACACTTTTTGTTTTTTTTTTCACTAAAGCAAAGAGCTCGATGGGTCATTTTTCACTTCTTTATCGAGTGCCTAACAAATTTGATAACAGCGAGGGAGAAGGCACTTTTTCAGTAGGTACCCACATTCTTCGAAAAAATGCTGCAAGTACCATTTCGAAGCCCATGTCAAAAGTGGCCTTTAAAACTGAATTGCAGTGAAAGATTCCTAAAGTTATGACTGCCCAATCACATTATTTGAAAAATTTTAGGGTATTATTTTTGAAAACAAAATGGGCTCAAAATCACACCTTTTCTCCATCATATCGAGAGTAGCCCTTGAAAAGATTTGTAAGTTGAAAATATCGCCAAGAAAAAAGACTTCCCTAGTAGTAACATCTCAATCGTACGTTTTGGGATTTTGAGGTATTTTTTGAAAAAATTCAAGCCTCAAAAACACCTCATCTGCAATCCTTTCAAAGTTGGGTGTCTGAAATGCGATTTTAAATCATTTAAAAATACCGTACTTTATACTCTCCATTAATTCTAACAAAATGTCAGCAGTAACCTTATTTCATTCGAAATCTTCACCTATCTTTACGCATATTCGGTTAAGTGAATGCTTACGTTAGAAATGATGGGATGGGAAACATTTAGGAAGCAAAAACCCTTTTGCAATCAGGAGTGGCTGATAGATTTTCCAATTGATTTATAAGTGAATGATGTGGTGTACGTGATTCGTTGTTTTAGAAAATCATGTTTACATCAAGTAGGTACCTTTCGTCATGAAAATTGAAAATAAGATTTTTCTAGTTAATTTAAGCGAAAACTTCAGCTACTTACGAACCATTTTTCAACAGTTTTCAATAAAGTGACGGCGTTTTTTTTTTTTTTTTACTTTTTTGATGCCATTCTTGTGATATCAGAAAATGTCATTTTGTTAAATACCTGCAAATGGGTTCAGAAATTGTGATTTTTTTCCGATGTTTTTATTGTGTCTTTGAAAACTTCATTTTTCGAAATTATCCAATTGATTTTGAAGACAATTTCGAGCAGATGGAGCCGCCGTGGCGGACATGGCCTATGATGTTTCCTGTCAATTGCCAGGGATCCCCCCAAACACCCACAGTTCCCGGGGCCATGTTTAAACAAGAAAAAAATGTGCTATTTTCACTTTATCTATAAACAAAAATTTTCGCTAGCTTTTGCCCTCGCTTCGCTGGAGACAGTTTGCTTTTCTTTTATTTCAATATCGAAATTTTTAATTAAGTACCTAATACATTCAAATTCTAAAACTGAGTTGTCAAAAAAATAAATTCATCACAAAAACATTGTCGTTTAGGTACCTCTCAAAATAAGAATTTTTGAAATTTTTTGTCCTCGATTCACTTGGGTCTCTGTGTTTTGTTTTTTAGATTGAGATCGAATTTTTATGGATGCTTATTGTTGATTGAGTCAAGATCTCTAGTTTAATTTTCTTTGAAGTTTGATCTGTGGTATTGGGGTTATTTTGAATCCGCATTCTTGATATTCGTATCTACTCAAGTTCATGTAAAAAAACACATTAGAAAGATATAAAAATACACTTACTATCTGCTACGAGTACCTAACCTACGTAATATACTTAGTAAATCGTTCGCGCAAAACCGTATCTATCTTTTTAAAAATTCTAATAAAGTTTTTAAACTTTTTCCCCTGAAGAATTTAAGTTTTGACATTATTTAACAAAATATCGAAAAGATTTTTGAGATTTTTTTCATTTTCAATCAGTATAGGACGAGAATTCAGTTCCCAGTAGTCAGTAGTCTTTTTTTTAAATTACTGGTGCTGGAATTTTAGATGAAATGAGAGGATTTATTCGGTCTAAGTAATTCCTACGGAACGTTTTTTTTTGCGGGATCCTATCGTGAAAGGGGTGCATATATTCTTCAAAATTCGTTTGAGCCAGTTCAAATTTAAAATTTAAAATTTACTGTTCGCGACGAGTGAACGAAAAAAGCTGAAATTTAGTTTGCACCTTATTTTTGACCTTCCCAGTCGATTTTTGTTATGGTCAAGATTAGTTCTGGGGCCTCTAACAGATTATTGAATTCTCCAGTTCTAGAAAAAAAAAATCGATAAATAGGTTCAAACTGCAATCTATTATCTATAAACCCACATTTACTACTCTAGAGCTTAAAAATATCAAAAATTGAGCATTTTTCGATTACACGTTCGCGAATTTTTTATTTTTTCAAAAAATCACCAGACAAGAAAGTTTTGAATTTGGTCCCGCTCACAAACTAATTTTGAAAATATGTCATCGAGTCAGTCAAAAGTGTCACAACTATGGTAAATTCGAATTTATAAGGACTGAATCTCATTTTGATCCTATTTAATGGCATTTTTTTGAAAACTGGAAAACCAGAAGATCTGCCAAATGCTCCTGAATAGCTCAAAACCACGACTGATCCACTCTGGAGGTCGAGAATAGGATGTAAACCAAGTTTCGACCTTTGTCGTCAATTTGATCAAATTTTTATTTTTTTCATAGGAAATTGACCAGATTTAAAATGTTGAAAATTCGCTAAAAATTGAGAAACGAATTTCAGCGCCTGAAATTTACATTGGTAGTGTACCTACTCGTACTTTAGGATTCTCTTTTAATTTTCCGTTGTTCAATTTTGACATTTTTTCATGAGCTGGGATATCACTTTCGTGAAGAGTTGAATCAAAAAAATGAACGACCTTATCATGAGGTTGAAGGGGCAATAAGTATTGGTTTTCAAGAACCAAGCGAATATTTGAACTCACCAGGGACCTCTTGGACACTTTTGATATTTTTTTCGCTAAAGCATAGAGCTTGAATGGGTCATTTTTCACGTCTTCTGTATCAAATGCCGAACAAATTTGATAACAGTGAGAAAGGGTGCACTTTTTCGGACTCACATTTTTTGGAAAAATGCTGCAAGTGCCCTTTCAAAGCCCAGGTCAAAAGAGGCCTTTAAAACATAATTGCAGTGAAAGATTCCCAAAGGTATGACTGCCCAATCATGCATACAATTTGAGGTTTTAGAGTATTATTTAGGGGGAAAAATTGGGCTAAAAATCACACGTTTTCTCAATCACATTGAGAGTAGCTCTGAAAAAAATTTGTAAGTTGAAAATATCACCAAGAAAAAAGATTTCCCTACATCTCAATCGCACGTTTTGGGATTTTGATGTATTTTTTACAAAAATTGTAGCCTCAAAAACACCTTGATTCGCACTTCTTTCAAAGTTGGGTCTCTAAAATGCAATTTTAGGTGATTCATTTAAAAATAGGTACCGCAATTTTAACAAAATTTCAGCAGTAGGTACTTCAATCGAAATCTATATGTATCATCTATCACTACCTATCTATATTTGGTCTTGTGAATGCTTACATCAGCAATGATGCGATGGGAAACATTTAAAAAGCAAAGACCCTTTTGCAATCAGGAATAGCCGATGGATTTTCCAATTCGTAATGATCGGGGGTGTTGCTATGTCGGGGTTTAGCCTTCCGTCATGAAAATTGAAAATAAGATTCAATTTCCAGTTATTTTTAGCAAAAACTTCAGCTACCTACGAAAAATTTTTCAACGGTTTTCAAAAAAGTGATGGCGTTGTTTTGCTGTTTCGATGCCATTCTTGATGTGAGAAAATCGAATTTTGTTGAATACTTGCAAATGCGTCCAGAAATTATGATTTTTCTTTTTTCGATGTTTTTATTGATGTCTTTGAAAACTCCATTTTTCGTAATTATCCAATTGATTAATGATTTTGAAGATAATTTCGAGCAGATGAAGCCGCCGTGACGGACTGGCCTGGCCTATGATGTTACCTGATAATCGCCAGAGACCTCCCCCTCCCCCCGGAACACCCACGGCTCCCGGGGCCATGTGTAAACCAAAGAATATTCTATTTTCATTTTCTCTATAGGAGTATAAATTTTCGCAAGATTTTGCCTTCGCTCGCTTCGCTGGGGTCAGTTTGCTTTTTCTTTTATTTCAAAATCGAAATTTTTAATCAAGCACCTACAGTCAAATTCTAAAATGGAGTTGTCAAAAAAATAAACTTATCACAATATCATTGTCGTTTACCTCTCAAAATTCAAATTTTTGAAATTTGTTGCCCTCGATTTGCTTGGATCTCTGCGTGTTTTGTTTTTCAAATGGAGATCGAACTTTTATAAAAATTTATTAAATAATGTTCAAACTAAAAAAAAAAAAAAAACCCACTTAGTTCACCTCAAATAACATTGTTATTCTACGGTTTCATTGAGATTAGATCAATATCCTTGAATAACGAAATGCCAAATGCGAAATTCGGAAGCTGGTTCAGAAACAGAAATCTAATGAAAGTCTTCAAGTTGCATAATTATAATTTTTTTTAGTGACCGTTCCCTATAATGTTGGGGAAAAAACGCAAGAAGATAAAATTTCTTGCAATCAGTGAGTAGCTGATATGGCTTTCTGTTTGTAGGTATTGAGTTCAGGGACGGTTTTTTAGTATTTTTCAAGCGAAATTCACTCTCCTCCCTCCCTGCACAACATCGTGGAAAGAAATTTTACATCTCAAAAGCCAAAATTGTGTGCCTCCTATCTAGTTTCAAAACACAGTATTTGAGCTTCTGCGTTGACTTGGAAACTGTTGCTATCGAAATCTAAAACCATTTACAAGAATTCCACTGAGTGATTGAAAACTTAAGTATACAAATTATCTTTTTTCTGATCATTCGTGTTTTGAAAATATTTTTCTTCTTAAAAATTGAGCAAAATGGCTACAGACGTGAGCTAGGTACATATAATACGTATACCTACAGCTGGCCATTTTTTCCTAGGAGAGAAAGGACTGGGACTGGAGCAAAAAAAACACGTTTCTTTCAAAAATACCTCCTCTATGAATGCCCACATCTCCCCTGTTGGGGAACCTCTGAGGCTAGAAATTTTTTTTGGGTAACCTCATTCAATTCAAAATAGGGTTTCAGTGAATTTAATTTAAATCCTGAACTTTTTTTTTGCGACTTACCTACCCTGAGAAATTCAAAATTTATTTTGCAGGTAATTGCAGTAATACCTACGATTGTGGTTAAGGTTATGGTTTTTGAAGGTAATTTTTCCAGTTACGGTTAAAATTTTGGTTAATGATTAAAATTACAGTTGAAAATTTGAAAATATCTAATACTGTTCTCATGAGTTTGAAATTTTATAATTTTTCATTACCTAGCTATTCTAAAATAATACCAAAATACATACATTTAACCTACACACAGAGTTGAAAAATTTAAAGCATGGTGAAATTAAAATTCAAAAGATGGCACTTTTTCGATACCCACATTTTTCGAAAAAAATGCTGTAAATAGCGTTTCAAAGCCCATATCAAAAGTGATCTCGAAAACACAATTGCAGTGAAGGATTCCCAAAGTTATGACTGCCCAATCATACAATTTGAGGTTTTAGGGTTTTATTTTGGAAAAAAATTTGGCTCAAAATCACACCTTTTCTCGATCAGATCGAGAGTAGCCCTGAAAAAGATTTGTAAGTTGAAAATATCACCAAGGAAAAAGATTTCCCTAGTGGTAACATCTCAATCAAACGTTTTGGGATTTTGATACCTACTTTTTGAAAAAATCCAAGCCTTAAAAACACCTTCATCCGTACTTCTTTCAAAGTTAGGTCTCTAAGATGCGATTCAAATTCATTTAAAAATACCGTACCCACAATTATTAAATGTCAGCAGTAGGTACTTCAATCGATTACGTTAATAGCAATGATGCGATGGGAAACATTTAAGAAGCAAACACCTTCTTGCAATCAGGAATAGCCGAATGGGTGGCTTATTCTTCATCTTGATTTTCGAACGGACGACTCGGTTAGAAAATCATGTTTTCATCAAATAACTTTCGTCATGAAAATTGAAAGTAGGATTCAATTTCCAGTTATTTTTCGTGAAAACTTCAACTGACTTTCACAGTTTTCAAAAAAGTGATTGCGTTGTTTTGCTGTGTCGACGCCATGCTTGATATCAGAAAATCGAATTTTGTTGAATACCTATCTGCAAAATATACGTTCGGAAATTATGATTTTTCTTTCTTTGATGTTTTTATTGTATCTTTGAAAACTCTATTTTTCGAAATCATCCAACAATTGATTTCGAAGACAATCTCAAGCAGGTGGAGGTTGTGACTGATCTGCCTATGATGTTACCTGGTGATCGTCGTCAGGGGTCCCGAGACACCGTGGACCCCCGAGGCATGTTTAAACCAAAAAAATATGCTATTTCACCTTCTCCGAGCATAAAATTCTACAAGCTATTGCTCTCACTTTGCTCGGACCAGTTTATGCTTTTCTTTTATTTCAAAATCGAAATTTCTACTTAATCAAAGTACAACATTCAAATTGTAAAATTGAGTTTTCAAAAAAATGAACTCTTCACAAAAATATTGTCTTTTACCACTCAAAATAGTTTTTTGAATTTGTGGCCCTCCATTCGCTTGAATCTCTGCGTTTTGTTTTTCAAATTGAGATCAAACTTTTATAAAAATCTATTAAATGTTCAAATGAAAAAAAAAAAAAAAACAAAAACACCTCACCTGAAAAAACATTAGACATATGTGGTAACTCCAGGAACTCGATTCGTGAACGTACAAACCAACCACCTCCGGCCAATTAGCTGGAAGAATTTTGGTGTGAGGGAAAGAGAGGGTCCGGATCAAAAAATTGAGAAAATTTAGCGAGAAAATTTGGGAGAATTTAAGTCTCAGCACCCCCTCTCTTGACCCATCGCTTTTCCACGCCCCCCCTATGTTTAGAATGCATTGGTATAACTACTCATTACTACATTATTACAAAATTTCAAAAAATGAAAATAAAAATACCTATTCGAAAAATTGGTCTAAATTTGTTTGTGTTTTCGAAATTGATAATGGTGTCCAAAAAATGGATACCTACTGCAGCCTACTGCTTTTCAAAACGTTTCCCCAGTTTCAGAAATGACATTTTTTCCGATTTTATCAGATTATTCTTCATGTCAAAACATCAGTTCTTGACATTTTAATAACAAATCACGGATATTTTCTACATTTTGAACTAATTTTGGAGAAAAACGCGAGAAGCTAAAATCTCTTGCAATCAGTGAATAGCTGATATACCTACGTAGGTAGCTTCTAACTTTGCTACAACTGGTTGGACATATTTTCTAAAGGGAGAATTTTTGGTATTTTTCATGCAAAATTTACTCTGCTCCCTCCCTGAAAAGCATCGTGGAAAGAAATTTTACGTCTCAAAAGCCAATAATGTGTGCCAACTACCTAGTTCATGCAGTACACAGTTTTTGAGCTTCTACGTCGCGTCTCGACTTGGAAATTATTGCAACCTTATCGAAAAATCCAAGACCACTTAAATAGGGTTCTACTGAGCTATAAATATTGAGCATTAGGTAATTAGGATATGTGAAAACGTTGAAAGATTTCATTTCTGAAATGGGAAGGGGGATATGTTGGAATACAGTGGTTCCTATATTTCAATCACCAGCTCATATTTTGAAAAATTGAGCAAAATAGTTAGCTACAGACTTTGGCTATCAATTTTTTATGGTTTTTGTAATTTGTAGAGTTGACTAAAAAAATTGGCACCACTGTGTTCCAAAATATTCCTCAAGTTTAAGAAATGATGTAAGTATGTACTTATTTGAATTTTTATTCGCATGTATCCACCTGTACCTATAGGTACCTAATAATCGAAAAGAAAATCATTTCAAAAGACGAAACCCTAAAATAAGCTTTTGTAAATTTTCAATCACTTTGGATTTTTATTGCAATGACCTTCGCCGACGCAGAATCGCAAATAGTGGGCATATTATTCATCGCTGGGCCCTTTTTTCCTAGGAGAGAATGGGCTGCGACTGGAGCAAAAAACACGATTTTTTTTAAAATTCCTCCTCCATGAATGCTCATACTCGTATCTCCCCTGTTGGGAAACTTCTGGGTCTAGAGGTTTTTTTCTGTAACTTCATTCAATTCAAAATAGGGCTACCTACACTGAACCACTCGTATAATTTTAAATCCTGAACTTTTTTTTCGCAACTTACTCTGAATTGTTCATATTGAAATTTCTATACTTACGTTGATCGCTTTTTTTTGGAGTTCTTGACCAAAAAAAAAATCTGGTTAAAGTTATGGCTAAAAATTTCACTAGAAATTCAAAATTTATGTTGAAGATTGTGGTTAAGTTATTCATTTTTTATGGTTGCGGTCAAGGTTAGGGGGTGATCATTTTTTTTATCAACGGTCTAGGTTAAAGTTAGGCTACAGTTTTTGAAGGTAATTTTTCCACTTACCTATGGTCAAAATTTTGGGTAATCTTTCTTTATTTTTTCCCGGTATATTCGATATTATTGCCCATTCAAAAAGCTCTGAATACTGGGTCATTCCATGTTAATTCGACCCAGAAAAGGCGATTTTGAAAGTCATGTCTTTCGATTTCGCTCAAATTTTTTTTACAATATCTACCCACCCAGTAAGTAAGAAACCCGCCATCAGTTTGTTCCCAGTCCCCTCAGGGGGTGGGTGGGGGGGGCTTCCATTATTTTCACATTGTCTCGAGGTACTCAAGTTCAGCTGCGCATTCCTCCGAAACTATGATACTTTGATCAAAACTGATTTCACAGTTCGAAAGAGTATTGAATTTTGAACTTTTTAAGCATTTTGAAATTTTCAAAAGTTGAAAGTTGAACTTTCAAATTGAAAGTTCAAATTTCAAAATGGCGCTGTAAGTGGGATCTACCATTTAAAATTCTGAAAAAATGTCCATAGGTGTACCTTTTGATGCTTTTTTGAAATATTTAATGTTCGAGATGGGATCTCTTAATGGAGGGGGAGCACCTCCACCTCCGATTTTGGGCAAAATTTTCGAAAAAAAATCTGGGGCATGTGATATATCGAATTGCATGTTTTTGGTAACGCTGAACACGAATATGACGTTAGATTTTGGATTGGACCCCATCCACGGCCCCCAGCACCTCCCCAAATGGGGCGAAAGTTCAAAATAGTTTTTTTTCGTGCGACACATCTAATAGTATGTTTTTGGTGATGCTGAACACGAATATAACGTCAGATTTTTTGTAGGACCCCATCTACGGCCTCTAACAAATTTTTTGGACTTTCACTAATTGGGGGAGGTTCTGAGAGCCATGGGTTAGGTCAATTTGAAAAACTAAGGATATATTCGTGTTCAGCGATATCGAAAACATACTATTTCATTTGTCACACGATTGAAACCGTTTTCTTTTTAGGTCCCTCCCTTGGGGAGGTGCTGAGGGCCGTGGATGGATTCAATCAAAAATCTGACGTCATATTCGTATTCAGCGTCACCAAAAACATACTACTAGAGTTGTCGCACGAAAAACCCCTATTTTGAACTTTCACCCCATTTGGGGAGGTGCTGGAGGCCGTGGATGGGGTCCAATCCAAAATCTAACGTCATATTTGTATTCAGCGTTACCAAAAACATGCAATTCGATATATCACATGCCCCAGATTTTTTCGAAAGTTTTGCCCAAAATCGGCGGTGGGGGTGCTCCCCCTCTATTAAGAGATCCCATCTCGAAAATTAAATATTTCAAAAAAGCATCAAAAGGTACACCTATGGAAATTTTTTCAGAATTTTAAATGGTAGCTCCCACTTACAGCGCCATTTTGAAATTTGAACTTTCAATTTGAAAGTTCAACTTTCAACTTTTGAAAATTTCAAAATGCTTAAAAAGTTCAAAATTCAATACTCTTTCGAACTGTGAAATCAGTTTTGATCAAAGTATCATAGTTTCGGAGGAATGCGCAGCTGAAGGTGAGTACCTCGAGACAATGTGAAAATAATGGAAGCCCCCCCACCCACCACCTGAGGAGACTGGGAACAAACTGATGGCGGGTTTCTTACCTACTGGGTGGGTAGATATTGTAAAAAAAAATTGAGCGAAATCGAAAGACATGACTCAAAAAGCTGGGTCGAATTGACATGGAATGACCACTCTTAAAAATGCTCCAGCTTGTTTTGAAATTTCAATTTTTTTCTAATTTTCTAACCGGTTTTTTCTGAAATTTTTTCGATTACGGTTAGTGATATTTCCAAAAAAAAATTCTTTTGGTATATTGTTCAAAAATCGCTACTCCGACGCTCGGTTTTTTCCACGGTGTTGTCGTGGGAAAAAAACTGAACGTCGGGGTAGCGATTTTTTGAAAATTTGAAAATTCAAAATTTCACAGTGAGAGCTAAACTGAAATCTGGAAGTTAAAACTTTAATGGAGGAGACCTTTGTTCATCCAAATCCACGGGGGACACTTCATGAGGTTCCCGTAAGATCTTCGTCTTTTAAATTCGAGAAAAAAATATCTTCCTTGACTAGTTATCGGTTGCGCACGCATCTTGTGTTAATTCAAGATAACCGATTGTACGGTTCGACGATGATTTTGGTGATGATTCACGTTGACGCTATGTATAGTCAGTGGTCTTATCAGTTATCTATTCCTAGGTATTCGTGTTTGAAATATCCGGTATAAAATGCTGCACTTTTTAACTCGTCAGAATTTCGTCAAGTTGAAAAGATGTTGTGTGGAGGAATTTTTCTCGCGATTTTTTTCAATTATTTGTTCGAAAATGAACGTGTATTTTTTCGATCAATTCGTAGCTATAATTTTTCAAGTAACTATTCAATTTTCAAAAGATCGAATTGGTGTAAAAACAATCGATTTATTGCATCATTTCCGGCGACAAATGATATTTCTATTGATGCTCGTCCTCGTACTGGTGAGTTTTATGTAGGTAGTTAGGTACCTAAACCTATCTAATATTACCTACTATTTTTTTCATTTATAATACTTAAATCGTTCGTCATGCTGTAGCTTTTCGCCTCCCTATAAGGAAGCAAATCATGATTTGGGTTGATAATTCTCAATAATTTTGCCATAAATCTGAATATTAAGCACCATGTACCTGTTACCTATCTGATATTAAAATTTTGCCCTAAATCTAATTTACATCGGGATCTTTCTTCGTGAAAGATGTACATATTTTCTTTATCTCTTGCGAAATATTCAGTTTTTAAATTTATTTTTCATCGTTGCAGCATTTATTCAACTAAAAGTATACTTGGTTTTTGTGTAAATACGTAAGTACGAGTAATAATATTCCAATTTACGAATACAGCTCGGTGAAAAGGTTTCTCATTTTTGTTGTGTACCTACTACCTACATTGTAAGGTAAGAATAAGAAGACCCCATAAGTACATAACTAACTCGTGGTAAGTAGAAGTACTAAGTACTCGTCTTCGTCTCCAAACGATGGCTTTCTGCTCGGAAGCATTAGCTTAATAAAACGTTTACTTACACTTGGTAAAATTTTAGTAAAATGAAATCAAACATTATGAAATACAGCTGGATATAGTTAGTGGGTAGATACTTCATTATGAGAAAGCTCGTTTCTCGGTTCCGGCTTCTTTGGAGTGTAAGGTACATCTACCCTACCTATACTTATTTTTCATCATTTGCGGAATATCTAACACTGCACCTCGAGTTTGTTTTATTTTTCCGATTTAATTCGCAGTATAAATTTTTGCAACGATTCGATAAATTACCTGGAGGTATATGGTAGGTAGCTAGGTACTGTATTTGTAGTTGTACATCTTGTTTTGAAATAATTCCCAAACGTGCTGATGCGAAGAGTGAAACGAGATACGAGATGATTTTATCCCGCGCTTGTTATTTTTAAATCCTCTGAATAAATACCCGTATATTCATTCACTTCCTTAATTTAAAGGAAAGTTGAACCAGATCTACGTAATTTCTTTTCATCTAACGTTATTTTTTCATGGGGAAAGCATTCGAACTATGGGTGAAAATTGATGTATTTGTGGTTTTCTTTAATAGGACCTACCTACTTATATAAGTATCAATATTCACTCCTCATTTAGAATTTCATTTCATCAATCAGAGTCAAATCAAAATACATGTAAGTACATTTATATCTACCAATAATCTATAGGTTGGTTTCAGAAATGAAAGCGCGTCATCTTATCATTTATCAAATTAATTAAATTTTGGGAAATGAATTAATAACTTACACAATGTGCAAGTTTTGGAAATACTGTACTCCAATCCTTCATGCAAAGAGTCTATCGCTGGGGTGGGATTGTAAAAGCCCACATTCATGCAATTAAATGTGATCGTTGAAATAATTATTAGGTAGACTAAGATAGGTATGCTAACAATGCACTGACTGATAAAACTGATTTTTCAGTTGGCCAATCTGATTTGTCAAATTCTCGAATATCGAGTAAAATTTTTGGCTGCAGTGGAAATGTACCTACTTACCTAATACCTACATTGATTCGTAAAAAATGATTAATGAGTTTTAAAAAAGTCATAATAATTAGACCTACTCTATAATATTGCTTCTGATGATTCTTCTTTCGAAATCGAAATCGTTATTTATTCCAAAATTCTACGATGACTTTTTAAAAATCAATTACAAAAATGCGACAAAAAATTGATGTTTTTGAGGGAAAAAACTGAAATGTTCTAAATTTCAAAATTTTTCATCCAAGAAGTTGACCTGAAAAATTGGGTTGTGTGAATGAAATTGAAATTAAAAATTGAATTGAAGTCATCACTCACATACTAATTTAAAATTCTTTCAATTTTCCTAAAATACTATGGGGTTGATTTCCAAATCCAAATTTATATGTATGTAAATGAATGAAGGTGCAAATTACGTAGCAACAAAAATCAAGGTGGTAGAAATTTGCTATAAAATTTTATTACTTGAGAAAAATTTTCCAAATCGTTTCTCAATTTTTTTACGACCCAAAGAAGTGTAAAATTCTAACGCAGCATTTCAAATTTTTTGTCGACTTCGACAGCTCCCAAGAAAAAATGTTCTCATTGGGACAAATTGGAACGAAGTCGGGGTCAAATGTGGCAACGGTTTTCGATTTCAAAAAAATTTCATATTGCAATTGAAATTTTGAAAAAAGAACGTAAAAAGTTTAGTAAAAAAATCTCATCAATTTTTGGTAATTTTCAACAGTTGTCACAATCTGAAAATTAACCACTTACTTTTCCACATTTTCATAATTGCCACTATTCTGTGAAATAACACATTCATTTCATAGGTATATTAACTTCTTTCAAAAGTTTCAAATGATTTAATACTTCATTATGTTTTTTCAGTAAGTGGAAACTTTCAGGTTGCTTAGAAATAAAATGCCCAAGTTTTAGCACTTCAAATTATGAAATTCTAAAAATGAATTTTTCTAAAGCGAAAAACATCCCTGCACAATTGACACAGTTGCATTTCAATTTTATTATAATGTGATAAAGTGATAATATTCTCTTTTGAGCTATCAAAGTGTTGTGAAAAGTAGGAATTGTTTAGTGCATTGAGTTTTCCCTCAAGGGGCCATAGAAACAGTTGAAGAGAATAGAAGTCAAAAAAAATTCAAATAATGAAATTTTATAGCAAATTACCTACTATCAATTTGATTTTTTGTTTCCGTTTGAATCATTGGATTGGGGTTTAGAAATCCGCAGAATTGTATTGAGGAATTTTCAATTCTCTGGCTGAACGTTGACTCAAATTCAATTTTGTTTTCAAGTATCGCAATCTAATTTTTTGACCAGCTTCTCATGTGAAAATTTTTTGAAATTGATCCATTGATTTTTTTCCTGCATGTAAATGGTCAAGATGCACAAAGTTATCAAGCATAAAAATTTACCATTATGAGTAGGTATTGATTTGTTCTTTTTAGAAAGCTTTGCTTTTGAGACAGTTCTGAAAAAAATTATTAGAAAGCGTAATAAAATCAATTTCTTTCATGAGAACAATGAATTTTTCAAAATTTCATCATGAAAAAATTGATTTTTGCAAGGTTTAGAAAGACTGCCGACCGGCTTCAGTGAACGATTCGTTTTCACTTTTTTATGTGAAACATCCTGTGCTTATAAGTATTTAATTTACTTCCTTGAATGAATCACGAATAAGGTACCTAGTGAAAGGATTTTCACAGAAAAACTTTCATTTTCAATTGAAAGTCACATGTTAAGTACAAAATTTTAGATTTAAAGGTTTCCCTGAAGAGCGATAGCTGCTCAAAAAGAGCTAGCATTTGACCAAATGTTCATCCTTTTACTCCAAAGAGAGTGTAATAAACCTGGAAAAAATTGATTGATTTGGGTGGTGAAAATTTCAAGTACATACCTGACAAAGTTTGAAAGATGCTCATTCATTGGCTCTTGGGCTGAAAAGTTTCTAGAATAAAAAATTACTTACTTGTAATCAATTTGCTTTTAATGTGTAAAAGGTGATATCAGCATGATTTTGACAAGATTGTACATAGATTTGAAGGTGTCCATGAAGGGGTAGCCGCTCAAAAGGAGGTTAAATTTGGCCAAATGTTCACCAATTTACTTGAAATTGTAAAGTGAAAATTTCAGGGTACCTGACTAAGCTGCTCACTTATTGGCTCTTAGGCTAAAAAATTTCTAGAATAAAAAATTACTTACTTGAAATCAATTTGCACTTGAATAGTTTGATAGAATCTGGTACCAACTTTGGATAAAATTTTAGATTTAAAGTGGTATAGCTGCTCAATGTGAGCTAGCATTTGACCAAATGTTCACCCATTCACTCGAAAGACTGTGTGATAAACCTGGAAAAAATTAATTGAATTGTGTAGTGACAATTTCAAGTACATACCTAACAAATTTTGGAAGCTGCTCACCCATTGACTCATGGGCTGAAACATTTTTCTAGAATAAAAAAATAACTTACTTGTAATCAATTTGCTCTGAAAGTGTATAAATGGATCTGCAGTTTTCAACTGGATTTAATGTAGATTCAAAGGTGTCAATGAAGGGGTAGCCGCTCAAAATGAGCTGAAATTTGACTAAATGTTCATCAATTTACTAGAAATTGCGAGGTGAAAATTTCAAGGTACCCAACCGAGTCTGAACGCTGCTCACTCATCAGTTCTTGGGCTCAAAAATGTCTATAATAAAAAATTACTTACTTGTAATTAATTTACACATAAGTGTATAATACTAGGATCTGCAAACTTTTCAACTGGATCTTATGTAGATTTGAAGGTGTTCATGAAGGGGTAGCCGTTCAAAAAGAGCTCAAATTTGGCCACTAGAAATTGCGAGGTGAAAATTTCAAGGTGCCCAACCTACTCTGAAAGCTGCTCACTTATTGGCTCTTGGGCTGAAAAATTTCCAGAATAAAAAAATTACTTACTTATAATCAATTTGCACTTGAAAAGTTCGATATTAGAATCTGGTACCAATGTTGAAAAAAATTTTAGATTTAAAAGGTGTCCCTGAAGGGCATAGCTGGTTAATGTGAGCTTGCATTTTGACCAAATGTTCACCCATTCACTCGAAAGACAGTGTAATAAACCTGGAAAAAATTAATTGAATTGCGTGGTGAAAATTTCAAGTACATACCTGACAAATTTTGAAAGCTTCTCACCCATTGGCTTGTGAGCTGAAAAATTTCTAAAATAAAAAAATAACTTACTTGTAATCAATTTGCACTGAAAATGAGTAAATATGCATCTTCTGGTTTCCCATTGGATTTTGCGTAGATTTGAAGATGTCCATGAAAGGGGTAGCCGCTCAAAAGGAGCTAAAATTTGACCAAATGTTCACTAATTTACTTGAAATTGCAAGGTGAAAATTTCAAGATACCTAACCTACTCTGAAAGCTGCTCACTCATCAGCTCTTGGGCTGAAAAATTCCTAGAATAAAAAAATTACTTACTTGTAATCAATTTGCACTTGAAAAGTTTGATGAAATCTGGTACTAATACCTACATACTAATGTTGGATAAAACTTTAGATTTAAAGGTGTCCCTGAAGGGTATAGCTGCTCAATGTGAGCAAGCATTTGACCAAATGTTCACCCATTCACTCCAAAGACGGTGTAATAAACCTGGAAAAAATTAATTGAACAAGTACATACCTGACAAATTTTGAAAGCTTCTCACCCATTGGCTTATGAGCTGAAAAATTTCTAAAATAAAAAAATAACTTACTTGTAATCAATTTGCACTGAAAATGAGTAAATATGCATCTTCTGGTTTCCCATTGGATTTTGCGTAGATTTGAAGATGTCCATGAAAGGGGTAGCCGCTCAAAAGGAGCTAAAATTTGACCAAATGTTCACCAATTTACTTTAAAGACTGGGTAAAAACCTAGAAAAATTGGTTGAATTGTGTAGTGGAAATTTCAAAGTACCTAACCTAGTCTGAAAGCTGCTCACTTATTGGCTCTTGGGCTGAAAAATTTCTAGAATAAAAAAATTACTTACTTGTAATCAATTTGCACTTGAAGTGTTCGATAAGGATTATTTGGATAACATTTTAGAGTTGAAGGTGTCCCTGAAGAGCATAGGTGCTCAATGTGAGCTAGCATTTGACCAAATGTTCACCAATTTACTTGAAAGATGGGGGGGTCATCATCATAAACGTCATAGTCGCAAGCGACTAGTGTGCCCCCAATAATGACCGCCATTCCTCTCTGTATTGAGCTAGTATGGCCTGTATGGCTGACGTCGCAACTGAGCCAACTATTTTCCGGACTGTATCAGTCCACCTTCTGGAAAAAATTGGTTGAATTGTGAAGTGAAAATTTCAAGTATTTGACAAAGTTCGAAAGCTGCACACTCATTGGCTCTTGGATTGAAGAAATTCTAGAATAAAAAAATTACTTACTTGTAATCAATTTGAACTTGAAGTGTTTGATTAGAGCCGCAAGGTACTTATTTCGGATAACATTTTTGATTTGAAGGTGTCCCTGAAGGGCATAGCTGCTCAATGTGAGCTGGCATTTGATCATATGTGTGGGCGCATACGGAAAGGGACCTACCGACCAAAACGTAAATTTTACAGGAGAGCAGTTTAAAGTTTTGCGCGCGGTTATTTCTCTTGTTGTTACTGTAAGATTACGTAGGGGTATTCCAACTTCGAAGGTCCTACACTTTACCACACACTCACACACGCCCTCCAATGACCTCTACCGGTCAGATTATGCACTGCATTCAAGTTTTTTCGATTATGAATTCTGTCATGGTTCACTTAGAAGCGAAAAATTTCGATGAAATAGGAGTTATTGGCGGGTTTGGGAGGTTCCATTCGATTCTCTAAGAGTTCCTACAACAATTTCAGGAAAAAAAAATTTTTTCATTTTTTGGTCGGTAGGTCCCTTTCCGTACGCGCCCTCACATATGTTCACCCATTCACTCGAAAGATGGGGCAAAACCCTGGAAAAATTGGTTTAATGGTGTGGTGAAAATTTCAAAATACCTGGTTGATGTCTGACAGCTGCTCACTTATTGGCTCTTAGGATGAGAAATTTCTAGAATACAAAAATTACATACTGGTAATCAATTTGCACTCAAAGTGCATGAAAGGATCTGACATTTTAGATTAGATTTTAGGTTTAAAGGTGTCCCTGAAGGGAATAGCCGCTCAAAAAGAGCTAGCATTTGACCAAATGTTCACCCATTCACTCAGAAGACAGGGTAATAAACCTGGAAAAAATTGATTGAATTGCGAGGTGAAAATTTCCAGTACCTACGTCCTACCTGGCCCAGTCTAAAATCTGCTCACTCGTTGGCTCCTTAGGGTGAGAAATTTTGAGAGTAAAAAAATTACTTACTTGTAATCAATTCGCACTTGAAAAGTAGTTAATGTTCGCGATCTGACAATGTCATTTTTTTCAAGACTATTAGGCAGGTTCTTTATTATCATGTTTTTGCTTGATAAATTCAGGAAATATTTTCAAAACACAAAATAACACGTAAGAAAAAACAAAAATACTTACATAATCCAGTTGAACTTTCACGAGCTCTAGTTCATTTTTAAATTTTTGATGCGCCCTTAAAAATCAAATTCGGTGCAAAAATTTTAAAAAAAATCAATTTTTAATAAAATTTTATTACATGAGATTAATGCTCCTATTCATTTCTCAATTTTTTTAGACCCTACGAAGGGAAAATTTAAACACAGCATTTCATTCCTTTTCTTTTACAACTTCAACAGCTCACATGGGAAGATTTTTTCATTTTGATAAAATTGGAATGAAACGAGCTCAAATTGTGTGTTGATGTTTGGTCTCAAAAAAATGCATTATACAATTTTGAAATTCAGAAAAAATTTGGTAAAAAAACTTACTTACTGCTTACTGCTTAAATTTGCGTGCCGTGTGTAGCTGCCTGATTTTTTTTTAAATTCTGAACAATCCACAAAATTTTAATGTTGAATTTTAAAAAGTTTCATTTTATATGTGTAAAGTGAAAATTTGTGTGAAGAGCAGACCCTGTGTTGGCACATATTTCGATTTTGTCGTAATTTGGAAATTTTCTCTTCAGGGTTGTCAGAGTTGTACATAAAGAAAAGAGATCGTACCAAAAAAAAAATTGAGGAGAAAACTGACAAAATTTTCAAATAGTGAAATTCGAATGATAAATTTTCATTAGTTTTACGTTTTATTTCAACCTGAATGTTTAAATTTGATTTTATTTATGTAATGTCCAACTACGTACCTGATCGTTTTGAGGACACTTCAATTTGAAGGTGAGTGATCAAAATCAACATTTTTAAATTTAACTTTCTTCATGAGAATTTTCGAAATTTATCAGTTGAACTTCTCCTGGACTTCAAAGGGTGTTAAGATGAACAAAATTACTGAGCTAAAAATGCTCCATCAGTAAAGATTGATTACTGCTCTCTCTATAGGAAGCTTAGCTTCTTTTGAGAAGTTCGAATAAGCCGATTATTTACGATAAAATATTAGATTTTTTTTAGTTTGCAATTGTAAAAAATTGATAGTTCCTGGGGACATACATCATCACAATTTTCTAACTGTCGAGTGCGATTGGATTTCTTCTGAGAAGCTTTGTTTTCAGCGAACAAATTTTAGACAGTTTAAAAAGATCAATTTCACTGAGACAATTTTTTACTGGTTTTCCAAATGAATCACTCTGTATACCTACCAATGAGGTGGATTATGAAAAAAAAGTCATGCGATCTTGATCATTTAGGTATTGGAAATATATTTACATTCTGAAGTGTCTTTGAAGGAAAGGTGTAGTCGCTTAAGTGAGGCGATGATGTTTTGAGAATTTCGTCCACTGAGAGGGGAATGAAATGAAAATTTGTCGAAATCGAGTGATGAAAATTATAAGTTCCTGACCCAGTCTTAAAACTGCTTCCTCATTAGCTTTAAAGCTAAAAAATTTCAGAATCAAAAAAGTTACTTACTTGTAATCAATTTGACGTTTGCGGAACTAGGTGGGGCGACAACTATTCGAATGTGCGCGTGCATCAAATCATCCAGAAAAAATCCCAGCACTGGAGCGTCATCTTTTCAAATCGATGAAAAGGCAAAAATACGTCATCAGTTGAAATTTCGAAAGCTGAAGTGTATTTTTCAATTTTTGGCGCATTTTTAAAAATCTAATTCGAGTCAAAAATTCGAAAAAAAACGAAATTTTATCAAGCTGATCTAGAAAGCTTAAATTCGGCATGTGCTCGGTTTTCAGACTCCCAAATCGATTCGGAACAGTTTCGAACCGTTTTGAGCAGTTCATGGAGCCTCCAGAAGATTTTTGAAAATCGAATTTTTTACTAAATTTTTCCAAATGAAGCTGATCAAAAGCTAAAATTTACTTTATACCTTCATTTCAGTATTTCTAAGTCGATTTTTTGCGGTTTCAAGCTGTTCTGGAAATTTGTGAGGTATTTTGGAAATTCCAGATTTTCAGAAGGTGTCTTTAAATCTGTACAAATCAACTTTGGGAACATATTAAAGTGATTGGAGCTTGGTTCTGACCCACTTGACCAATTAAACACTATTCTTCCAAAATTAGTTTTCTCTAGTTGGGAATCGTATATTTCTCCAGCTCTTTAAACTTTAAAGCATCTCCAATAGACTCAGCATGTTGAAATCCGGGTTCAAAGTAAATTTTAACTCTCTAACTTTATCTACTGAGTGGAAATTTCAACTTCCAAAAATCTGCCGGAGGCTTCAGAACTGCTCAAAACGGTTCGAAACCGTTTCCTATTGATTTCTTGGGTTGAAAACAAGGTGGATACCAAATTTCAGTTTCCCATGTGAATTTAATAAAATTTTCATTTTTTTCTCATTTTCATGGCCACAATCTGATTTTTAAAAATTCACCAAAAATCTAAAAATGCCTTTCAGCCTCTTAAATTTTGACTGGTGGAGTATTTTTGCATTCTCTTTCGATTTAGCTTCGTTCAGTTCAAAAAATCTCGAGACAATTGGCACATTTCCCTCGTAAATACCAAAAATAGCACATTTTTTCCATCATTCGAGCAATTTGAAAAATCGAACAAACTAATAATTTTCAAAATGACTTACGACAGTTTAAAATTTCACACATGGAATATTGTACCCTTCGTTTTGAAAAATTTTCGCTATTCGTTCACTCGTAAAAATCAATTCTAACCCATTATTCGCCAAAAATAAAAAAAAATCACCGTCCAACTACCAGAATCGTTCGAAACGCATAAAATTTTGAAATATATTCTCTACTCGCAACTCGTAAAAAAAAACTTTTCGCCAGAAAAAATCCGCAAATTAATGAATTGAAAAAATTCTCGCGAAAAACGTATGAGTCGTCAAAGAATTTTGGCAATATTAGTATAAAGCGTTTGCTGTGCAGTCAGAATAAAAGCGGAGTGATTATTTTAAAAGTTCAGCGAGACGTATAGCAATGGCGCGCGTGTTAGTTCTTAGAAAGTTTGTCGAGAAAATCTTACGCTACTATTCGTGAAAGCATCTGGAAAAAAAGCTCTCTGGTCAATTTCACGCGACAGCGACAACACTGACTAGATGAGAAAAAAGGTCGAACGTGAAAATGACGACAAAGTGGCAAAAACTTTCGCCATGTATATCTAAATATAGGTACGATAAAAAGATAGTAGGTACGAAGAGAGAAAGAGGATGCCTTCAGGGAAAAGATTTCATATCTGAATGCAATTTTTGATTCGACGAATTACGAAATACTGTAGCCGCGGAGTAAACACGAGGCGACGATAATTAAACAAAAACGTCCTGAGGGCTTTAAAAACATTCGCAGCGTTAAATAAGTAAACGCGAAAAAGAGCTAAATGTAATTATAATTTGTCCACCGAATGGCACAAACAACAGCGTCAGGTTTTTTTTTTATATAAAGCTAAAACCTGAACCCTCAACCCTCAACCCTGGGCCTGGACTGGAGCTCATATCGCGTGAAATTTTCATTTCATTCCCACAAATCCCAGCAGATTTACATCAATTGTGCGGTCCGGGTCCGACGATATTCGGTATTGCATTTATTTGCCTAAGTAGGATACGAGTCCAGTCGGCGGCTACCATTTATGGAGATGGACAAGTCAGAGGGTGAGGAATATATGTACAACTCGCGTACTCGTACACATAAATTGTTTAATGTTGGTAATTAATCCTTTTAATGAATTACGCCCAAAGTACGTCGACCCATCGACAAATAGAGGCTAAATATTTCCATCTCTTTTTACGTTTTATTCGTATAGCTACGTAACGAAAAGCTGAGCTTTTTTTCGAGGTTTTTTTTTCACTGTGTGTGTGTCTCTCTCTCTCATACTTTTTAATCAACTTTTACACGATCGAGTAAATTATTTTCTAGTTTTCTCTCGCGGTTGAATTTACCTACCTATATAACGTGTACCTCTACCTATCTTTACTTGTAATCGCCAAGGGTAAAAATTCAATCGAATTTTGTGGTCTTTTTCAACCAAAATGGAAATTGCACCGAGTAAAAAGGTGGATAAAATGGTTGATGATTTGCAGAGTGAAATTGCTAAAGCCAAATACGCAAATAATTCTCGTGTAGTGGTTTTCACCTGAACTAAAAGCATACAGACGTCTAGATTAAAATGAAAGATAAAACTATGCAGATTTTTATGGTGTGGTGTTGCTTTGAAGCTATATCTTTCTAGCTTTTCTGACCCCTCCACCCCCTCGTTCAAGTATTTTTAAAATTTCATCTTTCGATGGTCTTCGTATTGAATCTCTTAGTTTCGAGTGCTTTTTTCTGCATTGTTCGTTTGAAAGAATAGAAAAAAAAAAGGAAAAATATACTTAATGAGTACAGGCGCGGACTGGGTCAAAAAGGCCTACCGGGAAATCATGAAAATTAGGGCCCAATCCAGAATTGAGGGTCCGTTTTTTTAATTAATGTTGTGTGGCCGTATGTAGACGTACATATTAGGTGAAAAAATGTCAAAAATTTGATTCTACATAAATCGCGCTTTTCATAATAAAATAACAACAAAAAACGTGTTTGTTCTGTAGGTATTTAAAAAAAATAAAATAAAATAAAATAATTTGAACAACACTCAATACTAACGTAAGTACTATGATTATTATAATACTAAAATTCGTGCGAATTCATCCAGGGACGTAGCGAAGTGGTTTTGCTGGGGGGGGGGCAAAGATCTAAGATTCCCAACTAATTTGACTGAAAATTCCCAACTTATTCGACTGAAAATTCCCAAGTTGGATGAAAAAAGAGGGTATTTCAGTTACAAGTAGTGAGGGGATTGTATCACGACATTTTGTAGCCAAAAAATTGTAACTTTGCCGACTATAATCAAAATTTTAACGTGGTGAACACTCTGATATTAAAAAATTTTGAAAAGCAAGTGGTTCTGTTCCGAAAGAAATGAAAAATTTGCATTTTTTTTAAGCTTTGAATATTATGAGTACTTCGGAATTTTTCTGTTTAATTTTCATATTAGGTAGAGTGGGGTAATTGCAAAGCACTTTTTGATTAGTGACACTTTGAGAGGGCGCTGTGAGAAGACTATTGCATGGATGAAGCTGAAATTTGTACCACTTATACTTCAGGGGGTTCTCTATCAATGGTAAAATTTTGGTACAATTTAGTCCACAAATCGTGGAGAAAATTGCAATTTGAAAATTTGAAAATCGACTTTTACATTTACCCCATGTTGGGGTAAATGCAAAAGTGGGCGATATTTTTTTTATTTTTATATTTTTTTGCATTTTCAACACACTCAGTGTATTCTACGTGTCATTTGCTAACTTTTGATGTATTCGTGGTCTTGATTCGGTAAAAAATTTGAAAACTTTTCCACTTCCCAAACAAATTTTTAGGGGAGTGAAAAAATGTTGAAAAATTATTTTTTTCTAAACTCGCTAAAACGAACAAAAAATCAACTATTGATCATTTCTGATGTTTTTTATGTAAAAAACTCGTCATAGAAATACATTTTTCGTCAAATATATTAGTAAAACATTGAAAAGGAGCAATAATTTTAAAATTCAGTAAAACTGTTAATCATTTCTCTAACGTGTAACTCATCATGTGACCATGGAAGTTTATTTTTTTGTAATTTCGAACCATTTTCAAGTTATTTAGGGCAAAAAAATATTTGTGGTAAGTGCAAAAATGAAAAAAAAAATTGTTTTTGCAATTACCCGGAGTCGATTTTTTTGGGGGTGATTGCAAAAACGCGATTTACGGTCAAAATAAAAACAAAATTTCAAATTGCGATATCCTACCTTAAATTTCAATCCTTCATGACCCTAATTGTGAAAATTCCAGATAAATCGACAGTTTTTTCTATTTTACATTCATTTTTTAAAAAAAACACCTCTCACTTTACTTATGAGTGGTTTCAACATGCTTTGACAATAGTGTTTGCTACGGAGCGACAAGTTGAACCCTGCAAGTAGTGACCAAGTGAATAGGTCGGTGAAGGTTGTTGCTTCGACACCCCTTAGTTGGCACAACCAGAAAATTGATATTTTTTGCATGAGGTTACAATTTTGCAATTACCCCACTCTACCTTTCTTAAAATTTTTTAAAGTAGTATTTTGAATGGCCCGAGCGAAGCGAGAGCAAAAGTTTTGGAAAATATATGATTCAAAAAGTAGAATAACACCAATTTTAATGAAAGAATTCGGTTTTTCTAATCTCAACATTTTTCAAATTCAATCATAGATTTTTTAAAATATTGTAACTTTGCAGATGAGAACCAATTTGGGCCGAGCGAAGCGAGGCCGAAAGCTTTGAAAAGTTTGTAGTTCGCAAAGTAGAATAACATCAATTTTAATGTAAGAATTCGGTTTTTCTGATCTCAACTTTCTTTTAATTTTATCAGTGGTTTTGTAAAATTCTTCAGAGTGAAAAAAATAACTAAATTGGCCCGAGTGAAGCAATGGCAAAAGTTTTGGAAAATATGTGACTTGAAATGGAAAAGTAGAACATCAATTTTAATTTAAAAAATCCAGTTTTTCTGGTCTCAATATATTTCAAATTCAATCATACGTTTCTTGAAATTGTAACGTAGTAGGTAGAAGGGAATCAAATTGGGTCGAGAGAATCGAGGCTAAAAGCTTTGGAAAAATTGTAATTCAAAAAGTAGAGCAATATCAAATTTCATGAAAAAATTCTGTTTTTTTGATCTCAACTTTTAAAGAAATTTATCAATAGTTTCTTGAAATTTTCAAGCTTGAAAAAAAATAAATTGGCCCGAGCGAAGCGAGGGTATGTAAAAGATTTTCAAAATTTGTAATTTCAAGAAGCAAAACAGTTGTAATGTTGACGTAAAAAGGCACAACAATTTTGCCCGAGCAAAGCGAGGGCAAACATTTTTGAAAAAAATGTGAATTTTAGTTGGTACAATCATAGATTTAGAAACTGGGTTGGCTTCAAAAGTTGGGAAAGTTTTAACTTTGATGATTGTAAAAAATTTCAACATTTGAAAACTCCAAAACTAAAATAATTATTGTTGGAATTTTTATATTTTCCCAACTTTCTTGTACTTCTCACAATTTTCCAACTTTTCCCAACTTTCGAGGAACACTGGGGGGGGGGCAGGCTGCCTCCCTAGCCCCCCTTCGCTTCGTCCCTGAATTCATCACTGTTTTGACATAACCGATCTACAATTTCTTCAGCACCAATTTCATGTTTCAAAAATCTGCTGAAGGCTCTAACAATTTTCAAAAAGTCGCTGGAGGCTACGAAGCGACTTGAACTTGAAATCTACGTGCAGTCGACTTTGATGGCTGTAGTATAGCTGAAAATTAGTGTTTTCTATTTTCAAGAGGAACAGAGGTCAGAAAAATTGATGAAAACATTTATTTTATACTTATCTATGTATCACAAAAATGCTACTGAAAGAGAAAAAAATCGGTGAATCGCGACGCTCCCCCGATTCAGCCCCGCGATTCGAATTGTCCCATTGCTGCTTACAATTGAATCGGTGGGTGCAGAAAGGGAACAAGTCCATTTTCGCAATTTTCAGGAATAACAAAAAACTGATTTATTTGAAAATCAAAATTTTTTGGTAAACATGCTTAAGGTCATTGAAAGAGGACCCCAAGACACAATTTTTAGCACTGTTTAGAAAAAAAAATATCCACGTGCGCCGGCGCTGTTGCTGCCTAAACAAATGGGACTTAGACCCTTTCTGCACCCAATCGACAAAATTTTTTTTGAAATTGCTCGGGCACGAATGGGGCTTGATTCTACATCTAAGTACATCATTTAGACTGCTATCTCGTTTAAATTGACCAAAAACCCCTTGAGTTCTAAGACTTTTTGCCGAAGTTGTTAATTTTTTCATCCCAGATCAATCTCGCGTTGCCCAGGGGCTTGAAATTACTCTCACGAGGTGTAAAGGCCCGAGCACTGATGTTACTCTCGCAGGGCACAAGGGCCTGAGATTACTCTCGCGAAGCGTACAGGCCCGAGGCTACTCTCATGGGGCCCAGGGCCAGAGATTATTCTCGCGGGCCCAAAGGCCCGAGATCACTCTCACCTGCCACAAGTTTATCACGAAACCACCCCTAGTACCACGTCAGCACGCTCAGGCCTCAGCGTCACATAACAATATTAAATCGACGAAACCACAGTGGGTCGCGTGTCAACACGTTCGGGCCGCGTTGTTTTAGATATAAATTACAAATTAATCGCTATAGACAGTAGTGATTTTGATCCTCACATTTAAAGTAGATAAACTAATTTCAAAATATGAAAGGGCCTTTCTTTCACCAAAGGGCCCGTCATCTATACTAAGGGCCCATTTTTTTGGAAGGGCCCATTTTTTTGGAGGGGCCCACCGGGAAACTCCCGGTATCCCGGTAGGGCCAGTCCGCGCCTGAATGAGTAGGGAGCTTGCCTGCTTATTTCAAAGAGTTTTCGTTCAGTCATTAAAATAACTCAGGTAAAAAATATAAAAAATTATGAAACATTAAACTTCCTTGCATAAAATAAAATGTAAACTTGCTTACTAAACTTCGGTGATGAGTAAAATGCATAAAATCGCAGGCTATAAATAGATATGGTACATTTTGTTGAGATTCATATCCATTAAAATAGCCGGCGAAGGGCTAAAATGTGGTGTTGAATTTCAATTTCAATGAATTGGAAGGTTTAGAAACTCGAATTGTACTCTTTTTATGAAAAAGAGGGAGAGGATGTTGACTATGACTAAGGTTCTACGTATTAGGCGATTACAATGTGTATAAAAGGTAAAAACTATTTTTCTTTTTGAATAGTCCTATTTTGAAGACTATCAACTATGTCTAGCTTCTACATATATGGCATGGGATGTTCAAAATGTTCCTGACTGGTCGTGCTTTCAAAATGAAATTTATCCCTATACATTTTGTCTAAATCTGGAAAATGTTTTTTAAGCCTCTGGAAAAGCTTGAAAAATTGGAGCTGGGTAAAGTGAAAGTTTGCTTACTAAACAAGGCATGGAGCTATCAGAAAATTTCGTTGCAATTCCGGAATTTGGGAATCTTGTTGATAAAATAGGTATTATAACGTTTTAAAATGTGACAGAAGTTCAAAGTGAATTGTTATTTGTATCTTTGAAAAAAATAAATAAATCTCGTCATTTTGGTAACCCTGTTTCCCTTTTTGGGTAGCCCAAGAATAATTGGTGCATTTTGAGTTAGGTATTTCATTTCATAGGTAATGCTGAACTTGGGTATAAATAATTTTGAAAACACTTACTTTAGGTAGGTATATTAAAAACTTCATTCCTTGGTTGAATTTTCTCATAGATACAATGAGGATTGATTTAGCTTTTTGTAATCTTGTAGCCAAAACATTTTCTCGAATTTGGAATCTCCTTTTGGCTATTTTTCTGAAAAATAAATCTAATTAGTAAAAATAATAATGATTACTTACTTCGGTTACCTGAGAACTATAACAATGGATTCGTTTACTTCCTTTGGTGAAAACTACAACTTCTTTCTATCCAATCACATTAAATTAAATTTACAAAGTATACTGTAGGGTTATCAATATTTTCACGATGAAAAAATTTTTGTTGAATTTTCACCATGTCACCCACTCATTTTTTTCTTTTAGGTTAAGTAGTTCACAAAAAATTTTTAGTCAAATCAGTGAAGATTAACTTCTGCCTCTTGGTCCCTCAATGTCCTTATGAAACTCAACATAGGATTTCACATGTAAAAAAAATAACACCTCAGTTTTGACTGAATTTTTTTGAAACATGATAGTTTGGACCTTGAAAAGCAAACATGTGACGAATTTCAATGTGTTTTGATGAATTTTCAACTCAGACAGGTCCATTGTGGAGGAGCTACAAACTCCTCTCCTCCCATATCGGTTTTTTGGGAGGTCTGTAGCCCCCCACAGCAGGCCCCCTTCAGGTTAAAAATGATGTTTGTACATATGTTTGCTTCACATGGTCAAAACTCCCAATTTTGGAGATATTCAGTCAGAACATCATTTTCACTATTCTTACCTAGGTAAAATCCTATGTTAAATCCCATAAGAACATACATATGTAGACGAACTGAGAGGCGCGCCACAGGTTAATCTACACCAATTTGGCTGACATTTTTTTTTGTGAATTACCTCAATCTGAAGGAAAAAGATGGAGGGGTGGCACCTGAAAATTTCTAAAATTTTGTAATGTGCACATTTGAACAACCCTCCACCGATCTTCACTTGTAATCTTTGAGGGTAACAATTCAATCAAATTTTATGAAAAAATGATGGAACATTGAACTTTGTCACGTAAAATAAAATATAAACTTGCTTACTAAAATTTGGTGATGAGTAAAACGCATAGTACACGAAGTTTCTCATGCAGTTTCTCATGGTTGCATTCTGTGACTCACTCACTTGGGTGCATCAGAAATAAGGCTGAACCAGTAGTCTTCAAAGTTGGATATTTTGAGAAAAAACATGTGTTTTGCTTGTTTTGGATTATTATTAATTTTAAGACCATGTTTCACTATTAAAAATTCAATTTGGAAAAATTCATCGTTGATGGTTTGTTTGAAGCAGGTTGAAGTACATGAATGGGATACCTAATGGCTTTTTCACTATTGCTTCTATTGAATTGTCAAAGTTAGCTAATCTTTTATGTGGTTACTTACTTTATGGTGGGTGCTAGAACAAATTTAGATATGTAGAAAGTGAATTTGAGCAATTTGATCCAAAAAAAGTGATAATTTCATTTTTTTTTTAAATGTTTATTGGAGGCTCAAAAGTGAATCTAATTAGTAAAATTGATTACTTACTTCGGTGATCTGAGAACTATAACATTATTATATTATGATGATACAAGTAACTTCCATAGGTTTCAGTAATCTGAGAACTATAACTTCTTTCTATCCAATCACACTATAAATTAAATTTACAAAATATACAGTAGGGTTGTCCATATTTACATGGCAAAAATTGTTTGTTGAATTTTCACTGTCACTCGCTCATTTTTTCTTTTAGGTATTGGTAGTTAACAAAAAATTTCAGTCAAATCAGTGAGGATTAACCCGCACATCTTAGTCACTCAATGTCTTTATGGAACTCAACATATGATTTCACATGTAAAAAAAATAAATAAATGAAACTTCAGTTTTGACTGAACTTTTTTGAAAATTGATTGTTGGGACCTTGAAAAGCAAACATGTGATCAATTTCAATGTGTTTTGATGAATTTTCAACTCCGAGTGGTCCATTGTTGAGGAGTTAAAAACCCCCACCCCAAGTATCGGTTTTTGGGGATCTGTACCCGTCCAAAGCAGCCCCTTTCCCATTGAAAATGATGTTGTTCATACATGTTTGCTTCACATGGTCAAAACTCTCAATTTTGGAGATATTCAGTCAGAACAGCATTTACACTATTCTTATGTTGAATCCCATAAGAACATAGAGGAATTGAGAGACACAGGTTAATCTGCACAGATGTGGCTGAATTTTTTTTTTTTGCGAATTACCTCTCCCTAAAGGAAAAAGATGAAGGAGTGGCTTCTGAAAATGTCTAAAATTTTGTAATGTGAACATTAAACAACCCTTTGCTTACCTATCTTCACTTGTAATCTGTAAGGTTAAAAATTCAATCAAATTTTGTGAAAAAATGATGGAACATTGACCTTTTTTGCATAAAATAAAATAAATTTGCTTACTAAACTTTGGTGACGAGTAAAATGCATAACGGGGAGTTTTTAATTCTATTGGTCCATTTTGTGATTGACTCACCTAGGTGCACAAGAAGGCTTGAACCAGGAGGCTTCAAAGTTGGGTACTTTTTAAAAAAAAAGTGAGTTTTGCCTGTTATGGATTTTTATTAATTTTGAGACACTTTTTCTCTGTTGAAAATTCAATTTGGAACAATTTCTCATTACGGGTTTGTTTGAAGTAGGTTGAAGGTATAGGAGCTAGAACAAATTTGGATGTGGAAACTTGGAAAGTGAATTTGAGCAATTTGATCCAAAAATAGTGATAAATTTCATTTTTAAAAAAAGGTTATTGGAGAATTTTGTTCTAAGAAACTTTTTTCAAAAAGGAAGTTTTCTCAAGTAGGAAGTTTCCTTAAAAAAATGGAAACTTCATTTTTGAAAGTTGACGTCGAGGGTAGATAATTTTCTTTAGAAAAATTCATCTCTAGAAACCGTTTTTAGAGCAAATTTTAATAGCTCTTGTTCCATGAAGATTATATTTTTCATTCTCTCAAAAATTAAGATTGTGTGTATTTTCTGTTCAAAATTGAAGTTTTTATTCATTTTTTCCTTAAAAATCACGATTACATTTTGTTTTCAAAATGAAATTTACAGTTTCACTGAAAAAATGAAGTTTGCATTCTGCTGCTACTCTCTTCCAAAACAAAATGAAGTTTTATTTCATGTGTTCAAAAGTGAAGTTTTCTTTCATTTTCAAAAATTATTATTGCATTTTCTCATCTAGAAGTGAAATTCACCAACTTTTTTCAAAAAAAAAAAAAAAAAAAACGCGAACCATTTGGAAAACGTGGCCTCAGGGCGAATTTCCTCGCTTGCTCCGTCCCAATTGGAGACTCTGAAGAAGTGAAGCAGTAAAGGTATTCCTGCTTATTGAGCACAAATTCAGCGTTGGTTTTTGCTGTAATAGATTTTTAATGGTTGGAAAGTGTTGTAAAATTCATATTGTGAAATCGTAATTTTTGTGACTCACATTGATAGCCAAAGCATTTTCTTGAATTTGAAGTCTTCTTTTGGCTACTTTTCTGAAATGCGAATCTAATTAGTAAATAATAATTACTTACTTTGGTGATCTGAGCACTATAACATTACAGCGGCAGCTGCAATATTCTTTTGGTTTCTGTAATCTGAGAATTATAGCTTCTTTCTATCCAATCACACTAAATTAAATTTAGAAAATTTACAGTAGGGTTGTCCAATTACTCCAAATTTGATTGCAGTTTTTTGCGAATTGATCGTTTGGACTTTGAAAAGCAAACATGTGAACAATTTCATGGTTTTTTGATGAATTTTTAACTCAGAGGGATCTATTGCTGAGGCACCACGAACCCCCAAATATCGGTTTTTGGGGATTTGTAGCATGCCCGCAGCAGACCCCCTTCAGGTTATAAATGTTGATGTTTGTATGTTTGCTTCACATGGTCGAAACTTATCAATTTTGGAGATATTCAGTCAGAACTGCATTTTCACTATTCTCAATATGTACCTACTTATGCCTTCATCTTTCCGATGTCTGTCTTTGAAATGACAGAAGTCTACTTACTTACTTGCTTACTTACAGTTGAATGGGTAAATGAAAAAATGAGTATATCTACTTAATACTGTATTCAGACGCATTTTCTTTCAACATCTCATCAACGTGTGGTTGAAATGCAGAATTATTGACAAATATTATACTTATGCCTCCATCTTTCCAATGTCTGTCTTTGAAACTACAGAAGTCTACTTACTTATAGTTGAATGGGAAAATGAAAGAACTGAATGATAGGTAAAATAGTATAACGCCCTCTTTTTCAACATCTCATCAACGTGTGGTTGAAATGCAGAATTATTGACAAAATTTTATACCTACCTACTAACCTTATGTAGGTATCTTATCTCGGTCTTCGCATAACATTATTACTTACTTCGGTGATCTGAGAACTGTAACTTCTTTCTATCCAATCACACTAAATTAAATTTACAAAATCCACATTGGAGTAGTCCATATTTTGGTGACAACATTTTTTTGTTGAATTTTCACTGTGTCATCGGCTCATTTTTTCCCCTTTAGGTGAAGGTAAAGTTCACAAAAAAAAAAAAAATGTCCAGTCAAATGGGTGTGGATTAACCTATGTGCCTCCCAGTCCCCCAATGTATGTTTCCTTATGGGATGTAACATGAGATTTTACGCGTGAAAAAATAAAAGTCTTGACTGAATTTATTTGAAAATTGATTGTTTGGACTAGTTTGGACCTTGAAAAATAAACGTGTAAACAACTTCAAGGTGCTTTGAAGAATTTTCAATTCAGAGGGGTTCGTTATTGAGAAGCCCTTGAGGTTAAAAATGCATTATTGTGTATTTATTGATGTTGTTTGTATGTTTGCTTCGCGTGGTTGAAACTCTCAATTTTGTAGATATCTAGTCAAAACTGCATTTTCCCAATTCTCATGTAAAATCCTATGTTAAATCCCATAAGAATATAGAGGAACCAAGACCCACAGGATAATCTACACCGATTTGGCTGAATTTTTTTTGTGAGCTACCTCCCCCAAGAAGAAAAAAACGAGAGGGTGACATTCGAACATTTCTAAAATTGTGTAATGTAGAAAACGCTTTACAATGTAAAGAATATCAATGATGGGTAATTGAGTATTCTCGTGTGCAAAAAAAAAAAATTTACTTACTTCTGGGTAGTGCAACAGTTCAGGGATAGTTATCTTCTGACGATGAACTGTACATTGACTCCTAGGATATGCACTTTTTGGCTATTTCAGCCCAGTCAATTTAGTTTCATGATTGATACAAAAAATCCTAACAGCGAGCATTTTTCAAAAAAATGTGGGAAATATGTCCCTGAACAACATACTAAAAATCTCCACCCCTAGATGGTGGGCGTTCCCCATCCCCTAGCAAAGGGTAACACCTCTTCCAAAACCAGTTTTTGCGCATTTTTCTCTAAAAATACAGTCTTTTACCAGAAAAATAGGTAGTCATTACAAGTTGTTCTATACAAATTTTTTTGCAAGAAAAATCACTTTTTGTGTAGGAATTGTAGGATGAATTGTCGCGTCGACAGACATGATTAAATGTTGAAGACAATTCAATTCGGTGAATTGAATTCGACAAATTCGACCAAAATTATCGCAAAACGTGAGGTAATCGGGGTTAATGTTTGGAAAAATTTCGAATTTCGCTAGTTTTGTGCAACCCTTGTTTCTCTTTTCGGGTACCTAACTCATCAAGCTAAAATTGATGTTTAAAAAGTTGCAATTTCTGCAAAATCAGAAATCCTTGATTTACCTATTCCTACATCCTACTTATGGGTAAATTTCCTCCCTGAAAGATGATCACATATTATTTGATGGCAATAAGCTGGAAAAAATGTAGGATATCTTATGTTGCTGAAATTTTAATACATGATGTGTTTCCAGTTAAGAGAACTTGAAAATAACTTTCAAACATTTAATAAAAGTTTCATCTATTGGTTGATTTTTGAAAAATAAAATAATAACTTACTTTGAAGATGATTGTGTTGTTTTATTTGACACGTCTATCGGTCTATTTTCTTGAATTTCAATTGCCCTTCAATAACCAGAAAAAGGTATGTGGTTGAATTTCAAAGATTTTCAAACAAGGAGCAAAACTGAAAAATTATATCGCTATTTTTGAAACAAAATAATAATTATGTAGGTATAAGTACCTAGGTAAATCAATTTACATTTTTTACCACTTTTTTCATTTCATATGCAATTAATTTCTCAATATTTACATTGAAATGATATATTATACCTATGCTTACGCGTACTTCGCATTTTCCTTTTCAAATTCAAAAATCAAATTTATACGAATTTCCATAATTCTTCTGTTTTTACTTCTTACATAAATTTCTACTCTATACCTACAAAATTTAAAATTTTTCAAATTCAGAAGCATAAACATTTTGTTGTTTGTTGAAAATTTTCAAAAGGTTTGGTATTTTACCTACGGTAATTTTTTTTTTGAATTATAAAATTCCAAAAGGATTTGTTTTTTGAAATTGAAAACCTTGGTGACGTTTGTTTTTGTTTCATTCCAATGTTATGACGACCAGGAAATTTTTTCTAGTGAGCTGTCGAAATTGCCAAAACAAAGTTGAATAAATTAGGTAATATTGTGTATTTGTGTAGAGATTTTTCTATGTAAGTTTTGGAAAAAAATGGAAAAACTTTCAAAGTTTTGTGTTATTTTTGTGCGTTGGTGCCACACATCTTTCATTTTGAAAAAAACAATTGAAGAGTACGGGTACCTACTCATTTTATCAAGTTTTTCTAATGCCATTATAAATTGTTGAATTGAATTCGCCTGCTTAAAATGAATAAACTTACTTACTTACTGAAACATACTTACTTGATCTAGTTTACTGATGTTCTCCGATCGTTGTTTGCTTTATTTTAATTGAAATTGAGATTTTTTGGTCTTTGAGAAAAATGAATATTTTACCCAAAAAGGTGACAAAAAACCCCACATTTTTCAAAAATAACCCCACTTTGAGGATCTCTGCGGTCGTGAAGCTCAAAATTTCTCAAGGTATTCTTCCTTTGAAATGATTATTTAATGTTTACCAATTTTCGTCATTTTTTTTTGTTCCACCTTACTGGACACCTTGTCTTTGCGTAAAACATCTTTGGTCAAAATCAAGGTAAATTTCGCTTTATTTTCTCGCAGCAATTTTTCAGACTTTCAAGGAAGTCTGTACAGCTCATGCAGGTACAATTTTGAGCCAAAATTCAGCCCATCAACTTCCTTTTAATTACTTCACGTCTGTTTACCTTCAACGACGAACACCTTGCTGCAGCACCTATATTTCATCTTTCAACGAAATCCAAATTACCCGTTAAGGAAATAAATTCGGCGGTAAATTAAATAATGTCGCTCATTGCTCATTACAGCTCGCCTAATTATTCTTTCCAACCTGTCACCGCGACTGCAACGAACTCATAAACATACGTCGAGGAAAAAAAAGGGGGGAAATCGTTCAATATGTCGAGTTTTTCTTACATTTTGGACACGACATCGTACGAGTACGTATATCGAAGTCCTTGACCTAACAGTGAAACTAAAATTTTGGCATACGTTTGACATTTACCTCAAAAGCAACGTGCAATTCTACATTCGTAGTAATATTGTACGTACTCTAGGTATACGAAAGCTGCAGTGGGGTAAGAGGAACGACACGGCGCCGCGTGAATGTGTTATTTATAATGTGGTGGTGACGACCACACCGGTGTAATTACCAAAATGTAAACATATAATGCAGTCTAATTCCCATACCCTGCCAGCACACCCATTTCTCTGGTCTCGGATTCTTTAGTACATACGTTTGAGTTAGAAAACAAATAATTGCGTGTGTGTTTTATTACCGCAAATACAACGAAATTGGAATTATTGTAACAGGAGGACTCGGTGTACTATGTGGATATCTATAGATCACCTGCCTACATTATTCTATGAACAAGTCGGAAAGATTATAGTTTTTGCTTTGGCTACAATTGCAATTTTCGTAGCATTCTTCTTCTTTTTTCTATGAAATTGACTCAATGGCCTCGTAGGTTACTCGTGTACGAATATAATGAAGGCATTTTTCGTTGAAATTCACACACGGTTTTACTCGTACATATTTTTTCACTACTGTGTGTCTTGGATTACGTAGCTAATTCTTTTAACGATCTTTCATACCAGGAAAGTCCGGAATCAGTTGGTGAATTTCAGGGTTTTCAACTTGGTGGATTCACGTTCGGTCATTCGCGTGTGTATTTCTTGCTCGTTATTGTGTAAGTTTTTGTCGGAATTTCCTGCATGGCGATGCTGTCGTATTTTATACGCATTTTGCGACAGATTTAAATTTATAGGGTACGTAATTGGGTTAGAAAAGCGCACGAGTGAGGAAAAATGGGAGAAATTTGTCTAGAATTCGGAGATGTAGAGTTTCTTGGAAAATTTGACTGTGGTATGGCGAACGATGTATTGTCTATTTGACAATTCTTTCTCATGAAACCAACACGTGCATCATCTCTATGATTTTTCTGTGATCTTCATTATCGAGTTTTTTTTTTTTTTTTTAACTGATGAAGGTGGTCTAAAACTCTTTGAACCGTTTCTGTTGGATTTTTTTTCACGAATGGTTGTATTGGTTACCTTGTTTGAAATCCCCCCTCCGAATAGGAATGTTCCCATTTTGAGCCATTGTGGAGCCTCCAGCGCGATTTCAGATATCTCCAGAATTTTACTATTTCTCTAGAAAGCGTGCAAATTGATTTGAGCAGCTAAAAATTGAGTTATGACTTATGCTGGACTAATATTATAAGAAGTTTATCCACATTTTGGAGCAATTTTCAGGTGGACACTTCGATTGTTTTTTTTTTTGGCAAACATAGGTATTTAACTATAATGATGATTGGATGCTGGTGAAAAAAAGCACTTGAGGTTTACCTAGAAATCGCTCAAATGTAGAAGACCCCTTTATAAATAGGTTGAGATGAGCCACAACTCAATTTTCAGCTACTTATACCTTTTAAATTAATTTCCACACTTTCTGGAAAAATTTTAAAATTCTGGGAAAATTCAAACCCACACCGGAGGCTCCAGGATGGCTCAAAATGAGTAGATTCGGATTCGAATGGTTGCTTTCAAACAAGGTACAACCATTTGTAACAAAAAATGTCGAATAGAAATTTTCTGTTTTTTTTGAATTTTTCCTCGTTAATTTGCTGGTCAAAAAAACACACTCAAGGTGTCAACCTGGAAATCGGCTCGAACAATGATAACCCCTTTAAACCTACTTAGAATGAGAATATGCCACACAACTCGAATATTCAGATATCTGCCCAAATTAATTCTTACGCTTCTAGAGAAATTTTGAAATAACTACTTACTTTAATCATAATAAAGAGCTGTTAAAAGGAAAATTTAAAAGCGTAAGGTAGAGCATCAAAACAACCACTACTTACGCAAAAAGCAAACGCAAAAACTGTGTTGCAATCAGCAAATAGCTGATGGCTTGTGTAATGCTAAACTTTTCAACAACGTCGCAGGAAAAGCAGAGAGTTTTCAAAACCTTTCAGCACTTTTTTGAATTTTTCCTAAAAATTTGGCAGAAAAGAGTTGCAATTTTCTGCCAAAATGCTTAAAAGTACCTACATTCTCATTTCTATAAAAGTTTCAAAATGTCCTGAAAGGTACTTTTTTTGAAATTTTGGTAAAAAACTGGTCATTTTCAAAACTTTTACAGAAATAAGTAGGTACAAACGTAGGTACGTTTTTCAAACTTTGACAAAAAAGTGAGGAGATTGGAAACTTTCTTATTCTTAGTATTTTTAAATTTCATCAACAAAAAAAGCCCACAGAATATATTATTTTTTTATATTTTAGGTAAGAAAATATAGGTATTCAAGAACACCACCAACAAATTTACTCGTACAAAGACGCCCTGGAAAACAGAAGTCCAAACGCATGCACATAGCGAGGGCACACTGCTGTCTCCGTACTCTTGTGCAGAAACTGGAGATTTCTGTGATTTTTTGGGCAGAACTGTCATTTGTAAATTTTTGAAATAACTTTGAGATTTTTTCTAATAATTTTCTATTTCTGCATTCAGTGCATTCCAATAGGGCTATTCAATTTTTTTTCTTTTGTCTGGTTGAGTGTCTAAATTCCCTTCTAGTCCCAGTATTCAAGGAACTTCATCCCCTCGTTGTCAATTGTCTGGTCCAGTTTGTCTGTGTCAAAGTTATTGTAGGCTATAATTGACACTTGAAAAGGTGTCTGTTGTTTTGTACCTCCTCGCATTCCCAGGATTGAATAACACAGTGCTAATGTTGATGTACACAGGACCTGTGGTTTAGCTCCCCATCCCATCTATTGCCTACCAGTTTTCAGATTAGGTTTGTTCCTGCTACCACTTTCACTTTGGTTTTTTCACAGTGTTGCCAGCAGGTGAGTGATCTATCCAGGGTAACTCCTATATATTTGGGCCTTTGGGGTGGTCGGTATGATTTAGTGCAGTGTTTCCCCATTGTATGTTGAGCTGTCTCTTGGCCTCATAGTTTTGCAGAAGGACCAAACCAGTTTCTTTCTTGAATTGGTTTGACCCATCAACCTTTTATTCTCCTCATCTGGACCGCTATTCCAATGGTACACTTTGATGCAAACCTTCCAAATCAAGCTTGTAAAGATTTGGGAGGTTTGCATCAAATATTTGCTTGATTTCCGATTGGAATAGCTGTTTAGGTGAGGAGAATAAAAGGTCAATGGTTTGACCTCAGGTGGTTGGCTCTATAGTATTTGTCGAGTTCTTCTATTGCCTGATTCAGCGTGTCTTTGACCTCTACAAATGTGTCACACTGTGCTGTGAGTGCCAAAGTTGTCTGCATAAAGGAAATGACGAGTAGGACCTCTGACTGATTGGTCATTGGTATAGATATATTAAAAAGAATGGGTGACAGGATGCTTCCCTGCGGCAAGTCATTTTTTTGCTTTCTCCAAGTGCTATTCTTTCTATCTAAAGTCACATATGAATCTTGGTCTTTAAGCAGAGTCATAATGATTTCTGTAAATTTGTAGTCCTTGGTCAGTTGCTGTTGCCACTTATGACAAAAAAAAAAAAAAATGATTTAAAAATTAGTTGGTAGGAAATTGAAATAAAAGTAGAAATGAAGGCATTAAGATAAAAATTCTAAAAAAATTTCCAATCATAAATTTTTTATGTGGTACAGCATTTGAAAAATTTCAAATAACCTTTAAGAAGCCAAAATAGGTAAAAATTTGTATTTTTTGAAGACAATTTCAATGAAATCATCTCCTAAAGTCTATTTGATAATACTTTACCTACTTGAAAAGAAAATTTCCAGATTTTCAAGAGTCATTTTTATCAAAATCATCCCCAAAAAAATATTATTTTTTGTGAATCTGTTCTTTATTTTGGCAAAAAGCAGAAATCAAAGGCAAAAACTCTGTTGCAATCAGCAAATACAGCTGATGGCTCGTTCTTAAAAGAGAGTAGCGTGAGTGAAGAGAACTATGTATGTGCTTGCATAGGTAAATGGCGTAAATCGGAGGTCACGGTGATTTTTTTTGGGCGGACGTGTCATTTGTAGGTAAATTTTTGAAATGAGCGCCAAATTTTTTCTCATAATTTTCTACATTCCAAGGGGCAAGGGATCAATTACAGTGTTGCCATCTGTTGATGGTGAAAAAAGAAATTTGTTCAAAAATTATGTAATAGGTAACTGAAATAAAAGCAGGCATGATGAAGGCAATACTTAAGATGGAATTCTGTAAACATTTCCGTATCAAAAATTTCAGAAAATAATTTGTAAAGATTGGCCATACTTAATCAAGCAGGTAAAGCTTGAAAAATTTCAAAAAAATATATCGTTGAAGCATCTCTTCAGTACCTACCAATAATTTTGGTAGAACGACGAATAAAATTCACTTTCACTGAAATTGGAGCAGAAAAATAAAGATGATGTTTCTTAAAGATAATTTTAATAAAATCACCCTCAAAAATCTACTTAATTATTCTTATAAAGAAAATTTCAAGATTTTTAAAAATAATTTTGTCAAAATCATCTCCAAATAAAATATCATTTTTGGTGAATTTGTTCACTTTGTTGGTGAAAAGGAAATTTCATTCGTCTTTCTATCAAGATACCATTGAGATACTAGCTTGTCCTTCAAAATCATCGGCTGCTTAGTTCCATATTCTCTTGCCATGTCGGCATTTCCTTCAGAATTGTACCTAATCATTTTTTCAAGGGGCTTTGTGCGAGCAGCAAGACCTCTATTGAAATGGCTTTACTTCATCATTTTTTTTTACAAATAATAATCATTGAATGTTTGAGGGAGAAAAAGTTCAAAAAACAACCAATATGCACCCATGCAATGCAACCAAGAACAACTGAACAAGAAGCAAAAATCTTCTCGCAATCAGCAATTAGCTTTCCGTTCTTCTATTTTATATCAGATTTTACTTTTTTTCTCTTGATACACCTAGGTACTAAGTAAAAGCAATATGACACTTAGGTAGGTACTTATTTCACAATAAATAGTCTCCAGACTGAGGTGTCATCTTGCCTCCTCATCCTCCCTTTTACTTTGTATTTAATTACCCTCTCCCATATCCACGATGTGCATCGCGGGTAAAAGACGAGAGTAATTTTTCCAAACTACATTACGAACAGTAAGTACGTGCTTCAAAATTGAAGATATTTAAAATCAAATTTCTTACAATGGTATAATAAGAACGCATGGGGTCGGACGACACGATCTTCTTAATGATGTAATGAACAGATAATAGCGATTTATTTGTCTCTTAGTCTCCATCACGTACTATGCCTGCTCCAGAAAGGGTGTAGGGTGGGTAAGATGGCAATATATATGGAGTAAATTTAGCAATGTGAAAGTTTTACATCACTTTTAAACAAAGTTTATACACAGCAGTTTCCATTAAAAATTTTCTCATTATAGAGTACGATGTTTCCGTCTCCTAGTCTTTAATCGTTTTACCTACCTATTGAAAGTGAAATGTACTCGAGAAAAGTTTTTCGCTTTCGTCGTACTTGCTATTTTTTTTATTATTTTAGTTTCTGGCTGCGAATGCGACTCTGGATGAACTTGAGCACTTCCTTTATCGTTTGCGAATTGTTTTTTCAATCGTTCATTTATTAGTACCTATACTAGGTACCTACCAAGAAGAAGGGTTACAATTTTGTAAAAAAAAAAAAAAAAAAAACACTTCACCTTCCTCATTTCAGTGACTTCTCTCGCCTAAATTCCAAAACAGTCAGACATGTTTTTCAAGTTTTTGTATCGATTAACGTTTGACACTCGTTCTGACGAAATTGAAATTTTTTCAAAGACGTTTACCAAAAATAAGAATTTTATGATCTATAATAATGAAAAAATAGAAAAGGAAATCAAATAAAATACCAACTTGTGCCAGTCTGCAACGTTTCATCTCGCTGAGCCAATGTTATTTCGAGTTAAAAGTTGATACAATGAAACGTATATTTATATTTGTATAAATGGAAGTTTACAACTTTATGTGTTTTGTGTGGATATGTACCTATTTGTATATGTAGCTTACAATATGTTGGTACGTCTATAATATTCTAATAACTGGCTGATTCGAAACAGTGGCAGTAAACATTGTATTATCCTTGCTTCTGCATAGTGCATACTGCATAGCTTTTAATAACTCATAAAGCGTTAGATTTTCATTTCTACTCAAATAAGTGTGAAATTTTTTGCACCTCCCTGTATATAAGTACACATATTACATACACCTATAACGCCCCCACAACCGTACAATTTTTATTTGAAATTAAATATAGGTACGAGAAATTATTATTGTAGTATCTACGTTCTATTCTAGATTCGTTTACGTTGAAATGGAATGCGACTGTGGGGCTTACTACATACGAAGGTTAATTGACCCGATGATCGGTTTATTGGCCGGAATTTTACAGGCTGTTTTGTAAATTGACTCGGAGAATGTCACGTTTCTTGGAAGTTTAACTGTTGCGGTATTGTGCGACGATATTTTTAGAAAGATTATTCGTTTTTAAATCGTCTGGCCGAATTGACCAAGAATTTAATTTCGTGTTCGGTGTGTCGGTGTTTTCCCTCGTTATGTCTTGAAAATTGAATTGTTTGTTAATCAAAATAAGATACAGAAAATAAGAATATAGATATCATTGCTGTCTGTTTTGGTTTGAAAAATTAAATTTTAAACGGAGCTATCATCGTGAATGGTGTTGTTTTTTTTTTGTTTTTCGTACGTGTTGAAAAATTATTTTGAGCATGTTGATTGTTGATGCTGTGATTAGAGAATGAAAATACATTAGGGAATAATTTTTCAAGGGGGATGAGGGGGAATTGTGTGATGTATGATTATGAATAATACGATTCCGAATTGGTTAATTCTATAAGTGATTGAATCGCCAAAAGAGTTCTGTGTTTGCGAATATAACTAATACAAGAATTACTTACTTGGAAAAAAGTTAAATGAAAAGTTTTATGAAGAATGACACATTTCAAGCAGCTCTGATTTGCATTAGGAAAACTCCGAATTAACTCGATAAACGTAAGTCATGCTATAGCTTTCCTACTTTATTTACCTACAATCAAAAAATCAAAACATTCATCTATTCATCTCCGAACCTGAATTTTACCTGCTGGATGTTGCATCACCTTTGGAAATGAAAAATACAGCTCCTGAATCTCCTTACCTCCGAGCAGAATTAATTTCTCGTGTTTACCGTTAACAATCAGTAATTTTTTCTGATGTAAAATAGAATTCTAAGGTTGTTGTCTTTTATCACTCCCAATTCTGAGCGTGTTGGCTCATTTAGCCACCAGAAAGAGATTAATAAGTGCCTAACTTTGGGCGCCTGCATCACAAATTATTATACCTATTTATAAACATAATATAAACGTTCGTCACAATCAGAAAACAATTGCTTACTACTTTATATTACTTGATTAAGAAAACTGCGAATCATCTTCATCTTCTTGAACATAACTTACGCTATCGTACTTTATTTAAAATCGAATCGGTCATTCAAATCTCCAAATCACACGTGTCTCTTTGCACTGCAGCCCAAATGATCCTCAAGTAGGTATCACTTTGTCATGTGCATGCTCCTGTACTTGTTATGCTTGTAATTTAAAAGTGGTTGTCTGAAACTGTTTTTTTTTTTTTTTTTTTTTTTTTTATTTCATTTTGCAGGAATAAGGTAAAAGTTAGGTAGTTAAAACATGTCCATCATTTTTGAAAAATATTTTTATTTGGAATTAATCGTATGCCTGCACAGTAAGATAGATACATGCAAACCAATTTCAACTAATAAAAAAAAAAAAAAAAAAAAAAAATGAAAACACGTACAATTTAAAGTAAAAAAGCAAATTTATAATTACTTTGGAACAAATAATTTAAAAAAGAATTAAAGTAGATATGAAAATGTAGAGGAAAACTAATCAACGTATTCAAATTTAAAATTACATTCAGCTTCTGAATTTAGGAACAATTAGAATTACAAAGTAACATCAACTATTATCAAGGCAAATAAACAAATTTTCAAACTATTTATGAAAAAATATATCTACCTACAATCTGATATTTAATTCGTTATTGTATTCTTTTTATAGTTTGAAAATTTGTTCCAAAATTCAAGTGCAAAATTAGTATAATTTTGTTAATGTGCCTTGGGCCTTGGTGTTACTTGTGCTTTGTATTTTTATTTTTTATGTGTGCGATTTAAATTTGTTCCTAAATTCTGATGCTGAACTTAATTTTAAATTTAAATTTGTTGATTTTCTTTTTTTTTACTTCTGAGTTGAAAAAAATTTGTTTCCAAATTAAGTACATATTATTTCTATACCTATTTGCCTTTTTACTTTGAATTGTGTTTTTCATTTTTTCATTTTAAATTAGTTTGCATGTTTCTAATAATCGTCCAATCATACGATTAATTCCAAAATAAAAATATTTTTCAAATAATGGATAGGTTAGGTATGTTTTCACTTTCACTTCTACAAAATGAAATAATTAATCACAAAACAAGCGGTCCTAGGGACCTGGCAAGAGTGTTCTTCACCGATCATCTCGAAAAATGAACATAATTTTAGCTAGAGAAAAATTACCAAAATTAAAATATTTAAGTGAAACAAATTTCTTCAAATGTTGAATGAGTCGGATTTTATTTTATTTAAACGAATATAATCTTCAAACGTTTAAAAAATTGAATAAGTATTTTTTAATGAAAAATTCTGTTACCTAGATCATCTAAAATGTATAATATACACATATATTGTACTTACAGTAGCGTTGAACGAAGTGCATATCGGAATCTTTATAGGTACCTACATAAATTAATTCATCTTTTCTAATTGGAATAATTTCTTTGTTCCATAGAACTAGGTAGTTACTTACTGTTGAATTTCCTGTAATGAAAATTTACTTACAATATTATAGGAAAATAATAATTTTATTGAAATACCGTAAAATCGAGCAACTTGGAACAGTTTCACTTTGAAATCATGTACATTTTGATATAATGGACCAAAATTATTCATTCAAGTACTTACCAAAAATTAGAAGGCGGTCGGGTCTGTACTTCAAAATATCAAATTAAAAAAAAATTCTACCCCCTCCCCTTGATATTTTTTTTTTGAAAATGTGTTGTCCCAAGTTGTACCCCCCATGAATTTAACTTGGGACAAGCAAAAAAATTACGTTGAATATCAAGTTGTATATGCTCCAAGAAACATCAAGGGACACCTTAAATGAAGAAAAAATGGATCACAAACCAATCCCCTCCCCTCCCCATGTCAGAACACACGCTGAAAAATGACCAAATTCCTTTTAAAAAATTGATGGCCTGAAATTGGTATTTTTTGGAAAAATTTATCAAAAAAATAACAAATGAAACTCACAAAACTTACAGAACCTACTTATACCTACCTACATAGATAAAAATTAAACAAAAAATGAATTTTTGTCAATTTACTCCTCCACGCATCAAAAGGAACAAATAAATTTTACAAATATGAAATATGTAAAAATTGAACAAAAAAATGAATTTTTGGCAATACACTCCTTGATGCATTATTGCATTAAGAGGAATAAATGAAACTCACAATAGGTAAAAATTAAACAAAAAAAATAATTTTTTGAATTACCTCATCACCACAGAAATAATACACCTTCCTCTTTTCCTTCACAAGAATTGGTTTTTTGATGACTTGGTCATTACTGATGCACCATGTATCAGGAATCTGAGGTCGTTTCAAACTAATAAAGTCATCTTCGATTTTTGGACCTTTCCACAGCATGTCGACCTTGATTTGATTTCCTTGATTTGATTTCTTTGGCGTCCAATATTTTTTTCCAATACCTGACTAACGAAATTTTTAGTCGTTTCTGTTTTAGTTTCAAAATTATAGATCAACGAAGCAAATAAAAAGTTGCCTTCCTTGACTTCAATTTTATCTGTATTTTCATTTGAAAAATAACCATTGCATGGGGCCTGGATTAACAAGTAAAGTAGAGAAAGTAAAGTTGCGCCCTGTCCCAAGTTGTAAAGTTGCTCGATTTTACGGTAACTATGGAATTTTACTTGGGTTCCAGAGTTGTCAGACACTTTGTATTTGACAGGCCAGGTCAAATAGTTGATTAGAAACCCAGTTTTAAAATCGTTCACTCAAGATTTAGTCAGTTTGATTGAATCATTCAGGAATAAATTAAAATAATTCATTTAATGAAATTTATATCTACGGATAAGAATCAAAAAAAAAAAAAAAAAAAAATTATTCGTTGCGTTCCTGAAATTTGAATTGTTCTTGAAAAATGGATTCAAAATGTGAACAATGAGCAAAAAACAAAAACTTCCATTCAATCAGCGAATAGCTAAATTGGTTAGTTCACAAATAATTATTACAACCGTAGAAACAGTCTTTCGCTATTTAGTCTTTTAAAGCATTTTTATACATTTATATCTACCTATTTTGAATTATTAGTATAGGTACTTGGTTTTAGAAGTTTTATCATGTGAGAGGTATTTAAATTTTCTAACTATTATGATCGCTCAGAATCGTTCTCGAATGATTCCATTTTATATGAATCAGTCGTTCTCGAATGACCACCAATATTTTTGAATTAAAGGAGGAGCATCGATAAGGGCATTTTTTGGGCCCGGACAGTTATTGACTCGACCACTCTTAAAATGTTGTAATAAATGTCCCAAGTATGAATCCGTGGTTAGTTAACTCAAAATGACCGTTTTTTGGGCTCCAGGGGTTCCCAAAGTTGCGAATAAAGAAATTAATTTTAGGAACCACTAAGTATCATTTTCAACAACTTTTTCAGCGTAATACACATATCTATTTGAACCTAATACTAAACGTTATGCGAGGTTATTTTTTTATTTTCGACCCTCGGGGGCAGAAATTAGGGGGTTTTGATGTTTTGAAAATTTTGGAACCACCATTTTGAACCTCGCTAAAAAGCTTTTTACAGTTTATTAGTATCAGAAAGACCTCCATCATACCAAAGTTTGAACTCAATAAAATTTTGCGCTGGTACTCAAAAATTCAATTTTCCATTTTTTTGTAATTTCGATATTTTGGGAACCCCTGGAAAAATAAAAACCTGCGATTTGCGCCAAACGTAACGTTTTGAGGTATATATTCAATTACCCAGATGAAAAAGTTTCATTAAACTCCCTGTTTATTCGTAATTTTGATCCCTTCTTTTGGAGCCCCCCACTTTAGGCACCCCTAAAAAAGGCATTTATGCATATTTTTTCAAACAAATTGAGAAATTTACATTTGAAACACTCTAGCAAGTGCTCGATAATTTTTCATTCGATTTCACCTGTAACATTCAAAATTGAGCTTTTTTGGCCAAATTCTGAGATTTTACATCGTTGAAATCGTGAAAACGTGATTTTAACGTTTTTTCGAAGAGTAAAATCTCAGAATTTGACCCAAAATAGCTCAATTTTGAAAGTTACAAGAAAAAGCAAATGAAATGCCATCAAAATGTAAACAATGAGCAAAAAACAAAAACTTCCTTTCAATCAGCAAATATAGCTAAATTGGTTCGTTCACAAATTATTATTATGATAAAATTTCGAATTGGTAAATTCTACGAACGATTGAATTTGTTGAAAGAGTTCTGTGTTTGCGAAAATCACTAATAATTGAATTACTTACTTGGAAAAAAGTTGAATGAAAAGTCTCATAAGTAAATAGCGAAGGTTTTAGTTACGTATGTATACCTACAACAGCTTTGATTTACATTATGAAAACACCGAATTACCTAACTCAATAAAGTAACTCACGCTATCGTACTTTGTTTGCAATCAAGAAATTCATCTGTGCATCTCCAAACCTAAGCCATCTTCACAGACGAAAAATACAGCTCCTAAATATTCTTACCACCAAGCAGAATTAAATTCAATTCTTCAACATTTACATTAGTAATTTTTTCCCATATCTAGTTATAAAATAGAATTCTAAAGCTGTCTTCCATTGCTCTCAATCCTGAGCGTTGGCTTTGGCCACCAGAAAGGGACTGATAAGTACCTAACTTTCGATGCCTCCATTACAAATTTGAAATTACTACCTAGGTACCTACTTCTTAACATGTAAACGTTCACGTCACAATCGGAAAACAATTACTTACTTCTGCACATCCTCGTTGCCATTTCTAACGGCATTCTGTAATTTTTTTCATTACGAAGATTCTGAATTAACTCAATAGTTGTACTTTAATTATACATGTCAAATCTCTAAACCACGAGTGTCTCTTTGCAGCCCAAATGATTCTCACGTATCATTTTGTTTTATGCATGCTTCTGTAAGTGTTACATTTGTATGTGTAGGTAATTTAAAAGTGGAGGTCTGAAAACGTTTTGTTGTGATGAATTATTTCACTTTACAGAAATGAAAGTTAGAACATATCCATTCATTGAAAAAATATTTTTATGTATTTGGAATTAACCGTATGCTTGCACAGAACTATAAAAAAATGCAAACTAATATAAGCTAAAAAAAAAAAAAAAAAAAAAAAAAAAAATGAAAACACAATAAAGTAAAGAGGCAAATTTATAATTGCTCGGGAACAAATTCTTTGAATCGAGGAGCGCGACTACGACGACGACGATGAAAAAAAAACAAACAAACAAACAAATCAGCAAAATATTTAAAATTACATTTAGCACCTGAATTTAGGAATCATTTAAAACTAAGTGTGTAAAAAATATATGTAAACGCAAAGTAACATCAACTACTTACCTATCTATCAAGGCAAATTAACAAAATTAAAATTTTTCAGGTACCTACTTTGAATTTTGGAACAAATTTTTATACATACGTACCTACATATCTGATTTAAATTTGTTCCTAAATTCAGATGATGAATTTAATTTTAAATTTAAATTTGTTGATTTAATATTTAAACTTTTTTTTATTTTGAAAGTTTAAACATTTATTTCCAAATGATTAAGTATAGGTACCTATATATCTGTATTTGTCTTTTCACTCTGAATTGTGTTTTAATTTTTTTAGTTTAAATTAGTTCGCATGTTTCTAATTATCCATAGCATATACCTGATTAATTCCAAATAAAAATATTTTTCAAATAATGGATAGGTATGTTTCAACTTTCATTTCTACAAAATGATATAAATCATTACGAAACAAGCAAGGTCCTTGGAACCTGGCAAAAGGGTTCTCCAATTATCTCAAAAAATAAACAAACCAAACTTGATTTGGAGAAAAATTGACAAAATTTTTATTCAAGTGAAATAAATTCCAAATTGGATTCCATTTTACTTACCTACCTAAACAAACATCTTCGACACTTGAAAAATCAAAATTGATTTCAAGCAAGACGATCATTTTCAAAAAAAAAAAAAAAAAATGGATTTAATTTTAAGTAAAATAAACACCTACCTACAAAACGTTTAAAAAAATTGTATGTCTTTCCTTTATGAAGAATTTTCAGGTTGATCGTCTAAAATGTGCCTATTGTACAGTAGCGTTGAACAGAGTGCTACACTTACCAGGGTTTATCTGACACTTATTTGTATTTGACATCCTAATGATCCTAATAAGTCGATTAGAGACCCAGTTTTCCAATCGTTCACTCAACATTTGGTCAGTTTGATTGAGTCATTCAGGAACAAAATAATAATAATTACAATGATTCATTTGATGAAATTTACGGGTGAGAATTTAAAAAAAATGATTCGTTACGTTGCTGAAATTTTAATTGTCCTTTAGAAATGGATTCAAAATGAGAACAATGAGCAAAAAACAAAACCTTCCTTTCAATCAGCGAATAGCTAAATTGGTTCTTTCACAAAATAATGGTAAAGTGGATTCATTACTTACTCATCATTTTCATTGAAATATTTTTTTTTCAAAGTACCTACTTGACTTGCGTATTTAAATTTTCAGACTATCATGATCGCTCAGAATCGTTCTCGAATGATTCCATTTCATATGAATCAGTCGTTCTCGAACGACCACCAATATTATGGTATTAAAATTTTGGCTTCAATCTTACACAATTTCTAGGAACCTTGAACACAAATAATTTGGATGCCATGGGCAATTTGATTTGAAATGTTCAATGAGAGCGAACATTTGGAGTCGTTCGCGAACGATTCATTTATTCGATTCGTTTGTTGAGCGTCAACTCGAGTGAATTAGTTACTCGGGGTGGCTTTTTCAGTGCTTTATGCAAATAAATGGTGCATCGTGTAGCTTATATAATAAGGCGTTCGTGAACGATTCGCGACGTATAATTCGATTTAGTCTTTCATAAAGGCCTCATTAAAAAGAAAAACGTTTTCACAATGAAATAATATGTTCTAAAAAGCAGTCTTATGAAGTACATCCATCTGTTTGGAACGATTAATTTACTTATCTATTGTTCGTGAACGATTCTCCAATTCTATTTGGTCCTCGTTTAAATAGTTCTGTTCTTTTTTCATCTTTGCAATTACTTTCGAAGCGACCTATATGAGTAGATAGTTTATTGTGTGGCTGAATTCGGCCACATTGAATCTTGTTCAAACATTTGAGTACAATGACTACTGAGATTTGAATTGTTAGTGAAAAACAGACACAAAATGGCGCAATTGACTATACCATGGCGCTATAAACTACATATTATGTAGGTACCCTACCTATAGGTAAGCAAACACCAAACAGACTTTCCTGCAATCAGCGAATAGCTGCAGAGGGCTTGTTTACCTACAGTTAACACTTCACCTGTTTTACAAGAGCTGTTGAAAATCGTGACTATTATTTCTTTGATCATTACCTCAGTCTCATTTTTCAGTTGTGACTACCGAAAAAATCAACCAATCACAAAACTATAAAATCAAATATGGCTACTAAATTTATAAAATACTTTGGAACAAATTTAAAAAAAAATTAAAGTAGGCCTAGGGATGAAAATGTGGAGAAACACAAATCAACGTACATGTTTGAATTTAAAATTACATTCAGCTCCTGAATTTAGGAACAATTACAAAGTAGCATCAACTAAGTATTCTACGTATCAAGGCAAATTAATAAATTTGAAATTTTGCACGTCTTGACTTTTGGAACAAATTTTCAAACTATTTATAAAAAAATACATCCACAATATAATATTTACTTAATTCGTTATATTGATGTATATTTTTTTAACAGTTTGAAAGTTTGTTCCAAAATTCGAGTGCGAAATTATAATTTTGTTAATGTGCCTTGATGTTGCACTGTGCTTTGTACTTTTATTTTTTATAGAAACCTTTCTGATTTACCTAAATCTGAACCTAATTTTAAATTAAAATTTGCTGATTTTCTTTTTTTTTTACTTTTCAGTTTGAAAATTTGTTTCCTATTGACCTTTTTACTTTGAATTGTGTTTTTTTTCTTCATTTTTTTAGTTCAAATTAGTTTGCATGTTTCAAATATTTTTCTATTAATGGACAGGTAGGTATATACGTTTCAACTTTTATTTTTGCAGAATGAATTAATTTATCACGAAACATGCCAGAAGGTTCTCCGATTAGGTATCTCAAAAAATAAACAAAACTTAAGCTAGAGAAAAATTAACAAAATTTATATTAAAAATGAAACAAATTTAAGCTACTGTGTCAATCGCGCTCAAATTTTCACCATAGGTTAAGAACCCTTATGGGAACCTACATAATAAATTTGATCCATATTGGTTCATTAGAAGGGGAGTAACAGCTGGTCAAAGTTGAAATTGCGAAAAATCATTCTGACTTGCTCCGGTGCACCTTAAGTAAATTGAACACGTTTGAACGTTTAAAAAATTGAATAAGCATTTTTTTTTTAATGAAGACTTCTGTTAGATATTCTAAAATTGTACCTATACTTACAGTAGCGTTGAACGAAGTGCATTTCGCAATTTTTGTAGGTAGGTGTAGGTATGTACACAAATTAATTCATCTTTTCTAATTGGAATAATTTCTTTGTTCCATAGAACTAGGTACCTAGGTACATAACTACCTACCGTCGAATTTCCAGGTTATGAAAATTTACTTACAATAGGTATTATAGGAAAATAATAATTTACATAATGTAACTATGGAATTACACTTGGATTCCAGAGTTGTGAGACACTTTGTATTTGACAGGCCAAGTCAAATAGTTGATTAGAGACCCAGTTTTCAAATCGTTCAATCATGATTCGGCCAGTTTGATTGAATCATTCAGGATCAAATTAAAATAATTCATTTTTAATGTAATTTATCTACGGATAAGAATGCAAAAAAATTATTCGTTGCGTTCCTGATATTTGAATTGTTTTTGAAAAATGGATTCAAAATGTGAACGATGAGCTAAAAACAAAAACTTTCTTTCAATCAGCGAATACCTAAATTGGTTCGTTCACAAATAATTGTTACTCTATACACAAAACATTTCTTCTTTCTATATAGTCTTTTAAAGCATTTTCATACCTATTTTGAATTAATTTTAGAAGCTTTATCGTGTGGAGTGATTCAAACGTTCGCGAATGATGAACGTGATTCATTTACTCATCGTTTTCATTGCAATAATTTTTTTTTTTTTTTCAAAATACTTGACTTACGTGTAGGGATTGCTCAGAATCGTTCTCAAATGATTCCATTTTATACGAATCAGTCGTTCTCAAACGACCACCAATATTTTGGTATTAAATGTTTGGCTCCGATTACACGATTTCTAGAAACCTTGAACGCAAATAAATTGGATTTATGCAATTTGATTTGAAATGTTCAATGGGAGCGAAAATTTGGAGTCGTTCGTGAACGATTCTTTCGTTTGTTGAGCGGCAACTCCAGTAAATTAGTTATTCGGGATGGCTTTTTCAGCGAATTATGCAAATAAGTGGTGACTGGTGTATCGTGTAGCTTATTATAAGTCGTTCGTGAACGACTTACGACGTAATTCGATTCAGTCGTTCGTAAAGGCCTTATTAAAAAGAAAAACGTTTTCACAATGAAATAATAATATGTACTTAATATGTTCCAAAGTAGCCTTGTGAAGTACGTCCATCTGTTTGGAACGATTCATTCACTTACCTTTGTTTGTGAACAAATCTCCAAGTTTTTCTATACAAATTTCGACAATTTCGTAGTGATGGCAGAGCCTTTTTTGAGAACTTGATTAAGTAAATAGTTCTTTTTCCATCTTTGCAATTACTTTTCAAACGACCTAAGTTATATGAATGCATAGGTAGGTATTTTACTGTGTGGTTGAATTTGGCCACTTTGATTCAATCTTTTTCAAACATTTGGGTACAATGACTCATTGCTCATCACATACATCTACCTGTGATTTAAATTGTTTGTGGAAAACAGACTCAAAATGGCGCAATTGACTGTGCCAGGGCGCTATATGAACTCATTTAAGCAAACATGACCTTCTTACAATCAACGAATAGCTGATGGTTTAGTTAAATAACTGTTCTTAGTTTTTTTTCAACTCATTTAAATTTTCAAAATGTTGCGACAGCTCAGAACCGTTCACAAATGATCTCATTTCAAATGAATCAGTCGTTCACGAACGACCCCGAGAATGTGTCAATTTGTGACTTCATTCACACAACTCTTTTGGAGGCCCAAACCCAAATGAATCAGTTACAAATTCGAAATATTCGATGAGAATACACTTTTGGATTCGTTCGCGAACGATTCGTGCCGAAATTCGATTCAGTCGTTCATAAATGACTCATTACAAGGGAAAATATTTTCACAATGAACAGCCACGTAAAAAATGTACCTACTTTCAGGAACGATGCATTTCCCAGAAATCTTCGATGAATTTTTGAAGTCGTTCGCGAACGATTCTTAAATTTGGTTTGGTTAGTTTGTTCGCTGACAACTTGAATGAATAGTTCTTTCTGTGCAATTATACCTTCAACTAGGCGGCAGCCACCCAAATAGATGATTATAATAAGTCGTTCGCGAACGATTCGCATCAACATTCAATTCAGTCGTTCATACACATGATTCATTGAAACAGAAACTGTTCTTGTATTGAAATAAAATTGCTCTGAATGAACTTGAATTTTACTGCAATCGTTCGGAAACGATTCATTGTTTCATACCCCAAATTTCTTCAAAGGAAAAATATTTGAGTCACAATTAACAAATCTGTACCCTCCTTTTCCAGATACGGAACCACCCATCACAATCGTTCGCAATCCGTTCGCACACCTGGCAGCAAATCCAACGTTCAAGTAGGAATAAACGGCACATCACGTTACCGACCCAACTACCTATGTCTTCCACAACAAAGAACCAGAGTAGCCAGTATGCCAAATACCGGAGTCGAAGAAGAGTATTACAGACTAAGACAATTTTCAATTAGCGGCAAAGGCATTATCAACCGAGGAGACTCGTTGAAAAGCAGACGATCCAGGAGCAATACCAGCGTCGCATCCAGTAATTCTAGTCATAGGTAAGCTCTCGTTGACTTGTAAATTGCTTCATATAGGTAGATAAAGATACGTATATAGGTGGTACAGAGCACATGCTGGGAAAAAGCATGCCTAAAACGAGTCTTTATCCGTAGCTCTGTGCCAAATCCCCAGATAAAAGGATCAAATAAATTGGAATACTAAAATCGTCGAAATCCTCACGTCGTGAAAGTTTATATCATTTGGGGCATTTATGCCGAAAAACATCGGTTGGCGATGAATTAAAATGCGATCCTCATGTATGCCCCCCCCCCAGGAAAAATACCTCGTATAGCTCCGATATGTTTTTTAAATATAAACGAAAACTATCGAAGGTTGACTTTTTCGCTCTCTCGTCAAAAATCCCATGCAAATTAGTTCTCAATATTCGGTGGAATTAGAAAACGCGAGCTAAGCTACGGCTGGCTCAAATTAATTATTCAACGTTTGAACGCGAAAAGGGCTTTTTAAACTCGTCGTATGTGTGCCAAATGTGTAATTTCGCGGATTATAAGGTGAATGCTATTGAAAAGTCGACGTTTATTGCGGTATTTTTTTTATATATGTACGTTCGTTCGTCGTTCGCCGAAAAATGTATCGTAAAAATTATGTTCTACGAGTACTTTGAACGATCGTATATTCTCTTATATATACGACTATGTTCTATAAGCGTGGATAGATTTACGATGACAATTCGACATCCTTGAATTAAATCATTCTCTGGCAATGACAATGTTGTAAAAAATACCTCCTCTTGACCCAAGCAGATGCAACATTGTAACTTGGAATAATTTTTAGATGGTGGTGAAAACCATCCTTTATAATATACTTACCTACCTATGTACTTGGCATTGTCAGCTTAGGTGTACCTACCTCTGCCTGCATCTAAAAGGGCCTTAAACTCTCGGAAGTGTTTTTAAGTGAGCTGAGGCAATTTTTCGAGTTGAGTGAATCTGTTTCTGAGAAGGTATATTGTGATGATCGATGAAATTGCTTTTAAAATGTATGTGGCATAGGGAATCAGAATAGGGAGATAGGTATAAGTACCTAGTAAAAGGGTGAAAATTTAATACAACAAAACCAGCTAATTAAAGTTTCAACTTTGGGAGCCAAAAAAAGTGATTGCTTCCTTGAAAAGAAGAGATAGAGAGAGAGGAAGAGGAAGGGTGGATTGAAATTATAACATACTCAAAGGCAGTAACATTCTTGCAATCAGCGAATAACCTGCAGCTACTTATCAGTTGTATCAATTTTGGTATCTTCTTTGTCAATTCGTGGTGATCACGTTCCTCAGGATTCTGTTGCTATCTTATCATGCCAAAAGGAACGTTACAACTTTGGGAGCCAAAAAAAGTGATTGCTCCCTTGAAAAGAAGTGATCTGAGAATATATTGACTTCAAATTTTACAAAGATACCGTAATATTAGTAAGCCTAAGCGGTAGCACATAGAATAATAAAATAGGTACATATAAATTAATCCACACCTATGCGCCTTAGGGCGCGAGCGGCGAGGGGCTCTCTATCAGAAGTTATTTCGAATTCAAGGAAAGAAAAAAGTATGTAAACCAAGTACACATAGGCAACGTGAATAGAGTAAATAGACAAGCAAAAAATAAATAAATAAAGCAAAATAGAATACGAAAAAAAGACAAAAAAAGACAAAAAAAGTACAAATACAAATGAATAAGACGTGAATCTACAAACAGCATATAAAACTAGGCAGACAAGAAGAAATTAAATAGTGATCAGAGAAGCAAATCCATGGGATATAGGGGTCAGACCCAAGAAATGATGGAGGGGGGGGGAGGAAAAGGCCTAGGCATCAGCAAGCAAGTGGTCCTTGAGTTTTTTTCGAAATATTTTTAAAGTATTCATTTTTTTAAGTAGTTCTGGTGTTGAATTGTAGATATAGGGGATTTTATACACAGCTTGCATACGAGCCCTCTCAGTCCGAAATTGGGGTACACTAGCCTTACGATCCCCTCTTCTCAGCCCTGCTCGTCTCTGCACTCCAACCTCAAACCAACATCTCCTCTTATGGGCAAAAGATGCTGCAGATACCTTATACAGGTTATCTAGGTCTAATATTTCGAGTTCTTTATAGGCATTATCCGTGTTGTCTCGACGCTCTAACCCAGCCAGATGTCTAATTGCCCAGTTCTGAAGGACTCGAAGTGGTTCCAGATGCTGATTTGCCGCTCCACCCCATACCAGCATGCCAAATCTTAACACTGAATCAAATAGAGCATAATAGATTCGCTTTAGATGGTGCCTGGAAAAGAGGTCTTTTAGGTAAAATAATAACCCATTCAACTTTCTCAACTTTGATTGCAAAAAAAAAACTATGCTCATCCCATAAGAATTTAGAGTCCAGTTTTATTCCCAAATAATTGAATGAGTTTACTTGAGAAAGTGGTGGGCATTGGCAGTCCAGCTTACAGTCTGTTCTCTCATGTAGGAAGCAGGAATTCTCCAAACTTGGGACGTTTCGAAAACCAAAAGGCATTATATGAGACTTTTTAATGTTAGGGGTCAGCCCATGAGCTGTAAGCCATCCTTTCAAGAGTTTCAAGTCTGAGTTGATATTTTTTATCAAATTATTCAACCCATAGGCACTGTAAACAATGGCCAAGTCATCCGCAAAAGCATATAAGGACCCAAGTAGCCCTAACCCAAAAATATCATTTATATAAATTAAAAAAAGCAATGGCCCCAAAATACTACCCTGAGGTACTCCCGAGTTGATGGCCAAAAATTCACTCAAAAATTCACCCAATTTTACTGCCTGTTTTCTACCCTCCAAGTAAGATTTCAGCCAGTTACTAAATATCCCCCTGAATCCCGCATTCCATAGTTTATCTAGAAGAACAGAATGATTCACTGTGTCAAAAGCCTTTTTTAGGTCAAGATATACAACCGCTACCTCCTTGCCTTCCTCCAGACGATGTATTATCTCAGAGGTTTGACTAAAAAGAGCGTCATCAACACTTGTTCTAGGGAGAAACCCAAATTGTCTATTATCAAAAAAATTGAATTTCTGAAGAAAGTTGAGCATCCTTTTTTAAATTAATTTTTCATAAACTTTTGAGATAACAGATAACAGTGATATTGGTCGATAATTGCTCATTAATTTTTGGTTTCCTTCCTTAAAAATTGGAACAACCACTGAGCTTTTAAACACTCTAGGAAACACTCCAGTTTGGAGGGATTTATTGAACAAGACTGTAAGAGGGGAGGCCAGAACATCAGCATTTTCACGGAGGACTATCATGCCAAAAGGAACGTTACAACTTTGGGAGCCAAAAAAAGTGATTGCTCCCTTGAAAAGAAGAGATAGAGAAAGGGGAAGAGGAAGGGTTGATTGAAATTATAACATATTCAAAGGCAGTAACATTCTTGCAATCAGCGAATAACCTGCAGCTACTTATCAGTTATGTTGGTATCTTCTGTTGCCAATTCGCGGTGATCACGTTCCTCAGGATTCTGTTGCTATCTTATCATGCCAATAGGAATTTAAGAGGCCCGCTCCCCAGTGTTCTTGTTGAGTTTCTTCTCGTAACAATTTCTCATCTTTCATTCATATAGGAATAGTATAGGAATCTGAGAATAGAGCTTAAGCAATTGGTAGCCAATCAGTGAACAGTATTTTGGAGAGACCAATCTGTGATTAGTGTTTATCATTGCCAGTTCAGAGATTTCATAGTACTTTGGAATTAGATTAATAATAGGTAATATTAGGTAAGTATGTTTTTATTATTTATTTTAATGATATTTTTTCATCAATAATTATTCATTCAACATGTTTTATGTCGAATACCGAATAGGTTTTTCATTATTAAATAACTTGAAAGTTGAAAAATATAAAATGTACCCAAATAGAAATATCTGCATTTGAAAAGTAGGTACCTATTAAAAAAAGGTGATTTTGAAATTTGTTAATTAATGTAAAATATAAAAGCTAAAAGCTGAAAGCAAAGCTGAGGAAGTTTGGGAGTTTTGATTTGAAATCTAAAAGCTTAAAGCTAGCCAAAGCTACGAGTACATGATTGAAAAACTAAATAAAAGCTAGCCAAAAGCTTTATTTATCCAGCTTTTTTAAAGGTTTTTTGCAAATTCATCTCTGTAAATCTCTTGATTCTTGCTTTTGGCTGTAGGTTAGGTACCTAACTGTAATCATGCAAATTTGTGAAAAAAAAAAAATAATAAAATAAAAAGCAACTAACAGAAAGCAAAAACCCTTTTGCAATCAGCGAACAGCTGCAGATGGCTTGTTTCAGTTGTTTCTCTTATTGCTTACTTTTCAGGATCCTATTTTTTTTCTTTTGATAAGGAAGCTTTATTGCGAGCTTGTGGTGGTTCTGATTCTAGAGTTTTTGTTTAATAACTCAAAAGTTCTCAATTGGAATTATTGAAAACTTGCACTTGGCATTGAAAATATGTATGGCGAATGCTGAGAAATTGCAGTATGAGATAGAGATAGGACTTGTAACGATTTTTTATTTGATTCTATAACCAATAGGAAAAATGTTGGAGAAAAAAGTTCGAAGAATTTTGGCAAATTCAATAAAGACCTTTTGATTTTGAGTTGAGTCATCCAGAAACAATGTTAGCCGAGAGGAGGGGGCTGGAACGAGAGATATGTGGCCTCAAAGAGAACTGCAGTTTTGAATAAGAAATCGTGTGTTTTTCGTCCTAACCCCAACACAATCTATTTTAGGAAACATTGTCCTGTTCTAAAAGATACTATTTGGGATTCTGCGTCGATCTAGTCCATTTCTATGAAAATTCATGATCATTTTGTGGGTTCCACTGAATGTTTGAAAGTTTGCAAATTGTTTATTTTTGGGTACTTGAATTCGTGTTTTGAATTTGTTTTTTCTGAAATATTTCGCATTTATTAATATCGAAAAATATTATTTCTAAAATTGGAGAAATATTTGGGGAGCAGGTTTTTTGTAATAAGGTATAATTTCCAGTTTTAAAAAAATCAAGAAACTTAGCTAAAATCTCAATCACTTATTTGGAGAAATAAACACCAAAAAAATTGGCTCCACTGTATTCCAAAATATTTATCCAGTTTCAAAAATTGTATTTTTTTATATAGGTAAGTATCTATACTTAACCGAAAATTTACGATTTGCATAGTTTTAAACACTCATTACAACTTTTGATGACCTTTGATTTACATGCCAGTGCTCTAAGTCGACATAGAATCTGAAGTAAGTAGATATAGGTACATAAATATTACTTTTCGGAACTAGACAATTTTTTCTAAAACCAGTTTGTGTTTGGGCTACAGCCAAAAAAAAACTCTCGAAAATGCTTCTTCTTTGAGGACCCATATCATCCCTCAAGAGGTACCTCCAGAGCTAAAATTTCATCGAAGTGACTTTGAACTCAAAATGAAAGACTTCGTGGAATTTTGTCAAAATATCTCCTTTACATTTCATCTGTAATCCCCCCTCCCCCTACCAAACATAATCATCAATAACGAGAGATGAATTTCAATCGGTTATGGTTCAAAAATAATCAAAAAATTCAATTTTTTCGATTCTTTTGGTTTTTTAAATGGAATTTTTGCCAAGTTTTGAAAAGTTTTGGATTCAAAATCACTATTTTTTTCATATTATTTTGATATCGAAAATATGATTTCAAGTTCAATTATTCGTAGATGTTTAAGCGTTTGATTTCAATATTTTTTCAATTGAAAAAAAGTATTGTAATTTACCAGTTCTTTGGTTTCCTTGTTAAATTATTCGCGAAAAGATGATAAACCAATAATCACAACCATAACGAAGGAAACCAGTTGGAGTTCAGTCCATGGGGCAGAACCAAATCGAGCATTTGCCAGTAACCAAATTGAAAATATATAGAAAATAATTGAATGCACCATAAATTCTATGAAAATATTTGTCAAGATGTCAAATAACTCAAATACGGATAAGTATACCTAATTCAAAATGAACTCGAAAATTCCTAGAAACTGTTCAAAGCAGTGAAAATCTCTAATATTGGTTAAAAAATGTGTTAAAAACGCTATTAACTTTTATCAAACAGAATTTATTGGAATTTTGAAAGGATTGATCAAAATTGCCTAAATATTTATCTTTTTTTCCCCCAATTGTGTAAAGTAATGTACTGAACCTAAATGAATATCACTGCTTACTTACTATGATTTTTCCATTATTTGAACAACTTACCAAGAACCAAGTAGGTATTGATACTAGGTTTTCTTTTCATATTGAAAATATGATTTAGTTCAAGTAAATGTTTAAATGTTTAATTGCAATATTTTTTCAATTGAAAAAAAGTGTTACAGTTTGCCTATTCTATTGTTTTCTTGTGAAATTATGTACTCGCGAAAAAAATGAAAAACCAATACCTAATCACAACCAATCAACCAATGAAACCAAATGAAGTTCAGTCGATGGGACAAAAACCAAATTGAGCATTGTCATTAACCAAATTGAAAATGTTTAAAAGAGAATTGAATGCACCATAAATTCCATAAAAATATTAGTCTAAATGTCAAATAATTCAAAATGAACTGAAAAATTCTTAAAAACTTTTCAAAGCAGTGAAAATCTCAAATATTGGTCAAAAAATTTATAAAAACTCTATAAAATTATATCAAACAGAATTTATAACATTAGGTACCTTAGAATTGAAGATGAAAAGTTGAAATTTCAGGATGCCTAAAAATTGTCCAAAACATGAAAAAAATTACCCATACATATAAATACTAAATTGGTAAAACGATTTGTTAAGGTTAAAAAAACCTAAACTGCTTGGAATTTTGAAAAGGTTAGGTAATCAAAATTGCCTAAATATTTATCTTCTTTTTTCGCAATTGTGTAAAGTAACATACTGAACCTACGTATATTTAAATGAATATCTTAACTTACTTATTTGAGTTTTCCATTACTCGAATAATTTCTTATGACTCATCCTTGATTTCAATGCGTTGTTTTCACAGGTCGAATTTGCAATTTTCTTCAGAAAACTCTTGTTCGTGACAGGTTTCATATATACCTTGACTTTTTTTTCTCATTTTGCCTATCTCACATATAAGTTGTTAACAACTTTTAAAAATCCTTCAAAATAGGCTTACAAAGTGATAAAAATTGCATGAAAAATTGCAAATTGGTGCCTATCTATGTCTTGAAAAAGCAATTTCCCAATTTTTCATAAAAATATTGGTCAATTTCTTCAAGTCGGTACCTATTCATCTCAAAAAGGTTTCGAAATAGTAAAGTAACTTGTGAGCAAAATGTTAGAACTGACCAAACATCTATAAATAAATAAATAAATATAGAGCGTACAAAAGTACCTACACCATTAGAACAAATTTTTAAGGAACTGAATTTCATTTAAAATTTTTTGGAGAATTTTTTAATTTCAGATTTGATTTATTTTCAATGAAAAAAAAAAAAATAGTTAAATTAGATTGAAGTGAGATAGGAATTATTAAACGTTGATTTGTACCTACTCCATTTTCAACCATCTAAATCGATTGGTGAAGGTTTCGAGTCGTTCTAGAGCCTCAAGCAGATTTTTTAAATTTTCAGTTCTTGGACCATAAATGCCTATCTTTTCATTGAAATCTGGGTTCAGACCAGTGTAAAAGGACATTGATTTTTGGCCTAAATTAATCGAAGAGACCACAAAGAGGCTTATAATTTTGACTTGTAAGTAGTGCTCAACTCCACTTTCACCCTGTTTATAGGGAGGGATTTTTTTTTAAACTGGAAAAGCTGAAAGTCTGCTGGAGCCTTGAGAACGGCTTGAAAATGCCACCAGTTGATTTGGATGGTCGAAAATTGGGTGCAGGTGAACGAAATTTCAGGTTTATCAATTTGGGTTTTTTCATCATAAAAAATGAACTGAAGCTAGAAAATTTGCCGAAAGTTGAAAAATGAAATTCAACACTGAAATTTTTTTGATCCTTCTTTGTCTGGTCAACAAATTTTTTGGTCAGTCTAGTTACTTGGAGAGTTTTTGTGATACCTGTTTGATGTCTTTTACCTCTTAATTACTTTATTCATACTTTTACCTAATGGATAATTTAAACTTTTTCTTTTACATTTTGAACACTTTTAGCTCATTATAGAAATACTCAAAAGTTGCTTAGCATTCTAAAAAAATGAATGCTTACTTACTCCATTAAAAATTGAGCTAACTTACTCAATTTAATTTATCTGATTGTAGTCTTTCATATTTATACCTATGTATACTTACCACTTGATAAGATCAAACACCCCCCTCCAATAAATTGATTTTCTCTTCCCGGCCATACCGATGATCTCTGTTACCACTTCTCTGGAATCGAGACCTCTACATATAAATTTAATACAACTCTTTTTGCAAATACTTTTGATCCTCTAAACACTTCAAACGATCCGGAAAGTAAAAAGAAATCACCAACAGGGACAAAAAGTCAAAAGACGTGAAATATAAGTTAACGTTCGAGAGTATATACGATAGAAGAGCGACGGTAGCTGGCTTTACAAAATTAATAGCGAGGATTAAAGAGTGTAACGTAATCGGCCATAAAATATGCTTGAGAACCGTCGAGGTATAAATTTACATTAAAATAAGGTACTAAATCCTTCTGAGTTTTGGTTTAGTTTGAATATGAGCTGTTTTTCTTCATCCCTTCTCGCGTGTGGATTTTTTTACGCCACAGCAAAAGGGTAAAGGGAACCGACGTTAAAAAGCTGCGACGAAAATTTCCATACAACTGTGTTACGACAATAATTTTATCTAAAGTTTGTACAGTGAAACTGATTCGTTACCGTATTTCTCGTTTTGCCAAAAAAAGGTGGAAAAAATTGGGGAAAATTTAATAAGCTCAATTTCGCGTTGAATTATCACCTGTGCTCGCGGAGACATATGGCAAAAAATTTCTCAGCCGAAAATGATTAACAATATGGACGAATGCCAAAATATGTTACGCTTGCTTAAAAGTGTATAAAAATTCCTAACTACACGCGATTACATCTAATGTACGCGTCATTACGAGGTAATTCATTTTTTTCAATTAAATTTACATTTTTTTTCACTCGTGATGTTGTGTCATTTATGCCTATATAATTTCGTTGTAATGTGGGTAATGGGTAATTCTTATTTTGTGGTTGATTAAGTCATTGTTCTGGGAAAAATAATACCCTACAGCAAGTACAGCTAGCTGATGGCACTATGGGCAATTGGGCACGAATTTTCGCTCATATTTTTATGCTAAAACTATGCCCAGGTTGGCCTTTGGCTCTCGTTTTTTGGAATTTCATTCAAATATTAGAATTTACTTATTTATCTCACTCAGTGATTAGAAATTTCATGCTTTAAAATTTTGATTATCGTCTTATACATGTAGTTGAGACCTTTTGCCCTCAAAAACAATAAAAACAAAAAACAAGATTTTACAGCATACAATCTTTCATTTGTACCAACTACGAGTACTTAAGGTGATAATTGATTCTATTCTGAGGAGCTTTGCTTTGTTCTTGAAATAGTTTAAGCTAAATTAAGAAGTACATTTATTGGATGGCCTCTTAAAACTTTGTAACTTTTTTCTGAATAGGCTGTTTTGTTTGATCTGCAATAAATATCTTTACTTACTTTCTATAGTATTGAAGCATATATTTACAATATATCGGACTGAAAAACAAATAATAGGCTAAGCCCGAATTTGTTAAAAATTTTATGTTTGACGGTTTGCTTCTGTTTAATTTTTTGGCTGGATTCTTGCTTTTTTTCAAGAATCAATTCATTAAACTGAAGAGAGCGTATTTTTTGTAAAAAATCGATTTCTGGTGAAAACCAAGAATCTTAAATACCAAAATAATTTACAGAAACAAAAGTGTGGTGTGCAAAATTTCCCACCTGCGGATGTGCAGTATGATTGTTTTTTTTCTGAACGACTTTGTGCTTGGAATAATTCAAGCAAAGATTTTGTTAGCATTATTTTAATTGAATGATTTGAGCCACACCGCGCCTGTCTGATCCAAAATAAATGTGAAAACCCAGAATCTCATCGAAATGATTAGAAAGGAACAAAAATTATAGAGATGTGCAAAATTTTGCTTACCTATTTAATGATTTTCTTTGTGTTTTTTGGAATTTTTTACAACTTTGTAATTTGATATTACCCTTAGATTTATTTTCTATTCATCATTTTTTTGCTATTGTTTACTGTCAGTGTAATTTTCTGAACCTAAATGAATATCACTACTTACTTACTGTGATTTTTCCATTGCTTAGACAATTTGTGATTTTAGGTTCTGCTTGTCTTGCTTACCTGAATACTCACTTCTGAAGCGTTTCTGATGTGCTCTCTTCACGATTCGCAATTGGAGTGTTGAATTTACCTCCACTGTCTATAGTTGAATTATTTCTATGATAAGGACAATTTGATCTCTGTACGAAATCATCATACTAGTTTTAAAAGCTTGAATGTATCTCCAATTCTGAGATCAACCTCGTGTAAACCATTTGTTTTTGACTGTAGCGCTCCCTATCAAACTTGAATGCTCAACTAAAAGACAGATAACAGAAGGTGACATTCTCTCTTCTCTCATATCTACCTTTTAGTTGAGCATTCAAATCTGAAAGGGAGTGCTACAGTCAAAAAAGAACAGTTTACAAGGTTTGATTTCAGAATTGGCGATATGAGCTTTTACAACTAGGATGACAAAAATGTTTCTTCATGTCCTCAACCGAGTCAAGGAAACACTGGCCAAACTATGAAGATTCCATTCACAACTATTCGTGAAATAATATTTTGTTCATTTCACAAATAGTCATAAAGGAAATCTTCAGGTTTGGCAGGTGTTTCCTAGTGTAGACTTTACTGAGGACATTGAGAAATATTCAGTGATGGAGGTCAACCTGTGCTTGCCAAAAAATTTTCTACTACACAGAATTTTGGTTCAAAAAACTAGACTTCACAGCAAAGACAAAAAATGATTTTAATCTTCGAGTTGTGTAGTGTTATATGTATTTGAGTATGGCTGCTTCAATATTGTTACCAGAATTCAGCTCTTTTTTTTTGCAAATTTTTTAATGATCCTGACAGCTTTTTCAGGCATCTGATCTGAAACCAGGTACTGGTACACTGGGCTGGTGTAGGTTACATATTAAAATTCCATTCATTGGCAAAACAATGAAATTTAGTACTACTAAAAGGAAGGTTATCACTTACAATTTCTTTGAACATATTCCAAAACAATCACTGATGATTGTCGTTGCCATCTTGATTTCTTTGCACATATTCCAAAACAATTACTGAAAAGTGTTCAGTAGCTGATGCAGCTCAATCCATTGCTGGTGTATGTTATGTTTTAAAATTCAATTCATATGCAAAACAATGAAATTTGGTGCTACTAAAAGGAAGGTTATCACTTACAATTTCTTTGGACATATTCCAAAACAATTATTGATGCTTGTTCCATTGACTGTGATGTTTAACAGTAACAGTGTTGATAATGCTAACTGCAAATTTTGGTGATGGATGGGTCACCAGAGCAGATGCCATGGAGTCAATATTTGTGTAAGGTGGAGTAGAAGGAGCCATGAGCCAGAGAGCAATTGTCAACTGAGTGGACTGACTCCATTCGCAAAGCAACTGGCCGCAGCTTTACTGAATGCGTGAGAAGCTCACAGTACAGTGAGCAGTGGCGCTCACTTACCTGCTGTATGCTCTTTACCCAACTTTTCCAAGTGGTTAATCAAAGGTCTTTTATGCAGGATAAGTCTTTCTTTAGAGGTTCTTACGTGTGTATTTCTCACATATCTGACAACACAATATGATAAAATTAGCGATACTGTGATTCATACTCATAATAAAAATACTGAGGCAATACATTACACGCAATTTTATTGATAACACATAGACGTATGACCGAACGTTTCAGCAAAACTTGTTGCCTTCTTCAGCGGTAACACGATACTAAAATACACAACGAAAAGCGAAATACAAAGTCGAGAATAGATAAGAGTAGGTAGGTCGAAGATGCAACAATGGACCAAGAGAGAAACATACAAGCATAGAAACTAACTTATTACTAGACGATAAATCTCGTTGAAACTCGCTAAATCTGTCCTAAAATTTATAGCATTATCGCATTGGTTAATTAAAATGCATTCGAGAATGCGTCTTTTTAATACATTCTTTTCAAAAGTCAAAATTTTGACGTTTTCAAAATCGAAAGAATGACCAGTGTTTTTAGCATGTTGAGACAGGGCAGTGGTCGTTTTTGAGGTACGAACATCATATTGGTGCCTATGTAATAATTGTGATGGTGTCTACATAGGTGAAACGGGTACCTACCTAGCAAATCGTTTGTATAGGCACCAATATGATGTTCGTACCTCAAAAACGACCACTGCCCTGTCTCAACATGCTAAAAACACTGGTCATTCTTTCGATTTTGAAAACGTCAAAATTTTGACTTTTGAAAAGAATGTATTAAAAAGACGCATTCTCGAATGCATTTTAATTAACCAATGCGATAATGCTATAAATTTTAGGACAGATTTAGCGAGTTTCAACGAGATTTATCGTCTAGTAATAAGTTAGTTTCTATGCTTGTATGTTTCTCTCTTGGTCCATTGTTGCATCTTCGACCTACCTACTCTTATCTATTCTCGACTTTGTATTTCGCTTTTCGTTGTGTATTTTAGTATCGTGTTACCGCTGAAGAAGGCAACAAGTTTTGCTGAAACGTTCGGTCATACGTCTATGTGTTATCAATAAAATTGCGTGTAATGTATTGCCTCAGTATTTTTATTAAAACTCAAAAAACACGCGTTACAATTCCAGTTCTTTCATACTCATAATGCTAGAAGCAAACTGATCTATGTAGTTCTCATTTTTGGTTTTTTCTATACCCAAAGTTTGATTTAGGTATTAATTTACCAAGAAGTAGTTCACGTAAAAAACGCCATCCTCTTCAAAAATATGTAGAATTTGACATCTTCATTGAGATTTATTCATTGAGACTAGCCATATTTAATAAGCTGACATTATTTCGCTGAGAATCAGATCTTCAGAAGTTCCTTCTTTAAAACTAAACTTTATTCTGAACATTCTAGCATAAGTAACATAAGAGCAAAGTACGCTCCATGAAAATTGCAGGCACTCTAAATCCAAACATGGTTTAAGAAAATTCTACTCTTACAAAAAGGCATTACTTGCATTGAAAGGTTTTTTGTAGAATAACCAAGTGGTAGACAACATTTCTGCAGTAACTTACATCTCCATCAAACATTGGTAAAATTCATCCCATTCTAATCATAGCATCACGTTCAAGGTTGGTGAGTTTCGCAATAGGCACCTCCATAGCTCTAGAATCAGCTGAGGTTTTTTATTTCTGTCAGCTCCGCTCAATATGGCAGCATTCAGTTGTTCTAATCTCATGCAATAAGTTAGAATGCATCTTTCTTACTAGGGAACCTCTTGAAGTATCCCCAAGAGATTTGGATAAAAAGTAGTCTCAGTGGCAGTAGCCCTTATCCCAAGTACCACATCAATAACGTTTTTGTTGTTTTTGAGTTGGCTCCAATTTTGACTTGCGCACTTGACCAGGGAGCATGTTTCATTTTCTTTTTCAGCTAAATATTTCATTTTAGATTTTTCAACAATTATTCAAATTCTTCATTTTTGATGAAACAAACTTACCAAGGGAGCTAAGCTCAATACTAGCAGCAAAAATTTTAATGGTGTGGTAGTTACTTGAACCAAGGCTGGGCTATAGCTGAGGCCACTTTTCATTCAAATCCCTGGGAGACGTTTCATGAGATATCTTAGTTAGTTCACATTTTCCTTTAAAACTTGCACTAGTGAAGCCTGGGCTCTACCACTACCTATTTCAATTTGTGCCATGCTTACAATGCGAGCAAAGTCTTTTATTGGTTCATTCAATTGTGTGAATAACATTGCATCAAGTCAGATCATTTTGCATCAATTAAGACCATAGTCGGTTAAGGTGAGTGAATCAGCCTGCGCTGGGACTTTGAAATTAACTATTGGAAGTTGGTCCTAGGGTTGGCAACTTCCATGACAAAATTTTCAGATTATTTCACTCCTAACTTCTGCAAAAGACGTGAAATGGCATTTCTGTTCAAATTTTGATTTTTGGATTTTTCACAACAATTTCTTTAAACTTTCAGGGATAGATTTAGCAAGGGTCATTTATAAAATTAAGAATTTTTTTTTCAAATATCTTCATAATAAAACGCGCAATTTTTGTTTTTCAATGGCTATTTGATAACTTTCTTCAATGGTGCAGTCACTATAAAAAAGTATGTACTTACTCACTTATTATTTACAAAATATCATTTCACAAAGTCATAAAGGAAATCTTCAGGTTTGGCAAGTGTTTCCTAGTGTAGACTTTACTGAGGACATTGAGAAACATTTAGTGATAGAGGTCAACCTGTGCTTGCCAAAAAATTTTTTACTACACAGAATTTTGGTTCAAAGAACTAGACTTCACAGCAAATTAGACAAAAAATGATTTTAATCTAGAGTTGTGTAGTGTTATATGTATTTGAGTATGGCTGCTTCAATATTGTTACCAGAATTCAGCTCTTTTTTTTGCAAATTTTTTAATGATACTGACAGCTTTTTCAGGCATCTGATCTGAAACTAGGTAGGTACACTGGGCTGGATGGTTACATATTAAAATTCCATTCATTCGCAAAACAATGAAATTTGGTACTACTAAAAGAAAGGTTACCACTTACAATTTCTTTGGACATATTCCAAAACAATTACTAGTAGGTTACGTTTTAAAATTCCATTCATATGCAAAACAATGAAATTTGGTACTACTATTGTTACCAGAATTCAGCGCTTTTTTTTGCTCATATTTTAATGATACTGACAGCTTTTTCAGGCATCTGATCTGAAACCAGGTACTTTGGGCTGGTGTAGACTATACATATTAAAATTCCATTCATTTGCAAAGCAATGAAATTTTGTACTACTAAAAGGAAGGTTATCACTTACAATTTCTTTGAACATATTCCAAAACAATCACTGATGATTGTCGTTGCCATCTTGATTTCTTTGCACATATTCCAAAACAATTACTGAAGAGTGTTCAGTAGCTGATGCAGCTCAATCCATTGCTGGTGTATGTTATGTTTTAAAATTCAATTCATATGCAAAACAATGAAATTTGGTACTACTAAAAGGAAGGTTATCACTTACAATTTCTTTGGACATATTCCAAAACAAATTACTGAAATTACTGATGTTTGTTCTGTAGCTGATGCAGCTCAATCCATTGGCAGTAATGTTGTACAGTAGTGATGATAATGTACAGGCCTACAGGGTGCCCAGAAATATCGTGAACCCCTAAAAAAGTTTTCTGCTAAATATTTCGGTTAGTCACAGTGAATGATAATAATGATAGCACATGATTGGTTGTTGGACTGAAGAGATAACATTCCACCAATCATATGCATATATTTCACATTGCCCCAACCTATATTTTTAATGAAAAACTTTCTTTGATGTATTTTTTTGGAAATTTTTTATATACCTAAGTGGGGGGCGGACCTTCAAAAATGCAAAAACGGATTTATTCACTATTTTTCCATTTACATACTTAGCTTACCTTTATAGCATTGAAATATTAACACAAACAGGTATCTCATTTTATCGCACCTTCATTTTGTAGAATCGGCAAATTAATTCACACCTCTGCATATTGAGTTACTGTAGGTGGACCACCGTATGTATTTCAGCAGGAGAATTATTCTATACAGCAAATAGAACACCCTGTATAATGTAATATAGGCAATCAAATGAGGTAACTCGGAGGGCAATAACATATGTTTTCAACTCATTAATAAATACCATTTACAAACATAAAACATCTACTCTAAATATATCTCAACTTACTCGAAAGCTACCGTAATGATAATTTAACCAGATCGATAAACACCTACCTTTCCCCCTTTCGCATACAGTATAGCTCGACTGTAAATACGATTTTCTCAACCTGGAACTCTTCTGTTTACTATAACTGGTAGGTAACTTTCGCAATATAATTTGGTTTTTTGATAGTACGACAAACGAAGTTCCAAATTGGGTCGTGATAGAGGCGCAGCCGAAGGTAGAGGAGCTGATGAACGGTTGCATTCCGAGAACTATACACATCGGTGTATCGCACGCGAGGGTTAAATGGTAAGAGGAGCTATGGTGGAAGGATGGTTGATTTTTGAAGTTAGCGTAATTTATGCGGTCTAAAGTAAATTAGCTATAGCAAACGTGCAGGTTGTATTAATAATTTCCATAAAATTGTTTTAATATTTCATTTTGCATCCTCGTGCTGGAAGCATCTGTTACGAGACGCGAAATATACCGTACGTAAATTTCGACGCGTATCTTTCCATAGTATAGAGATATGGGTAGTAGGTGTATCAATAAAGTATACAACACGAGGACGCCGATGAGGAAGAGTAAAGGAAAAAAAAAGGTTTAATTTTTTTCGCGGTCTAAAGTGCTCGGCGTTATTCGCTTCGCTTTTAAAGAATCGAATAAAATAAAAGGGCCCATATGCGATTAACGCGAAACATATTATGAAAGGATGACTTTACGCTATAACGGTAGGTAGCTCGTCCCTTGTACCTAATACATTTAGCTGCGTTGTAAAACGAACAGGTGTAATGGTTTTTCATTTAACTTGTCAGCTAAGCGACGTCGTATCTATTTTAATTGACTTTCATGATTTATGATACGTCTCTAATCAACCTAAGAGTACTAGGAAGTGATTTTTTTGCTGTCGTCGAGACACCGAATTATAGTACTAGGGTCGTACCTACCTACCTACGTTGTTGGTTAATGAATTCGGCGAGCAACGCAACCTTCTTCGGTTATTTTTTCTTATTTTTTGCTCGCCGCTGCTGCGATTGTGTTTGTGTTTATTTTATAAACATTTTCGCTCTTGGAAGCGCGATTCGTGGTTTTATAAAAGTTGTGGAATTTGTACGCAGTCGAAGAGAGACGAGGACGCTTTTTATATGTGTACTTAGACTTATACTAACGTTCATCGCCAATGCCATCGCTCGCCATCGTCGTCGTCGTCGTATTCTTCGGTCCCAAATGAAATTTAATCTAGTTCCATATCTTAAGGAAAGTTTTTTTTACCCTTTTTTTTAGAGAGAGAGAAAGAGAGAGAGAGATAAACGAGTACTTGAAAGGATAAATAAAATGCGAATAAACAAAATAAACTCGTTATTATGGCGGGTTTTAATAAAAATACCGAATATAATATAAAATGCGCGGGAATTTTGAAATTTTTTTCTCTCGGTTGGATTACGTGATGGTAGGTGGTAGGTACCTATCTATTTGAAACTTGAAAGATAGGGTGGTGCGATGTACCTAAAACGAAGTTCTATTTTTTCTGCCTGTAATTTTCAGCGTAAGACGTAAGTATTTAGCGAGTGAATTTGAATGTTTCTTTCTTGAGATCTTTTTATGGAAAAGGGGTTTTTAAAAAAAGTCTTAATTTGAGGAATTGGTCATCAAAAAGGAATTCGAAGAGTGGTTTGCCGTTCTGGGCTAATGTTCTCTCATTTTTGTAGGTATTTTAGCGTTGCAAGATTCCTATTTTGAGGTGGGATTAGAAAGTACGGCTCCGACTTGCGAAGTTGTGACTCTGCCACGTATGAGAATGTAGGATTAGGATTTTTCAGGTGATGATAAAATTGTGGATGTTAGCTGAATACTTGGTTATTAAGTTGAGATAGAAAGATGAAAAAATCAAGTCTTTACTCTATTTTTGACATCACGAATCGATTAATATTGATTTTTAGATTATTCGAAGCCTGAAGTGGATTTTTGGTACCTATTTGTAGTTTTGGAAAAATCACCATAAAATGAGCTGAAGTGAAATTCAACATCTGATGAATACGAATCCCAATAACCAAACAAAAAAAGCTGTGCCTTGAATTGATAGAAAAAGCAGTAGGTGTAATTATATGGTCAAATTGGTTCTACAGTTGTTGAATTTTATTTTCGATGATTTTATGAAGGGGTTTTATGGACTGGAAGTTCCAAAAATCTACCAAAGGGTCCAAAATGGCATGAAACCATAGTTAATCGACTCGAGAAGTAGAAAATAGGTATGTTTATGCATCAAATTTCAGCGTTCTACAATTCCTTCAATTTAATAGGTAGGTACCTATTTTTTTTTTGTAAAATGGCCCTTTGAATTTTTAAACATTTCTCATAAGCCAAAAAATGATATTTAGTGCCTGAAATTCAGCCCAGAGGTATTTTTTTGCGTACTCTTTCGATTTTATCTGTGATATTTCACCAAATTTCGGTGTATTACTTTGAGAATTTTTCATAATTTTAAACAATTTTGGTAGAAATTGTTGTCGAGTGTCGATGCTTGGTCGAACTTATAATTCTCAAGATGAATTATACCCACCTGAGGATAAATACATATAAGTGCGTAGGATGGCTCAGATCAGAATCATAATCAGTGATTTGGTCAACTTTGATGCTTCTTCGAAAGGCAAAGCAAATTGTCTGTCTTTCCTACTTTTTTGGGGCAAATATTTGCTTGCTCTTAGTCGGATGTATTTGGATGTAAGTGTCGATTCGAGATGACATAGTCCTGTTGAATTCTTACCAATTTGTTCACACAATTCGATAAATTCTAGACAGCATTTATTTTTAGACTTTCAAAGACTGAAAAAATGACAATTGTTTGGCATTTCGTTATTAAGTATGCTGGGCTCTTGTACATAATGAGGTTTTGCTTTTAGATTTTTTTAAAAAAAATGACCAATGTGCGATATTTTGTCACATTTTTGGACAATTTAATCCTGCATGCTTCCTATCAATGGCATTAATACGTACTTTTATTCCGGGGGGGACTTCACACGCCAATTGTGATAGCTTCATTTTCATGGCAATTTCAGAAAATTCTTTTATTGGTATATGTGCTGAATCTTTGACGAGATTTTGGCATTTCTTTCTCATACATTTTATTCCTTCGTAATTTTTAATAATTTTCTTTTGAATTCATTTGTTCTTCCCCCCTCGAAAAAAATCCATTATTTTTATGCAGTGTGTGTTTTCATTTCCTTGACATTTTTCGAGGTTATTTTACCATATTCATCAGGTGAGTAATCTGGCGTTTTGAATTTTTCCCTACCGGCGAATACTTTCAATATTTTATAATTAATTTGTTACTCATATAAATGTCCTTATCTTATCATTGTTGCGTTGAATAGCGTTCTGATCCCTGAAATAAATATTTTCACTTACTTACTGAGACTCGTACCTACTTGTACAATTGTACATATTGTAACTACTCTGTTTCGGGTTGTTTGCTGTGGCTTGGAAATGGGTAGGTTGGGGACTCCTGGCGGATGCACCGAATGGGACCTTCAAAATGTTATCCTCGCTTCCTTGAGAATATTTCTCGCCCTGTTTTCTTCTCAGGTTCGGATACTTGAATGCAAGTTGTGTAATTCATTATCGTTTTTGTATTCTTATTCAATTTCGCAAAAATTAGTCAACCTGATGTGAACAAAACTGGAGGTGATTTTTTTTATTGGGAGGGGGGAGGAGGGACGGAAAATTTTCCGTGAGAAAAAAATACCAATTTTGCCGAATGAAATTACGAGTTTTTTAAATGAAATAAAAGATGAAATGACAATTTTGCCAATTGCTATAATTTGCCATTTAGGGCTTATGGGCAAATATTTGCTTGCTATCGATTTTTGGTTGATTTTCATCTAAAGATGGAAAACTAAATTAAAATCTCTATTAGGAATTTGGGAAAAAATGACCAATGAGCGATATTTTGTCAGATTTTTGGGCAATTTAATCTGGTATATTTTTCATTAATGGCATTAATACTTTTCTTCCAGAGAAAACTTCACTCACCAATTTTGATAGCTTATTAATTTTCATAGCAAATTCAAAAAATTCTGTTATTGGTGTGGTGTGTACTGAATCATTGACGAGATTTTAGAATTTCTTTCTCATACATATTTTTTCCCCGTAATTTTGAACAATTTTCTTTTGAATTCATTCTACCTCTACTCCTCTCCCCCTCCTGAAAAATCTTATCATTTTTATGCAGTTTTTGTTTTCATTTTTTTGACATTTCGAGGTTATTTTGCCAAAAATTTATTTGGGTGAATAATCTGGCGCTTTGAATTTTTACCTACCAGCGAATACTTTCAATATTTTAATTAATTTGTTACTTCTGCGTGTTCTTATCTTATCATTTTCACGTTCAGTAACGCGCTGATCACTAAAATGAATATTTTCACTTACTTACTGAGGCGAGTACCTCCTACCTACGTATACATTCAAATATACCAGTGTTGATTGTAGTGGATTCGGAATGGATAGGTTGGCGCCCCTGGCATATGCACCGAATGGCGCCCTCAAACTTTTATCCCCTCTTCCTTGAGAATCTTTCTCGCCCTGTTTTTTTTCAGGTTCGGATACTTTAATGCAAGTTGTGCAACTTGAAATTGAGTATTGTTTTCGTCTTCTTATTCAATTTCGCAAAAATTAGTCAGCCTAACGCGAACAAAACTGGAGATTTTTGTGAGGGGGGGGGCTGTAGGAGGGACAAAAAATTTGCCGTGAGAAAAAAATAGTAATTTTGCGGAATAAAATGGCGAGTTTTTAAAATGAAATAAAAGATGAAATGACAATTTTGCCAATTGATATAGTTTGTATAATTTGCATTAAGGCATATAAAAAATTGTTATTTTATCTTTTGAATTTATGGAAGTCTTGAAGATGGATTTTTTTGGTTTAGAAACGAGATGAAAATTGACCTGAGCAAAGCTACGGCAAAAGCGTTTAAAAATCCGTACTTCGAGATGGAAAATCAACGTTTTTTAAAAACTATTTGTTATGACCAATGTGCGATATTTTGTCAGATTTTTAGACAATTTAATCGGGTATACTTCCTATCAATGGCATTAATATGTAGTTTTCTTCCAGAGAAGACTTCACACACCAATTAAGTAAATAGCTTTATTTTCATGGAAAATGCAGAAAATTCTGTTATTGGTATATATGTGCTGAATCTTTGACGAGATTATTTCAGCATTTGTTTTTTCTCATAATTTTTTTCTTTCGTAATTTTGAATAATTTTCTTTTGAATTCATCCTTCCTTCTCCCCCCCTCCCGCCGCTCACCCAAAAATACATTACTTTTATGCAGCTTGTGTTTTTACAATTTTCTTGATATTTCGAAGTTATTTTTGGTAAGTACCATCAATTTTTTTAGGTGAGTAATCTGGTGATTTAAATTTTTCCCTGCCAGCGAATACTCTCAGTATTTTAATTACCCAATTTGTTACTTACACAAGTCCTTATCTTATCATTTTCACTTTGAGTAACGTTCTGATGCCTAAAATAAATATTTTCACTCACTTACTGAGACTAGTACCTATACTTACCTAATATAAGATAAATGATTTAGGTACTTTTCGGGGATGGTAATTGTTGTGGCTTAGGAATAGGTAGGTTGGGGGCCCCTAGTGGATGCACCGAATGAGACCCTCAAGATTTTATCACACCTCTCCCTTAAGAATATTTCTAGCCCTGTTTTTTTTCTCAGGTTCGGATACTTGAATGCAAGTTGTGGAATTCGTTTTCGTTTTTGCCTTCTTATTCGATTTCGCAAAAATTAGTCAATCTGACGTGATCAAAACTAGAGGTGTTTTTTTTTGGTAGGAGAGGAAACAAAAAATTTTCCACGAGAAAGAAATAGCAATTTTGCCGAATAAAATGACGAGTTTTTAAAGTTAAATACGCATGTAAAAGATGAAATGACAACAACTTTGCAAATTGATATCATTTGCATGAAGGCTTATAAAAAATTGTTATTTTCTCTTCTGAATTTATGGAAGTTTCAAACATGGAGTAAAATTATAATTTAATTCCCTTTTGAATTTATGGAAGCTTCAAATATGGATTTTTTTGGTTCAAAAAAGAGATAGAAGTTGACCTCCGAGCAAAGCTAGGGCAAAAGCGTTTGAAAATCCGTACTTGGAGAGGAAAAAACAACGTTTTTTAAAAATGTGTTTACTTTTTTAGCTCAAAATTTTAGAATTTGAATGACGAGTTTTTAAAAATTCAAATTTTGAAAATGAAAACCAAACAGGATAGAGTGGAGTTGGAGTAAATGGTTTCAAGAAGTAGAAAAAGTGAAAAACAATGTTTTTTCAGGTGAAAAGACTGTGTTCCTCTGGATTAAACATTTTTTTAAAACCATCGATTCGACAAGTGGAGAATATGTCATACCTACTTAAACGGAATTTTAGAATTCTACCCTAATTTTCATCAAAGCTTTTTTATTTTTTTTTGAAAAATGGGATTCGAATTTTTTTCAAGTTGGTCGGAAATTGAAAAATGAAATTCAGTGTTTGAAATCTACCCAGTGCTGTATTTATTGATAGGTACCTACCATTATATGTATCATAATTTCACGTACCTAGTTCTCAATAATAATTTTTGAAGTGATTTTACGATTTTGTTGGACATTTTTATGCTTATCTATATGATGATGAATTGATGAACAATTCTTGTAATAATTGGCTGATTGGTCAAGAATTTGCTTGCTGTTGATTTTCATATTAAATTTGTGCATAAAGACGCGGAACAACGATACCATGCGTTTGAAGTGATCATTCCAACTTTTTTCAAAATTTCAATCATTTTTTTGTGATTTTTTATGACTTTTGTTCATTTGTTTTACAATGATGGGTATTTTATCCGTTTTCGCTTCATTTTCTACTACCTATTCTAATGTAAATCGCGTTAAATGTCGGTGCATTTTTCAAAATTTTGAAACAATTTTATGCAATTTAGATAGCTATTACTTGTGAATTTTTTCGTATTTCGTAACTGTGTCAATTTTGATAGTTTAATGGCAAATTCAGACAATTTTGCTGATGTGCTCAGAATAAAATGTGTTGACGATATTTTACAAAATTTTAGCTTTTTTTAAAATATTGTTTTTTTTCCAAATTTTAAACGATTTTTACGTATTTTTCATTATTTTTGTGTAATTTTTCTATTTTCAATGATATTTCGAGTCGTTTTAGCAGCAATTTAAAAAATTGAAAACAGATTCGGGAAATGAAACTCTGTTCTCGTTTCTGTTCTAATAGTCATGCATATTTTCACAAATCGTTTGCATAGGTCTTGACTACCTACAGCTTGCTATCTTTTCTTGTTTATGGATTTTGAGAACAACGTTTCAAATTTTGGCCTAATTTCTGGTCTCGTTCTGGTGAGAATCAGGTTCAGAACAGTTTTTGGTTCTTTACCCATTGTTGTTCTCCTATTGCTGGTAAGATGTCTACACCTTTTCGAAGGTAAGTAGTCGGCCGTAACCTAACCTTGAACATGAGCAATTGTACAAAAACCATCTTGTAATCAGAGATTAGCCATCTTATTTAACGTCTACACACTGCTGGGGCAATTATTTGGAATGTCTCTGGAAAGAGCATGGCCTGAAATCCCCATAGCCGTAATTTCAGCATGGACATAAGCAAGGTCTAGAAATAGGAGTGTAATAGGGTACCTACTTAACTTGACCAATTGATCGAATCATAAAAAAATCGAGCTTTTAAAGAAAAATCATTTTGGAAAATGAAAGTTTTGAAAAAGCACAAATCTATAATTTCCAACAAAATAAATGAACTTAAATGGGAAATTTTTTTCAAAAATAATTCTCAACAACGTGAGTAAAAGCATTACATAGTCAAAAGCACTTTTTGAAAATATTTTTTTTTCAATTTGAAGAAAAAAAATCGTTATAATTATTTTTTATTATTACTCCCCCCCCCCTACAAAGCTCGTAATTTTGCCATGTTTTGTGTCATACTTATTTCAGCGCGATTTCCAACAGAATTCTATGACTTGAAAACAAATCCTCTTTGTGCAGCCTAGATTTTAGTTTTTCCATTTTTTAGTCAAATGGTATTTCTTTCAACAAGTTTTTATTTTTGCTCAACTTGAGAACTGCCAGATGACCTTTTGTAAAATGTTTTCAAAAAATGCTTGTGACTAATGTTTTATTCTACTCATGTTGTTGAATTATTTCTGAAAAAAACTTCCAATTTATATGTATTAATTTACCTATTTTTGTTGGAAATTAATTATTTGAGCTTTTTCAAAGTTTTCATTTTTTAAAATGATTTTTCTGGCTCGATTTTTTTGTGATTTGGTCAATTGAGCAGGGTACCCTATTACGCTCTTCAAAGCAATTTTTCCCCCAAAATGGGACCTAGAGAACCTCCGAAGGGTTAAGTATCAGTTATTTTGGTCGAAAAAATTCCCTCTTCGAAGTATCCTTCTGGAAATTGACCCAAATATGGATGAACTCTTTAAATAAGACGAAGATATGTATAAATAGCAAAAACTTGATTTTCAGCTGTCCAGATTGATTTTCACGCCTTCTAGAAAAATTTCAAAATCTTGGAAAAATCGTGAATTGCGCTAGAGGCTTGAGAATGGCTCGAAGTTGAGAAATTAGAGTGAAGCCGGGGGGGGGGGTTATAGACAAGATACAGCAGTTTATGTCAATTTATGTCAATTTCGAAATTTTCTCTACAAACAGAATAATGTAAAATTTTCGAATTTTTGCCTTACAAAGGAACCTCTTGAGATGTCCGCCACTGAATTTAGCGGGGCGTTGATTTTTGGAAAGAGAGAGTCCTAAAACTCCAATACTTAACCAAAGTTTCAGAAGCCTAAATTGATTTTTCGATTTTTGGCGAACTTTTCAAAGTTCAAAATTGACTAATTTCAGTGAGTTATTCAAAAAAAAAAATGTTTATTCACAGGGTATGAACAGGTACCTGAAAGTAGTGAAAAGGTAGTGATTTTGAAACATGAAAAATATAAAAATTACTTCCTGTTAAAAATGAAAAAAAAATATATATATATTGTGTACCTATTTGAATTATCGTCTCCCCCCCCACCAATGAAAAAATTGGTCGGCAGAGGGAATTAAAAATATCTTGGATTTTTTTTTTTTTTGAAAAGTCGATAGTGAAAAAGTAGTGATTTTTGGTCAACAAATTCCGGTAGACATCCTGATTCAATTGAAGTTATGACAATTAGTCTTGAAGCTGGTTTCAATTATCCAAGTCCAAATTTCACACTTTCAGGACATTCTGGTGCCTCTTGAGTGATTTTCAATTTTTCTGAAGCTTTGAAATTTCTTCAGCAGAAAGCATAGAAATCAATTTGGACGGCTACAATTTGAATTGTGGCTATGACCTCGACCTTTTTGAAGGATTCAATCTGATTTTAGCTGATTTCCAAGAGGAGACACCTCACACCTTATGAGTTTTTTCGATCAACGTATTGTTTTGTACGTTTCGTATTACGTAGGTATATATAAGTAGCTGGGTATGTGGGCACCTAAGTGAAGAATGCTGGTCAAAAAAACGCACTTGAGTTGTCTTTCTGTGAATCATCCTAATTCTGAATCAATCGTTTGAATAGATCGAGGATGAGCCACATCGCTCGATTTTTAGCTTCCCAGATTGATGTCTACGTCTTCTAGAGATATTTTTAAATTCTGATGAAGAAATCGAAAATCACACTAAAGATTTCTCAATGTGTTGAAATTGAATAATTTGGATTCGGGAAGTTGATTTTAGACAAGATGAAGCAATTCTTGAAAATTTCTAAAATTTTCCTACGAGCAGAAAAGTTCTGATTTTTTTTGAATATTCTGCTCATAATACGTAGTACATAAATGAAGTGTCCGCATGGAAGTCGACTCAAATGCGAATAAATCTTTTAAACAAGTCAAAGATGAGCCACAACTCAATATTTAGCTGCCCAAATTCATTTTCAAGCTTTCTGGAGAAATTCCAAAATTCTGGAAAAATCAAAAATCACGCCTGAATGCTACAGAATGGCCGGAAATGGTGAAATTCGGTTAATTTCCATCATTTTTATTCAATAAAATGTATCAATCTGGTGACATTAATTTTTTTAAATCATAAATCCCATAAAATAATCAATTTGGGATTTTCAAAAATTCGCTAAAAATCGAAAAATCACTTCGAGCAGCTGAAATTTTTGCTGGGGGGAGGGGAAGGGGTTCACAGACCATTATCTTTCCAAAAATGACAGTATATCTCGCTTGAATGTAAATTTAGCGAATAAAAAAATTCGGTCAAATACTGCAAGTCGTCGCGTCGATCTTTCAAACTGAAAAACTAGCACAACAATAAAAAAATATAGGTGGGTACGTAAATTCGAGCACCTCAGACTAGACATACCGATAGACAAACGACACTTGAAAAAAAAAGAAGGAAAATCAGCCCAATGAGGTGTCATTTTCGAAGACGTAATATTTTAAAATTTGTCATCGTTGTCATTACGTATATGAAAAGACGTATAGAAAGTGAAAAAGTGAGACGAGAGAAAAATCGAGCCTCACTAGCCGACCTACATTAACTCGTATCTCGTCGAGTTCATACACATTTTCTATAATCGTACGTAGTACTCGTATTCGAAAAAGCTGCGGTAATTTCGCATTATCGAGTCTTTTACTAGTATGTGCAGTAGTAATACGAGCAAAAAACCATGCTGAAAGATGGAAAGATGCAGGGGGGCTGGTATAGACTGTAGAGCGAGCCTCTGAAATATTATTTTTAACTCTTGTGTACTAATTTTCGCGAACACAGCATCCATTTGTCCGAAGACACACGTTCGTTATTGCGTACATAAATAATATTTAATTATCAGCAAAAGATACTCACGTTCGTGGTACCTAATGCCAGAGAAACGACCGAGGCCTCATCATGTAGATATGGGTCACTGACACGACTTCTTCTATATACTTTTATTTCCATAAAAAGTTACGACTGTATTGGTGCGAATTTTCAGTTTTTTTGCCAGTAGTACATAATTTTTTACAGCCTGCGAATAAAAAAAACACATAGGTACAAAATGTTTTTACGAATTTTATCGCACGAATATATATCAAAATAATTATATGGCTAGAGTGTTGAATAAATACGTATGTTTGTAGATGCTAAATACCACCCGAGTGTCGTGTAATAAACATATACCCTGCGAAAAAATTAGATACGTATTTCGTCGTCACCCTGTCTTGTCCCCCTGCGGTGTTTTGGAGCATTTTTCTCACAACATCGCGAACGTAAATGGTGTAGAAAATCGTTAAAACTCGCGTACTCTGTAGCTTCGGATAATAATAATTTTTTATTCGCCAAACAGCGAGCAGCACACAGAACGATAGTCGTACTCGAATGAAGTACCCCTTTTCTCAGTCTTATCTCTGCAGCCATCTTACCCACACTGGAGAATATAAAGACGTTAAAAAATACACCGCTTCGGGTCATTGTTACGACATCTGACAATTTTTGGGAAAACTTACTAAGTAGATAGGGCCTTTCTGCTACACCTACGAAATTTTCCTCTCGCTTTAAAATATTACTCGTAATTTACTGATTGCACGCTATAAGGTCTGATCCTTGGGGCAATTTGTGTTTTGGTGTCGGAATCGAATTACTAAAAATTTTCCATCGGCGTTTGAACAATTGTTTTAGAAACATTGTTCTTTTCGCGGATACAGGTTTCTGTAGAGTTTTCGCAAATTAGTCGAGGAGGTATTTTTTTACACCGTGAACACTGAACAATTCGATCGAGTATCTAATTTCGTTGTAAATAAATTTTTCAATGTAACGTTGTAAGTACTATGAGATGCGAAAATGACCTAGAGGTGAAAGTGTAGATGGGAAGGAGGAATAGAGGAGAGATATTAGGTTACGAACTCTATATAGCTCGTCATAATTCAATTAAAAGTATACCTATATATTGGAGAAAATACGACCCTTGAAACGTTTCCAAGATCGATAACTCCTTGAAAATGTGAGATATGCGAAATTTTCGCTTTAATTATTAGACTCGCGGTTCTTGACAAAAACTATGAAACGGGTGATTTGTTATCTTTATCTGAATAATTTATCGAATTAAAGGAGATGCGAAGTTGGAGAAATTTTCGAAAGTTGGAATTAATTTTTATACGGGATGAATTTGTTGGCGAGATTATTTCATTTTTTGATATTTTGGGGTAGTCTATGGGGTTAATTTTATTGCTCTGTCAGTATTTCATTTTGTACGTAAAAGAACTACGTTGCCTGGTAGAAAAAATGAAATCGAAATAACGAGTGTTTTTTCGCAGTATCAATTCTTTTATGTCTTCAATTCTGTCAAAAAACTATTGGGTATTCTATACTCAAGTAGACACCTCGTGGAAAGGGACTCCTACTAAAATGATCGAGTTATAAATTTTTTCTGGACGACTTTTCAGTGTTTTATGAATTTTGAGTGAATATTTTTTTTGTTAAATGCACAGAAAGTTTAATGAGTCTGACTGACTGAGTCGATATTCAGTACTACCTATTTAAAATGTAACCAAGCTTACAAGGGTTGGGTAAAATGACGAAAAATATGATTCGAATTACAGATCACGATGCATAAACTCACGATACTTACATCACATTTTGCAATTCCTGCAAAATTGAGAATCTTGTATGTCTGATAAAAATGAATAGAATAAAAATCAAAGATGTTTTATGTTTCTTAAATTTTAATATTGTGATATGTATTTCGAGTCATTTTATCAGCTGAAGTTGAAAAACTTTTCAGAGGTGAAATAAAACCCTCCCCCATCCTTGAGAAATCACCTATTGCCTATTTTGTTGAACTTGGAAAAATAAATAAATAACTTACTTCGGAGGTAATGCTTCATCATTTTTCATGATCAGTTGCCGGGTCGATGGATCGAATGTTGAGATGTCATTTTATTTTATTTATGTATTCTCTGCATCTCGGTTTTCAAACCTGAAACTCATTCAACGTAGACATCTCTAACTAAGGCGATACTTTAACCTCTCTTCACCCGTAGAAGTTTAACGGGTAATTTCAAAAATCTTCGTGTGAGAAGTTGAACTGAGAAATCAGATTGCGATGCATAAATAAAATTGAGTTCGAGTTATCAGCAATCACTTTGGAAATACGAGGATTCCTCAAAACGAATATCTGAATTTCCGAAACCAAATTTATCAAAATTCTTCTGCCTTTAGTATCTACACAAATTTCTAGGGCATACTTAAATAACACAAACTGGTATTTTTTTCAAATTCGAAAAACTTCAAAATGTTGTTGATTTTTGAAACCGTTTGAACATTTCCGTTCTTTACAAACTTAAAAAAAAATCAAAATTATAAAATGAAATTTTTTCTAAATCGAAACTCCTCGTGACATGTGAGGCCATTTCACTCCAATTTTGTCATAATGTGACGACTGCTTCTTGATAGGTACCTATAGTTGAAAAAAAAAAAAATTAGTGAAACGCTGTGCCTGGATTTTTTTAGTGGGTTTTAAAAAGCAGTCGAGGAACAACGAACTGGAAAAAATCTCAATCATCAATTTAATTGATTTTGGTTTGACATTTTGCATCTGTGTATACATTTGATGTTGGAAACCACGTAGGTGCCTGCTCGTTTTGGGGAGTTTTCAATTTCCACACTGGGTATAGAGACTCGATTCAGGTCATCTTTTTTTTTCAAATATTATCATCTGATTTTTCAGTTGAACTTCTTGCATGAAAATTTTTTAAACCCATCCATTGGATTACTCTGACAAGGGAGACATGTACATCTACATACATAGATATCTCTAACGAGATAACATTTTTTGAATCGGATGGAGTTGAACAGGAAGAGCATTAATAGGTATAAATGTACATCACCAACATCAACCCATATTTCAAGTGCTAAAGCACCATGTTTTTGTAATTTTTGGGAAATTTTTTGAGATCAAATTTGAATTGAAAATGCTAAAAAGCAATGAAGTTTTAACAAATTGACCTAGAAATCTGAAACTTGGTATGAACAGTATTTTCGACCTCCCTGGAATTTAAAAAAGTAGAATGGAGTCTTCAGAGTGGGTAGAAACCAGTTCCAATCGATGGAGTATGTTGAAGTCAAGGTTCAAAGCTTCAGAAAACGGTTCGATACCAAATTTCAGCTGTCCAGGTCAATTTCGTGATATTTTGAATTTTTTTCACATTTTTTCGGCACAAATTTGTTTTTTAAAAAATTCAGAAAATATCCAAAAAACGCAATTTTGCTTGGTGATGTATTTTTGCATGCTCTTCGCTACGACGTACAGATGAAAATTTTTTCTGCCATTTTGGAAATTTTCTTGATGGTTGAATTGAAAAATAAACGAGTACTTACTTCGTGGGTGTTGTTTCGTCTAACAATAATGAGATTATAATATTATATGTATTACTTATAATCACAAAATTTGATCAATGGGTCATTGATTTTTGTCAAAATTTGTACCTATGTGGATATATGTAGAAGTCATCAAATGATGAGAGGACCTTGTGATTTTTTGTGATCGGTACGGGTGCCTCAAAATTTTCAAAATGGCCACCAAATCGAAAATTTCAAATGCCTGTAGTGGGGCATCCAATCCATTTAGAGCTTTGAACTTTTTTTCGTGTTGTTCTAGAGTATCCAAGGGTTTTTTGTACAGAGTACCCGAAATAGTGTTGGTACTTCTGATGTAAAAAAAATTGGTTTGAAAACTTGAACCTAAGTAATTGAAATATGTCGAAGAAGTTTTTAACTTTTCATATAAAAAATAACATATCCATTGAAAAACTGCAATTATGTTTTTGAATACTTTTGGGAAAACTAATTTGAAAGATAATAGGTACATAGCCTATAACTACTGAAAAATAAACCAATAGCTTACTTCGTGAATGTGGCTTTGTCTAATTTTTGAACAAAACGAGACGTCGTATTGCTGTTGCTTCTGTTTCTCAATATTCAATAAAATTCAACATACTTACCTACAAAATATAAGCTCCTCTACTTAACCTTTTAAATGCCAGAAGAAATTCACTATAGAGTCGATCGTTTTATACCAATGAGCCAAAATTGGTTCGATGGTCGATGGGTTGATTTTTCTCAAATACATAATATGGATAGAGGTCATCAAACAATGACGAATGGTGCAATCTGAGAATCTCTGTGGCACCTGGAAATTTCATGAAAATATTTCTCCTGAAAATCATCTCCAATCGACTCTGCATGTTGAAATAAACATTTGCGTGGAAATTTCAACTCTGAAGCATCTGCTGTGTACTCCAGAACTTTTCAAAACGGCTTGAAACCGTTTTCAATCGATTTGGGGAATTGGAAGCAATTTGTCAAAGGTTTTATTTGCTAAAAAAAAAAACTCAAATGGTCCCAAATTAGTCAGATCTTAATTTGACAAAAAACCCATACCTATATATCTAAAAAATGAACTAAAAATGTCACGTTTTAGAAATACTATCCTCAGTTGAACTTTGAAAAATGAATAAGTAACTTACTATAGGTAATTGTAGATCATAAACAATTCCACGTATTCAATAGGTGTAGCAGTGTTGTCTCAAAAATATAAAGTAAGCATATCATACCTAAAATTGCTACAGTTGGCACGTGTATAATGATTTTAAAATGTCTGAGCTTTTTTTTTGACAACTCACAATATTCTTGGAAAGCGTTTGATGATGCATTAGATGCTTCAGAACTGCTGAAAAGAGGTCCAACCAAATCAGTTCTAATTAATTTTGTGGCCCAAGAATCGTGTCCATACCATTCAACTCTCTACATCAATTTGACAAAACTTTTGATTTTTTCCATTTTTTGGAACAAAGATTTTCAAATATTCATCATAATTAATATCAAAAACTGCACCTGAAATGGCTGGTGATGTATTTTTGCATGCTGTTTCGATGTAGCTTTGTCCAATTTGAATTTTTTCTGCAATTTGGTGTGCCTAAATAACTCATTTAGTAATTAGACTGAAAAATAAACCAATAACTTACTTCGTGGAGGTGGTTTTGTCAAACAATAATGTAAACGAATCTGGGTAGATTGTGAAACAATTAAAATAAAAATAAAAACTTCTTCTTTTTCTCCATTTTCTGCCAAAATTCATACAATAGAGATAGAGTCGATCATTGATTTTTTTCAGTGTTGATGTAGAGTTATCACAATTGACGAACGATGCAAACCCGTAATCTCTCTTACTTATCATGCAAGCGGAAGAAGCATTCTTGAAAATTTGCAAAATGACCGATTGACCACCCATTGAAAATTTTAAATGTCTGTAGAGGGGGTTTTAATGAACTGGACGTGGACGATTTGAATGTTTTTTGCTTTACTTTTTGTTTTTGTTTCGTTTCATTTGTTTTATGGTTCAAGGATTATTTGTACCGGTTTGGTGTCAAAAACAGTGTAGCCACTTTAATAATGCAAAAAAATCGGTTTAAAAACTTGTAATTAAAAAATATACATTGGAGTATATGAAGGAAAGAAGGTGAAATTCCGAAAAAATTTCCAAACATGGGAGTACTTGCCCTTCCTTATTATGTACCTACGAGTACATCACCAAAACCGATCAAAACTTCAAGTGCCAAAGCACTTTTTTTCTTAATTTTTGAGGAATTTTTTGAAATCAAATTTGAACTAAAAATGCTAGAAAGCAACAAAGTTTTGACAAATTGACCCAGAAATCTGAAACTTGGTATGAACTGTATTTTCAACTCCCTCCTCTGCCAACAATTGAAAACAGTTTCAATATTTTCGAGCAGTTCTGGAGACTCCAGCAAATATTTGAAATATGGAATTTCGGTTACCACCGGTTTGGAACTGCATCATATTCAAACCTTGGATCAATAGATCGCTGAGGAAGCATAAGGTTCGAACCAGTGGTTTCCAATTTTGGAGAAATTGTGTGTAGGTATTTTTACTAGATAAGTACCTAGTAGAGCTGAAAATGGTACTCACTGACAGCGGATAACTACGGTACCCGTACTATAAATTCTCGCTTCTCACTATTAGCTCGATAGAGAGTTGAAAAAATTTCACACTGGTTCACATTACAACTTGTATTGAGTTGAATGCGTTGCCAGTGTACCGGCATGACATCATCATTGTCATCAAACACTGTCAAACGTCAATCACACATACAAACGACATGTGTCGAAGCATAACTCCTCCCACTTACACATTATCAAGTTTTGGGGTGCGTGCACAGACTACGTTCAAAATCAATCGAGTTGTGCTCGCTATATGCTAACACCCAAATCAATTCGATACCTGCCACTAGTGGGTTTAGCCAATATTTTCACCAGATACCAGTTAACGGGTAGCGTAACCGTTTTCAGCTCTAGTACCTAGTTGAACTGAAAAATAAACCAATAACTTACTTTACATCCAGGGCTGCATACCAATAAACATAAATGGTATTGGTACCAGGTATTGGTATTTAGCATACAGTTCCCAAACTGGTATTGATATTTTGGTATTCTCCAATACAGATGTCAAATTTTGGTACTTGAACTGGGTGTTTTGAATGGTTTTTTGCTCTTTTTGTTGTTTTGTCTCATTTGTTTTATAGTTCAAGGATTATACTTACCATCTAAGCCATTTGAATGTTATTTGCTTTACTTTTTGTTTTTGTTTTGTTTAATTTGCTTTATGGTTCAAGGGCTATCTGTACCCATTTGGTGCCAAAAACAGTGTAGCCACTTTTAATGATGCGAAAAAATTGGTTTAAAAACATGTGATTGAAATATAGCCCTACATTGGAGTATATGAAGGCACAAAGATGAAATCTGAAAAAATTTCTAAACATATAGTACATATGAGTACTCGCCCTTCTTCATGGAATACCATAATACCCAATAACACACTGAAAAACTATCATGATGTTTTTTGATATTTTTGGCAAAATAATTTTTAACAATTGCAAAAATCTCAAGAAAATGCATGTTTCCACGAAATATGCAAAATAAAAGGGTGATTGATAAAATAAAAAAAAGAGAACTCCTCGATTAAAACATAACCAATATATTTACAGTTCAATTCACAACAAGAAAAATAATCACTTACAACAATAACCGCACATATCAAGCGACACAATAAACTGCACGTTGCCTGTTCGGATAAAATTAATTCTTGCTTCGTTACAACTTTTCTAAGGGTGTGGCAATAGAGCCAGAAATGACTCAAATTATTTGGCTTTTCGCCTCAATCCACATACTAGGGTTGAAAAAGATAAAATTTCATAATAAAATAAAAAGAGCATATATTTTACACAAACAATACATATAGTATTTTTCCCTCTCAAAAATCACCTCCAATTGATTCAGAACGTTGAAATTGGAGTTTTTAAAGTACCTAAATTCCTGCAGTTTTTCAACTTACCTATGGTGGGTAAAATCTTGAGTAAATTTCAACTTTAGTGAATCTTCAGCAGGCTTCGTTTCCAGTAACGCATAACGTGGGTTTAATTTGACTAGGACACTTTTCACTTTCTTCGGAATTAGTTGGCCTAACTTGACCTAATTTCAGACCCAAATTTCATGATTAGCCCCCCCTTTAGGGACCCAATTTTTATAGACCCCTTAGGGTGCCCTTGAGAGCTGGATTTTTAAAACTCTTTTTAAGACCTATATAATGGAAGGCCTGCAACAATTTTCAGAATTTTTCGTTCATTTTTCGCAGTTTTGATTATTTGCCCTCATAAGTTGTCGGGGGGGGGGCTAATCTTGACATTTGAGACAATGGAAAAATTAATTACTTCTTTTCAAGCCCCTCAGAAGAGCTGGTATAACAATTTCAGCCCCGCAGGTGCGTTATTTCAAATTTTAGATTTTCGAATTTTCTAAAGAAATCTAGTAGACTTGGAGCTTTTTCTCGATTTTCAAGAAATCAAAACTGTGAAAAATGAACGAAAAATTCTGAAAATTATTGGAGCTCATCCATAAGTCTTGAAATTAATATTTTTAAAAATTCAGCTCTCAAGGGCTCTCTTTGGGGGTTGACAAAAATTGGACACTGTAATGGAGGGGGGAGGGCTAATTATGAAATTTAGGTCTTAAATTTCTCTGTCAGTTGAACAAAACTTTTCACCGCTGTTTTCCTCTCTTCAGAAGTTCCTAAAATTTCCAATCTACATTAAATTTCATTTTTTCCCACTCATTATCATTATAAATACCTATTACGAAAAATCGAGCCAATAAACGTAAATTCCCATGTCCATCGTATTGAAAAAAAACCTACCTCGTATCGATTAGGTACAATTAAGGTTCGGAAAATTTTCAATATCATACTGCATCTCACGCTACGTTATTATTAACTCCATAGCAGAAAAAATGACGAAACAAAAGCAAAAAGTGAACCCATAAAAAACCATTAGATACATTGTAAGCTACACAGATGGGCTCGGTTAGCATAAATTTAAATATTCTCCAAAGCCCATCATCGTATCGTATACTTACCCCGAACAAACCACGGTTGATTATAACGTTAAAGCTAATGACGTAATATTGTGGTATCTATTTAAAAATAAGTTAAATACTTACCACATAAAGCAGCCATTAAAGTTATATTGCATTTCCGTTGCATCGTCGTACGTATAAAAACGTCATTTATCGCGTCCGTGCCCGCGTCGGTCGGGACGCAGCTGTCAGCAATAAAATTTCCCAAAAAGGGTTTCCATCGTCTCACCCTCTCCGCCTTGTAAACCAATAACGATCCACGACAACACGCATACCTACTTACCACAATCACGTATATATAAATTCTCTATTTTCACGCCAATATGGGTAAATTTCCTTATTCGCGGTTTGGCCCCGTTGATTAAAAATGTACTTCGTAGTCTGAGGCTGCAGGCTGTAGGTATAGATTTCAAGGGTCATCGCGACATATTTTTTTTACACACCTGAATAAAGAGCGAGGGTGCTTTTGGGATATTTTTACACAACTTTTTTAGGTATAAATGGTCACGTATATTTACTCGCTAGCAATTCGACCATATATACCAGCGTCTAAAATTCATTACCTACAAAGGCCAAAGTTTTTTTTCCATTCACCTTTACACACATATCTCGGGACTATACTCGTACGAGTATAAATATCTATGGGCACGAGGCTGGAGCCTTTTTATAAGGGTTAAATCTGCGTAGGTATTCTTAAATTTGGCCGGTTCATATTTCACGCGGCCGCGTTCTTCTTTAGTACATTTTATAATTGAATAGGGACTTCAAAGGTACTTTAAAAGAGCTGACCCCTTTTTCATACCACGTTTAAGGATATTCGTAAAGTGATTTATAACCATCGCGTACGATTCGCCTCGTCCTTTTTTTACTTTCACCTCTCGTGTAATATCGAGCACCATGCTTTGTCATATCCGTTTTCTTTTTGAAACCTATATCTACTCGAAGCTTTTGGCCTCGTGTTGCTCAACGTGTTAAAAAATTCACATCATTAGTAAAAAGCTCGCGATATGTAATCTTCGGTTTGCACCTAGATATCGTCTATATGTTGCTTTTTCGCTTTCATCCAGCCATACAGGCAAAAGAGGTCGAGCAGGGGGTAAAAAGACGCACACCGAAGATGAAAATGCCCACCAGAAAATTCAGCCGTTTGCTGGCGAAGGAAAAAAAATAGTAAAAGATAAATGAAACGTGAAAATAAAACGAAATTTTTCTTGTCATTTTTCTATGAAAAAGGTTTACCGCTTTTTTTTCAGACGTTTTATTTGTTTACGCGGCGCAAAAATGACGAATGATAAATGGACGACGATAAAAAAAAACGTAAAGAGAAAAAAATACACGAAAACGATACTATAACTCGTATAATTCCCACAATATCCGTTCGAGTATGAAAACTCTGTGTTCGTATTGATTTGAAATTTAAATCGAGTTGTTTTTTTTTTTTTTTTTTTTGGTAGAAATGGTGAAACAATGTCGTCTCATTTGATTAATTTTTTTTATTTTACGAAATTTGAAACCGCAGACAATTGTCGGTGTAAAAATAAATCATTGGCTGAATTGGCCTGATATAGGTAAGCTACATTGTATTAAACTTCTCCATCTCTATAGAGGTGGTACTGGTTACATAAAAACACACTCTAAATCCGACTCAATCGGCGAGTTAATTTTTTTCGCATCGTTGACGATGAGGGGTTCCTAATGACACAGATATATGTTCACATCACCTATACATTTTCCATCCGTGGAGCTAATTTAATCGACAACTTTTCACCAGCAATTAATTCGTTTCGGTGGTTCAACAAGGTAGGAACGTTGTATTTACTAGGTATTTTCTGCCATGGAAAACTATTATGGTAACTACTTGGTAATCAAGTAAACTCGCTTTTACACTAATTTCTGGATGGATAAATTAACGTCTTCTTTTGTGTGTACATTTGCATATATATGAACATGATGAAAATCAACTGAAACTCTCGACGTCTCGACTGCTTCTTGAGATGTTCAATTTTGGTGTCTTGGCTTCTCTTGGTCTTGCAACCATTTAATATGTAAGTAGCACGAGCTTGAATAAATTTACCACTATTTTGGAGTTCATTGAGCAGTTTCATCGTCGAAGTATTTGTTAATAATTAATATATCAAAATGGTTATTCGTCTAAAATAATCTCATAAAGGAGGTAGCCCATTCGAAATGGACAAAGTTGAACCGAAAAACATGCAAAAATATTTAATCAGCCAAAATTTCAAGAGCTGAAGTGCTTTTATCGATTTTTGACGAATTTTCAAAAATCAAAATGAGGGTCAAAGAATAAAAAAAAATCAAATCTCAAGAGCTGAAGTGATTTTTTTTGATTTTTGACGAATTTAAAAAAATCAAATCATCAAAAAAAAATCAAAATTTTACCAAGTTGATCTAGTACGTAGAAAGCTGAAGTTTGATATGAACCCTGTTTTCTACTCTTCGAATTTAATGGAAATGGGTTCAAACTATTTTACAGCAGTTCTGGAGCCTTCAGCAGAATTTTAAATGTTGAGATTTTCAAAAAATTCTACTTTAGGAATTGGCAAAAGCTAAAATTTACTTACTTTATATCTGAATTTCAACGTGGCGAGTCAACTGGGTATGATTTTAGGACGCTTTGGAGCCTCCAACAATTTTTTAAAAATTTTAATTCTCAAAAAAATGTTATAAAATCGGTCGAAATGAAGTTCCACTCCTACAAATGTGTTTAATGCATGTTAGTAACTCACTTACCCGATTACACAATCTTCCAAAATCAATTTCCGCTGGATACACTCAAGTTGATCGATGTATTTTTCAAATTTTCAATTACCAATGAAATTACTGGAAAATTGTACGTTTCCAAGTTGGCAGAAACCAATTTTGGAAAAAATGCATACTCCTACAAAATGTGTTTAATGCATGTTAGTAACTCACTTACCCGATTACACAATCTTCCAAAATCAATTTCCGCTGGATACACTCAAGTTGATCGGTGTATTTTTCAAATTTTCAATTACCAATGAAATTACTGGAAAATTGTACGTTTCCAAGTTGGCAGAAACCAATTTTGGAAAAAATGCATAAATTGGTCAAATGAATCCCTTACAAGAGCCGACTTAACACGTTGAAATTGAGATATGAAGTGAATTTTAGCTTAACAATCTTCCATGTGGTCATTCAAAAATCTGCTAGAGGCTCCAGAATTTCTCAAAATGGGTTGAAACCGTTTCCAATTGATTTTGGGGGTCGAAAATAGGATTGGTGCCAAATTTTAATTTTTCAAGGCTATTTGGTGAAATTTTGATTTTTCTCCAAATTTGGGTCACGGATTTTTCCAAAACTCGTCAAAATATCGAAAAATACACTCAAGCATTTGAAATGTTGGATATGTTGATGTATTTTTGCATGTTTTTTTTCTATGTAGCTTTATAGGTCTGGTTTGACATTCTTTACGCAATTTGAGATTTCTCCTTTGAAGATTTAAGCGAAAAATAAATCAAAAACTTACTGGACAGAGTTTTATCTGATATGCGTTTATGATAAATGTCGGAATATTTTTTGAACAACATGACGCTGTCAAAACCAGCTTGAATTTCAATCATTTGAGAAATAGTTTGAAATGTTTCGGAAAAATGCAAATTTTGGAATTTTGTACCAATTCTTAATTGGTGAGTTTTAAAATTCCAAATGGGTTGAAATCAAGCAGATGCCTTAGTTTGTCAAATTCTGGACATTTATTTGAATTTTTACAAATTGTTTGAACGAAAAATAATAAATTTTAAAAAATTTACAATTTGATTTTGAACTAGATAATTTTTTAAGTTAACCAAGAATGAGATTTTTTGAGAAATGAACAATTTACGATTGAACTTTTGGTTCCATTTCATAATTTTCGAGAGTGAGCTCTAATAATTTTGCAACCAATCAGAATTGGTGTTTTATTTTGAATTAAAATTTGGAGAATTGGTTTGAATGTTACGAGTTCGTGAATATATGGAAATATTTTAAATTTTGGAACCCGTTTTTGTTGATTTTAAAAGTTGAAGATGAATTTAGGATTTTTTAAGCTTACGTCTCAATTTCTCCTGAGAAATGCGCCATGATCGAGTGAATTTTTGAGAATCAAATTTGAGCATAAAAATGGTCTGGAATCAAAATGTTACTAAAGCAAGCCAGAGAGCTTTTTGGTACATAAGTGCCTTATTTTAGACTCTGCTGATCGACTGAAAACAGTTTCGTCCTATTCTGTACATCCATCGAAAAGAAATTTCCGAGAAAGAATTATACTCCTGCCCTCCTCCCCTCAGATTTCAAAAAAACTATCCTTCAATAAATCTACCAGTACATGATTCTATTCAACGTTTTCTGAAAGTTTTGGTTCGTGATGAGGAAGGATGGTTTTCAATTTTTCATATCAGTAAGTACCTACATTGGGTTGGATTTGAATAATCAATAATCGTTATACCCACTGTTAGGTTTATTCAAAAAGAGTTTCTATAAAACCCAGCGGGAGGGTGGAGGTTTGATTCTTTTTGGGGGATCATCTCTTTTCGCCCTAAAATTTGAAATTTCCCATAAATATTGAATAAGTTAGTCAAAAAAATCAAATTTTGAAAAAAATTGCAATTTGAGGCTTCAAGATTCACTTTCATGGATCGACTTTCTGATTGGAAAATTGAATTTTCAAAATTGGATTCATGTTTAGCTTTTTCATAAGAAATCTCTTTCCCGGTGACAAAAAAGGATGTCTGAAACTTTGACGAATCATCGCAAGAAGAGTAAAATTTAGAGTAATTTGATTACCCAAGTCCAGATAACAAAATAGTGACAATTTTTTTAACTGAATTAGACCACCCCTAATAGGGCGAAAAATATTTTTTTGATGATGAAAATTCGTATAAAAGATGAGGAATATGTTCAAAAATATTCGTAAAGAAGAGCTGGGTGGGGTTATAAAAAGGTGAAAACCTCAAAAAGGCACATCTACCAGATTACCCTTCGAATGTAGATACAATTATTGTTCATGCCAAAATTCAGCCTTTCAAATAAATTTTAAGGTCATTCAATCATTTTAAAAAAATTAATTTTTCCTTACCAAGTGTAGTCATTAAGTTCGAACCTAATATTTAGGATGCCATTCTTGGGTGATTGGCAAGTTTTCACCAATCGCAGCGCTGCTAACGACGTCAAGATGGAGGATTTAGGAAGTTTGTTGACTTTCAGTGTTCTTTGTGTTTAATTGAACCATCGGCTGAGATGAATTACCGCGGCAATCATTCCCAAAAACTGTTTGAAAATTCGAATGTTTTTTGTGAAAGTTTGCGAAAAGAAACTCACCATAAATTGAGAAATTTAAATTTTTCTCAAAATTGTGGAAATGTAAAAAAAATACCTGCTTGAGAATTTAAAAATTCATTTACTGAATTAATTTATCGATGATGGACCGGTAAAGCGCACGTATACATATACAATTGCACGTGTGCGATAATTGCATGCATGTGAAAATAGAACACCTGCAAATTTAACGTCTGAAAACGTTGTTTCATCCTCTACAACTTTCGTTTGAAAATTTTTTCTAATAACTGCTTGCAACGAAGGTGTGAGGTCACTAACACTCGCATGACAAAAGTTACTGTTTTTCGCATCAAAAAGGACATAACTTGATTTTTAATTGGTCTAGAGATAAGAAGAATCAATATTTTGTGATGGGCAAGGTGTTTTCTTTTAGTGAAAATATGAAATGTTCCCGGCTGAATTCCCAACGTAAGTATGAAAAAAATGCACTTTAAACAGCTTCGAATGCAGTTTCCCAAAATCGCCATTTTTGGCATGTACTTTTTGAAGTGGCACGTTCAACTGTACTTTGATAGCCAGATTGCAAAGCTTTACAGAAGTTGTTGGTTTTTCGACTTTTATCCATCCTTGCCTCAAAACAGTTCCATAATGACTCACCAAACTCCTGTTTTATGGGTTCAAAAAACCAACGAGCCCGGAATTTCTGTATAAATACATATTTGTCTTTTATATTACGGTCTCATGAAAAAGCGTTGTTATGGAGCAAATACTTACTCGTGGACATTATTTTGTTTTTAAAATAACGATGTCTGCAATATGTTTGCTCTATGTAAAAAAAAAAAAACAAAAAAAAAACAGGTTGTGCAAAAATATACCTACCTATAGCCAACATTTTAAGATCTGAAGTGCTTTTTTCGATTTTTGACGAATTTTCAAAAATCAAATCTTGAACCAAAGAATAAAAAATAATAACCAAGTTGACCTAGGCAGCAGAAATTTGATATCTACTCTGTTTTCTACTCTTCGAGTTGAATGGAAATAGTTTCAAACTATTTTGTAGCAGTTCTGGAGCCTCCAACAACATTTTTAATGTTGAGATTTTCACAAAATGCAACCTTAGGAAGTGGCAAAGCGAAAATTTGCTTACTTTGTACCTGAATTTCAATGTACCGAGTCAATTGAGAATGATTTTAGGACGCTTGAGAGCCTTCAACAATTGTTTGACAATTTTAGTTCCCCCAAAAAATATTACTTGTATAAAATCTGTCGAAATGAAATTTCACTCCTACAAAAATGTGTTTAATGCATGTTGGTAACTCACTTAGGTACCCGATTACACATTCTTTCAAAATAGATTTTTGTACTTTCAGAATACCTAATTAATTTGTGTTTTTTTTTTTTTTTTTTTCAATTACCTATTAAATCACTGGAAAAGTTTAGGTACATTCTCAAGATGACAGAAACCAATTTCGGAAAAGGAGTAAGACCTAGGTGATTGGCCAAGTGAATCCCTTAGAAGTGCTGACTTGACATGTTGAAATTCGGGTACAAAGTGAATTTATTTAGCTTTAAAATCTTCCTTAGAGGAAATTTTGGGAAAATGTGCACATTCAAAAATCTGCTTGAGGCTCCAGAATTTCTCAAAATGGGATGAAACCATTTCCAATTGATTTTGGAGGTCGGAAATGGGACACATACCGAATTAAAATTTCACAAGGCTAATCGGTGAAATTTTCATTTTTTTTTTCATAATTTTGGGCTTTAGATTCTCCAAAACTCGTCCAAATATCGAAAAATACACTCAAGCATTTGAAATGTTGGATGTTGATGTATTTTGGCGTGTTCTTTTTCCTATTTGGCTTTAGGTTTGGTTTGACATTTTTCAAGCAATTTGAGATGATCTCTTACGAAGATTGAAGCGAAAAATGAATCAATAACTTACTTCTTTGATTTTGTTGCTTCATCTTACATGCTTTATACTACTGCAGATGAATGGCGTTATTAAAACATCGTTGAATTTTTTTCAATTCTTAGTAAATTTTTGAAAATGAAATTTGGGCTAAAAAAATGATTTGGAATCAAAATTTACCAAACCAAGGTACAGAGCTGAAATTTGATATGTCTATAATCATGTATTGGTAAATTTATTCAAGAAGAGTTTCCTTAAAAACCGTTCTTGGGGGCGGAGATTTAATTCTTTTACAGAGATCTCCTCTTTTCACCATGAAATCTGAATTTTCCCATGAATAAGCTAGTCGAAAAATCAAGTTTTGAAAAAATTGCAATTCGGGGCAACTCGCTGAATACTTAAAATTCAAGATTTACTTTCTTGGGTCGACTTTCTGATTGGAGAAGTGAATTTTTCAAAATTTGATTTCAAGTCTAGCTTTTTCATAAAAAATCTCTTTCACGTTGACAAAGGGGGATGTTTGAAATTTTCGCGAATCATCGCAAAAAAAGTAAAATTTGGAATGATTTGAGTGCCTTAATGCTAGATAATAAAGTGATGAAAAAATTTTCAATTTTGATGATGAAAATTCGTTTAAAAGGTGAGGAATATGTTCAGAAATATTCGTAAAGTGGAGCTGGGTGGGGTTAGAAAGTCAAAACCTCAAAAAGACACATCTAGATTAGCCTCCACATGTAGATACAATTGTTCATGCCAGAATTCAGTTCTTCAAATAAATTGTAAGGTCCTGCAATCATTCTAAAAAAATTAATTTTTCCTTACCAAACACCGTTTACGGACATATAGGTATGGTATAAGTATACATAATGTAATTTGCAATGGTAAATTTTCGACCCTAATTATTGGGATACCATCTTGGGTGATTGGCGAGTTTTTACCAATCGCCGCCGCGCTCCTAACGATGTTAAGCTGGAGGATTTACTTAGGTATTTTGTTGACTTTCAGTGTTCTTTGTGTTTGATTGAACCCTCGACTGAAATGAATTACCGGTAATCATTCCCGAAAAGTGTTAGAAAATTCGAATGTTTTCTGTGAAAGTTTGTGAATAGAAACTCACCAAAAATTGAGAAATTTTTTCAAAATCGTGAAAATGCAAAAAAAATTTACCTGAAATCGTTTTAAAAATTCATTTTTTGTTGAAACAATTTTGCTGGTACATAATTATCTTGTTAGTAAAATCCTGTTTTATTGGGTTTAAAGAACCAACGAGCCGCTAATTTATGCATAAATATTATCTTTCATACCATGGTCTCTTGAAGAATGGGTTCAAAATGTACATAGGTACGTATCTAACTATTGAACTGTGGAGCAAATACAAATATTCAGTACTTTCACAAGCGTCTGTTTTCATTTTTTTAAAGCTTGGAAACTACATTTCTGTATCAAGCGGTAATAAACGGGTTCTGCGCCAGGAGTTGAGAAAATTGGCTTTTTATTATGTTCAAAAGTTATTACGAATGTATTACAATTACTTGAAATGTCCCCTCGCGCCGAATCATCTAGTCTGGGAAATTCTTTAAGCTGAGATTCAGTTTTTAAAAAACAAGGTGATGGGTATAGTAAAGTTTAGTTATTAGGGTGTATATTGCGAAAAAAAGGTCGAAGAATTTTACTAAATTCAGTATAGAGACTTCATTTTGAGTTGAAATTCAACCAGAAAATTTTTAGCTTCGAAAATATCACTATTCCTGTGGGGAAATAATATAATACCATAAGGCCTCAAACAGAGGAATTTTTCGAAAAAATCGTGGTTTCTTCGCTTCAGCCTCTACAAACATGGTTTGGAAAAAAATGTACCCGTTTCCAAAAGAAAGTATTTGAGACTCTGCGTCGACTTAGGCCATTTCCATCAAAATCTAAGATCACTTTCAGGGTTTTATTGAGCGATTGAGAATTAGCAAATCCCATTTTCCGGATAAATTCGTGTTTTGAAAATATTTTCTCTTCGAATACTTCGCATTAATTATGCCAAAGCATCGATTTATGTAATTTTCTGAAACTGGACGAATATTTTGGAATGAGAGGTAAATTTATGCTGATTATTGCAAGTTTAAAAAACTCAAAGAAGTTAAATAAGTTTTTGACAATCGTTTTCAATTATTCAAAATTATTTTGCATTCGAAGAAAAAATTTACTCAAAAATAAGCGATTTGCAAATTTTTAACCGCCAAGTAGAACCTCAAAAGGTGGCCTAGGTCAACTAAGGTCGATGCAGAATTTCAAATAATAATTTTTGGAACTAGGTCATTTTCCTCAACACAGTTTGGGTACGTACTGGAGCAAAAGAAACCACGATTTTTCAAAAATTTCTTCTCTCTAAGGAGGCGAGGACCCATAAATATTCCCTGTAAGAGCATCTTCTGAGCTGAAATTTATCCTGAGTAAGTTTCAACTCGGAACGAATGTCTCCACTGAATTTGGCTAAAATCTCGCGATTTTTTTTTGCGATTCACTCTATAATGTCCGTTCAATCAGAACTCAGGTCAAATATGGATGTGATAGGCAAAAAATTTGATTGCATTTTTGAAATTTTTGGCCAAAAAAGAGAGACTTTCCCAATCAATGAAAGTAAATTCAAATTATGTACGTACCTACCTAATCAATAATTGAGACATCGATTTGCCTAAAATTGAATTCAAAGAGTGAAATTTTGTTTCCTTGAAAATTTAGGCGATTTCGAATTTTTAGCCATTCCCTAATAGTAAAGAAATGGAATTCAGTACCCACTGTGATTTGGCTGTGTGGGGCATTTTTGCTTACTTTGTTCGACTTTTTGTTTGATTTTTTCACCCTTTTGGGCTTCATTTTTTGTGGTGGTGAAGGGGAAAGGGAGGTAGAGTGGGGCATGAAAATAGTTCGCCTGGAGCGGAATCCGGTCCTGTTTGAAAATTCTTGAGAATTTGACAATACCATCTTACATATTCAATAGAATTGAAAAAATCAATAACTTTCGATTGAAGAATTCTATTCCAAAGGGGGTTACTTAAGTCATTTTTAAAAAAGGCACGTTTTTCGGAGATTTTTATTTCGAAAGTGGGTTAAGTCATCGTTTTTTCAAAGTAAATTTTTCTACAAGTAATTGTTCTATGTCCAAAGAAAGGAAATGTGCACCGACCTTTGGAAACAGAACAAATTTCAGCATCGAAAACTCTAAACGCATTTTTTGGAGGAAAAAATGACTTAACCCACTTTGGAATAGAGCTCTTCAATTATTACCTCGCTTATTTTTCGAAAGCCAATCTATAAATTTTGTATTCGTAATTCGAATGATCAACGAGCTGAACTGAATTTTTTTGGCAATTGTTTCGCTCAATTTTTCGACTGATTTTGTTTTTGTTGAAAATTGTCAGCGTGGACGTTATTTTCAGAATTACAGAAACGCTATCGGAGGCAATGAAATCCTCCCCCTCCCTCTCAAAAAAAAACACCAAAAATTTAATGGTTTTTGTACTGAAATCTTTCCTTCTCATACCAAAGTTCGTGTACCATTCGACCAGCAGATATCTGAACATGAGTTCAAAATGTGAAATCTTACATAGGTATTGTGTATTTTCGGGCCACCACTCCCACATTTCTGGTCTACAGCGATTTTCGTGATTGAATTTTAAATTTTAATAGGTAGGTACGTTCCTATCTACCTGAAAAGAAACCGAACATTTTGTTCGATTTCAACGAGTTTCACGATTCCTACTCTATGTATTTTCTGCATAAACCATCTCATTCTTCCCCAATCCAAAATTGATAAAATTCCAACAGAAAATTGTTGCAAAATGATGTTGAAAATGGTACTGCGAAAATTCGTAGTTACTCGTATTTTTAAAATCAATACTGAGCTCTACGAGTATTTAACCCCCTTTTCCTCCACTCATTATAGAAAACGTGAGTTTTGAAAATTTTGAAAAAAAAATATGTTATGGGAGAAAAGGGTGGTTCTATAGGCTTCAAAATTCTTGAAAACAATACAAAATTCTGCTCAATTCAAGATTTTTTTGTAAATTTAAATCGGAATTGCAAGTATTTGGATGACGAGGAACTTGAAGGAGCCTCAACCCACTGTTCCTAAACATTTTCAAGCCAACTCTTCTCATCTACATTTTACCTATTTTATTTATGGGGTAATAAAAATTATATTTTGAGGCTTGCTTTTTATCTGCAATTATATTCTGAGTTGGTACTTTTGGGTCAAAGGAGTAAAAAAATCTAATTTTTTTAAGGAAGGGGCGCTACTCCCTTTACTCTTGTTATTCCTTTGGTCAAAAAAGCGTTGTTATGGAGCAAATACTTACACATGGACGTTTTGTTTTTGAAAAAAATCTGTTAGCGTCATTGAAGTAAGTATAATGTTTGTTCTCTGTAAAAAAAAAAACACGAATGATTTTCGCATTTGCCTATCTTTATACTGTGTATAAGTATGTGAATGTATATCTCGTCGATGTGATCGCAGTATATGAGGACACTGATGGAGTAAAAAAAAAAAAAATAAGAATCACGCTCCGATAAATTCTCCATCACGATTCAAAACAAACGACGACAACGACGAATAACATCTATGAAATTGAACAAAAATGAAACCATTGGCTTTAATTTTCACTCTCATTAAAGATGTAATTAAAACGACTTTCCATTAAGAAAATACTCGTCGAATAAACACGATTCGCGCGGATCTTCGCTGGTGAGAAATTTATGCCTTCAATATAAATATAATGATTGGGAAAACGAGTTAATGGCGATAGCTTTTTTCGCATCGCGGGATCGAGTTGAGCGAAAACTCGTTTATTTGAACTGCGAATGTGAAAGCTTTTCGCTAGATTAGGGCCACTTTTACTGGTTCACGACGAGCGAGTATTTAGTAGTGGGAAAAAAGCCTGAAAAAATGTTAATTTGGTCGCATTAAGACGATTAACAACAGTAGGTAGAATATAAATTCGCCCCGAGCTGTTGAAATTGACTGCATTTTTTCGAAATTAATCATAAAACGCGATCCTGTGTCTTTTCTCTAAACGAGTAACCGCACCTTGGAGTGGAATAAATTTATACCAAGTTTGATTGTAAAAGTTGCCAAATACTGGTGTGTTGTTTTGTTTACTGTTTTATGTACTATGGGTAGGTAAGTTGAATGAATTCGAGTACGATAAGTTAAACAGGGTATAGTACAATAGCCCGAATTGAGCTTTTATATGTACTTGGTCGTGTTTGCAACGTGAATGTTGAAAGTTGAAAGTGTATTGGACCGAAATTGAGGTACATTGATGTTGGATAAGTTGTAAGGTTAGGTTTTGAGTGTAGGTATTTTTTTAAATTAGTTGATTAAATATTTGCAATGTTTTCCTGACGTAGGTTTTCTTCCAAGTTGAGAGTTGTAATTTTTTGGTGAGATTTGAATTAAAAATTAGTCTGGATGAAAGAAAAATTGCATTAGATATACTTACCTAAGTAAATAATATGAAATTGCAATGCAATGCAATGCAATGCAAAATAAAAAAACTATTCACCGTTGAATAACGGGTTTTTTGAACTTAGTATTCTGGAATACATTTTATTTGTTTGTTTTTTAAATTCCAGTACCGAGCAAGTAACAGTATGCGGAACAACTTGCGCCATGATGTCTGGAGGAGCCTGTAGTTCACATGGAGGCACAACCAGCGCTGTACCATCATTACCATCTTCCAGGGAATCGAGTTGTGCCAGCTGTCCAGGCATCAATCCGCCATTTAGAGTTGTTATGTTGGGATCATGTGGTGTTGGCAAATCTTCCTTAGTATCGCAATTTATGACCTCAGAGTACCTGCAAGCCAGCGGGATCAGTATAGGTGAGTGCCTAAGTGATATCTTAGAATTTAACAAATTTATGCTATGACTAGTTGAGACATTTGAGAGCGAAGTCATGACTCTACCACTTGGGGCTGTTTGCTTTCGTTTTCACTAATCATTAAACTCATTGCATTACAGTTGGTTTTCTCCATACGATTTCACGACCATCTGATCCAAATACATTATACCTATTTACTTTCATCGAAAAATATAACATCATTCCAGTAATTTATAGATTGGTTAATGTACTTACTTACTCCTTCGAAAAATTTACTCCTATTTTTCTATTCTTATCATAATTATTTTATAAAAGGTTCTCTTTGTCCTATTCTGCCGTTGTATCCATAATTATATAAGGTTCTTCTAACAGTCATTGGCAAAATTTGTTTTGAAATCGCTTGATTGACTTCCATTGTCAGCTTTAGAACACTTAATTTTGGATTTTTTTTGGATTTTTTGGATGATTACTCGCTCATCATACGCTTAGAACTTTCAGTCTGCCTGTTTGTAGGATAGAAGCTACTCTGTTTTCATTTTTGTATCTTCTAACAATATCACCAAATGTACTCTCAGGTATTTCCAAGTTATTAGCTATTTCTTTGTATAGGTTACCTTTTTGAAACTGAGAAATTACACGTTTTCGGATTTCTATTGAGGTGTTTCTGCCTTTTCAGCCCATGTTGATTTAAAACAATTAGGCATAACTTGCTTAAAACAGCTCAAAACTTTCATGAAATGGTACACAGTAGTCAGTAATGATACAAAAAATTTGTTACTTCAAACTTTCTCATGGGTTTCCCAAAAAATCCCAAAAAGTGAATGTTTACGTCATTCAAACTGAATATTTTTAGAACGGACATTTCTGTTGTGTTTCACAAATGTTCATTTGTCTCCATGGTTAAAAACATGAACGGCCAAAAGTGAATAGTGATTTTGAGAGAGGAAGAATTGAGCTTTCAGAATCGAAAATTACTTTTGATTGATCTTTAAAAGTATGAGAGCATGTAACAAAAAACAATGGAGCTAAACCTAAAGCAAATGTACATATTTTCTGCACCAACTGTACGTACCTACTTTGGTGCTATCAGACATTTTATCCTTTTACCCCCATAGCACTGACGAGATCGTCAGTGGCCTCGACAAAAGTATCAACATGATTTTACATGATTGTTGATTGAAAAAAGTCCGAATATTATCCACAACGGGGTTAATCTAACTACGTTTAAGGTGATTAATTAAAAATTGACACATTTTTCAAAAATTATGATGAAAATGCTGATGGTCGTAATTGCTGTCTACATTTGTATCTACAGTCATGTGCAAGATTTCGATATATATTGTAGATACCTTTGTAGACCCATGATCAATATCAAAGTTCAGGTCATCTTGTCAATCCAAAGTTGATGTCGACTATAAGATCGACAAAAACATCTACAAAATTTTGATCTTGTATAGTTCCTTTTGTCAATCTAATAATTGTCATCAACTTTGGCATCGGCAAGATGATCTGAATTTCGATATCGATTATAGGGTCTACAAAAGTATCTACAAAATGTCATCATTGAGTAGATACTTCTGTAGATATCTGGTTAATATTGATGAGAAACTTGATGTTGACTACAAGATCTATAAATTTTTTTTAGAAATTTCGAAGTGTTGCCGACTCATTTGTCGATGTCAAAGTCGACAATAGGTACAATAAGAAAAATTTTCCAAGTCCAGAATAAGATGAACTGAATATTCTTTTAAGGCCTCTCCACTCAACAGCGGCAGTGGTCTAGTGGTTAGAGAACATGACAGAAGTGAATAGCAACCTAGGTTCGATCCCTACCCCGGGCAACTTTTTTTTCTTTCAAAAATTTTTTTTAGGGTGAAATACTTTTGAGAATAATTTTACTTGAATCAAAAAAAGAGTTTTGGGCACATTTCGCACATTATTCAATCAAAATTTGCTTCTTTTAGACTCAAAAAAATAACACCAATGTCGAGACCTTGTCGAGACAAAAAATGAAGGGAGACGACAGTCAATTTTGATATCAACTTCTCACTTGTCATTTATCGACATTGGTGTCAACAAATAACGTATTGACAAGTGATGGATTAGAGATCTCTTCTTTTCCATCGACTTTGGCATCGCTTGTGCTACGCGGGTTACATCCTTTTTGTCAATATTTTTCTTCTCAAGTTCTAAAAACCGTAGAGTCATAATTGATAAGTACGAGTAGTGAATAGACTGTGCATACATACAGGCAGACTTATTTTTCTTTGTAAATTTTAGTCATAAGTATATTTTTTGTAATTTACCTACTAGTAATTTTTGATAAATTACTGTAAATTTTTTAGGAATCATTACCTATTCGGGAAATTGAGTACTTAGCCTTACTTACTGGTAATTTTCAGTAAATTTCTGATTCGGATACTTTAAAAAAAATGGCTTCAATAACTGTGGTGTTCACTTTTCAGCAAACTTTTTGCAAGTTTTGGTAATTTTTGGTAATTTTCCATTTTTTTTTGTGAATTACCGTTAAATTAGTAAATTGCTGGCCATTTTTGAGGAATCTCCAACTATGTGTGTACTTGTAGCAATTTTTAGCCAATTTCTGATAATTTTTGGAAAATTTTTGAGATTTGAATTGAATAATTTTAGTAAATTGCCAGTACAATTAATAATTGCACACAGCAAATTTGTCAGATTTCGAGTTTCAATACACAAAACTTTGGGATATCAAGTCTGACTGTTAAGGACTTGAGAAAAAACTAAGGACTGGATAAAATTACGTTAACTCTCGAAAATAACACTCCAACATTTTTTCAAGCAAAGAACATGTCCATGGTTGGTAACTTTCCTTGCAGAGAAAACTTGGTTCCTATTTTCATTGTGAAATAGCCGCCCAAAGGGCTCTTTAAATGCACCAATTGCATGCATATTGCATACTTATAACTAAGAAAAATGCAAATCTTGGGACAGGCTGGGAGATTGTGAGAAGGGAGAAGGTGTTGAATAATACTTGGTGCCAAAAAATTTAAAAACGGTAAACATTCGTTCAGCTGTATAATTTTTTCAGTTAGATAATAAATTGAAATAAATATTTCAGTTTAGTAGGTAAAGAAATGCTAAAATTTGTATAGCTCCGGTGGTGCACCTGCACCTGGAGAGAAGTTTTGGGCCCTCAAACAGGTGGCATTTTCGAAGAAATCGTTGATTTTTCGTTCCTGTTGCTACCCAACCTGTTTTGGGAAAAATGCCCTTGTCCCAAATGAAAGTGTTTGAGATTCTATATCGATATACGTATATGTAAGTATGCTATTGCCGCTAAAATCCACAAGACCACTTTTAGGGTTCTACTGAGCGAATGAAAATTTGCAAATCGTTTATTCTTGGGTGAATTCGTGTTTTGAAAATTTCGTTTTCTCAAAGATTTCACAATAATTATGTCAAAGGATAGACAGATATAATTTCTAAACCTGGGGTAACATTTCGGAACTCAGTGGTGCCAATTTTTTGGTCATTATTGCCGATTTCAAAAAAATCTAGAAAATAGCCAGAAGCTTATAAATTATTTTTTTTTCGATTTTTTTGAAATTGGCAGGAATGACCAAAAAATTGACCACTTCGTTCCAAAATATTTTTGTAGTTTCAGAAATTACATTTTTTAAATTTTTGGTTAAATTAATTGGGAATACTTGCGAAGAAAAGTTTTCAAGACGAATTTTTTCGAAAACTGAGCAATTTGCAAATTTTCTAAAGTTAAGTACCTACCTAGAACCTTAAAAGTGGTCTTGAATTTTGACGAAAATAGCATTATATCTTTGCAGACTCTCAAATACAATTTTGGTATTTGGTAGAGGGCCATTTTCCCCAAAACAAGTTACTTGAGTGGAAAAAAGATCGAAAAATTACGATTTTTTCGAAAATTACCCACTGTTTGAGAACCCATTTCTTCCTTCCAGGGATACCTCCAAAGTTGAAATTTTTTCTGACCAACTTTCAACTCAAAAATGAAGGTCTCTGCTGGAAGAAATATTTTGAAACGCAGTGGTGCAAATTTTTTGATCATTATTGTCAATGTCAAAAAAAATGAAAAAATTTCATACGTTTATAGCTATTTTTCTAAATTTTTTAAAATTGGCAATAATAATGACTATTGATAATACCTATTTCGATTATTCTGATCAACACAATAAGAAGATCCCGACAATGATGAATTGAAGTTGAACTTTTTGAATTTTGTATGCTTTAGATACTTCTTACAAGGTGATGCCAATTTACATTGAGAAACAATTTATGTTTTCCTCAATTTATATCATACCTATTCATCGGTTTGCGTTTTTTTAAAAAAAATTTTAACAAACATGATCTTACATTGATGCAGCACTTTTTTAATTCATTAATATTTTTTTAATAGCGCGAAAAACGTCTATGGTAATTGCTTTTTTGTCATTGTTAACACATAGCCAATCAGCAAGTACCTAGTATTTTCGAAGATATAGGCAATTAACAAGTACCGTAAACTGGGGTAACATTGAAGAATTTTTCAGAATTTTTCATGTTTAAAGGTATGAATGGCGGAAGTAGGGGAAATGTGTGTGGTGCTTTTGATAAAGCTATGTCAGCACTATGTTTTGGCGTTTACAGAAGTTGTCTACCTTTTTCCTGTCAGGCGCAAAAGCCAAAAGAAGTGCCCTTCAAAGTTACCCAGCGTTTGGGGTAACTTTGAAGGCCCCTTGAAATGTGCTTCGCTCAAGGTCAAAAATTATCAAAAACATGAATATTCACTTCTTGGTCACTTTATACGCGTCAAGCACCTACAAAATTATCCATATTCACAATTGAATTTATGAAAGAGTGCTCCAAAATGATAATTTGAAATTTTTCTAGTTTTCAGGCGTTTTTCATGCATTTTGGCCAATTTGACCGAATTTCATGATTTTTCAATGATTTTAGAACTGTTTTTCAAGTTTTCACATCATTTTTAACAAGTTTTCAAGCATTTTCATGCATTTTTGGTCAATTTTACTGAAATTTCATGATTTTTTTATAGCCTTCAAAGTTACCCCGGTTCGAATATCATTTTTTTACACCTCAGGGAAGAACTTTGGCACATGAACAAATGCGCTAATTTGTAGTCAGGAGGTGTACCAACACATCTATAATGTCACTTGACTCATTATTTGAAAATTCAAAATTCCAGACACCAAGCTTTTCACATTAATTAAAATTAATTAAAACACCACTTTTTTTCACTTGCTTTTTCATTGGTGTTGGAACCACTAGTTGAAAATGATAAAATAGGAAAAATAACTGCCAAAGTGTACTCTATCCATTCCCGGTGTCAGAATTGCTCCATTCTTCATAGTTCCACCGCCATGGAGCATAACGTGATGAAAAACCACACCCTTCAATGTTACCCCGCGATTTCAATGTTACCCCAGTTTACGGTACCTAGTATATTTTTATAAAGCTAAGCAGTAATATTTTGGCGCCAAATTTGAAAAATTTACCTGCAGTTGTTTTCATCAATGATGATGTGCTATTTTGAGATGGGATTCATAGCAAAGAAATTTTTAAATGGCCCAATCAATTATTTTTTGAATTTAATTTTATAAAAATTCAATCAATAAGAAGTGGAACTGAAAAATCAGAAAAATTAAATTTTTAAATCAACGCTAAATGTTTGAGCTGAGATTATGTTGATTATGCCATTAAAAGTTGTTTAGTTGAATGTTCTAATTTACAAGGAATTTATTTGATTTAATTTCAATAAAAGTGGTTGGTACATTCTATTTTATAAATTACCTATAAAAAAGATCAAGAATAATATTGAAAAATCAGCTTCTAGTTTCAACCAAAATGGTGGAAGCCAATGCAGAAACTATCTTGCAATCAGCAAATAGCTAGTAGCTTGTTTCATATAAAGGAGGGTCTTCACATAGTTAGTTCTTGTCGACTACTTAGTTTTGTATGAGGAAAGAATTTATACATATTATAGTACATGTTGTTGAGAACTCTGACCTATATGTATGCGATGAACTGTTGTTCTTTCATTGTCAGATCCATATCCGCGTTCAAAGTACATACGAGTATAACGTCAACTGCTAGTAGATCTCCGACAAGGTTTATGTATGTAGGTACATTTTGTCTCATAAATATAATATTATCAAATTTTTTGTGTGAGTCTGTCACTATATCATAGAAAAGTTTATTCTCATGACTCATGAAGTTCAATTTCTGCTGTATTTTAATTCGCAACCACTTTGTGGTTTCAAATCCTAGTCGTTCCGAAGTCTCCATAGAGGATGTTTGGATTTTACATTGTCCGTGATTTTTGTACCTATTTGTTTATCCAAAGATCTAGATGAAAATTATTTGTAACTAGTATCAACTCTGATAAACCAAATTTCACCATTTTCAACAATTTTGGATTCTGAAGCCTCCAGCATAATTTTTGATTTCTCTACAATTTTATAATTTCTTCAAAAAGTGGGCAAATGTATTTCAGCCGATTATTTTTGAGATTTTCTTGACGGTTGTGTGTTGTACATATGAAAACAACTCCTCAGATCCGGAATATATCATTTTGAGATCTTTTTCAGCCTGCAGCGAGATTTTTGATTTCACCAGAATTTTTAAAATATTTCTCCAAGGCATGGAAATTGATTTCAGTGGGGTGACTTTTTTCTACTGCATAGTACCTACTTATGAGGGTAAAAAATGAAAAATTATTGTTCACCAGAAAGCCGAAATTTACACAAATTGGCTGCAATGCCTCCAAACAAGAGCCGCCTTTTGCCTGAAACCAAGCTTGACTATTTCAAGCTATGATAGAGCTTCAAACGTAATTCTCGATGTGATATTTTCTCCGTGATAATTAAATTTCTTACTTAGTACTTACTTACAACAAAAAAAAACACAATAATACGCTCAAGTAAATTATCTGTGGTATGGGATAATAAACTCCTTGAACAGATTGAGAACATGTCACACCTCGAATTAATTCCACACCTTTCAGAGAGATTGAAAAATTCTGAAGAGATCTAAATTTGCGCTGGAGGCTACAAAATGACTCGAAGTGGAGAAATTCGGATCGAGGAGAGGGGATGATTTTAGGCAAGATGCAGTCATTCTCTCATGTGAATAAGGTCGTAAAACAATTCGAGAATAATTCATAACTCGATTTTTAGCTGCCCGAATTGATTTTTATCAGCTACTGGAGAAATTCAAACAATTCTGAAGAAATCTAAAATGGCTCTCGAGGCTCCAGAATGACCGGAAATGGCGAGTCTTTAGTTCAGAGGAATTGAAACTTAGGTATTAGTGTAAATTGTAAAGTCTAGTTTTCATCATGTTTACCGAATAGGTAAATATGTCTGCATTTTTTTTCAAGCCCAAATCATCAAAAATAATCAATTTTGAATTTTCAAAAATTTGAAATTCTGGTTATGGAGGTTTCAGCTATCATGCTGTTTCTGAAAAATCAGGCCTTGTTCAAATCTGAATTAGCATTAATATTTCAATATCATTCAAAAGTAAAAAGCAACAATCATATTTTCTAAAGAAAGATCCAAAGTTACTGTTCCGCTGTCAATATAATGTATATTTTTCAGTCTTCAGCTGTAGGACTACTCAACACTTCTATAGGTGTTGGTAAATTTCATTTTGTACTATTTTCAGTATAATATTATGCAGTTGAGACATCAACAAAAAAAAACAATTGGCAAAAACTCCCTTGTAATCAGCAATACCTAACAGTATTTGATTTTGAATCACAATTTGTTACCACAGATGAGACGGCTTTCATTATTGTTTAGCAATGGTTCATACATTGAAAACCATTCGTGATTTGGAGTAATAGGTATGCTTGGTGGCTCCACATTGTCAATCCACCAAGAATTATTGGATGATGATATAACTGCATTCACTTGCTCACAATCAGCAAGTAGAGCACATTTTGGGTTGAAATTGGACAAGTATTGCTTTGTTTACTTTTGGCCATTTACTGGAAGAGTTTTTCTGTTCAAGCTGAGTAAGGTGGTTTTCCATGGGGGATCCACCTTAAACACTTCTTTAACCATAGTGTCATTTACCAGAACAATATTTACATTTACACTCGATCTCACTTCTTTAGTAATTACTATAGTATTATTGCGTTGATTTAGGTACATCATTATTACTTATTACCAATTTACCAGATATTTTTGTAATAAAATTCAGAACTGGTCTTCTTACCGAATTCTGCATACATTGTTTCACTAGATGATGAAGAAGTTGTAATCAGATTAACATTTCTTTCATGCATGATAAGAGAATTGGAGAGATTACTTACTAGTTAGTTTCTTATCCGCTTCAGACTTTGGTGGGAGAGCTGGATTTAAACAATTTGAAACGACTTGGCAAAATGTGCAATACCTTGGAAATGAATTATAACTCCAACAGCTGATCACCTGTCTTGATCTTTCAATTAATTAATCCAGCTTGGAAATCTCATGTTGCTTTTTTTGTTTTCAAATAGCATTTCAATAGAGCCAATTAGAAATTAGGATTTATTATAATGCTTAGCAATATTTTGGCGCCAAATTCTAAGAAATAACCAGCATGGTTGTTTGTGTCTGTGATGATTAGAATTTTAGTACTGTATTCCTCAGAAATTTAAAAGTAATTTTTAAATGGCAATAAATTTATGAATTTTCAGTTTATATGTGGCCAACAAAACAAACTGTATTTCGACATAGAGACAATTAGCAATTACTGTTTATCAAACTGAATTTGGGACTGATTTGGAATTTAATTTTCTACGAGTATATTGTTTTATTCGTGTAAGAATGATTTTATTTGGTTGAGTCATGAATATTCTAATTTACAAGTTCATTTGACTTCATTTTAATTAAAGTAGTAGGTCTAGGTAGGTACATTCTCCTTCATAAATTATAAAAAAAGGTCAAGACATGGAAAATCAGCTTCACACTCCAAGTTGATATGTATTAAAATCAAACTTAGCAACTAATGCAACCATCAATCAGCCAATATGGTGAAAGGAAATGCAAAAACTATCTTGCAATCAGCGAATGGCTGATAGCTTGTTAATTAGTTACTGAAGTCACTGGTCTTTAGCTTTGTCATCAAATTTTTTTGAGAGCACTTCACATGCCTCACAAGCGGAGATCCTGCCAGCTATTCAACTATGCAGCTCTTCTGACATACACTGAGATACATATGATAATTTTTACTTGATCAAATGACTTTCTGCCAAGCTGATATCAACTTACTTTTTTGGCGGGTGATGTCAATGGCATTGTATATGGCTATAGAACATCAAGTACTTGTCTACCTTGTCTTTCCAAGACAGCCAATCTTGGGTACCAACGACGATGTATTGAACATATTTATTTACAATTAGACGGACAGAAAAAACGATTTGGTGAGAATTTATCTAGCGCAATTGCACACCTGAGGCAATTTATCTTGTAAGACAATTTATCTCTTGAGAAAATTTATCTCTGAAAATTTACCACATAAGAAAATTTATCTCCAGAGAAAATTTACCTCATAACTAATTAAACAGATTTCGTCTTTATGAATTCTTGCCTAACTTCAAAATTGAAGGAGACCAGAAATATTTTGAAAACATTTTTTTATAAGGAACAAATATTTCTGGTCCTTTTAATTTCAGTTGGGCAAAAATTTAGTACCTATGACAAAATTTGTTTAGTTACCAAAGTACTACACATTCCCAAAGTCGCAAAAACACGTATTTCTCAATTTTTTTTCAAAGCTTGGTTGCCCTTTAAATTTCAAGAATTGGCACCTTGTTGATGCAATGTTTTTTTCAAGTCTTACCCAGTTGTATCTAAATCACATCGTCTCCTTAATACGCAAAGTGGCTAACTCCAAGTTTTGACCAAAATGAGTTATGAGCGTCATCTGATTTTTCTTCACTTAATTCATAAGTTGAAATCTTGAAAACACACTTGTGCAGGCCCATTGAAAATTATTTAACTCCGCCAAAGGATAACGCACTGTGTATTCAGCTACGCGAAACTGTTTTATTTTTATGTTACATGAAAATGAGTTATGAACACCATCTGAAAGGTGAACACTTTGTAAATAAGTTCCGACATTGAAAATTACCTCAGGTGAATTCATTGGTGTAGTATCCGCGTTTGAAGTTGGGAAAAATATCTAACTTCACTCAAAGTGGCTTAAAATGTGTCAAGTGAAAAAAATTTTTAGCAGATCTTTTTTTTCCTTTGATGTAACACCCATCAATGGTTGATTTTTTTTATGCTGTTTTTCACATTCCTGAACAATTCACAAAAATGGAGTTGGCCACTTTGCATACTAAGACGACAAATGTTTTTGAGCCCATGGATTACAAAACTGACGTTAGTTTTTTCAGCTGGGACGAAGGTGAAAGAGTAGAGGGAGTGGAGCATGATATTTGACTTCATCAATGAGGTCAGTGTTCTCTGATGAGTAAATTGATTGGTAGGTCACTTTTTTTTCAATTTTTCATTGAAAGAAAATGTAGCCTGAGGGCGGATATCTTGGTATGTGAACTTTTTTTCACCGGAGGTTCTAATGATATAAATTGTCTTACGCTGTAAATTTTCTCACGAGATAAACTATCTTACGCGGTAAATTTTCGCAAGAGATTAATTTTCTCAGGAGGTGAATTGTCATTGGTGTGCAATTTCGCAAGATAAATTGCCCGGATACCAGAAAAAACATGACTAACAATAATGTAGCATTATAAAGTTGAAATTAATGAAATTAGAATGAGAAAAGTCACAATTTAGAATAAAACCAGTTGGCTTCACGAATAAAATTATCGAACCTGTTTTGATTAAGAATTACAGGTAATTACGTTGTTATTAATAAATTACAATTATGACGCTAATTTCCATAATTTTTAATAGTACTTTGTATGGACCTGCCTCCCCCCCCCCCAATGAAAAAATAAAATGAAAATTTTGTTTTTCATCTACCTACACTGAGAAAAATTTTTATAGTATAAGTATCATAATTTATAGTAAACGTGCTCCAGTTTTGGCATTATAGTCGAAATTACTATAACTATAGTAAATGAAATACTATACATATGGTTAGATTTACTATATTATAGTATTTTTTATTATAATTATAGTAATTTCGACTAACTATAATTCCAAAACTGGAACACGTTTACTATAAATTTATTGTAATTTATACTATACATTTTTCTCAGTGATAAGAATGGTAAATCAAAAAGTCCCACATTTTTAAACTTTTGAATCAATTTTCATCAAAATGTCGAACAAAAGCATATTTTCTGCAGAAAACGCCACCGTAACATCTACGACGAAACAAAAGGTATACAAAGCCTAATAATTCGAGAGAAAAATCGACATTTTTCACAACAGCGACGGCCTTTGACATACAATACTTTCATTTAGCCTTTTTCGGTACAGTTACCCAGATACGCGATAGCTTTGAGCTATGAGATGGTTAATTAGACGAAAAAATTTCCAATTTCTTTGTCGCAGGGATAGATTAAGTAATTGGTTTCGATGTTTTCAGTTTTTAAACTAAACAGTAGGTACCCTTGCTACACGAGATACCTATATTTTCATCGCTATATACCGAATAAAATACGAGCATCAGTTCTCATTCACACATTCAGATTCATGATACCTATCTAGGTACCTATCACAATATCGTGCTAGGCATCGTGTTGAAGTAATATGATTAATAGATGTCAATACATTGTGAGCCATATGATAGAACTGCATTCGCCTCATTTATCAAGTGTTTGTTGTATTTGTTGGAGCATTTCGAGTATGCATTTATGCATTATCTACCCGGGAAAAAATGTCTAGATAAAATTTGATCAAAACAGGTCGATTTTGACAAAAATCTTGATGTAGTTTGATAAAAGTAAATCAATTTTGATAGAAATTTTGATACAGTTTGATAAAAGTTGATCTACATATATTGATAGAACTCTTGGTACAGTTGCATGAAAGTTTATCAACCTAGATTAAATTATATCAAGGTAGATATACTGGTCTCACCCTTCTTTGATCAATTTAGATCAAGTTTGATATTACGAATTACTTAATTTGATCAATTTTGATCAAGTTTGATATAACTGTTTCCACTAACCTTATTGAATTAGATCAAATGTTATGAAATTTTATCAAGTTGTATCAAGAAAGATATACTGGTCCTAGCGTTGTTTGATCAATTTAGATCTAATTTGATCAAGTCATATCAAAAATGATATATTTGATTTGACTAACCCAATCAAGTTTGATCAAATGTTATGAAATTAGACCAACCTAGATTAAATCATATCTAAGAAGATCTACTGCTCCCAGCGTTTTTTGATAAATTTAGATCAAAAGTGATATCATTATGTTAATCATGTTACCTAATTTGATCAAATTTTATCGAATGTGATACAACTGTTTCAACCAACCTTATCAAGTTAGATCAAACAACACTCAGATCATTGCATGCACCTGATATAACTTGATCTAATTCAATAAAATGTCATCAAATTATGACAAGCTTCTTATTAATATTGACCAAATTTGATCAAACTATGTAAAGACTTTAATCAAAATTAATCATCTTTGATCAAACCCTTTTTTTTCCTAATTAATTTTTGCGAAAAAAAAATTGAAAAAGAAGTTGTATTGTGTATGTGGATAGGTTATGCATTCAATTCATGTGTCATGCTAAATAATCATGCATACCTATCTGATACACCTAATAGGTACAGTTTCAAAAAATATTTTTGTTTCATTCTGTTCTAAAAAAAAACTATCACAATCAGCATGTATAAAAACGTATATTTGCGTTTGAAAAAATGTTCTGAGGTTGATAAATTAGGTAAATCTTTGAAAATCGTTGAAATTTGCTCTAGTTCAATGAGCATGAGTGAATTTTTTATAAGTCCAGACCCACAACAGGAGATTATATACTCCGGATGCCCCTTAACTTTCAAGCAACGGGGTAGCTCAATGGTTAAGGACAACGACTGGGAAGTGAGAGGTCTCTGGATCGATCCCCAGACCAGGTCACGAATTTTTTTTTCAAATTTTCGCTTTTTTGATGAAAATTTTGTAACCAACGTCTCATTTTAAGCAGACATTACATTTTCGCAGTCATTAAGCATTTTTACTGGTTAAATATGGCTATTTTAAAAAAAAATCATTACATTTGATCAAACTTGATCAAAGTTGCTACAGGTATCTAATTTGATCAAAAAAATGTCTCTATCAAAATAGATCTTATTATATCAATTTTTATAAAAACTAATTAACGTTGATCTATTTTGATAGAGACATTTTTTTGATCAAATTAGATACCTGTATTTTGATCAAATTTGATCTAAACATTTTTTCCCGGGACATAGTACATATTATCGCATACTACCTACCTATACGTACCTACGTTTAAATATGCAGTCTCAATTGAAATATATTATGACTATACAGCTCGTAGTACATACATCTAAATCTAGATACCTATGTGGAAAATTCTCCATATACACGTCATAGAGGAAAAGAGAGGTATGCTGGGGTGTGATGTGGTATACTCACGTACATCGTATGAATTATTCACGTTATCGCGGCGGGTTGTTTTCGCTGGGCTTTTTGGTACACATATACGTGTAGTGTAATGTATCGATGTGAAAGAGGTAATGGATACGTATTACACAATGAAAAAAACGCCAAACATTCGTCCATTTGCTCGTTTATAGAAAATTACACTGGTAAAATTGAGAGAAATGGGGGTAAATTGAATGTACGATGAGGCCGAAGAGAGGAAAGACGAGGAATGTGAAAGCACACGAAAAAGCTTCGAGGCATGAGCTACCATATACGCGAAGTTTTCGCAGTTTTGCATGTGTATGTTGTAGATGTAGATGTAGATGTATATAGTACGTTATACGTATAAAATTAATTTCACTTTCTCGCGTTATTTCACCAATTTACGAGTAGCTGAGGTAACTAGGTATGGTATACATATACATAGCGTGTGTAAAATTCGCCTGATACGAGTAAATTATATTACCAACGTATACGAATGGCCTATACACCGCCATCAAAAGAGATTGCCGAGCTGTCTGGCAGAGCTTACTAAAGTACCTATATATAGTATACACTTTTCTAAACGTAATAAGTACCATTAAGCGACAATAAAAGCTACGACAAATTATATTATGCTGCGAGAATCAACCAGATCTCTCGTCGTCGGGGGCTGCTCTCGACTCGAGCTACGAGTTTCGAGCTTTCGCGGGCATACGAGTATATATATCTACTCATATAGCACCGCATTTTAGGCATTTATCTCGTTCATGTATTCGTCGTCGTAAAGCTTTTCAAAATCTGATAGTGTAACCGCGCTAATTTGACGTTTGAACGATGAACAATTGTACCAAAACTATCCCACAGCTTCGGATTCGTGTCTCGTAGGTTATAAAAAAATTTGAAAATGGTATTTTACGTATCATTTTATGTCGTTAAGTGAGTATTTCAAGGATACTTTATCCACACCCAGTTGATAGGTATAATGCTGCTTATGCATATTAATCGATTTAAAAACATCAATCGACTTTAGCAAGCGATTACTCGAGCAGGAGTAACAATAAAACGACGTCATACCGATACAAACAACAAAATGCACCCGTTGTTCTGTCAAATTATTCGCATAGTGGCGTTTAAAGAGGCGTAGTACCTACTCGATGCTAAATAAATCACCCAACTGGGTAAAATCTGTTTTAAAACTATTCAACCGTTTGTAAACAATATACTTCGTTAGATTTCCAACTTTTACACTATGAATTTTCTACGCTAAATTACAATTTTACTCGTACAATATTTTTTTTCTTTTTCTTTTTTTTTTTACCTCCTCGTAATTTCTCATCGTGCATAAATACTCGTAGCTGCGCCGATGCGATGGCGTAAAGCCAAATAATTTTTTTCTGCATTTTTTTCAGTACTATGACTCTTTGGAGTGTGTTTTGAATGAAATTTTTTCTCATTACAAGCGTTTGTAAGACGCTAAGTTGAATAATTTAGAACTTTGGTAGAGGATAAGGGAAAGAGGGATCGACTTGACGCTGATTATCATTGTACAACGCACGAGAATCATTTATCTTTCTCGGTTGGGATTTTCGATTGCACGAGTTATTTGAATTTTTTTATAGCTGAAATAGTGCCAAAAATTTGTTGGGATTTTTTTTTCTTCGGAAAAACACCGATTAGATAGGATTAAAAACATTGCGATAATAATTGGTATATGTATAAATGCATGGAAAAATTTCAGTCTCATCACATGTCACATCCCTCCCTCTCCTCCCCCCTTCCAGACACATCAATCCGTCACGTCTCTGGGGATAACTCACGACTTTTCGTATGGCTTTTGACAAATACAAACCACCTCGACATAATGTTGAAAAAAAAATTGGTAGGGTCGAGTTGGCTCAAATTTTAAGTCGAATTTGAACCAATAAATTTCCTTTTCGTCATTTTTTTTCGGAATAAAATCTACCTGGTCTCAAACATTACCGACCCAAATTTGCCATCAAGCATATTTCATATTGAGACATCGCCACATATTTTTGGTCGATAATTTGAAGAGTGTGTGTAGTTTATTAGTTGATTTTTCAACAGGTTTTTGTGATTTGATGCAAAATTGACTCAATATCTGTGTCGATGGTTTTGAGGACTTTCTGTCGACACTTTTTTTCTAATCAATTGTGTCGAGCTTATGAAAAACGACCTTAAATCTTCATAAAATCGCTCTTCATATTCTCCAGTGCATATTTTATGCAAATACATAATTATATTATGTGTGAATCAATATTTAAAATGATTTGATGGGAAAATCCCCGCACCTCGACTCTCCCACGACTCACAGTGGGCCACAGACCCCTTCAAAAATGGCGATAATTCGAATTCAACCCTCATCGATGTGCAATACGTCGAATAATACGTTTTCGAGGTCGTATAAAATTCGATTTACACTTATTTTTTTTTGTAGGGGCGGGGATGAGGTGCGGGGAGGAGAGAATTTCAAATTTTGCTTATATTATTGTGTAATATGTCGATTGATATGTTTTCGAGGTCGTAGAATTCGAATCTGCACTTGATTTTTTTGTAGGGGTGGGGGGTGAGGCGTGAGGAGTGGGAAAATTTCAAATATTGCTTATATTATCATGTAATGTATCGATATACACATATGTTTTCGAGGTCGTAGAGTTCGAATCTGGAGTTATTTTTTCGGTAGGGGTGAGGGGAGGGGGGAATTTCGAATTTCGCCTATATTATTGTTTAATATGTTGATTGATATGTTTTCGAGGTCGTAGAATTCGAATCTGCACTTATTTTTTTGTGTAGGCGAAATTCGAAATCCCCCCCTCCCCTCACCCCTACCGAAAAAATAACTCCAGATTCGAACTCTACAACCTCGAAAACATATAAATTGATATATTACACGATAATATAAGCAACATTCAAAATTTGCCCACTCCCCACACCTCACCCCCCACCCCTACAAAAAAAATGAGTGCAGATTCGAATTCTACGACCTTGAAAACGTATTATTCGACGGAATGCACATCGATGAGGGTTGAATCCGAATTATCGCCGTTTTTGGGAGGGTCTGTGGCCCACTGTGCGACTCGAAAATTGGGTCGAGATGACCCTTTAGAAACGAAGCGAAATGTTATAACACTTTTTTTCTCCAACATTAAAGTTTTTTGAAAAACTACTCATAGTTTTTGCTACACACTTTATCTGCGAGTAGTTAATTGATGTCAGCGATGGATAATTGATGTCTATTTTTCATCAATTTTTGGTCTACTTTTACTACTTCTGTGCTGTAAATAAACCGTAAATTTTCATACCATTTCATTTCTCAGCAAAAATTAGTCAAAATCAATTTCAACTTCTATGTGCAGAAAAAATTTTAGTTTAAAAAAAAAATTGATGAATATTTTGTGTCAAGTTTTGACTATTTTCAATTCATCAAAAAATCTATGAAAAATTGATTCAAGTTTTTGAACTTGAAAAAACGTTTGATTACAACAGCACAAATATATAGGTATTAATTTTAAATCAATTTTCACGCCATTTTCATTTGTGAGTGATAATCGGCTTAAAATCAACTTCAACTTTTATGTGCTAAATTATTGTCTATTTTCAAGGCAAAATCAATAAATATTTCAAATCAAGTTTTCATCGTCTTATCATTTTGACAAAGAATCGATGAAAAATGGATCCAAGTTCTGATTTAAAAAGTTATCAATTACTCGTAGATATAATACCTACCTACACTACAATTTTGCAACAATTTTAAATCGATTTATGACATATTATTTTCATTTGAGCAAAAAATTGGCAAAAAAATCAATCCAACTTCGAAATTGAAGAACGAGATCGATTACGATAGGTTCACAAATTTAGAGTGATTTTGAATCGATTTTCACATCATTTTTATGACTTGGTTTAAAACGACCTAAAACTGACGATTAATTGAAAGTCGAGATGGTTTGTCTGGTTGTGAGGAAGAGAAATTTTTTTTCAAATGTTCATCTACTTCTACAGATTGGTAAAATATCTCAAAAATGCAAAATTTTTCATTTTTTAGGTTTCTGATGGTATTTTTGCAATAAGTCCCAAACTTGAAATTTTTTTTCCCGAAAACGAAAAAAAAAATCGAGTCCAATTTTTTGACATGTTATTCTACATGAAAAGGACTAAAACTGAGAATTTTTTCAGAATTTTTACTCAAGGACATCGTGCTTATATTTAAATTATAAGTTTTTAAATCGTTTTTTTTAGGGTTTTGAGAGTGGCAACACTGATTTTGACATCATTCATCGTATACCTACTCTTTCAAAGTACGAGTAAAGAATCGAAGACCTCTCGTGCAAAAATCCGCCGATTAGCGTGGAATGACCCACTGGTTTTTTGGGAGGGGGGGGGGAATTCATTTGAAAATGTATGAAAATGTGCTCAAAACCTTTCCATAACAGATAGGTAACTTTTCTGGGTACTTAATTTTTCAAATCCGATTAAAAATATCAGTAGCAATTATTATATGTACTTCTAATCTCACCTCAACTCACCTTAAATCCACTTAATAAAATAATTTTTTTCAAATATCGTCATTTTAATTGTTAATCAACCAACGCGATAAAAAGATTAAAAAATTAAGAAAATTAAAAAATTATACGAAATGAATTCTAGCGGAAACCCACAAACCGAACAACTTTTAAATTTAAATTAAAAAAAACGTAAAGGGGGAAAAAAGTAAGACGAAAAATTGAACCGAAAATCGTGAAATTATCACGTAATAATTCGGGCACCTACGAAAAAAAAACCGTCGTAGATTTTTTTCAAAGTTGAAAAACTCGAACTCGATCCCTTGTTCGCGGTGAACTTTTTAATTAAAACTTATCGTATTCTTTGGCCTAGTTCTCATCAAGGCTCGCAGTATCAAGTCACGAAAGCAATTAGAATGTCAAAATCAATGAAAATTATTACAAAAAGTGTAAGCAGTGCGAGGCATGAAAAAAATGCAGTTTTTTCGTATGCACCTTTGATTAAGTAATTAAATGCTCGTAATTTTTAAAACTTTGTTTTTCAAGTTGGAGCTTTTTTCAAACATTTCCATTTAATAGGGACTGTTTTCTTAACTACTGAAGTAGGTATTCGCGTGTTTATTGTTTAAAAGTGGGTGCCAAATAATTTATATGCGTAGAATATCTACCTGCAGAGCTAGGTAATCATTTTAAAATTCGTCCAGTTGAGTAAATTCATAAAAACTTAGGTATCTACGTGATTTATTTCAGAATTAGAAACGAAAAAAAGATAAGTAGATACTCGAGAAAATAGGTACCTCGATTGGTATTGGAAAATGTTATCAAGACTGACTTCTCGTTCACTTCACACTAAAAACATCCTGTATCTATAAAAATTTCCAAACGAAAGGATCCCATTCCCAATGTCCACATCATCGATTTTCTACTCGACAATTCTCTCGATTTTCCAACTCGAATCTGCAGTCGTTTAGTTTTAAAACAACGAAATCGTATCAGAATCACTTACGTTTATACTAAACGTAACTACAAACTACAAACCTACAATACAAAGTCTGAATACGATAAATTGAATACATTTTTATCAAAGGGTATACTTACACTATTATGCGTACGACGACGACGCAACTGCAATGAATAGAAATCGACTCATTGACGTGAAATCTGCTCTATACTCTGGCGAAAATTGTTTTATTTATATTCGTCGAAGTGCTCCTATGCTCTTTCCTTCTGTCATGTCACTCTCGAACTCGAAGAAGGAAAAAAAAGTAACAAGGGAAGTGAAATCAAGTCGACAGGATATGTCGTGAGACGCGTAACCTAAAACGCAGTTCGTCGAATTAGAATATTAAAATGTGTTCTTTTTATGCAAATGTCTCGTGTAAACATTCGCATGAAAATTTCGGTTTGTTTATTCGACGACTTTTGGGAATTGTTTTTACTTAGTGCCAGCATCGAGCATCCAACATCGTCGCAGCTTTTTAGCAAGTTTTTTTTTTCACGCTCCCTTCGTTACATTCTTTATGTTTGTTGGTGTGCAGAGAGTAACCAAAGAGTCGGACCCAAATTACCAATTCTGAGTAATTTAAAAACTTTAAACTTTTTATGACCCCGAAACAGCGGTTGGTTTGAATTATTTCTCAACTCGTCATTCGCGTCTCTTGTCCGACGTTTTTGCGACGAATGGGGTCTTTCTCGTGGATAAATTCTAAATAAAATGAAGTTTGTAATTGTTTTGAGAAAATTAGAGGTTTTTATGTATACGTTTACGTACCGCAATTTAGAATTTTTGAGGTAGGAAATCACAAAATTTTGAAATTGAAATTGAAAACAAGTGAAAAATTTGAAAATTGAAATCAGATAATTGGTAATTTTTAAAATTAAAATTAATTTTACGTATGATTCGAATCAAAATCAACTTTGAAATATCACTTAAAATTGTAGAGGGAGAAAAATCATGCTTTTTATACCACTTAGCTGGGATAAAAAGTATTGCTGTATTACCCAATCTGACGCGAATATCCGCGCCGCGAGCCTTACCATAGAAAGGGGTAATTCCGCGAAATATGACCTAATATCCAGCCAATCACAGCGCACCATCGCGCGCAGCCGCTGCATCCGCAGCTCGTCCCATATTCATATTTTCATCATTGAGCTCTCTCAAGCTAGTTTCTAAGAACTTCAGTATTCATTCTACTGCCACCTGACCTGGTCAGCTCCAAGACTACGAGCTTGGACTGACAGGGAAGTGTGAGGTCTAGACCAGTGCATTGATTCTATTGATTCGAATGTACTGAAACTAGCACAGAGATGATGCTCACGAGGGATTATTTTCCTATGGCTCGGATTTTTCCCCATTTATTCTATTTATTTTGAGTCAATAGTAGTGTGTACTATTCCGGAAGTACATACCTATACAACACCAAACAGCAAATTTTAATTATCATTCTGGTGTTGGAATGGTATTTATATTGTCTTTCCCAATTCCAAGGTATTTATCATTTATTTTCTTAGTTTTTATAACAAATACTTTCCTTTTCCCCAAATCCACAAGAATAGGCTATGAATGTAGTAATTCTTGTTTTAACTTCAATTATAATTACGTTTCTTGAGATACCAACGAATGTTGATCTTTTCTCTACGTGATGAAGTAATTATAAACAGTTTTGAAGTTCATTTGTGTTTCTATTTCTTTATATACATACGATCCTACACATCTAAATTCGTCCTATGATTATACCTGGGGTGGGTCCCTCACTTAGATGATAGGTAATGTTGAGTAAATTTATTTGCGAAATATTAATTATTATCCTGACTCATACCCGCTCTCGTATATAGGGCTGGACCCCTAAGTGGAATTCTCTGGTTCGAGGGGGTCCTGGTAGTGGAAGGTGAGATTCATAATTAATTAGTCCCCTGATTAGAACCCAGGAATATGGCTAAATTAGTTCCTACTTGAGACTGTCGTGAATAACCTTTTCAAGTAGGGTTTACATGCTTTAATCATCACGTGTGCATTAATCTCCCCCTACAAAATCAAAATTGAAATTCAACTTTTAAACTTAGAACACTAATTTTAAAATTTATAAAAATACGTATACGTACCTATGCTTTATTTCTACGAGTAGATAATTAATTTTGAATCATATTTCAAATCAATAATAGGTACTCGTAAAATTATTTGAGACCCCAGTTCCGGGGTTTCATGCGAGAATTTCATGTTCATTAATTTTGGATTTCCGTCAACTTGAAATCAAGTCGTGCCCAAAAGCCTCCCAATTTTCAAAAAATAAGAAAAATCTTAGTAAAAAATTAAAAATGTTTGTGTTTTTTACGTTTTAAACTTGAATACCTATTACAGTCTGTTTTTATCAGATAAGCACTGTTCGATAGTTTCGTTTCCATTACGCGATGAAAAAGTGGCACTTGAGCCCCCTTTCAAGAAACAAAAAAAATTACTTACTCAAAAAATTAAAATTCTCAAGTTTTTACGTTTAGTGATATTCCGAAACTCGCTTTGTCCATTTTTATCGAAGTTGGGTTTTCAGCGGTACCTGGTAGATGAAGTATTAACTCACATTCCTACATCATCACCTACCAAAATGAGGTGTTAAACTCACCTAAATAGCCAATTCACTAAAAATTAAAAAAAAAAAATAATGTTCCAAAACGTGCTTTGTCCATTTTTATTGAAATTTTTTCAGCAGTATTTAGTGGATGAAGTGTATACCTACACTCCTGCATCATAAATCCACCCAAATAATTCTCAATTTCTGGTCTTACTATAGAGCCTCCAGCATGATTTTCAATTTCTCCAAAATTTTAAAATTTCTCCACAAAGTGTAAAAATTAATTAAGAGTTGAAAATCTAGGCAAAAAAAGTTTTTGCTCGCCAATTGACTGCACTTTGTGCTACTATCACCAAAACACATTAAGTATGGTCATTTTGATTCTTCTCTATAGTAAGGGTGTTGTCAATGTTGCAACTTTCACTGGTTCTGAGAAATCATTACTGCGCAATCTTGGGAAGTGTGCAAACTTGGGCACATTTACCCTACTTCTTTCTTGCTCCCCTTGGAATATGACCTTTTGAGTTTTTTTAAAAACAATTTCATTGAAGAGTTCATAATTTTCTAGTATATTTGGCCCTTTTGAAATTGAATCTTGGAGGTGGGTTATCACATTTAATTGGGCTGATGACTGCCTTAATTTCCCATATAATTGGCCTGTGTTGGGATCGGGGAATTTTTTTTTTTTTTTTGGTTCCCCGACACACAAGGTGCCGGGGTTTTTTTTCAAATAAACAAATTTATTTACATCTTAAATCTAAGACTGAATCTAAACAAAGTGTCGTCGTCGTCGTGGTTCCTTGTCCTTTACAGGACATTGGAAATCGCATTTTTGTGGTACCGTAACAGGGCGAGATGAATGCCTATTGCCACTGCGATTATTCTGGGGAATCGACGTTGTTTCGAGCTTCCACTAGTAGTTTCCCGTTGCTTTCTAGTGACATCTACACAAGCACCTTGGAGCTAGCCGGGTAGTTTAGAGACTCTGAGCTCCTCAGTGTTGACCTCTATAGACGCTCGAACCAGTTTCAGCTTTTTGATTCTGCTAACAGATGGCGTATTATCTCAATTTATCCCTAATCCTAGATCTAAGATGTGGGAAGAGGGGGAGGGGAAGGGGAAAGACGGGTTGTCCACCATGACCCATACCCCTTAGGCGGTTGCCAAGGACACAATCACCCCACCAGGCTTCGTTACTCACGCATGCCTATCAGGTAGTTGGAGTCCCCCAACCCGTCTTGGGAAAAGGATTTTAGGGAGCAGAATTTGGTGCCTAGGGGGGGTCAACAAGTGTTGCTCTCCCCTTTGCATTACATGAGTTTCGGATATGGGGGGACATTTGCGAGGAGGCTGGTGCACTTGCTAAGGGCTTCACACCAGCCTCTCACATTGGACTTAAGAGTACAATACTAGATATGGCTAATTATTTTAGGCTGAAAAATGTAGGAAAATTGGTATGATTAGTTAACTTGTTCTACTTTGCAAATATGTACAGCATTATAATACAAAAAATAAATTATAATACAAGAAAGAAGCCCGCACTAAATTAGTTTAAGGTTATGGTTTTGAGAAGAATATATTTAGGATATGCATAGGTTTTGAAAAAAATCTAACTATAGTTATTTACAGCTTGAGGTAGGGCATTTTAATGGGTTATTTACAGGGCTTTTATTACTGGTCGATGTTTGGTTGATAGATCAGGATTGAAGCTGTTACTCCTTCTGGGTGCATACTCTGACAGTAACTGGGTGGTCCTTGAAGCATTCGATGGATATGCTACTCATAAATATAACAAGCGTACTAAACATTTTTATTTTTTATAATTCACAAATTGTGACATTCCCAGTGAGACACAAAATAAAGCTGAACAAAATATCCATCTTTATCTTATCAGCAACCTTTTATTATTCTTCTTATCCAGACTGCTATTCCATTAGAACGTTTTGATGCGAACCTTAGATATCGAGTTTTTAAAGAATGCTTCTGCTCATTTCGTGAAATCATCTCTTACCTTACCCTGTGTATAATCAGATGTGAAAGTTATCAGTTATCACCTTCCACACACAATTATACACGGGGTTGGGCAATCGCATGTTGAGGGTGCTATTAAATTCTTTAAAAACTCAATTTGGAAGGTTTGCAAGTTTGCATCAAATATTTGCGTTATGCCCATGCCCCATTGGAATATTCAGCAGTCTAGATAAGAAGAATAAAAGGTCAATGATCTTTCTTTACTAATATCAAGTTGATCAATAACACCCTATTTCCATTTTCCTGGTAAGTCATCTTCTACCCCAATACTGCTTCACTAACTCTAGGTACACAACAAACAACATTTCTCTGCATTGTAAATTAATTGGATAGCAATAGTTAATGTTTATACCATATGACCCAAAATGACTGTAGAACTTTTTTACAAGAATTCAAAAGGCTGGATAAGTCAGATCTTGTATTAACAACACCCAATTCATTGTCCACTAAAATTTTACTTACAATTAGGTACTTCAATTCCAAATGAAATGAGCTAGAGTAATAACATCTTTGAGATCACCAGACACATGTGAGAGGCCTTGAGTTCAATACATTTTCAATTTTTTAAACATTGTTTTCAAGTTTTCAAAATTGAGCATGCCAGAGACTGATTTTTTGATACATTTTTTCAGATATAAAATTAAACGTTGATGCCTCCCATCTTGATCCAGGGAGCATTTTTGAGAATAAACTTCCATTTGAATTTGATATTATTTTTGAGCAGGAAGCAAACAAATTTGTTGCTCCTCTTTAATTCTCTCTCCAAATGTGATCAATGAACAATTTACATTTTTTTAACCTGTGCCACATCATCAGAAATGATCTTTTTAGGCATGTTTCTCTCCGCAATAAACAACGAAAAATGATTAAAAAATCTGTAGCTTTCATTCTTTTGACAAGTTCAAGATGAATAGCTCAGACAGTTAAACAGATGAAAATAACAATGAAGAATTTTATAATAAGGACCAAAGTAAACGACACCAACATCAGAGAAAGGAGTAACTTTTGAGACTCATTCAGAAGGACAAGGAGGAAGATCAGGTATGAGAAACAGACCACTGTCAACTCTTCTGCAATTGACACATTCGTTCAACTTTTTCATGACAGCTTGCCTACATTTTCAATCCAATTATAGATACGAGTACAATAGGTACCTATTATTTGTGAAACTTGATACTGTTATTACTGAATATTTTTAATTACAGTAGACTCCCGATTATCCGACCTAATCGGGGGGGTAAGGTGGGTCGGATACCAAAAAAGTCGGATAATCCGAAATGGATGTTTTTAGCGTAGAAATTAAGTGCATAAGCTTGAGAAGACAAATTTTTATTCAGAAAATCAAGCTTTGGCTCAAAGCAGGAACAAAAAATTTAAAAAAATGATGAATAAACAAAAATAATGTACTTTAGTACATAAAAGACAATGAAATACTGACTCAAATTATAATTTTTTGAGATAAGTTGGATCAATTTCAAGGAAAATAACACCGTTAGAATACAAAATGCTGCATACTGCATCATTATTTACACTCCAAAATCAAAAATTAGGGGTTTTTTGGATTATCCGACCTTGGTGGGTCGGATAATGCGAAATGTAAGTCGGATAAATTTGTACCGGATAACCCGAAAGTCGGATAATTCGGAGTCGGATAATTGAGAGTCTACTGTACTCGTAATACGTTTAAAATTCACACTTTTTTCTTTTTACGTATTTTGTCGTGTTTCTTTTTTAGGTGTTCCATGTAAAGGAGCTCTTATTGGGGGGGGGGGTGAAGAGGTTTTTTCTGAAATAAAATGGAAAATTTTTTGTCGACTTCGATGTTCTGTTTCTAATAAAATTTGGAATGGTCTTTGTTCTGATTGTAAGTTTCAAATTCGCCCTGAAAATATTTTATAGCCAGAGCTGTCCCTGACTTTGAATGGTGGGGGGGGGAGATAGTATGTGCTCTCAACAGAACGTTTTTGGACATTTCAAGCTATTTAGTGGCTGGCTTATTATTTTCCACGAAGATATAATCAAACATATTACACTCGAGGTGTAAAAATGTTCACTGGTATTATTGTTCAATGGCGGCCGTTTACAAGTTTTAAAACACATGTACCTACTTACTGTCCGATAATTAATTGTTTGGTCGAAAAACGTGGTATTTAACGTATTTTCTCAGCAAGCGTGTACCCACTTTTTTTCGGCGCTCTTTTTGTTGACGGTGCTGTTCATCAATCATTTGGATGTTTTTGTTATTCAAATGTGTTTTCTTTTTCTCTCTCTCTCGTTCTCTCACTCTCGGTCCCTTTCCTTTCTTTTTTTTTTTCAACACCGCGCACCGTTGGCGAAAAGTAAACAAGTAATATTTTGATCCTCGTCACGACGACGTATTTGTTGCGAGTAAATGTTTGAATAATGAACTATAAAAGGGAAATTTTTATTGTGTTTGGGAAATGAGTAAAAAGTTTCTGGGTGATTCATGGTGTTTTGCAGGACTCAGGTAGGTAAAACCACAGGGGTGAAAAATTATTACTCGCGGGAGTTAGTGTCTTGTATAAGATGGGTTGATGCTGAGGTCGTGGTCGTCGTAAAAAAATGAATTTAAAAAAAAAACATAACGTTCAACATTGAAAAACACTAATAACAGTTGGTCGTAAAACATCGTTTGCTAATTTGGCGCGAGTTTCCGTGTGCTTGTCCCATATACTGTTTTTGTTCTTTTGATGCGTGTGTGTGTAGTGGTTGCTGGGAAGTTTTGTAGGTGTGTATTTTCTCGACGTGTGCTATTTATTTATTTGTGTTTTTGGGTTTTGTGGTCTTTGAAATACGAATACGTTGAATTTACCTACTAGTAGGTGATGAAAATGACAGGTTTGAATGAGTTCATTGGGATAATTGAGTTCCTAGTTGAATGAATTTCAAATGGCATTGGAGATTTGTATCAACTCTGAAGCGATCTAAATGGATCTGTTTATATTCTGATTCGATGGGATGAATGTTTTTAGAAATATGGGTTGATTTGGACACTATTAGATCTAAAAGAAATGTAATGGGTAAGCTGAAACTCTCTTGCAATCAATATATTATGTATTAAAAAAAAAAAATGTTTTCAAACATTTTTTTTAAGTCATGGTTGGCAAAACAAAAAGTTTGCAAATTTTTGAGAAATCCTTTGTAATTTTCGGTGATTTATATGCTTAAAAAAAAAACAAAAAAAAAACGATATAATCATCCAGTAAAAATGATAACGATTAATGTTGGAACTAATACCAACTATCCTGAGCCAAATTCCACTATTTCCAGCCGTTCCGGAGTCTCCCTCTCCAGCGTAATTCTCGAACTCTCCAGAATTTTAAAATTTCTCCAGAGCCATGAAAATCAATTCGAGCTGCTAATAATCGAGTTAGTGGCTTATTCTTTACCTGTTTAGCGAGTTTGTGTACTTATTTGATGACTCGATTTCCAGAAGGATATCTCGAGTTCATTTTTTTCTCAAGAATTTCTCTGATAGGTATAGCTAGGTAACATACCTACTCGACTGAAAAATTATTGAAAAAAAAACGCTTTCGAGGTTTCTGCCTGGAATTCACCTCAACTGTGAATAAAACCTTTAAACAGGTCGAGAATAAGCCACAACTCGATTTTGAGATGCCCAAATTGATTTCTTCATCTTCTGAGAAGATCGAAATTAAATCACGCTGGAGACTTCGAAGAGACCAAAATAAGTGAAAGTTTTTTTTTTATGGGAGTTGGTTTTTAAATGACTTTTGGATTTGGTACGAAAAATAGTGAATTTTGACTTTTTTCCAAAAATGTTATCATGATTGAATCAAAACATAAATTCGCGGTATATTAAGATTGCTTTACTTACTGCACTATTCCAACCTAAAATATTACGTATCTGACTTCATCAAATTTACGACTTCTGCGCATCTAATATGGGAAGCTACATATTTTATCAAAATGCTTCCTTATTGATTATTCTTCGATTTGTTTTTTTCAGTCTGTTATTATCGTTGTGAAATTTATTCGAATTTATAATTATTTCGAGTGATTATTTCATTGTTCACAGACGAAGACTTTGGTGAAAAATCAGTCTGCGTGTCGTTAGATGGAGAAGAATCAGAGATAATATTTATCGATCAGCCTTCCTCGAAAGTATCGGTAAGTACTAAGTACCTATAATGATTTTCACTCGAGATTTTAAAGTATACATATGTACAAGAGACTGAGAGCACACACAAGAATAGCCTTTGAAAGAATTCGTTCAGTATTTGTTTTCAAATGTAAGTCATAGAGTTTTATGTAAGACTGTGCATCTTAGTATTTCGTAAATTTACGAACATATTCAGTCTCAGCATTGCCTCATTTTTCCTCTTATGAAGAACAGGTTATTGAGATTATGATTTAAAATTAAGGAAACCACTTGAGCAAGGGGTAGATCTCGAGTCGGACGGAAATACGATTTTTGGAAAGCGTGTGGTTTGAAACTTGATTAATAATCAAAATTTCGCTTGCCCGGATTATATTTTCAATTTTTGGATTTCAAAAAATTATGGGTAATTTTTTGAAAATTTGAGCAAAAATGATGAAAATTAGTTCTGAATCAGATTTAAACTCTCCTTAACTGAATTCCACGTTTTTAAGCCATTGAAACGCCTATGGTACAGTTCTCAATTTTTCCTGCATTTTAGGATTGCTGCAAATGGCGCAGAAATCAACTCAGGGAGCTAAAAATCAAGGTCTGGTATATTTTCGACCTGTTCTATTTCAACCCCATGGAGCAAAAAATTCCCAAAAAATTCTGTTCGTGTGGGAATTTTATTTTTGAAACTCCTGTGAATGATCTTATATCTTCGCTCAAGCCAGCCTCCAGATCCGAATTTCGTGGTTTTCGGTTGTTCTGGAGTCTCTGGCGAAATTTTCAATTTTTTCAGAATTTTTAAAGTTTCATCAGAAGACCTCGAGTATTCACCTATGTATTTTTTGACTAGCAATTGTTGATTGGATGTTCGGTCACTTGGAAATCATCCTTGGTCTAAACTGTGCTCAAAACTTGATTTTTATGGCTGCCTATGATAATTTCCTCGCCTTCTGGACAAATTCGAGAATTCAGGAAAATTCAAAAGTCTTTCTACAGGCTCTAGAATGCTTGAAGAGTAGTAAAATTTGGTTTGAAGGAGTTTATAGTTGGTTCATAACTGATTTTCATAATTTTTTTGCAAAAAAATATCTTCGAAAATTTTTAAATTTTTAAATATTTTCCAAAAATTGGGGCAGCTGAAATTTTTGTGCTGCTGGGGATTTCTGATAATGCTCTTTTAAAAAAAAACAAACAGATTTCCGTTTAATTCAGAGACAGGCTCATCGAGAGGTTCTCTGAATTAGTGGACAGATAAGCAGGAGGGAGCAACGAGGAAAATACCTTTTGAAGAGAAAATTATTATTGGTGTTTGGTATAAAATTAAAATATGGAGGGCTGAAAAACTCAATTTGTCATGAGGAAATATGTCCACGAATTTTGTTGTCCTCTAAAATTTTATCTGAACTGAAAATAAGCCAGAAGCAAACTTTAAACCGATTTATGTGAAATAAAATGGTGCTTAGAAACACTGATTTTGAGTTTCATAATTGCTTATATCAAAATGAGGCTTTCAGTCTCCATCAAAAACAAAAAACAATCATTTGAAACTTATGATTAATTTTTTTTTTCTGAGAAGAAAATTGAAAACGAACCTTAAAATCAAGTTCAAAACCTAAATTATCAAAAAAAAAAAAAAAAAAAAAACCGGGAAAATTGGAATTGAGCTACTAAAATACTTATTCAAAAACAGTGAAAAAACGAAAAAAAAAGGATAAAAAATACTTACTTTTTCCATACAAAAAAGTACATACCTACATACCTGGATGTCGATTGTATTTTTTTCTTTTGAGTTCAAGTACAGGGAGCTGTAGATATACGCAATTCCAAGTAAGAATTCCAGCTATCGAATCATTATTACAATTTTAACAAATTATAGCAAGGAAATTTATGTTTCAAGACATTCAAATCCTAAATCCTTGAACTTTGCATTTATTGGTACCTATAGGTTAAATTTTCATTGTGGACCAAATTTTATGTTCTGTAACTTAAAAAAAAGTAACTCTGAATGTGAATGTAAACTACGCACAGATTTCGTTATAAACTAGGATTTTCCCAGAGTTTTCCACTTATGTACCTCACTCGGGCAATAAAATTTTGCCTCTGCTTACACTTTTATCGAATGGAATTCTAATTTTTGACGAATTGTTTGTTGAAGGTTTACCTAATAAATTACAGAACTTGGAATCACGTAAAATTTTTCGGGGTTTGATCGAAAATAAAAAAATTCTATTGCAGCTCTTGCGTTTTCACTTTTTTTTTATTTTTAAACAGTCCCATCAACGACTGCAATTGATGTTTTTCACTATTGGACTAATTTGTGATACCAAATTCAAAAATGTTAGATTTTGGAACAAACGTGAAACAAAATTGTTTAAATTTTTTTCAAATCCAAATGTCTCTATCAATTTCAAAGCTGCAAAAAACTTGCAGAGTTTTTTTTTTGGTGGAAAATTCAACATTCTACAAAAATGATCCTTTACATATTTTTGGTATAGGCATTATTCAGAAATTGAATTTAAAGAAATATTTCCAGCATCATATACCTAGTTGAGCAATTAACACAGAAACTCGCTTTCAATCGGTGATTAGGTAAGTACCTGATGACTTACGTATTGGAGTATCCTGCTACTATCTGCATTCATCATTACTTATCTACCTTGTCCGATTCAGAGACTTGTTAAATAGAGAATCATTGTCAATTAAACCGGCATTTCAGCTCATTGTGTGATTCAAATTTTTTGTATCACTTTCCTTCTCCTATTCCCACCCAAAATTCTGACGAGGAGCTGCCACATCTTCAAAAAAATAAATTATGAAGCTTTTTGTTGAAATCCTCCTTATTTTTGAAAATGTATTTAAGTATCCATTCCTCATATAAGCCAATCCATACTAGGTAGTAGGTACTTATTAACTTCCTTATCTGGCAGATGAAAAAAATTTTTGAAATGTGAGGAGGGAGATTTCGTGCTACATATCTCTATTTAGATCAATTACTTACTTTACCATTGATGATTGAATTGAATCATGCTCTTCCCAGTAATATCGTATTTCTGTAACAAAAGAAAAAAAATACGCTACACCGCTACACCCCTCGAAAAGGCTATAGTAGAGTAAAACTATAGGTATAGGTGTAGATCGCAGCACATACAATTTAGGGCATTTAAGGGCGAAAGTAATTTCAGCGTGGCAGCGAAGCACGCTTATTTCTTGTATTTTAAGCTTTTAATGATGCCAAAATGTAATTTAGAATTGTGATTAATGAACGCGGTAAATACACAGCGTAGTCTTCTTCATTGTGCTATAGTTCGCCTCGCTTGTTCGGTTCTTTCGCTTCTTTGGATTTTGATACTGGCACATGGTTCAGTGTGGTGTGCTTTTGAATACACGCTGATGGTTGCGAAGAAAAGAAAGAAAAAGGCAAAAACAATCCTCGAACATATCGTATACACAACCACAAACTTGTATGTATGTATTGTAGTTTGTATGCATATGATGTGGATACTGACATTTTCTCTTTTTTTTTCTTGTTTACTGTTTGAATTTCTTCCTCTTTTTTTTGGTATCTTTTAAATACGAGGATTGTAAACAAAGTCTGAAAATGTACAGGAATTTTTGTTTGTAAGTGCGAATTGTAGAGGCATGGTTTTGTATACAAAGTTCAAGGAACGATGATATTTCAAACTTTGTACAGTGAAAATTATTCAAACTGCGAAATAGGTATGCATTATATTTCTGTACAAATTCGACAAATTAAATAACAACAATCCCATTTTCTTAATTGAAACTTAATTAAACAACCATTGAAATTGTATGCGAATATAATCAAGTAAAACTAGATATATTCACTTTGAACAAATTGAACAAATTGAAATACAAATTTTAAAAAATTAAGAGGAAGTGTTTGATTTAAAATAAGTAGGTATGCAAGTACAAAGTATAGATACCTACATAAATTAATCAAAAATTAGGGGAGAGGGAGGATGTTTTGGACACTTTTCTTTGATTTGAAATTGCAAGCGATAGGAAACACCTAGAAAGGTGGGGTTGGTCTCATTTGAAAGAGGATCTCAATGCACACATTTTGACTTGCTAGAAAAAATTATAAGTTGCAAACTGAACAAACCATTGAACTTTGAAAAAACACCATTTTGGGTGGATGTGTTGGACAGTAGTGGAATGTTTTGGACACGACAGGTGAATGTTTTGGACATGCTGAGAAAAGACGTTTTTTTGAATGTTTATTTTTGGAAATCCCAAATTTCAATCCAGTAGAAATCAATTGTCAGTATCTGTCCACAATTTCACACAATTTCAGTTGACTCAGATTGTTTTTAATATTAGTGAGGCAATGTTGAAGAGTCGACTTTTTTATGCCATATTTTTCAGCCAGTGCTGGCCTGCTCAAATTTACATATTTTCAGGAGGCAACTTCAAATCATTCTTGATTAGAATTTCAAATTCAAATTGAAATTGTATATTTGAGATACATGCGGCAGCAATGCTGCCATTACATCACGTTGAGCATTACATAATTAAAAACTGTAAAAATTTTTGATTGCTTATCTACGTATAAGATACAATTTTCAGGTTTAAATAAAATAAAAGACAAGCCAGACTCATTAAAAGTCTTTCCTGGATTTGTCGGATAAAACTGAGGCATTCTTACACCCAAACATAACAAATTAACACGAATTTATCGCAGTGTCCAAAACATCCCCACTATGCCATTTTTACTTAAACTGGCTGTGGCCTCTGTGGGAAGAAATCAGTTTTTCACGAAAAGGTAATTAGTGATTATTGACGAGAAGGAAAGAGATTTCATTTTACTTGGGCTCTTGACGAAATTCCTCACGGTTATTTTTCAGGAGCTCAAAATGTGAAACAAAAATTTTTTCAAAAAACAGCACTTCATAACAAAAGCTGAAATATTTTCATCACACGAGTTGGTATCCAGTAAATGTTGTCAAATATCAGTTGTGGTAGGACATTGCCACAATAATAGTGAAAACCCCGTCAAAAAAAAATCAAACCAACTAGTCATTATTGTCAGTTTAAAACAGTACTGTATGTTTAAAACGTTTAAAACAGTGTTTTAAATGCCGAGAAAAAAACAGACAGTGTTTAAAACAAAATTCTGTTTAAAATGGTCTTTTTTGTTTCAAACAAGTTTTTTTTCAACTCCAATTTCCTTAAAAAAAAACACGTTTTTTTTGAATTTTTTGTTGAAAAAGTAGTGAAATTGAAGGAACTGAATTTTTAGATTTTCATTTTTCTTCCTACACTTTTTTTTAAAAGCAAATTTTGTTTTTTGGTTTCAATTGTTTAATATTTCTTGAGCCTTATAGCTATTTTGTGACGCCGCATCCTAAAAGTTGATTACTGGATGATGTATAAGTATTTAAAAAACAGAATCCAAAACAAATGAATTTGTGTTAAAAAACGTGTTTAAAACACATTTTAAACGTGTTTAAAACACATTTTAAACGTGTTTAAAACACATTTTAAACGTGTTTAAATCACATTTTAAACATGTTTAAAACACGTTTAAAACACATGAGAATCCAGCAGTTTAAAACCTTGTTTTAAACAAAAAAAAACTGTTTGTTTTGTCTTTTTTTTAAACTCTGCAACTAGTCAAACCAGCAACTGTCCAAAGCATCCTCCCTCTCCCCTACATGAAAACAAAATTTAAAATCTGAAATAAAACTTATTTGGCGGAAAATAGAAACATCAAAATATACCTAACTGGTGAGAGAGCATCAGTATGTATTTATATGTACAAGTATCACAAACTTTCAGCTCATCAAGCAGTTATACCTACTTGATTTGATTCGACGGGTGCTGTTTGATGGTTTCTGAACCTTTATCATTGGAGTAAGTATCACAAAATGTAGGGCAATGCTCGGCAATAATAAGTATGTACATAGACAATTGAAATACCTCTGCACTTTCTATCTGCTTGAATGCTGATTAATATAACTCACCCTAGGTGCCATAACTTTTCAGAAACGTTTCTGTTTTCTATTCTGCACTTCCGGCCATTGATCATTTAAAAAGGTACAAATACATTGTCTGGAAATCATCTAAATTATTTTAGCAATGGCATACTTATATGTACTGATGAATTCCTTGTGCCAATCTGGAAGGTTTTTATACTTATCATCGAATTTAGGGACTGGTAGTATCGACATCGATCACCTTATTTGATTATTTGATTGATCAGCCCCAAATTTACGTAGTGAAGTTGGCAATAGCTCAAAATCCCAACCAACTATCCTAGTTTCACTCCCTAAAATTTGAACCCACCAAATCAATTTTTTTTTTTGAAAATTTGCCAACTTTTTCAAGTAAGAGTATTTAAAATGGTATTTTCAATTGTTGGGTCCCTAATTCCGACCTCCCCCATTCTAAATTTTGGAAAAAATATTTACTGGCATATTTTTCACAGACTAAACGAATAAGATCATCCCAAAGTCCCTTGTGCAAAAATTTGCCCAGAAATTAAACAAAGTTGTTTTTTGAAAACCCAAACGTTCACTTGGTTCGCGTTTTTAATGTGGTTGCATGTACAATTTTTCTTAATAGGTAGGTATTTGCTCTAAAAATAACTTTTGTGCTGATTTCAATGCCTGAATTGATTTTGCAATGTACTTAATATGAGTGAGTACAAACAATGTTTGATCAAAATTTATGTTGATGAATGTCACATATCAGATAGGTAATCAGAACTAAAGCACTCTTTTTATTTCAAAATTTTGTTCAGAAATTACTCATACTTGCTGATATTGCTTTGCAAAACCAATTGGAATTTTAAAACCAAAGTGGCTGACATCTGTTGGCTGAGAACGAGGAACTAATGAAACAGTGATGACGGTTACGTTTTACATGCATTCTTATGAGAAATTTCACAACTTCAAACAATGATTATAAATTCACCAAATCATCCGGTGATGGTTTTTTTTTTGTTTTGAATTAAAATGCGTTTCTTCTAATTTAGGAATGAACTTTTACTTCTCAGATTTACTCATTTTTAAAAACCTAAAAATCCCATTTCAATGTAGGTAAATATCCCATAAGCGGGAAGCAGAATAGTAGGTATCGTTTGAATAAAGTGGGTATGTTTTGTACATGATTCAAATCACTTATGCTAAAAATAAGAATGTATTGGAAGATTAGAAGGTTTCTTCTTTCATTTAAAACAAAATTAACCTTGCTAGCTTGGTTACAGAATTAATTACTGACTTTCAAAAATTATGAATTTTCCATAAGAACGCGTGTAAAAGGAAAGAATGATCACTGTTGTCTTATCAGTAGACATTAAAACCAAGAAAGCCACAGATTTGGACCAAACATTTTGGGCTGATGAAAAACAACATCGTTGAATTTTTTCGACAAATGGCTCTATGGACTGTAGCATGGTCTTATTTGTTTTGTCTGTGAAAATTACAACAGGAAATATTTATCTATTTCAAATTATTTGTGCTATTAGTTTACAAGATAGGCGTGTGGTCAGATTTAAAACACTGGATGATAATTGATCATCTTACCCTTCCAATACAAAAATTGTCCACGTCGACATTTACTTTAAAAAATATACCCTATCCACTGTTTCTTTTTCCAACATAATGATGGAAAAGTGATCAATTAGTTATTTAGTAGTAATCTTCAATCCGTAAAGAAGCCAAGTTAATAAAAATTTCAAACTTTTTCCATTATTTCTGATACCTCGGCATGTCATCTGGACATCTCCACATGTTGATGTAAAATTCGATGCCTCGACATCTACAACTATGTCGACCAATTTTTTGGCATCAAAATTTCTGTTTTAGTGTTTAAAACTTTAGTAGTGATACCTAAACATTTAAAAACATGATTTTGTTTAAAGGAGTAAAACAATTTGTTTATGTCATTGATAAAAAATGATTAGTTCTTCCATAGTTTGGAGTTGTCGATGATATGTCAATGTGAAAGTTGACTGTCCACAAATTACATCAACATCAACTTTGACCAAATTTTCGAAGATTACTCAAATTTAGTGAATGACGTTGATATTATTTGGATGTATTTGTTGATGTCGAATTTCACATCAAAATTAACATCATCATGTCGTCGATGTGAAAATGTATCATTTCGGTACTCTTAGATAAAGTACCTATTGCACCTTCTTCTTTATAAAGAATTTATATTCAACTTGTCAATTGTACAGACTTTCTGTGAGTACCTTCCAGAAGTGGCCTCTGAATGGATGCTGCTTTCATTGGGGTCAATGGCCAAGTTAAAGAAACTCATTTTTGGGAAATATTTTTAAATTTGAAACTAAAACTTCATAACATTACGTAGCAGGAGGTAGATGTAAATTTCGATCCATCCACATCCGTCATATTTGTATCTTACAATACAATATGTCGATGTAAATTTTGATTCCTCTATCGAGTCAATTTGCCACATGATCATGAATTCCAATCAACATTAATTCACAACTACATCGACAATTGGCTCGAAACAGGGTGGAAATTGAAATTGACATGTGGGATTCAAAAGTGGCTGATGTGGATAGGTCGACATTTACATCAAATTTTGTCGTTGTCTTGGTTACAGCCCCTTTATGTTTGAACTCTGTTCCCAGTACAGTACTTACATGATTCCTTATTATTCGCAGGTCTTTGTCATCAACGTTGTACTTGTTTAGGATCTTCAATATCCTCTCATGGATAACATGATCAAATGCCTTTTCATAATTCATAAAACATGCAATAATTTCCCTGTTAGCATTCAGTGATCTCTGAATGATCACTTTCAGTAGGGCTATTGCATCTCTAGTCCCTTTCTTTGCTACAAAGCCATATTGAGTTTCACTGAGGTTCTCATCAGTCTTCTTTTCTATTGTGGTATTTATGATAATAAGTAGCAGCTTTAATGTATGGCTCATAAATGCGATTGTTATATGGGAAATGGATGAATAAATTTGTAAAATTGAACAAACTTTAAATTATTGGGACAAAAATTAATTACTTAATTACGGATGCATTTGGTTATAAACAGAACCCGGCTCGGAGGACCATGTTTCTTTTATTAAAAATCATGAAAAAAGAACTTGGAAAAAATTCAGCAGTGAAAACTCTTTAATCAACTTAAGTACATATATGTACCAATTATTAAAATAATGCAATTTTTTGGGGTTTTTGAATACGAAGACGGTTTGGTAGATGTTTTCCAAATAAACTATACTCCACCTACCCCCTTCTCCCAATTCAGGGCACTTGTACTCGTAATTCAACACCACGAGAACGCTCTTTGCGCGCTTATCTTTTGCAGCTTATCATTAAGGATGACTTACTACTTACAGTGCTCGTGCATCATTTGACGAACACAATGTTTGTAGGAGGATGTTCTTTTAATTCTTCTTTGCTCTTGTTACCGAATGTGTAGTGGCACATTCCAGGTCTGCTTTTGCGGCTGGTTGCGGTTTTGCGTTTCAAGGTTTAGATAATTTCTACGAAAATGATAGCGTCTTGTCGAGTAAATTGTCTGCGAGAGTGTGTGAGCCAAAGCGAGAAAAGTTATCTCGTTATCTGTCTGTCTCTGTATATGTGTACTATGCGTGTGAGCGCAGTTCGTGTAATTTAATTTTTGCATCAATTCTGCGTACTGTATACTTTAGTATAGTGTATGCTTTTTCTAGGTATTTTATGGAGAGAAATGTGCTCGAGACGAGAAATTAGTTGCCATTGTTGTTAGAGCTGGTAAAGTGGCGAGTCGTTTGCCAAAAATGGTGGAGTAGTTTGTGGTGTATGTTGTGTGATTAATACAATGAAGTTCTTCGAAATTGGATGACGAATGTGAGAGCGTTGTCGCTGCTTTTCTGGTTAAAAAGTACGTCTGTGGCTGTGTTGTTTTTTTTTTTTTTTTTTGTGAATTATGGGCGCAGGGTATAGTTTTCAGAGAAAATGATGCAAATTTTAGTTTTTTCTTAAAACCGTGAGATTTACTTGGTTGTACTCGTAATTATCGGTGTCGTGGAATAAGGTTTAGGTGTTAGTGACCTTTTTAATCTTTTTCTATAAAAACGCTTCGAAAGTTTCAAAAATTAAATTTTAATAGGTATTTCAAAAGTTTTGTAATCTACTTACATAATGGTATTAAATTTCCGCCTCTACGTCTCCATGGATTGAAGGCAACAGCTCAACGTAAATTGAAAATATCCGGTACCTATATTGAGATTTATTGGCTTCGTTTACAGCATTTGCGAATCTGCAAGAAAAAAGAATCGTTACTATATTACTAAAGAAAAAAATCTTCACATAGATTTCGGACGTAAGGTATAATCGCTCAAAAAAATTATACGAACTGACCTTTCATAATTTCAGGAGTCTTATGAATATGTATACACAATGTAGCTATCTCTAAAATGCTAGGAGAAATTTCGGAAATGAAAGTCGGTGGGTTTTGTGCCAGGAATTGAAAAAAATCACATTCTTGCATCTTCTATGTGAATTTCCATGTATGATAATTTGCCGCATAAATAGAACATCGGGAAATTTATACCCTCTGATGGATCCAATTGCATCCTCAAATGCTCTGTGGGAACTGGGAACCCGGGAAAGTATGGTTGAATCCAGTAAATTTGGCACATTAGCAATGTACATCGGATGTACCTCATTACTTGATATTTTTCAGATGGCCAAGTTATATTCCTTGATCCTTGAATATTGTTTTCTGTGTTAATAATTTGTCTTCCCCAAAAACCTCTTGTCAATTTTTTCAGTTGAGGCGAGTATGTCAATAGCCCTTGAAAATACCTCAGGTGGTAATTTGGTAAGAATAATGCCCAACTTCTCATCAGGATTGGTGATATTGTGGGCTTGTAACTGGTTGGGGTTTTGAGATAGACTGGATTTTAGGTTGGGTCTATAGTCAGAATTCAGTTTTCATTTTTCTGGAAGAGAGGCAGCAGTGGCCGCATATGCTTGGCATTTGAAACAAAAACAAAAAAGCAATAAATCAATAATTTACTATCAACTCATTCAAATTAAAAAAATAAGATAAAAAATCTGTATCTCATGTAAAACAGCACTCGAATTAATCCATTTAGCTACTTGTGTATCACAGTGAAAGGATATTCATCACATTTACATCGTGCATTTTTAAAATACTGTATCTGAATTACATCTTTGTAAACTTTAATAGGTACTATTAAACGTTGATTTTCAATGTTTAAACATTTTAAAAATGAAAGAAAATAATTCTAAAGGATCTTTTAAAAACTGCCAAACGCTGGTGAACTTTTATCAAAATTTTGCAAAATCCATAAGATATGCATACAACTTTTCAACATATCAAACACTTACAAAAATAATAAAATGGGTATTTTTATTTTTCAAACATGAAAAAAAGTCCAGAGAGTTCTCCTTCAATTGATGGAAAATTGATTAAAATTCTTTTAAAAATTTCAAAACTTGGTAAAATGCGTGTAGAAGTCAATATCACGATTAAAAACATATTAAAACGTTATGAAAACACAAGAAGATCTTTAAAATCATTAAAAATCTTCAAAAATTACTTACTGAAACTTGATCAAAATTTACATGAAATTAAATATAAAGTACTTACATTATTAAAACCTGTTGCAATGGCTTTCAAACATTTCAAAATCATTTAAAAGTGAGAAAAATTGGAGAAAACTATTCAAATGGAATAAAAACCTGGAAATAGTTGAGTATCTTCCAAGTCATTAAAAATAAATGAAAATTAATGAAAACTTACCTATATAAATTCTTTTAGAATTTATTAATTACACAGGTGACAGATTGATGATTATACGTCTTATAGGTTGAATTTGTTGTAAAAAATATTTCAAACAAAAATTAAAAACTGTCAAAATTAGATGAAGATTCATCACAATTGGACGATATTTGCAAGAAACTGTAGAAAAAATCTTAAAAAGCCACAATTTCTAAGTAGTTTTCCAGCTGGTGATTCTGACATTTTTTTCAATTTGTTGCGTGATGATTTCGAATGGATTAAAGTCCCGGGATTGTGAAATGCTCCTATGGATAAGAAATCCAAGTTATGAGTCATTTTAAATTACCTAAAACTGATAAAATTTCAATGAACACAAACACATTAAAAATTATCAGAAACTGATGTAATCAAGTGAAATTTGTCAAAATTCGACAAAAATCGCATAAAACGTTTCATCACGTTTCCGCATAGCTCACAAAAAATGACAGAATACTTACTTGAGAAGCATAAAAATTATTTCAAATTATTTCGTTACGTAACTTCTTTATTTGGCAAACATTTTGAAATAATTTTCCATCGTTAATGTGGAGAGTAAAAAAAAAAAAAACTGAAATTTAACAGTGTCTATGTCGCATTGTATTGATTTATTTTCAATTCCTGGTACAGAACCCCCCCCCTCACCATTACTCCAAAGTCCATTTTTGGGTTCAGTGGAAAAGAAGTAAAAAATTCAGAATCACGTTGGACTTGGAGCAGCAATTCAGCATGTCAGTAATAAAAACGTACAACTCTCATCCACAAAAAACTACCCCCTCTCTCCCTCTCCAAACTCACAATCCCCCTCCCTGAAACTCGTTCCTTCGAAACCTCGCCAACGCTGTAGTAATTTTACCGAAGGAAAAAATTTCATGCAATTGAGTAATTTCAAAGGGCTGAAATTGTTCGACGAATAGGTATAAATCGAGCATAAACATCAATTTCTAATAAACCGATCGATCTAGAGGCAGCTATGTATAGTACGATGTTACATTGTATACGCTATTCCATTTTTCAAGATTACAAAACATAAAAGTAAAAGATTTTACCGCAAACTTATTGTTAGACGTTACTCGAGTAAAAATGAATATAAGAAAGCAGCTCCCAACAATATGATAAGTAGACCGCAAAAAACCTCATACACTCGTGTACCCCTCGCGTCCATCTTATCCTATTCGCAGTTTATTATTGATATCGACACTGCGTTATAGAGGAGTAAGGTATACTATACTAACCCATAATGGCGCATAATATCGACTAGAAATTCCAATCCGGGCTGTAGTATCGAGTACGTAAAAATAAAAATTTAGCCAAGCTCGTATAGTCGTAATTCTGTATATTGAATAATTTATCGAGTGTGAATGTATTTATTTCTACCGAATTACTATTTTTTTGCGGTAATTTCATCGTGGAAATCGCGATCGCGAGTTTATTGCAAAATAAAACGCAATTTGCGCTACGTGTTTGGTCTAAAGAGTATGCCTGGCTCTTCACTTCTTTTTGCTGTATTTTTTTATATTCATACGATGTACATAGAAGAGAAGGCAGAAGTCTGGGTAAGAGGAAGGGGACGTATAATACACATACAAAGAGACCTACACCATTCCTTCGATACAATTATTATTCGTCAGTGAGGCGATAAATATCAACGAGTTGTTTACCAATTTTTTTTTTCACCTTTTCTCTTTCATTTTCTTTGGAAAAATTTCAATACGGAGTTAAAAGAGAATACCTTTGGTGTATACTTACAGAGTCTATACGTCTACAAGTTTCAGGCGTGTTTTTATTAGCAAAACACCACGTTTTCTGCTCGTTATAACCCGAGGTTAGCTTGTTCTTTGAGAGTATTTTCCATCAAAAGAACATATATTTCGTTTACTGGACCCGAGAGCTGTGCAGCGCCAAGTGTCGTTGAATGTTATATAGGTAAGTATACGAGTATAGGCACCTACTTTGATGATATCGAGCTTCGTAGCCAATTATTTGAATTTTGAACTTGACCTTGCACTACAAAAAAGAAAACCTTACTCAATTTAAAGTTACGAGTGTATTACGAAAGAGATGTTTCATTTTTTATTTCGTCTAATTACGCAAAGTTCGTCTTGTCTCGCCCTCATAGTGCGAAGATGGAGGGGGCTGCGATGGAAGGAATATTCTATCTGAGATGAAATTAAACTGAATTACGTCAATTTAAACGTTCCTTTACGAATTTTGGAAGATTAAAAGAAATTTTATAAAGTTAAATAGCTTCGTTAAAGAGAAGGAAATTTTATAAATTGAACGAGTTCGAGTTTCGTTAAAGGTACCAAAGATGGGTAATTTTTGCATGAAATTATTGCAAGTACGAGATGAATAAAATACATTAAATACAGCATAATGTTTTGATAAAGTGTTAGGGGCAATTTGCACCCAAGCATGTGCATCCTTTGACACGTTCGGAAAAATTCACGTTATGCTTCGAATCTCTCTTTCTACATATTTCTTTGATTTGTTTATGACGCTTTTAGCACTTTCTAGTGAGGGTGATCGTTTTAAAGGTTTTTATTTGATTAGACTGGCGTAAGAAAATGTTCGTGGAAGGAAATGGTTTATGGAAAAAGAAATTAAAGGTAGTAATTTTTGGAATGTGAAGATTCGAGAGATTGTGAAAGGTGAATATTTCAGAAATATGAGATATTTATTTTCTAAAATTAATTTGGAACGTGCATTTGAGGGACAGAGGATGGGTGCCCGATGTGCAAGCGTGTCCGTAAAAATCGGACACAACGGTATACAAATCCGGTAAAACGGACACTTTGTGTCTGTACTTCAGAACAATACCTATTGTTTAGTGAAGAGCAGACACTATGTGACCGCGGAGCGTTCACAATGTGACCGCCTGCTGATGAAATGGTTGCCTATATATACGATTATAGGGAATATGCACCCCCTCCCACCATAATATTTGGAATTATTTGGGATTTGTCAACATATTCGAAAGTCATCAATCCAAGGTTACTATTAAAATTCTTAGGTATGTTTTTCAAGAGCTTTTGCCCTAATTTCTCGCGAGTCAATTTGGTTTTCTTCTTCACTCTTAAAATTTCAAGAAACCACTCATATAATTTAAAAAAAGCTAAGATCAGAAAAACCAAACTCTTACATTAAAATTAATGTTGTTCCATCATATCATCTACAGCGTTACGAATTCAAGAAATTTATAAATGAATTTGAAAAATGCGGAGATCAGAAAAATTGAATTTTTTATTACCTAAAATTGATGTTGTTTTACTTTTCAAATCACAAAATTTTCAAATCTTTTCCCCTCGCTTCACTTCGGATATCCAAGATGCTCCTCTCAAAAATTTCAAGAATTCAAAAATTCTAAAACTGAAAGGAAAATTTCAGAAATACTCTTAATATTTAAACCGTTTGAAAAGTGCTAATTTTTCATTTTTTTGAACTGAGTCACCAAATTGTGCTCTGGTGATAATGTAAAATATAACATCACAAAAGTGGTTGTTTGTTTTTAAATTTTTTTAAACAACTTTTTCATAAAGTTTTTGCTCTTACTTCGTTCAAGCAGTAATTTTGCCTTCTTTTCGATGAAATAATCATTCATTTTGAAGAAGTTTCGGAAAATCAGCTGAAATTTTGATTTTTTTTGTCTAAAAATCTGGTTTTGCTCCCCCCCCACACACTCCACTGGTGTTCAGCACACTAAAATTTTAATTTTTGTCAGAAAACCCACAATTTTCTTTGCTTTGTCTTCAAAAAAATATTTCATCCTCATAAACGCATCACACGATGCTCAAACACACCTCAAAAAATTTGAAAAATTATATGCTACGCGTTCATATTTTTTGGGGAATAAATTACTCAAAATTGATCAAAAAAAATTACTGTCTTAAGTGAGGCTCGATGGGCATATATGCACAATTAAATACCTGTTTCTGAACCTGCATCAGTGGTGTGCTCCTATAAACGAAGTCGAGAAACATCCCTTAAGTACCTATGCATTATAAGTTGTGTGGGGAAGGGGGAAACGGGAAACCAGCAGCAACTTCACCAAACATCCGAGAGAAAGTAGAAATAAAACCAGTTCCATATCACGTTTCCGTTGCAAGGAGGAGACAGACATGAGACAATACAAGGTACCTGCGCCATGCCTGCACCTACCCTAGATTGTTCACAGTACAGGCAACGTTAAGGGATAGAATTCATCTTTCTTTCAATATACCTACCTGTAGTTCTAGCACAAAAGAATATTTTCTTTTGTTTGGCTATGTAAATGAGAACTATTATGTGGTAAAAGAAGAAGCATGCAGGGTGGAATAGTTTGCCTACACATTTGTATTAGGAGAAACATAAAAAACAGACACAATGTGTCTGAAAAAACGTACACACGCAGACACAAATCCGCGGACACAGCAGACACATTGTGTCGACGTTTTTGCACATCGGGTGGAGGGTTGGAGAGGAGATTCCCTCAATAACAAGTTGTTCAAGAAAATTAATAACTTACTGGTATGAAAGAAGTGATAATGAGAATTAATCAACGAGAATTTATTAGAATATTGGGTAAAACACTACCTCAGTGCTGATTTTAAAAATAAAATCATATTATGTATTTTCTTTGATCACATGAGTTTTTTTTTTTTTTTTGCAAAACCTGCAATTTTTGGCTGGAAATGTTTTCTCTTTTTTTATTCTAACGATAAAAATGGATGTTCTGGAGGACTGAATCAATCCTCTTATGAATAAAATTGATGGAATTAAAATTGTGCCTAAAATGTGAAATTTCCTACCAGTTCAGTTCAACTTGTTGTTTTTGTTTCGTTAAGACCTTGATTTTAAGAACTTGGCAGAAGATGAAAATCAAGCTTTTGAACTCGAAACAAGACTATCTCGAAAATTCAACTTTTCAGAAGAAGATCACTGACGTCATAAATAGGGGATCTTATGGTCTACAATTTTGTTACCATTTACTTTTTTCAGTGGATGTTTGTTTAGATCGAAAAATTTGTTTTTATCATCAAGAAGTAGGTACTAAAAACTTGAAAAAAATTGTCAATAATAAATCATTTTTGTAGAAAAATTTTACACATGATGGAGATTTTCCAATATTTTTCTCGTGATATCCTGCTGGGTACACAAGTATCTACATTTTCTCTGTTGTCTCTTTATTACGTAGCCTACTAATACCACAGTCTTGGTAAAATTTTCAAAAAAAATCAGAATTTATCTAAAAAACAAGAAATCCAAAGGTTTATTTAAAAAATGAAGTAAGTAAATTGTTCTATTTATCTAATAAATAAAAAGTAATACTTTCTTGCAATCAGTATTTTCGGAGTTGACTATTGAGCTAGTTGAGTTAATCATTGGGTTTTTCAAACTTTCAATGAACTCGTGTCCATCCTATTTGAACTTTCAATAAAGATCGACGACAAAAAGCGACCCCTTTTGGAAATACGTACCTGTTTGGTAATTTTTCATTGTTTCATTGGAGGTTTTTCAAATATGTTTTCAATTCATCGTAATTTTTTCAATTGCATATTAAAAAAATTTCCATTTTTTTAAACTTTTTTCTATTTTTAGGGGTTGTTTATGCTACACGTCTTTTTTTTAGAATTCTCAGGATTCTTCAACGTGATTTTTTTTGATTAAACAATGAATATGTGATGGAGATTTTCCAATATTTTTTTGAAAAATTGAAAACTTATCTGAAAAACGAAAAACCCAAAGGTTTATTATAAAAATAATTAATGGATTATTTTATATATCTAATAGGTAAGTAAATAAAAAGTGATACTTCTTTGCAATCAGTATTTTCGGAGTTGATTATTGAGTTATTCAGTGGCGCCCACGTAGGTATTGCGCTATTGCGGCTGCAATAGGGGCCCTTGCAATGTTGGGGCCCCCAGTAGAATTTGAGGCCCCTCAAGTTGAAGTTTGATAGGCAAAAAATCTATTTAGAGCAAAAAAAAAAAGAAATAACCACAACACAATGAGTGTCGTACAGTACCATAATTAATACAACAATACAACATTATTCATATGTACATCTACATACCTACCTACATATTTTATTCGTTGAGTATTTGCCTATGTGTTCAACAGAGTTTGCTGATGCTATATGCTCAAGTGAGCCCTAAAAGAAATAAGTTCTCTGGGTGGATAATGCGCCCTCTAGTGAAAAGAGGCCCCTTCTGAGCTATGAATTTTTAATGCATAGTAAATCAAGATTAGGAAAATGGATCCTTTAGGCCCTAATTTTTGCGATTTCTCCGTAAATTTTTGTGAACCAAGTAGGCATGTCGTCGGTAACGCGTTTGATACTGATTTTGTGATTTTTGAAAATTTAAAATTGACCACTTTTGATGATCTGTGGAAATTTGAAATTTGCCAAACCACCAGGCAATCTATCCTCAAAATTCTTATTTTTGTTTTTTTTCTATTTTTGAAATTGTTCATTATTGTGCTTGGAATGTATTTTTGTTCAAACTTTCACAAATTCCAGTGATGGAAAAACTGACTTCACTTCAAAATTACTGCTGTTTTGCTTCTTGAAAGTATAAATTTTGAAAAGTTTTTGTCATCGTTTCACTCGGGTCAATTTGATTCTCCTTTTTACGTTTAAAATTTCAAGAAACCATTGATAAAATTTAGAAAAAGAAAAGATAAAAAAAACTGAATGCTTGCATCAAATTTGATGTTGTTCTACTTTTCGAACTACAAATTCTCCACAGCATTGGGCGAATTTGGTTTTTTTCTGTAGAATATTACAATTTCAAGAAACCTATGAATGAATTTTGAAAAATGTTGAAACCAGAAAAACCCGATTTTTGCATCAAAATTGATTTTGTTTTACTTTTCAAATCACAAATTTTCAAAAATGTTCCCTCGCTTCGCTCGGGTCATTCAAGATCCTGCTTTCAATAATGGTAAAAATATGAAAATCAAGCAGAAAAATTCCAGAAATACTCATAATACTCAAAGCCATTTTTTCTGAACAGAACGATCAGATTTTCAAAAAATTTACAGTGCTTAGCATTTTGAAATTTTAATTATTGCGTCAAAATTACAATTTTTTGCCGCCAAAAGAACGATGCACCCTCTCCCTCCCAAATAGCATGACTTGTCCTACCCTCAATTCGAAACACGGATTTTCTCTGCGCGACTCTGAAGACAGAAAGCTTTTGATAAAAACTTGGACATTTTTTGGAAAAGTTGGGAGAGTTGGAATAGTTGGAAATAAGTCGTGTATGCAGAAAAAATCTAAATTTTCAAAAGCTCTTGCCTCGATTCGCTCAGCCAGATCGTTTTTACCTTTCTCTGACCAAAGTTTGAGAGAAGAAATATTCACTTCTCACATCAAAAGTAATGTTGTTTTACTCAGAATTTTCGCCGATAACTCTAAATTTATTCTGTTAAAAAATGTAAAAATTATGTCCCCGTGAAACAAAAATTTTGAATTTTCGAGAGCTTTTGTCGTCATCTCGCTCGAGCCTTATTCATATTTTTAAGAATATAATAATTTCCTGAAAACTAAAAATGCCTAAGTCATGAAAACCAGTTCTTTTTGCATTATCAAGAATATTCAAGAATGATGTTATTCACGTTTTGATTCGAATCATCATTTTCCTGTTCTTTTCTCCGACCAAAGTTGGGGGGTAAAAAAACTAACTTCTCACGTCGAAAATGATGTTGTTTTACTTTTAAAAATTATCAAGTTTGGAAAGCTTTTGCCCTCGCTTCGCTCGGGCCTTTACCTTCCTATTTTTGAACATAGGTAATGTAATTTCCTGAAAACTATTGTTGACATTTTTAAATGTTGAAGCTACAAAAATCAACTTTTTGCATCAGTTATTTTTGTTGGAATAACTCAAATCGTATGTACTCGCGAATCGTAACATTATTAAATAAAAACACCATCGGGGCTTAAAGCCTTTATTTATGAATTAAAAAACATCGCGTCTATACACACGTACATATAGCCAACTTCTATACGCACGCAACACAATACTACAACTGGTTCTATATAGCTAACCAGCCAGCCGCGTACGTATACTCGTAGGTATACAGTCGATCATCTGGGAATACATAGGGCGTGGCTAGTACAGTATAGTACAGCCACGATCTAACACTCCCCCTATTCACAGATGATAAAAATACAAAATTTTGGAAAAGACAAATCGCACCACGCAGAAGCCCCGCCACAGTGAAAGCCAAAATACTGTGACTATTTATAAATCGCACCTCATCATGAACAAATAAATCAATTTTGCATAACAACTAAGTAATAATTAAAATACATCAGAAATCATTTCAAGTCCAATTCCATGTCCTCGTCATTGGCAAACAATTCAATTTCAAAATCATGTTCCATGGACTCATTATTTGGACACACATTATTTGGTGACACATTCATTTCTGAAACTTACAAAAATGTATTAGAAAAATGCAATAGTTCTTTCTCATCATGCGAAAGTTCTATATCTCATCATGCAACAATTCTATATCTCATCATGCAACAATTCGTTTCTCAATTTCACGAATCTAGCCAGACCAAGTGGCTTAGTACAAATATCAGCAAGCTGATCTTCGGTGTCAATTTTCATAATTAGCACCTCGCCATATTTGACACATTCTCTAACCAATTGTTCCTCTTCCTCAATTACATGCTTGAGTTTAGGTTTACTAGTAACAGTAGTGCATTTGATAGCTGACTCACTATCACAAAATGCAACCACCGGATATATATAATCTCGCATCACACTTTTAATTGTGCTTTGAATGCACTTCATTTCTCTGATACCTTCGTTTAATACTCTAAATTCGGCTTCACAAGTCGAAGTTACACGCCTCCTTCGTTTTCTTGCAGCCCAAGAAATCACATCTCCAAATACTTTGATAATAAAACCTTCAGTTGTTTTGTTAGAGGGTTTCAGATCTTTATAACTGGCATCGGTATAAATTTCAACTTCATTTGTCGAACTAGTATATACTAATTTCAAATCTCTTGATCCTTTCAAATATCTAAGTACACGTTTGGCTCTCTGTCAGTCATAATTTGTAGGATTTGACATTTTAGTTGATAATTCGTGCACAGCATATGCAATGTCTGGTCTAGTACCATCTGTCAAATATCTTAAAGAACCAATCAACTTTCTATAAGGGTACTCAGTTGGTTCTAAGAGTTTTCTCAATTCACTTCCCTCGTCACTTTCTTCAATGGCTTTTAGTTCTTTGGTCATCACACCTTTTTCCACCATAGGTGTCTTAACAATTTTACAATTACTCATCTCAAATCGATCCAAAATATTATCGATATATTTTATTTGATCGAGAGTAATAATTTTCTTACCTCGGTCTCTCACAATGTTAATACCTAGATATTTTTGTGGCTCACCTAAATTACTCAACGAAAAAGTAGCAGACAACTTTTCAACAATCTCATTCAATTCTATGGTATTATTACTCAACACTAACAAGTCGTCAACGTAGATCACTATTATCACTAATTTATTACCAATATATTTGAAGAAAATACACGGTTCGTTCAATTTATTTTCAAAACCTAATTCCTTGAGTACAGACTCCAATTTTTCATACCACTTCTTAGGACTTATCTTCAACCCATACAACGCCTTTTTCACTCTACAAACATAATTCTTCCTTTGAGTATTATCCATCGCACCTTCAGGAACTTCCATAAATACTGGCTCATCTAACTCTCCATACAAGAATGCCGTCTTTACATCAAGATGGAGAACATCCAGATTTAGCTTATTTATTAGGGAAAATATGACCCTAATATTAGGCAATCTCTCAACTGGTGAGTAGGTCTCATATAAACCATACTCAGTCGGATCTTCAAAACCACGTACGACAAGTCGTGCTCTATATCTCACCTCTCCAGTAACGCTAATCTTCTTTCGAAATACCCAAGTGTAAGTCATCACTTTCTCATGAGGTTCAACTTTGTCTCTCCGTATCAAGTCCCACACATCATTATTTTTCATCGATAAATTCTCATCATTCACTGCTTCATGCCATTTCTCACAATCTTCACGTGAAATTGCATCAGTGTAAGAAACTGGATCTTTATTTATAACAGCCTGAACATCTCCATGATCTTCAAGTAAGGCCAATGCAAGCAACTTCTGATGAATATCAGACTTAATTTCTTCCTTCTCAGAAAGTATCTTTTTCGCATCTAATCTAGTGAACGGTTTATTCAAACTAGTCCTTTTCAACGCCTCTAATTCAGAAATCTCATCAGAAAACCATTCATAATAATTCAACTCATCATCAGGTAAAGGAATAGCATTCATTTTCAAAATTTTACTCACATCTTTATAGACAACACCTCTATTAAGTCTCACATCACGGGTCTTGACAATCTCACCTGTTTGAATGTCTAGCAACTTAAAGCAATTTGATTCATAACCAATCAGAAAATACCTTTTCAAGTTCTCTACTGGAGACTCTTTCTGAACATAAGTACGAGACTCAAATTTTCTCAGATCACTTCTTTTCAAAACCTTTCTATAAGCCAAACATCCAAAACGTGCCAAATGATTAATTTCATTTGTATCTCTGGGATCAAACTTGGATAACGGAATCTCAAAATTTATGCCTTTATGACAAGTTCTATTCAACACATATGTGGCTGCTTCTACAGCCAAAGGCCACAGGTTTGCTGGAAAACCTGAATCGAGCATAAAACATCTCACTGTGTTTTGAAGTTTACGATTCCATCTCTCTGACTTTCCATTCAATTGTTGAGTATAGGGAGGTGACACATCAATCTCAAATTTCTCCCTATCTTTGACCTTCAACATTTCACCTAAAGTATACTCTCTAGCACCATCACATCTCAAATAACAAATTTTCGCATCATGACCTAATTTATTTCGAGCACTCACCAAAAATTTCTCAAAATAGCCAACGACCTCATCTCTAGATTTCATACAATAAGTATAGGTGTACCTTGAATACTCATCAACGAATGAAACAATGTAACATTTTCTCTCTGGGAAGCTCACTGGCTTAATTGGTCCCATAATATCTGAATTTACGATTTCTAACGGTTTCAAGGCTACTCTCCTATTATTCTTAAAAGGTAAACGAGCCATTTTGCTAGCAATACACACCTCACAATCCAGAATAGAATCATCAAAATTAATATTCTCAAGTTTCTCATGAACAGTTGCCATTTTCTTTAAATAGGTTCGAGAAATATGACCTAAATTTTCATGAACTTTGAAACCTTCAGACTTTTTCAAGACCTCAGGCGTCTTGTTATCAACCAGTCTGAACTTTTTCTTTTCTATCACATCAGGTTCATCATTATGATCATAATTTCTCTTTCTAGTGCACACACCACTCATTATAAACTTCGTTTCATTGCAAAATTCCAAGATTTGCTTCTCATCACACAATTCAAATTCAACAAACCATAAATTATTCCGATATACGCCATTGATTATAGTTTCATTTGTCTGAGGATCAAATATACGCACCACTTTTGAATTCAGTAAAACTGAATAACCCAAATCAGTAAATTTTCTCAAGGATAGTAAATTTTCACTTCCTTTATCTGAATATAGCACATTGCTAAGTACAGATACTTTGTTTTTCTCATCACACACCAATACATCACCACATGTAGTAATGACCAAATTGCTATCATTACTCGCACCTATTAAGGACAGCCTATTGTTTGGCTTCCTAATATTAATCAACGCATCTCTATCTTTAATTAAATGTTCGCACGCACCACTATCTGCGATAAATGAGATCAACGACTTACTTTTACGTTGAAGCTGCAGAAACGCACCACCTATATTATTTTCTGCCAAACCTGCTTCATTTCGGTCGTTTACTCTATCTGTAAAATTTTATTTCTTTTTAGTTATAGCAGTCTCCCCCTTCTCCTGAGACCGCTTAAATTTTCTTTTCATACCTGTTCTTGGCGGATTATTCGAATCAGAGGACGTTCCTTTACAGGATGACGAAATATGCGTCGCATACCTTTTACATTTATAGCAAAATTTTATACCGCTATTAGGGTCGATAGGACACTCGTGAGATTTGTGTCTGTTTGCGCCACAATTATAGCAATGTTGCTTTGGATCATTAAAGAAAGTCCTAGGCTCATTTCTAGGTTCATTTCTTTGAAAACGTCCAAAACCACGTCCACGTCCTCCTCGTCCAGATTGTTGACCTCGACCTCGCCAAGAACTACGCCCACGACCTTGCCAATCACAATTAAAATTTTGACCACCAGAATGGTATCCACGACCACCACGATTGCGACCATGAAACACAAACGCACCCTGTTCACCTGAAACATTTGATTTCCAGGTTCCTTTATCCTTTTCGTTTGCTTCGAACCACAAAGCTAATTTGCATAGTTCCTCATAATTTTTAGTCAGAAAACGGTTTTCAGCAGTAAGTTCAAATTGATCGTATTCTTCACGCACAGCTATGATGAATCGATTACACTTTGCTGAATTGTCAAGGGAGCTACTTAACATTTCATACTTTTCGACAGCTGCCTCAAACCGAGCTGCAAAAATAGCTACAGACTCTTTACGTTTGTTAAACCTAACATCTTCAAGCTGCTTAAGTAGAGTTGATGAAGTAGTGTTAATTTCTGCGATTCTAAATTCACGAATTTTGAGGAGAGCCTCGTAGGGATCTCGAATGCTGATTATTTTATTGTGATAAGTTTCATCAATACGATTGATCAAAATGTGTCTCACCTTTGCCTTTCTCCTCTGAGTCTCAGTCTGAGTGAAGACTCGAGGAGGGGGTGTCGTAGGTTCAACAATATCCAATAAATTCAAGGCGGACAACTCACTCGTAAAATTATCATACCACACGTCGTACCTTACATGGGAAGTAAGCTTATAATCCGTTCTAATATTCAAATTAACGCTACGCTCACCGTCTGCTTCTCCGGGGTTCATGTTTCGTAACAATTCGCTATTCTGCTGTATCAAATTTGAAACCAAGTCAAGTAATTGATCTCGAGATTGATCTTGAGGAGGTATTGAACCACCTCTTCCATCTTGACCACGACCTTCACCTTGGTCCTGACCTCGATTACGACCTCTACCAGATCTCAACATATCTGAAATATTCGACGAATCAATTTATTCAATTTATTCAGATTCAAAATTTCAAATTTCCAACCTCAGCTTTTGTATATGGAACACTCATAAACATCAGCTACACGTATTCTCAACTCAGCCTCAGTATAAGGAACACTCATATACGTCAGCCATACGTAAGTAATGTGCTCAAACTATTCAACTGTTTCTCAAATTTGCTCATATGTCAAATTATTCGATATTTTTCTCTGATTATTCAAATTTAGAAATCACATTTAAGGTCACTCGTAGATTGATCATCAAGGTATGAGTGAATGCATAGAACCCACTCAAATTCTATATCCAATGATTTCAGACTGTAGGTAGGTATATGGAACACTCATATGTCTGAACCAAACAGCCATCTATCAAAAACCAAAATTCAAAAATCCTAATTACACGAACTCGAAAATTAAATTTATCAGCTCAAGACATGATATCAAACTAGACTCTTATGTTCTAGTTCAGTAAATTCATAGCAATCTACACAGCTCAAGATACGATACCAAACTAGACTCTTATGTTCTAGTTCAGTAAATTCATAGCAATCTACACTCAAAATTTGTTCCAGTAAATTAATTATCATAAATCCGAAATTCAAAGACATGCACATATCAAAAATTCAAAGACACATCAAAATATTCAAAGTCTAAATAATCAATATCGACTCACCCAACAGTTGATAAGAATACTTCGAGAAATGCGTAAGTACGTCTTTTCTATACCACGAGAGCACAGGAGCACAAGAGCACAATACAAGTTATCACCTTCACCAGGTAGCACAATATAAAAATCGTATTCTCATCTCAACTCTGTGCTGGTACCTTGCAGAGGTTGCAGCTGCAAGTTTCTTTCCACCCCTTTTTATCATTTCTAAAACTAGACGATATTTTTATTTTTCATTTCAAATAATTGTCAAAAATCGACATATTTATGGCTTGGTACCAAGTCTCGCATCTCACAACAAATATACAATATTCACTGCATCGTTACATTTATTCTAGAATAATAGGATTTTATAAAATCAATTTCCGTTCTCACGATGCGTACTGCTCATTAACTAAAGGCAGTAAAAATCAACGCACCTTTCCCACGATGCGTACTGCTCATTAGGCAGTAAAAATCAAAACAGTAAAAGTCAACGCACCTGCACATGTGCCCGCATCTCATATCTCTCAATTACCATACGCGTCTCATACGGCCAAACAAAAAATAAAGTCGTAACATCGACTGCGCGCTTCGCATCTAGTAGGTACTCGTATTTACATACTCGACACTATCAAGGGCTGTGTCCACGCCAGGTACAAACAACGCTGTTAAAAATAAAAAGGCCGCGTCTCGCCATCTCACCAATGTACCTCTCGTACCTACTGGCCATCGCATCTAACCGGCAAGTTTATCTAATAAAAGATAACGTTGACAAAAGTAACTAAAACCCTGTACCTATCACAGGTAGTAACTTTGTCTACGGCTGCACCAAGGCCGCATGCCGCCACCACACCATATCGTTAACGTTTTAAAATATCATCCGGGGGTATGTCCATGGGGGTTCCCCTTCGTAACGCATCTTGGTGCCTACAGCTAGGGTAGAATACCTTACGCTGCTCTATCAATGTGTATAACATGCACACATTTACGTACCACATACTAACACACCAATATGGCCATATAAACGCACCTTAGGTAGGTAGGTACCTATCATTCCCACGAATGTGCACCTTACGTAGGTAGGTACCTATCTACACACATACACTACATAATAGATACGTATCTACGAGTACTTTAATTCACATGCTACATGCAATATAATCTACAATATATGTACCTGCCTAAGTTGCAACTTTAGAGACTTCTAGTAGGTAGGTAATTAATCAAGCAATAAGTAAATGAATCGAAATAATCATACCCATCATGTACATAACGAAACAATTATAAAATGAAACGATCATACCCATATGTCAATTGTCCAATGTGCCAAGTGCCAATTTCAATCTTCGTATTCGTAGGTATCCGCGGCCGCTTTTACGTAGCATCTTGTCTCATCTCTGAATATTCGAATATTCGTTCCGGGGGGATACTCCGGCTGCCTCCACCATGTTGGAATAACTCAAATCGTATGTACTCGCGAATCGTAACATTATTAAATAAAAACACCATCGGGGCTTAAAGCCTTTATTTATGAATTAAAAAACATCGCGTCTATACACACGTACATATAGCCAACTTCTATACGCACGCAACACAATACTACAACTGGTTCTATATAGCTAACCAGCCAGCCGCGTACGTATACTCGTAGGTATACAGTCGATCATCTGGGAATACATAGGGCGTGGCTAGTACAGTATAGTACAGCCACGATCTAACAATTTTTGAATAATCAATTTTTTTATCACTTTTGCCCTTGCAAATTCAAGTTTTGCTAAGTACACAATTTTCCAAAAATCAGAAATTTAATAAACATAACCAAATCAATACAGGGCTCTAAAAAAGAGTGGAAATTGAGAAATTTGAATTTATGGGATGGTTTTAGACAAGATACAACTCATCCAAATTTTGAAACTGACCCATAAAAAATTACACCATACCCATGGCAATCATTAGACCTTTTCTGAAAAAATGGGGCCCTCCTGAAAAAAATTTCGGGGCCCTCATAAAATTTCTGCAATACCACTTTTGCAACCTCTGGGCGCCACTGGAGTTATTGGCTCCCATGAATTCGTGTTCACCATATTTGAACTTTCAATAGGGATCGACTAGAAAAATTGACTCCTTTTAGGAATACCTCTATGGTAATTTTTCACTTTTTTTGGAGACTTTTTGTAATTTTCCAAACGTTTTCAATTAGGTACCTATATTTTTTGTAAATTACTGATAATTTTTGCTGAATCACTATCTGTTGGGGAAATTAAGTACTTAGCCTTACTTACTGGTAATTTTTGGTTAGACGGTATTTTAATATGATAGTAAACAATAAGCGGTTGTGTAACCATTTTCAGCTCTGATACCTATATTTTGTAAATTACTGTTAAATTGGTAAATCACTGGCCACTCTTGCAGAATCACTAATTATATACTTAGCAATTTTTGGTCAATTTCTGATAATTTTTGGAAAATTTTTGGTACCTGAAACTTGAGGATAAGTAACTAAGTAAGTATTAAGTCTGAATGGTAAGTACTTAAGAATAAACTAATTACAGGTTAAAGTCACACAAACTCTTGAAAATAACTTTCCAACATTTTTCTAATCAAAAAATTAGCTGAAAAATTTAAAATTTATTAAAAAATGATCTTTCCTTCTTAAACATTTATTGTTTCTTAACCTTAATCTTCATTTTCGGTATCAAATTATCATCGATGTCTTGTACATAAGTGGTAAACTAATTGGACTGATTGGTTTCTATCATTGTCAGTGAAATAGGTGCCTTGGAATATCTCACGTATTACATCCACTAAATTGTTCTTATCATTAGGGTTCAATAAAGCCAAGGATAAAATAAGGAAAATGGTTTTCTTTTGCACTGATATCATCTCAAAAACCATCTAGAATTAACTAGATATATTTTCACTTATCGCCACTATTTTTTAGAGTTTTTATTGATTTTAATCACGAGTTGTTTTTTTTTCAATTTGTAGCCAATCACTGAACAGTACTGTATTTTGGTGAGGCCAATCAGCTGTGATTAGTGTTTATCATTGCCAGATGGGAAATTTTTCAATTTCGAATTAGATTGTTAATGTTTTTATTATTCGTCGATATTTTTTCATCAATAAATTATTCATTCAACATGCTTGCTAGGTAATTGCTTTTGGCTGTAATCAAATTTACAACAAAAAAAGTACTTAAAAAGTAACTAACAAGAAGCAAAAACCCTTTTTCAATCAGCAAATAGCTCGATCCTTTGTCTCTAAAATCGTATACAATGATGTTTTCAATGCTGTAACTTCCCCCAAATTGGAGTAAGTCAGAACAATTTATAGGTATTTTATTCTACTGAGCGAAAGCTACTGTGACAATTTTGCGCTCAAATTTTTATCATTGATGAAGAGCCCTTATGGGAACCTACATCTACATAATAAATTCGATCCATATTCATTCATTTATAGGAGAGTAACAGCTGGTCAAAGTTGAAATTGTGAAAAACTAGTTCTGACTTACACCGGTGCACCTTACAAAAAACTTGAAAAAATTGTTAGTAGGTAAAAAATCACGTTTGTGAAAAATTTTATGTGATGGAGATTTTACAATATTTTTTTCGTCATATCAAGGGTATGCAAGTATCACCACATTTTCTCTGTCATCTCTTTATTAGGTTGGTAAAATTGTTGAAAAAATCAAAACTCATCAGAAAAACAAAAAAAACACAAAGATTTATTGTAAAAATAAGTACTTAGCCTAAATTGTTTTATATCTAATTAGGTAATATAAAGTTAAAAAGTAATACTTCCTTGCAATCAGTACTTCCAGAGTTGATTATTGAGCTACTTCCATAATTTCTTACGTCTTGTTTGGTAATTTTTCATTTTTTTTGCGTTTTTTTGTAACTTTCCAAATGTTTTCAATTCTTGCAATTTTTCAATTATCAAACAGTTTTTCTTTTTTTAAAACGTTTTTTAATTTTTTGGAATTTTTTATACCTTACTTTTAAAACAAAATTCTCCAGGTTTTTTCAGCTTGATTGTAGGTATTTCTGAATTGGAGAATGGAGATTCAATGAGGGAAATAGATAGACAAATTATTTTAAAACTTGAAACGATTGATTGATTACTGATCTTTTTGAGAATACATGTTTTTGTACTTTCAATGAACATGTGTCCATCCTATTTGAACTTCAATAAGGATATATCTACCAAAAAAAAAAAAAAAAAAAAAAATGTTGTCCTATGTGGGATTGGAATACGTGACGTAAGAGAACCGAAGGTGGTTATTCAATGGTTATTAACCTGACAAGTATCTTATCACAGTAGGTAGCTGCAGTTATGAACTTAGTTATATTATTTGTCAGTTGCACAGGTTTACAAAAGTAGCTGTAGTTGGTACCTATCTTGACATCAGGTTAGCTGATAGCTTCAAAATGGTTATCACTTATCAGACTACCTACATATTTTTCAACTATACCATGCATGGACTCGGGTTACTTTTACACACACAAACCACCCCCTCTATTGAAGCATTTTGCCAAAATCTTAAAATTCCATGTTCTGATTGGTCAAAAGTAATGAAAATTTGGACAACTTCCCTGAGTTTAGGATGCAACTTTTCAATTTTTTTTTCACCGAAATCTATCTACTCATTGAGCTCTTTCCAATGGTGCATCACGTGTCAACAGGTGAATAGTCGTTGCAGAGCCTGCAAATAAAACAATTATACTTACCAACTTGCGGATTCAAAACATGAAAAGTGATACCTTCTTGCAATCAGTATTTTCAGACTACATATGTATAAAAAAATTAGTTTACTAACAAAGGTTTAGGATGCAAATTCCTGGTAATTTTTATGGTAAATTCATAGTAATTTTTCTTGTAAATTACTGGTAATTTTTCTAGTAAATTACTGGTAATTTTTCTAGTAAATTACTGGTAATTTTTCGAGTAAATTACTGGTAATTTTTCGAGTAAATTACTGGTAATTTTTCGAGTAAATTACTGGTAATTTTTCGAGTAAATTACTGGTAATTTTTCGAGTAAATTACTGGTAATTTTTCGAGTAAATTACAGGTAATTTTTCGAGTAAATTACTGGCAATTTTTCTAGTAAATTACTGGTAATTTTTCTAGTAAATTACTGGTAATTTTTCTAGTGAATTCTGGTGATTTTTCTAGTAAATTACTGGTAATTTCTCTAGTAAATTACTGGTAATTTTATTTTTTAGTAAATTACTGTCAATTTGAATAAATTTGTGATTGAATCGTTGGTAACTTTTATCAAGTTACTGGAAATGTTTACTGAATTACTGGTATATATTTTTTCAGTAAATTATGCCTAGTCGTATATTTTTTGCCAATTGTCATAGTAATCTTTGGTAAATTACTGACAATTTTTGAGGAATCACTTAGGTGCCTACTTATACGTATTTGGGAGATTTAAATGCTTGGGTTGGTATACTTGTAATTTTCGTTAAGTAAATTACTTACTTGCTTACTTTTGATTTTTAGCAAATTTTTTGTCATTTCCAGCTGATGCCGCGTTTTATCTTTTGTAAATAATTACTGTTTAATTGGTAAGTTACTGGCAATTTTTGAGGAATCACTATGTAGCAATTTTTGTTCAATTTGTGATGATTTTTGGAAAATTTTTGGTATGTAAATTGGGTAATTTTTGTAAATTGCCAGTAAAAATAATTGTAGCAAATTTTTCACATTTTGAGTTTTAATTCGCTAAACTTTAGGATATCAATTCTTCCTATTAAGGACGTGAGAAAAAACTAAGGACTGGCTAAAATTACACGAAATTCTTGAAAATAACTTATCAACATTTTTTCAAGCAAAGAACATGTCCATGGTTGGAAACTTTCCTTGCAGAGAACACCTTAGTTCCTATTTTCATTGTGAAATACATACCCACCCCAAAGGGCCCTCTAAAATAATGCTCTGTGGCCTCTGTGCATACTTATAAGAAAAATGTGAATCTTGGGATGTGCTGGGAGATTGTGAGAAGAGGGGAAGGTGTTGAATGTATGCTTAGTGCCAATAAATTTAAAAACACTAAAAATTTGTTCAGCTGAATAATTTTTTTAATTAGGTAGGTAAGTAGATAATAATTGAAATGAATGATTTCAATGGTGCATCGTGGCAATAGGTGAATAGATAGTTGTTACAGAGCCTATCCGCTAAGCAAGAAACCCATTACAACTTGGGGATACAAAAGATACAAGTAAAAAGTGATACCTCCTTGCAATCAGTATTTTCAGACTATGCATTGCTTGGAAAATTACATTACATACGTTTTTGGTTTACTGGTAATTTGTTTGGTAAATTAGATACTGGTAATTTTTTTAGGTAAATTACTGGTAATTTTTTTGGTAAATTACTGGTAATTTTTTGGTAAATCACTGGTAATTTTTTTGGTAAATTACTGGTAATTTTTTTGGTGGGTTTTGGTTTTGGGATCAAAATTTCTTATTACGGTTTTGGAATTGAAAAAATTGTTTCGGTTCTGGGATGAATCGGTTCAGGTTTTAGGATTTTCATTTCAACCAATTTAAGCCCAAATTGACCAATGGACCCTGCAAAGGGCCTAAAAAATGGGTGGTTTTGACATGGGCAACCCGATGGTAAAATTATTTCAATGTTTTAAATGCATATTTTGCTCAATTCGTCCAGCAATTTCTATTATAATCTGAATGAATGATGATAAATGATGTGAAATGACAATTAAATCTGTGAAAAAATCAAAAATTTGGAATCTCAACAGTTCCAGGATTGTTTTGGGTTCAATTTGTTTTTTTTGTGGGGGTGGGGGGTTATAATTGCGAGATTATTGCGAAGAAATGGGTTTAGATTTGGTTTACATATTAGGTTGATGTTTTTTAGTAGGGTTATGAATTTTCGGATTTCAGAAGGGATGCTTGGGGTGGTCATTGAGTTTGGGTCTATTTGGAGAGATAGTCTTACTTATTGGCTGTAATATCGATTTCAGGATTATTTCTATTTTGGGATCAAGAAAAATGACGATTTTGGTTTTCGGGGTGGGTTTTGGGATTGGATTTGAATCGGGATTTGATCGGTTCCAGTTTTGGGATCGTTTTGGACCCACAGCTAGCTCTGAGTGGATTACCGGTAACTTTTCTAGTAAAATATGTACCAGTACCTTTTCTAGTAAATTACTGGTAATATTTCTAGTAAATTACTGGTAATTTTTCTGGTAAATTACTGGTAATTTTTCTAGTGAATTACTGGTAATTTTTCTAGTAAATTAGGTACTGGTAATTTTTCTAGTAAATTACTGGTAATTTTTCTGGTAAATTACTGGTAATTTTTCTAGTGAATTATTGGAAATTTTTCTAGCAAATTATTGTCAATTTTAGTAAATTTATGATGATTTTTGATATTCAAATTGCTGGTAATTTCCATCAAGTTTCTGTAAATGTTTGCTGAATTACTGGTATGGTATATATATTTGTTTTTGTAAATTATACCTAGTTGTACATTTTTTGTGAATTACCAAAGTTAGTAATCTTTGGTAAATTACTGACAAAGTATACCTATTTGGGAGAATTAGTAGGTACTTAGGTACTGGTAATTTTTGGTAAATTTCCGATGTTTTATAAATTGCTTACTTACTTATGACTTTGAAAATTTTTTTGTCTCCGAGGTCGTCAACTTCGTAATGTTCTGTAAATCTGTTACAAAAATATAAAATAGGTTTAGTACGAAACCTCATAACATAGAGATCTATTATTCAATTTACATCGATCTCGCTTCTTCAATGAGCGGGTTTATTGCCATATGAGGAATATCAGTGTCTCGAATAGCACCTACAGGTGCTTCAGACGACTTCTCCATCGTACAAAAGCAATTTCATAATGTATCCAATAAAAATTACTCTCCTATATTGAATAATTAACTAATTATGAATTTAATTTGTAACTGTTTCAGCCGATAGACGTATCAAATTACGAATCTCCTCACGGTTACTGCGTCGTGTACTCGACATCAGACAGAGAAAGCTTCCAGCAAGCCGAAGTTTACCTGCAGACGCTCTGGAGGACGGATTCAATTAGAACGAAAGCTGTTATATTAGTTGGAAATAAGACTGATTTAGTTCGTATTAGAGCCGTATCTTCGGAAGGTACGTACCTATTATCTGTACAATACACGCATCAATTTATTAGCTCTAGCTTAGCTATCAATAATATACGTATGTACCTATTTCTATTTACAAGTACAGTACCTACCTACGTACGTACAATATCTTGTCTATTGGGTCGTTGACATAGACCATATTATTATTGTGGTGTTTGGTCGAGTCGATAGTGGAATGATAAAGTACTCGTACGAATGTTTATGTTTAGCTAGGGTTGGTCGACGATGAGATGGTTTGTCTCTTTTCGACGCTCGACGTCGCTGTATATTCTAATGCAATTATATGGCAGCGAGATACGGACATTCGATCCGATATACATGTTACGCGTGTAGGTATAGGTGTACTTTATAATACGATGTTGCGGTTTTGTTATCGTGTCAGATGATGAGGAGAGGTATACTATAAACAGTAGCCTGCACATGGTGTAGAAATACGAGAAAATCCACCGATTTTAGTAGTGGTATGTTAACGTATTTAAATCCGCGTTACATTCAGCTAACGTACGAATAATTACTTGTCAGCTCTGGGTAACGAGTGAAAACAAATATCTCTATGTACGTAGTGTTCTATGCAGTATAGAATATCGTGTATCGTATACTTGTACAGTAAATGGTACCATTACGATGAGTTTCAATATGGTACATGTAACCTATAGGTACCTACGTTTAGATAGGTTAGGTTAGGAACGATTAGGTATAAGTACACTGGAGCGAATATAAATAAAATCGATATCGTTTCGCCGTATATGTCTTGACATTTAAACGTTGCACAATACGTCTAACGAGTGGTAGTAAGGTGACATTTAACTATGTGATTGAGAAAACAAAAAATATGTGAAATAACACGAAACGTAGGCAAAACGTGTGGTAATTGAAATGTGAGTTGAGAGTAATGCACTTGGCCGAAGTGCGAAGAAAACCCGATAAATTCGAAGAAAATACTTTACCTATGAATACTCAGAACTCTTCGAAGTACTTCGGGGTCATTTACCTTTTCTTTGTCAGTGTGAAATATTCCATATTCTATAATCATAAACTGGCTGTATCGAAAATGAAAAAATAATTCATTTTTCGTGAAAAGGAAAGGCTTTTGACCAAATCATGTTTTCAATAATGAAAAAATTAATGAAAAAAAGACGTGGGATTTTTGACCAAAATCAGCACAGATCTTCATTTCGAGTTGAAAGTTACTCAAAAAAATTTCAGATCCGGAGATGTCCCTGTAGGGGAGAAATGGGCCTTCAAAGAGTATTTTTGAAAAAATTGCGGTTTTTTCGCTCCTGTCGCTACCCAACTTGTATCGGGAAAAATAGCCCAGTCCTAAATGAAAGCATTCGTACGTATATATTTGGAATTCTGCATCGATCAAATGCTATTATCATCAGAATCCAAGACAACTTTTAGGGTACCTACCACTGAGCGGTTGAAATTTTGCAAATCGATTATATTTAAATAAAATAGGTACTCATATTTTGACAATTTTTTCTTCGCGAATATTTCGCATTAATTTATCAAAATTTTGAAAGATATTATACCTGAAACTGAGAAAATATTTTGGAACGCGGTGGTGTCAATTTTTTGACCATTACTGCCAACTTGCAAAAATTGAAAATTTTATTGGTAAGTTTTTGGATATTTTTCTTGATGTTTTTTTGAAATTAGCAGACCACCACGTTCCAAAACACTTTCTCCAGTTTCAGGGAAGATATCTTTCAAAATTTGGGCATAATGAATGCGAATATGTGCGAACAAAAAATTTTCAAAAGACCTATTTATCCAAAAATAAGCGATTCGCAAATTTCCAATTGCTCAATAGTACCCTGAAAGTGATCTTGGATTTTTACGACAACAGTATAGCTCGACACAAAATCTCAAATGATAGGTACTTTTTTTTTTTTGGCTCCCCATAGTAACGCACCTTGTTTTATTTTCAATCGTTATCTATGGATCATCGCCGCTCTTCTTATTTACAACTTAACTTAACTTTAATTAACTTAACAAAAACATTCTTCTTCATAACTTAAACTAAAGGTAACTTATTCTGTCCGGTTGGTTGGCAGCTCGGTTTCCTCTTCGTCCACTCCGCTGCCAGCATCCTCTTTGCTGGTGACTGACTCGTCCGGTGGTATTGTCTTGATCAGGGTTTCTGCAAGCTCTGCTTCCTCTTCGTCCGCTTTGCTGCTGGCATCTTCTTCGCTTGGGTCGATGATTTGCAAGTTGGGGTAGCATCCCTGGCCCACGCACCTATTAGATGATAGGCCAGATCTCACTACTCGCTAGCTCCTGCTGCTTTCGGATACTTGATCATGCAGCCTCGCTTTCGCTCGGCTGGTGTGTCTTCACGGTCGATGCTTTCCTGGCGTAGACTGAGAATGGTCTCCCTCCCTGTCCAAGCAGCTCGGGCAGTTCGCAGGGCCATTCATCCAACATCAGGGCCTGCTTGAGCCGGTCTCTAGCTTCGTTGTGTCTTGGACACCTCCACACGATGTGAGGAGTATCATACTTTCATTTTAGATTAGGCCAGCTTTCTCAATGGTTCCTCTTTGAGAGCTCCTATTTCTCTCCTTTAAGGGTACCTTACCTACCTCCGAAGTTGAATTTTTTTTGAGCAATTTTCAACTTAAAATGAAAATCTCTACTGAATTTGTTAAAATCCGTGACTTTTTTTTCGCGATCCACCTTAAAGTTAGGTACATAATGTTTGCCATACCTATCGTATGCTCGAATTGCCTCCCATGGCCAAAAAATTGGGAATTGTCCACCCACCCCCCCCCCATAAAAATATCTATAGATATTAATAAGGGTGGATTGAAAAAATTAAAGCTTACTTACGCAAATGATTCCCTCTCGCCACTCCCTAACTCAAAACAATAATTTTTGGGATTGGTCAACATAATTATCATTACTTATTAAGTTCGTAAAAAGTTGAGATTGGAAGACGAAAGCTCAAGCAAAAATTGCTTCAGTATTCTACCTGAAAAGGTTTGGACCTTTTAAAAATAAGTCAGAATGAATTTGACAAAATTAAAAGCTCACCCAACAATTATTGTCCCCTCTCCCACTACAAATTAGTAGAGAAGAATTCAAGAAGCAGTAAGTAACTTGAACCATAAGAATATTCAAAAGGAATAAGAAAAAATCAAAATTTTAGCGAAATGAGCAGAAAGCTGAAATTTTGTAGGCTCTCTATTTTCAACCATCTAAATTGATTTAAAATGGTTTGAGTTAGGTATTTCGAGTAATTTTGGACCTTTAAGCATATTTATTTTTTGAAAATCAAAATTTCCTCTAAATTTTGCCTGTATAAACTTATTATTTTTGAAGGTAACGATTTCATTATTGTGACCATAAATTTCAATTTTTTTTAGCCAAAATGAATATACCTAAATGCCAATTTTACGCTCAGTTGAAGATTTTGACGCAATTTCATGGATCGCAAGGATATTTTTTATTGACATCACAAAAATTTTCTAAAAAAATTACCGTTTTTTGAGTCAAAATGATTCGGTTCTGGACCCAAAACAAAGGCCATTGCGATTTTTGAGTTAAACCCCACATTTTTTTCTCTAGGTAGAATATTTATTTCATAATCTTTGTTTTTATCTTAACGCTTGAATCGTGTTTTGTGAATCGGGAGGGGGATTTTTACCCCCTCTCTTTACTCAGTGCACTTGAAGTGAAATCAAATACCGTTATGTCAAGAGCTCGATAGTTCGAACTTCAAATGCATATTTGAGGCCAGGCAGGAGACTATTCCCTTTATAGCCTCGTTTAGTTCTGAACACTCTTCCTCTACCCCCCCCCCCTATCTTCATCAAATTGAGAAAATCGAAGTATTCAAGTTTCTCTCCCTATTGCACAATTATGGATAAAAAAATCATTTTCATTTCAAGTTGAAAAATATTTTTTTTTAAGAATAAAAAATTGAAAAAAAGTGTGGAAGCTTTTTTAAGAAAAAAATCGAAAGAATTGTCCTCTAAAATTGACAGTTTTTGGAAAATGGTTGTCAAATTGTTTTTTGTTTAATTTTCTAATTTTTTTTTATTTTGAGGGTTTCGCAGGGTAGAACCAATACTACCTACTTGGGGGACAGATGAGAGTTTTTTCTAGAAAGGATTATTTTTGGAAGATGTATTTGCAAAAAAATTCATTCAATAAAAAATTTGTTTGTTACTTTTTTTTCTATTTTTTCAACTTTTTTTTACCTAAAACCTAGTTGTAGGGAGTTCGATAAAGTCGCCCACAAATTACAAATTTTGAAGGGAAAAAATGAATTAAATTCAAAACAGAAGTGGGTAACTAGGTAGGTAAGTCAAAAATTACATATGGTTTTAAAAAATGCATGAATGTTGAAAAAACTGAATGAGTTACGAATAAAAAAAAAAATTAAAATATTAGATATTGAAATTCGAATTTCCAAAAATACACGTTATTTTTTTCATTCAGCCACAAGAGGCAGACGTACGATATGGTTCATTTTTCCAATTCCATAAAAGCATACTTGTCTACAGTTTTCAACTAGAAAAATAATGTATCGTGAAAAGTACCAAATAAAAAGTGAAAGATAAAGCGAGACGTCACTCGATTCTAAAAATGGATGGTGAAATAAATTAAAATTTTTTCATCTTCGATCAAAACTTGGAAAGCTCTTGTGCTTAATTTCTCCAGAGTCCTTAAAAAAAAGAAATCAGTTACGTAAGAATTTGAGAAAGTTTTTAGAGAATGTAGGTAGGAATTGAGTCGACTAGACAAGCAGGTAAAAAAATCTTTCCAATTGAAATATCCTAAACAATGAGAATTCTGTGAATTTTTTTGATGATTTTTATAAAAATAAGGTAAATTTTGTGAGTTTATGATGTTTTATCAAAATTAAAGTTGGGTTTGTTTCAAATTTCTGATCTCTGTTCTTCTTTCTCGACTCTCCACCCCCCTCTCAAAACACAAAAAATATTGAAAAATATCATTCCTGAAACTGGGAAAATATTTTGGAAGGCAGCTTGATGTCAATTTTTTGTCATTATTGCCACTTAAAAAAAAATAAAAAAAATTCATACGTACTCAAGCTTTTGTCTATTTTTTCCAATTTTTTAAAATCGTCAATAATGACCAGAAAATTGGCACGTGTACGAGTAAGTATAGCTGTATTTACTCCATCACTTGACAACACAAAAAATACCTATTTTCTTTTATTTTTTCAAACAACCTGCACGAGGCTTCGAGAAAACCCTGCTCTAAAATATACCTAAATCGATTACCACAAAGGAGAAATTTATTAATAAAGAGTGACGAAATTTTCGTTCCAGTCTTTTTCGCACCACGTTCTCCCTCCATTTCAATATCGAATTCTCTAAACCGTAAATACTTAGATATATTATACGAGAGACCGAACGAAGGAAGGATGAGAAAAAAAATTACATATACGATGAAATAACGCACCTCTGCGATTCTGCGATGGTGGAAACTATTTTTTCCAATTTTTTAAAATCGTCAATAATGACCAGAAAATTGGCACGTGTACGAGTAAGTATAGCTGTATTTACTCCATCACTTGACAACACAAAAAATACCTATTTTCTTTTATTTTTTCAAACAACCTGCACGAGGCTTCGAGAAAACCCTGCTCTAAAATATACCTAAATCGATTACCACAAAGGAGAAATTTATTAATAAAGAGTGACGAAATTTTCGTTCCAGTCTTTTTCGCACCACGTTCTCCCTCCATTTCAATATCGAATTCTCTAAACCGTAAATACTTAGATATATTATACGAGAGACCGAACGAAGGAAGGATGAGAAAAAAAATTACATATACGATGAAATAACGCACCTCTGCGATTCTGCGATGGTGGAAAGAACATATAACTCGAGATAAACTCGCGTCAAAAACGTCAAAGTTTTTAAATTTATTGTAAACTTCTTTACTGGTAGATATATTAAGTATATTTTTTTCTATCTGGATGTTTGTGTTTTGTGTTTGTGTGTTTTTTTATATTCGGTAAATAAAAACAATCAAAGAAGAAAGTTTTAAATTAAACGACGCGCGGGATTTTTTTTTCAACTTTACTATATACTGTGCTGGGTGGAAAATACGTATAAAGAAAGCGAGTGATGTGTTGCGTTGGTATAGTCGTTTAGTATAGGTATATAAACTTAGTATGATAGGTAGTTGAGTTGTACGGATAATACCTGAGTAATCCATCACTTTTGTTTGTTCAACGATTTATTCGGACTGGGGTTTCGATAAGTCTAGGATATTTTTCGATAGAGTGAATCTCCTTCCTTCGTTTATAATGTGTGTGAGTTATTTGAATTTATTATTATTTAATATGTATTTTCATAAATATGGAACTATGGGTCTTGTGAGAGGTGATTGCTGCTTTTAAATTTTTCGAGAGAACTTCCCTTTGAGGCCATATTTTGATTTGAGGTATTTTTTCCTCCAAGTTTGGGAATTTATGGAACTGTTCTAAATAAAATTCAAGTTGCTCGATGGTGGCTGAAATTTTTATCGTATGGTTCTTTGAAGGGAACTGACCCCCCCCCCTCACCATCTCTCTCTCTGAAGCCAATTTTGAAGTCAAGTGAGTCTAAAAAATATTTGTTTTCTTTTCAAAAGCTCAACCAAGAACTGAAAATGCTAAAGAGGGATACCTACAGAGGAGAATTTTTTCTCTTTATCGAGGGTATTCAAAATGTAAAAACTGGCATCGGTTTCACGTGTTCTGCTCAAAGACACGTGCATGGTTCAGGATTGGTCGACGAGACGATCGACTCTCCCATACACAGTACCTATATGTGAGGATGGGGGCTTCATTAAAATTGACATATTTGCATATTACTCTCAAAATATATACCTACCTCAAACCTAATACCACAGTTTACCGCAAACAGCCGAGTAATTCGTCGCGGTTTGACAAAAAATAAAGTGAAATAAAAAATAATACTACGATAGGGTTTGTGTGTGCGAGAGACAGAGACAAAGAGAGAAACCTCGACGTTGAGAAAATGTTAAGCGAAAATCAATACGGAAATTTGATTTAAAACCTCGTACACGTTAACGGAATACACGATATGTAGAGTAATCTCATCGGTGGCGGTCTCAATTGATGCGCGGTAAATGTTTTAATACGAGGTTTTTCGCTACTCGTATATATACTCGTGTATGTACGAAAAACGTTGACGTAATGTAAACAAAACTGTTAAAAAATTCGTTTAGTGCCAATTCGAGGCATTTGCGGCGCGCCGGTTAACGACGATTCAATCGTAAAATACACGAGTTTCTCGAGTATACATTTGTAGATACGTATGTGTATTGTATAGGAATAAGTTATGAATGTATATGCCAAAGTTACGTAAAATATACCGAAAAATAAAAAAAATTACTTACTCGTAATGCATTGATTGCGTACGTTATTATTAGCCAGTTGAACGTTATATATTATTCTGGAAATGTGAAGTAGTCTATGAATTGGGAAATGAAAGAGAGTGAGAGACAGAGAGAATTATGATAATGACACAAATGACTCTCTACTTGATAAAATATATTTCCAATATACTTATTCGCAGTGTACGAGTATAGATGTGTTGAAACGTATGCACATTACGTTTACGTAGATGCATTGCTACCACATGGATGTAGTTGTATAGTATGTTCTACAAACTTTTTACGCGTCGTATTGGTGTTTAAAGAATAAACTCTTGTAATTCTAACGTTTTATGTGTATTTGCATAAATGTTTATCGTGTAAATTATTAACCGACGTGTACGAAAATCACGCCTCGAATGCGTGAAAAACGTGCACAAATTTTCTCAACCTTGCTCGAGACGATATCGGAATGATCAAGTACAATACACCTACGTTTGAGAGACATGAGTTGCCTCTTACTTAAAATTTACCCCCCCCCCTCTCTCTTGAACGGTCTCACGACATGGGAGGTACATGTCTCAACCGATATAAAAATATTTCAAGTAGACAAAGACGAATTGAAAAAGAACGTCGAAACACACCACCAGCTAAAATTTCAGACGCTGAAATTCATTTTTTCCGATTTTTATGCAAATTTTTAAAAAAAATTAAAACTTTGCTTACCTATTCAAATGAAAAAAAAAAATCGATCATAAGTTGATTTAAACGGTGGGAAATTTGGTTTGTACTCTAATTAAAATCTTATTCAGATCAATGTTCGCCTTATCCGAACTTTAAATTTTCAACTTTCAAGGTCAAGTAATCCCATAGGTAGGGTACTCGTAAACTTTTTAACATTATTAAAAGCCAATTTTCTATTCCTTGCGCAGAAGCCACTCATTTTCTCAGTCACAATATCCCATCACAACGATTGAGCTACCTACATTTTCAGAAAGTTCTAATATCACACATTGCACGTTGAATTTTTTCATTCCTGGCGCAGAACCCGCCGCTCATTTTTTTCAGTCAGAATATTCTTACTACAATGTTTCAAAGGAATGAGGTGTGTATTTCAATGAATTAAAATTTTCACAAGTAATGATAACCGTCAAAACTGATCCCCTCCATCCATTAGTGGTCAAATTTTGAAAAATTCGGCTAATTTTGATTAAGCTTTTAAAGAGTCTTTCTGGATAAGATAATTATAATGAAATTGGCACTCTCCAATTTTGACAAAATTCACCCAAAATGTTAGTTTGGATGTGAAACCAACCCAAAAAAATTATGAGTTGACCCCCCACACCAACCCTACCACAAGAAATGTGCCCATTTATACCTACGTGCACAAAATTCAAACTTCTCGTTCTCCGAAAGGGGTGGTCAAAAACATTTGAAACCTTCACAGAAAATTTTCACTAAATAGGTACTACGTGTGTGGATTTTTTTTTTAAAAATGTCCATTTCAGGGTTTTCAACGGGGGGGGGGGGGTTGAAGATTTCAAAAACTCATGAAAAAAAACGAGGAGCGTACCTACTCTCTGCGAAATCTTGCCAAAAATTTAGTTACTCCCTAAAGTAGAACATATTTTTAGTGGAGTTCAAAAATCGGTGCAACATGTTCAAAAAAATCAAAATATTGCAAAAAACGTGCTTTTTCGTCATTTTTAGCAGTAGGTATGTGGACTTTCAATATCGAATTTTTTGGGAAAAATGTAGGTACTGTAAGCGTGGGTAACTTGGAACACTGAGATATTCAAACTTGAATTATTTTAAAACTGATCGGTGGAAAAAAATTTTTTTTGGCTCAAAATTTGGAACACTTTCTTCTCTTTGATATGTAGTAAGTATCAAGTGCCCCAAAAATTTTTTAACCCTCTTTTTTTGAAAAAAATAGGTGTTCCAAGTTTTTTCCAAAAAATAAATACTTGGAACACTCGAATAAAATGGCTGTTTTTCCCATGTTAGAAGGCTCTGGCAAGCACCTAGAACCCTTGAAATTGAAGAAAAACATCAACAAATAATATTCCCTCTCACCCCAAATCATATCAACGCTTTATTCACTCACAATGACAAAAAAACTCGAAAACCTTGTTTTTATCAATAAAAAAAATTATATAGAAATACAATTTTTTCAAATTGACATAACTCGCTCAAATATTAAGCTAATTTAAAAAATAAAAAAACTATCATGTTGCAAATTAAATTTCCTACAAGATGGTTTTTTCATTTTTCAAATTATCTCAAAATTGAGAATTATAAAAAATATTGGAACAGGTAAAAAACTTGGAACAGAAATGAATTTTTTTTTAAAATGGCTGTCATTTTGAAACTATTACAGATAAAGGTTTGAATTCAACGCCATTCTGTAGCTATTAACACATACAGTAATTATTTTGAAAAATTATTTCACTCGCCTTTATCCGAATAGCTGGGTAAAAGAAGTTTCAACACTATTAAATTTTGGCGATTTTCAAAGCACGTTTTCTTCATTTTTTAATAAGACCAAGGTATGAAAAATAATAAGGTATGATTGCTGCATAAAATCGACGACAATCATACGAAAAATATGAGACCACCTAGAGCACGCTAGCCACCATACATCCAGTGTGACCACTACTAGACCATAAAAAGTCACAAGTGTTCCAAGTTACACCCCCGTTCCAAGTTACCCACGCTTACAGTACGTAAAATGACACGGAAATTACATTTTTTCGTTTTTGAGCCTCAAACGTAGGCAAAAACAAAAACAGCAATCAAACTGCATTTTATGATAGAAGCATGGAATTTTGTTTGATGCACAAAGACTCCAAAAAAAAAAAAAAAAATGTCACACACGAGAGTCATTCACTAAACTCCATACGAGGAGTCCAATGGGAAGTGGGATGTCCAAGAGGCCAAGAGGGGGACAGCTCTCCATTTTCCAACATTTTTAAAACTACCCCTCCCCCCAACAAAAAATTACCTTGATGTGAAATTTTTTTGAAAATATTTTTACACAAGCACCTATTTAATGACTATTTTCTGAGAAAGTTTCAAAATTTTTGAAGCACCCTCTTCGGAGAGCGAGAATAATTTTGAATTTTGAGCATGTATGGGCACATTTCTCGAGTTGGGATTGGAGTGGAGGGGGTCGGCTCAAAAATTGTTGGGATGGTATTACATCCAAACTAACCTTTTTTAGTGAGTTTCGTCAAAATTGGAGAAAAGCTCCGATTTCACTACGTATAATAATCTGAAAGGGTCTTTCAACTGATTCGGCAAATAAAATTTTTTGGACTTGATGCTTGAGAGTTTCTCTTTTTCAACATCAAATTTTCTAAAAATCTATAATTCACACTCAAAAATAAACTCCTCACAAAAATTAAGTTTTTTTTTATTACTTCTCGAAATTCACATTTTCGATGGCTTTTAGCCTCACTTGGTAGTTCCTGTTTGCATTTCTTTTTCGATGTTGGAATTTCTAAGAAAAAAAAAAAAAAAAAACCATCATCCCAATCCTAAAATTTTGAAACCAAAAAATCAATCTCCTCACATAAAAAAAATTGCTTTTTCGCCCATCAAAATACGAATTTTCGAAAGGTTTCACCTTGACGTTCAGGCATGTTTACTTTAATTTTTGAAGTTGGAATTTCTAAACAAACATCCTTCAAATTCTATAATTTTGAAACCAAAAAAATCAATTTCTTCGCTTAAAAAAAGTTGCTCGTTCGCCTATAAAAATACAAATTTTCGATAGCTTTTGCCCTCAGTTTGCGTTCAGACCTGTTTGTGTTTTTTTTTCAAACTTGGACGTTTGAAAATTTATCATTCCAAATTCTGAAATTTTGAAACCGAAAAAATCAAACTCCTCACATAAAATACATCGTGTTTTCAGTTATCAAAATACGAATTTTTGAAATCTTTGGCCCTCGCTATACTCTCGGGCCAGTTTGTTTCTCTGTTACAAAATGAAAAATTTCCATGTTTGAAGTTTTTAAAAATTGAACAGGGAAAACGAATGATTTTTAATATTTTGTTTTATTCAACAAAATTGGTATTTTTTTTCGTAACAGTCAATTTTTGGTTGCACCCCTTCCCCCTTCAAACAAAACCTTTAGTTTCGTCATTGGGGGGAGGGTCGAGAATAGGATTACTACAAGCAAAAACCCTCTTGCGATCAGTGATTTAGCTGGCTTTTTATTCTTCATAAGTTCGTTTTGCTCCGTTTTAATAAGTCTGTTTATTTCAAGGATTCTTGAACTAGTCATATTTTTAATCGATCTTCAACAAATATAATTTTGAAATTTTTTGTCAATGAAGTTAAGTTCTTTCTTTGAACAAAATTTTGAATCGTCTTTTAAAAGCTTCGAGCTGATTTTATTCACGTCTGATTGTGTATTATATTGGTATTTCGACCAAATTTTGTGGAGATCTTCATTTGGAGTGAAAGATAATTGAGAATTTTTAGCTCCGGCAGTACCCCTGGTGGGAAGATTCGAGTCTTCAAAGAAGAGATATTTTGGAAAAAGAATTGGTTTTTTGCTTCAGAGCCCTTACCCGATCTATTTTGGAGAAAGTGGCTCAATTCCAAAAGATATAGTAGATGTTTCGAGATTCTGCGTCGATTTTAAAAATTCACGACCACTTTTGTAGGGGTCTGTTCAGCAATTAGAAAATTTTCAAAACGCTTATTTTTAAAAAAATAATCCTATTTTGAAAAATATAATATTTTCTTCTCAAATATATTTGTCAACAATTATGCCAAAGCATTGAAAGATACGTAAGTAAGTATAGGGACGTTTTCTTTTTTGAAACTAAGGAAATACATTTTCCTAAGATTAGTGATTCGCAAATTTTGGTCAAGAATTTCAAAATACAATCTTTTGAAATTGGACCATTTTCTTCAAAAGCAGGTCGAATTTCACCTTACCTTTGAAAATGTTTCAGAAAAAATTATGGGAGGGGGCGTCGAGACCACACAAATTTTCTTTTACTTACCTATGTGATAGCTTTTTTTCCCATCAAAATCAGTTTCTGCCAAGACATTTTTTGCTCCATTTTTTATTTATTTGTATTTATTTATTTTTTGATAAGTATGAAGGTATAAAGTACTTTGTCTGAAAATGAAATCTTTCATTCAATTGCTCCAGATTTATGAAGGTGGAAATTTAGAAATTTTTGGTAAATTTCTTGTTTTTCAGATTTTTACATTATATGTACCTGACTATTTTTTGTGAAAGTTTCAAAATTTTGGGACTACCCTCTCTGGAGAACGAAAATTTGGATTTTCATCACGCATGGGCACATTTCTGGGGTTCAGGTGGTGGAGGGGGTGGCTCAACATTTTTTTTTGGAATGGTTTTACATCCAAACTAACATTTCTTGGGCGAGTTTCGTCAACATTGAAGATAAGTGTCGATTTCACTGTCTTAACCTGAAAATAAGCTCTTTTAACTGAGTGGGCAAATTTTGAAAATTTTTGGATTCAATAAAGAAGCTATTTTGCCGACTTTTTTGGAATTTGAATTACAAATTTTTGAAAGTTTTTGCCCTCGCTACGTTCATGTTTGTGAGTTTTTCTTTATCAAAATCAAATTTTCTAAAAATCTATAAGTACCCAAGAAAAATTCAACTCAAAAATAAACGTCTCACACAAAAATTACGTTTTTTTTCTCACTTCTCGAAACTCACGTTTTCGAAGACTTTTAGCCTCACTTCGTTAGTTCCTGTTTGCATTTTTGTTCAATTTTGGAATTTATATAAAAACCCATCATTCAAATTCTAAAATTTTGAAACCAAAAAAATCAAACTTCTCACATAAAAAAAAGTTGCTCTTTCGCCTATAAAAATACTAATTTTCGAAAACTTTTGCCTTGAGTTCGTTCGGCCCTTTTTTTTTTTAAAAAAAAAGGACTTGGAATTTTTGAAAAATATCATTCTAAATTCTGAAATGTTAAAACCGAAAAAATCAAACTCCTCACATAGAAAACATTTTGTTTTCAGTTATCAAAATACGAATTTTTGAAAACTTTTATATTTGCCCTCGCTACTCTCAGTGATTTCGTTTTATTCTGCAAAATTTGTATTTTTTCCTCGTACCAGTCGATTTTTGGTTGGAACCCTCCTTCCCCTTCAAATAAAACCTTTAATTTCTTCCTTGGGAGGAGGGTGGAGAATAGGATTTCTACCAGCAAAAACCCTCTTGCGATCAGTGATTTAGCTGCTAAAATCGGAATCAGTTCACTCTGTTCTAATTCTTAATTTATTTCAAGGATTCTTGATCTACAGGTAGATAGGTACGTAAAATGACACGAAAACGACAGTTTTCCGTTTTTGAGCCTCAAACGTAGGCAAAAACAAAAACAGCAATCAAACTGCATTTTATGATAGAGGCATGGAATTTCGTTCGATGCACAAAAACTCCAAAAAAAAAAAAAAAATGTCACACGCGAGAGTCATTCACTGAACTCCACAGGAGAGGTCAAATGGGAAATGGGATGTCCAAAGAGGCGGACAGCCCTTCATGTTTCAACATTTTTGAAACTTTACCCCTCTCCCAACTCCCCCACCAACAAAAAAAATTACCTTGATGTGAAATTTTTTTTGAAAACATTTTTACACAAGGACCTATTTGTGACTATTTTCTGTGAGTCGAGTTTCAAAATTTTTGAAGCACCCTCTTCGGAGAACGAGAATTTTGAATTTTGAGCACGTATGGGCACATTTCTCGAGTTGGTTTTGGAGAGGAGGGGGTCGGCTCAAAAATTTTAGGGATGGTATTAAATCCAAACTAACGTTTTTTAGTGAGTTTCGTTAAAATTGGAGAAAGCTCCGATTTCACTATAATAATCTGAAAAGGGTCTTCCAACTGATTCGGCAAATAAAAATTTTTGGACTTGATGAAGAAGCTATTTCTTTTGACTTTTTTGGAACTTGAATTACACATTTTTGTAAGATTTTGCTCTCGCGGCGTTAATGCTTGTGAGTTTCTCTTTTTCAAAATCAAATTTTCTAAAAATCCATAATTCACACTCGAAAAATGTTCAAATCATAAATAAACTCCTCACATATAAAAATTAAGTTTTTTTTTCACTTCTCGAAACTCACATTTTCGACGGCTTTAAGCCTCACTTGATTAGTTCCTGTTTGCATTTCTTTTTCGATATTGGAATTTCTAAAAAAAAAAACCATCATCCCAATCCCAAAATTTTGAAACCAAAAAATCAACCTCCTCACATAAAAAAGATTGCTTTTTCGCCCATCAAAATACGAATTTTCGAAAGCTTTTGCCTCCAGTTCGTTCAGGCCTGTTTGTGTTTTTTTTTTCAAACTTGGAATTTTTGAAAATTATCATTCCAAATTCTAAAATTTTGAAACCGAAAAAATCAATCTCATCGCATAGAAAACATTGTGTTTTCAGTTATCAAAATACGAATTTTTCAAAGCTTTTGCCCTAGCTACTCTCAAGTCATTTTGTTTCTGAGATTATTCAAAATGAAAAATTCCATGTTTGAAGTTTTTAAAAATTCAACAGGAAAAACGAATGCTTTTTTATCTTTCGTTTTATTCAGCAAAATTTGAAATTTTTTCCTCATACCAGTCGATTTTCGGTTAGAACCCCTCCCCCACCCCTTCAAATAAAACCTGTCATTTCGTCCTTGGGACGAGGGTCGAGAATATGATTTCTACCAGCAAAAACCTTCTTGCGATCAGTGATTGGCTGGATTTTTAATATTCTTTTACAAATCGCGATATTTTGCTTTCATGTCTTAATTATTCATTTCAAGGATTTTTGAACTATTTTTTCATAATTTTCCAAAAAAAAGAAATTTTAAAATTTTTTGTTGATGACGTTTAGTTTTTTTTTCAAACATAATTTTGAATCGTCTTTTGAAAACTTTTAGCTAATTTATTCACGTCTGATTATGCCTTAAGATTTCGGTCAATAAATTTTGTGGAGATCCTCATTAAGAGTCAAAAATCAATGAGAATAAATTTTAGCACCGAAAGTGCCCCTGGAGGCAAGATTCAAGTCTTCAAAGAAGAGTTATTTTGGAGACAATTTTTGTTTTTTGTTTTAGAGCCCTTACCCGATCCATATTTTGAAGAAAGTGACTTAATTCCAAAAGATAGTATAGATATTTTGAGATCTTAAAAATTCACGACCACTTACAGGGTTTTATTCAGCAGTGGAAAATTTTCAAAACGCTTATTTAAAAAAAAAATCTATTTTGAAAATATTTTTTTCTCAAATATTTGCCAACAATAACTTGTATGGCGAAGCATTGAAAGATATCGTTTCTGAAACTGTGGAAATACATTTTCCCTAAAATTAGCGATTCGCAAATTTTGGCCAAGAATTTTAAATACAATCTTTGAAAGTGGGCCATTTTTTTCAAAACCAGGTTGAATTTCACCTTACCTTCAAAAATGTTTCAGAAAAAAGTATGGGAGGGGGGCGGTTGAGACCACACAAATGTTCATTTACTTATGTGGTAACTTTTTTTTTCATTAAAATCGGTTTCATGCCAAGACATTTTTTCTCCATTTTTTATTTTTATTTTTTTGATGAGCATGAATAAGTAGGTAAAGTGCTTTGTCTGAAAATTGAATCTTTCTTTCAATTGCCCCTGATTTATGAAAGTGGAAATTAAAATTGTTTCGTAAATTTCTTGTTCTTCACATTCTTATACATTATATCAAGTATCAAGTATTTACCTATTTTATTATTAATTAATATGTCTGTAAATCTATGAACATTTATTGTCCTAGCTGTTACCAATAATTTTATTTCAATTAATTCTGTCTACAGAAGGAAGCAAAATGGCGACATCGTACGATTGTAAATTCATCGAAACTTCGGTCGGAATCAACCACAACGTGGACGAGCTGCTGGTCGGCATCTTGACGCAGATACGTTTAAAACTAGATAATCCGCCCGATCCGAGCATCCCGAGGGACCAATACAACGCTAAAAAACGTAACAGATCGCCGCTTGGAAACTGCGCTCCGAGATTATACAGAGGATCGCGAACATCAGCTAGTCTAAGAGTTAGAAAAATTCTTAGTAAAGTATGGTCGATAAATTCCAAATCGAAATCTTGCGAAAATCTACACGTATTGTGAATCCTTTTACCTACGTCTTACATTCTTATACTCGTATATCTATGTACCTATTCCGATACCTATCTACTCTAAATCCATCACAGCAGAATATCTGTATATTTCTACAAATTGATGAACTTAATCGTCGTTAACTCGTCGGACCAAAATTATGAGCTTGAGAAGTGAAACGTTCGAGTGACCGCGTTTCTCATCGTCGTATTTTGTAATAACGAGGTAATTTACATACGAGTTTACCTACACAGGTACTTATGTAAGTACTTGCGAAATTATACCTATACGTACTCACTTAGTAGCCGATGAAGAAAACAAAAAAATTAATAATCTATAGTCTCTTTTGTTTTGTTTATTGTACGTTCGTCGTTATTATTCGTATCTATGCGTAATATTATTATTATTCTGTATTTTTCCTGATACTCCTTTTAGTGAAATCAAAAGCGTTATGCATTTATGTAGATTTATTTACCTATACCCTTAACATATCATGTACTCGAGGTTTTTCTTATTTTTTTCAATTTTTTGTTTGTTGTGTTTTGTGTTTGGTCGTATTTATTTTGACATATCGTTTATTTATAGGTGTGTTTTTTTTTGTTTTGAAAAAAGAAAATTCCACGATTGGTTGATTGTTTTGCTTTGCGAATAAATTATTTCCAAAGTTGAAAAGTTGGTCCGAAAAATGATTTTTGATTGAATCTTTGAATACGAATTGAAGATCGAAGAATCAATGTAATCGATTTTATTGTGTTTATAATTTTTATTCAAATTTTATTTCAGTCAAAACGTCTTTACAGAGAAATTTTTCTTCAATTTATCGAAGCATTGTTCATTTTTATGTGTCTTTCTGGTGGAAATTTCATATTTTAAAATGTGTTTGTGTTTTTCTTCTTTTAATTTAAATTGGAAAAAAGTTCGTCAATTTCTCGTTGAATTAAAAAAAAAATAGATTTCCTTCACAGGATTATTTTTTTTTTTTTGGTAAAAATAAGTAGGCAGGAGAAAATCAACCAATCGATCTGCCAAATAAAATTTGAACGAATTAAAGTCTTCTTGAATTTTTATACATATTCAAATGTGTAAAAATAAATTGAATACAAACCATATTCATTTAGTGATGATGAATTTCCATAGCGTAAATTACAAGTAGGTAATTTTTGATCAGAAAATCAGAATTAAAAAAAATGTGTAATTATACTTACAATATTTAAAAATTGATTACTTGATTTTTAAACATTCCTGTATTTTTTGTGTGTTTTTAATTTTTTATACGTATGTTTGTGTATTCCACAATATATTATATCTTAGAGGTAGCATTTATTTATTGAGGTTTTTGTAAAAATTTAAAAAAATATATTTTACAGTTTTACACCCTAGTACGTAATAATGTCTTCGATTTATTATTTGTTAACAGGGTGTCTCACGAATCCAACAAAATAAAAAAAAAATATTCGATCAATCTGTCGTATAATTTTTATTGTTGGTAAAAATATGTTTTATTTTTCTGCAGAGAGTTTATTATTGTATTGTTAATTATTATTATTATAATATTTGACTTATTCATTGTAATAGACAGAAAATAGACCAAAATACATTGTACCTATTAAGTACCCAGATAAGTAATTAATTAATATATTAAGTACAAGTGTGTCAATAATGAAGCAATATTTTATCATTGTAATGTACGAATTTTTCAAGTTCTGAGAGCCAATATCTGTATCCTGTAAATAATGTAAAAAAAAAAAAAACTTGGCAAAATAATATTTGACCAATGGAAAGAATAAGTTATCCGAATGGATGCTCAAATATTCATCATTACAGCGTATTTGGTTCTACAAATTTAATATTTAAAGAAGTTTTGTTTTTGTTTTTGTTGTTTTTTCTTTTGAATAGATGTTATTAAATTAAATTAAATTTTACCATAATATCTTACGAACATTATTATGTCCGTCTATTAAATTATACGTAATTATTACGCGAATCCACACACGATGATTTGTTTTAATATTCATATTGGACCAAGTTATTATAGTGTTTTCAATTATTTGTTGTATAAAATACAAAAAAAAAAGAGTTTTACAAAAACAAAGTATTATTCATTATTTCATTCGTATATGTAGCAATATTACTTATTGAGATTTTATGTTAGTTTAAATGTGTGATTTTATTTTATTTAGTGTTTACATATTTTCACGTTTAATTTTTTTCTTTTTTTATTTTGTTTGTTAAATAAATATATCAATTTTCCATTTTATTCGATTGTTGGTTTATTTCATTGTGGTTTTATTTGAAATTGAAATGATTGAGATGAAAAATGCAAATAAAATGCGAGGAATCAGGCCTCGAGATATAGATTTTTCAGAGAAATACTAGTTGTATTGCGAAAATGGTCATTTTATTGAATTCTCTAGGTCGAGAAACGAGAAACCTGAATTTTGATCCTTTGTTCAATTATTTCAGCTTAAATGTCAAATTGAAATGATGAAAATTGAAGTAGATGACGTTTTTATAAATGATACAAACCGTGTTGTAATCTGTGGCGCCATCTATGATTCAAATGGGGTAGCTCGATTCAATATTTGGAAAATTTAAAATAATCTTACTGAAGAAAATTTCAGAATTGCTCCGATCTCTCTCGTGAATCTAAAAATTTAACACGAGCTCCCATGGTTTGTCGTTTGTCCACATCAGGATTGCTATAAAATACCATATAACGTAAAACAAAACTTGCTGAATGCTGATTTTCATTGTTGACTGATCTCTCCTGAGAGCGAATTTATTTCGTATTTGCTGAATGCTTCTGTGATCTATGATATGGCTTATGGAACTATTGCTTACTTTCTGACATTATAGATGGCGTTGGAGTGTTGTGTTTAAAATATTTTCAGAAGCTGGTATTTCGTGTTTAGTCATATAGAGGGCGTTCAGTGTGCTGTTGATTAGTGTCGATGTAGTTGTCTATCGAGATTTCTGCAGGAGCAAAGCAAAGTTATAATTATTTTTTGATTAGGGAATTCTCTACTAGCAATTTTAGTTGTTTTATATTCATTATTTATGAAAATCATTACGTGGAATTATTTGTAATACCTATTTACTGTGTATTCTAGAATTTGGCACGTAGCTTGACCTATGTATATGTACATATACGTATTGAATTAAGTATTTTTCATTGTAAAACGAAAATCGAACATTTGATGGAATACTTCAAAAATATTCTCTCTGCAATGAAAATATTTCAATTTTTTCAGATGAACTTCTCAGATCAGGATAAAGTTCCTATTTTAACTCCACACTATGCTTCATTTGACTCAACAGTGTTGAAAAAATGTATGTATTTCGTGATGAAATGTTTTAAAAAATTGAAATTATTTTTTTTTACATACGAATATTCAGCAAATAAATATTTATTCTAGGAATTATTGCATCATTGAATTCCCATTATCAAAACTTATTTTGATCTCATTGTACGGTTCATTTGGCTGCAAAAACCATGAAATAAAATTTCTCACCGACCTGAACCCCCACCCTTTATTTTGACACCTTGAACAGACCATTTGGCTTTAAGTTAATGAATCAATCAATTTCTTCGGATAGATATGGGAACAAAACAATGAAAATAAGAATTTCAATTCGAAATGTACAGCGCCATCTGGCGGAACATTGAGAAACTACCAACTCACAGAATTATTTGAATTTCCAACACATGCGCCCTCTATGATGGTTTCAGGTACGAATTTGTTCCAACAGTTCCAACTTTATCCACGGTACCGCAACCACCTCGACTAGACAGATTAACTTTACATCGTGAAGTTAATGTATCTAAACAGGGTGGTTGCGGTACTGTGGATAATGTTGGAGCAATATTCACACGTTCAGACCTGAAACAGTTCTGAATATTGTCGTTGTTGCCCTGGTGTGTAATAAGTTGCCGATCGAGTACATTCGCAGGAATTTTTCATGTATTTGTTGCCCACGTTATTCAGGCTGCATATCGATTATTTTTGCAGGAGCTTGGCAAAAAAAAGCTCGAATTTGGTATAAGGAGGTTTTCGGATGCGGTGAATTCATATTTGAGGGTTATTTTTTTGAGATTAACTTGAAACAGCTCCTCAAAGAGAGAAGTTCAACTCAAAAGTGAGTAAAAAGGGCGTGTGATGAGATATTGAAACACATTCTTTTGAAGCTCTCGAGCACAAATTTGAAATAATTTTTGCGAAAGACCACAAAGGAGCTTCTGGGGGGGGGGGGGTGAAAAAATAAAAAATGAGCTCACATGGCTTGCGACATATCTAAATTCTAAATACATGTTTTTGGACTTTGTGAATGGCGAGTGTGAATCTGAGATTATTGTTGCGAAACGCTTCAAGGGGTTGGAGGGGGGGGGGGGGTGCTGAAATTTGGGATGATGGGTGTGGCATGTGACATATCAAAAAATATGTTTTCGGACCTTCCGAGCACGAATTTGAGGTTATTTTTGCAAAAGACCCTAATTGAGCTTCTGGGGGGAGGTGTAAAAATTTAAAATGAGCTCATATGGCATGTGATGATGTGACACATCAAAATGTATGTTTTTGGACCTTCCAAGCCCAAATTTGAGATTATTTTCGCGAAGAACTTCAAGGGTGGTTCTGGGGGGAGGTGCTAAAATTTGGGGAGAGGAGCACATGACATGTGACATATCGAAATATATGTTTTCGGACCTTCCGAGCATGAGTTCGATATTATTTTTGCAAAAGACTCCAATTGAGCTTCTGGGGGGGAGGGGCGAAAATTCAAAATGAGCTCATATGGCATGTGAAACGTCAAACTGTATGTTTTTGGACCTTCCATTTTCCAAGCACAAATTTGAGATTATTTTCGCGAAGAACTTCAAGGGGGATTCTGGGGGGAGGTGCTAAAAGTTGGGGAGAGGGGCACATTTGACATGTGACATATCGAAATATATGTTTTTGGACCTTCCGAGCATGAGTTCGATATTATTTTTGCAAAAGACCACAATGGGGCTCTGGGGGGGCGGGTTAAAAAATTAGGAGTGAGCTCATAAATGGCATGTGACACATCAACATATGCATATGTTTTTGGAACTTCCGAGTACAAATTTGAGATTAATTTTACGAAAAATTTCAAGGGCTTCGGGGGGGGGGGGAGGGGGGTGTAAATTTGGGGATGAGGGGCATATGGCATGTGGCATATCAAAATAGGTATATGTTTTTGGACCCTCCAAGCACGAATTCGAGATTATTTTTGCAAGAGACCCAAAAGGGAATTCTGGGGGTAGGTGAAAAAATTAAAAATGCTGAGCTCATATGGCATGTGACACATCAACATACCTATGTTCATGTTTTTGGACCTTCCAAGTACAAAATTGAGATGAGTTTTACGAAAAATTTCAAGAGTTTCGGAGGGGGGAGGGGGTGCGGAAATTTGGGATGAGGGGCATATGGCATGTGGCATATCGAAATATACGTTTTTGGACCTTCCAAGCACGAAATCGAGATTATTTCCGCAAAAGACTCAAATGGGGCTTCTGGAGGGGGCGGGGGGGGCAAAAATTCAAAATGAGCTCATTTATGTAGTTTGCGACATATCAAAATATATGGTTTTGGACCTTCCGAGGACAAATTTGAGAATATATTGCTGCGAAAAACTTCAAGGGGCTTTTTGGGGGGGGGTGCTAAAATTAGGGATGAGGGGCATATTGCATGTGGCGTATCGAAAAATATGTTTTTGGATCTTTCGAGCACATATTTGAGATTATTTTTACGAAAGACCCCAAAGGGACTTCGGGGGGGGGGGCGCAAAAATTAAAAATGAGTCCATATGACATGTGACACATCAAAATATATGTTTTTGGATCTTTCGAGCACATATTTGAGATTATTTTTACGAAAAAATTGAAGGGGCTTCTGGGGGGGAGGTGCTAAAATTTGGGATGAGGGGCATATTGCATGTGGCATATCGAAAAATATGTTTTTGAACCTTTCGAGCACGAAATCGAAATTATTTTTGCAAAAGACCCCAAAGGGGTTCTGAGGGGAGAGATGCAAGAATTGAACATGAGCTCATCTGGCATGCGACATATCAAAATATAGGTTTTTGGATTTTCCGAGCACGAATTTGAGAATATTTTTGCGAAAAACTTCAAGAGGGTTCTGAGGGGGGAAGGGGAGTGCTAAAATTTGGGATGAGGAGCATATGTCAGGTGGCATATCAAAATATATATTTTTGGACCTTCCGAGACGAGTTTGAGATAATTTTTGCACAAGATATCAAAGGTCTTCTGGGGGGGGGGTGCAAATATTGAAAATGAGCTCATATGGCATGTGACATATCAAAATATATGTTTTTGTATCTTCCGAGCAAGAATTAGAGATCATTTTTGAGAAAACCCCCAAATGGCCTTCTGGGGCGGGAGGTGCAAAAATCGCAAATGAACCCATATATGGACCTTTCGAGCATGAATTTGAAATAAAAACGGAATAAGAAAAAACGTTCGCACATACAATCATTATTATTGAATTACACAGAAATTTAAAAATTCGACAAATATGGTAAAATTGTTCAAAAAAAAAACACATCACACGACACATAGCCTAACACAATAAAAGGTACATGGTACAGCGGTATCTTTACGCAACATTGAACATATTATCCTGGTTCACAGATAACAAATATCTTTACACGTGTATAAGAAATTGAAACAATTCTCGCAGGTAACCAATCCGAAGAAATGTTTCAGAGCAGGGAAGTAGAGTTGAAAGAATTCTAATAAAAATTCGACGAATTTTTCAAAAAAACAAAAAAAAAACAGGTAAAATAAAATAAAAGGAAATGGTACGATTGGCGAATCAAGTTCAACGTTTCGAAAATTTGAAAGAAAAAAATATAGGAAATGCTTCGCAACGACAGAGCAAATATTACGAGTATTTTTAGAACATATTTCCTTCTAATATTTCGTCAGGAAATTAAACCAAATGCAAAATAAAAATCAATCCTGTCAGAATAACATCGTAATAAATAGAAGACACGGTTTATACTTATTGTAAATTCTTATTCTACAAATAAATTGGGAAATTGAGTAGAAATTCTTAGGTATGCTATTTTTGATTCTTTCAACTCCACTTTTAAAAGTATAATTTACAGCATCACAATTCCATTTAAAAAGATTACAACATCAAATGAACACATATAACATAAAATTATTTACACGAATGTACAAAGTAGGTATATAGGTAGCCTAATTAGGCACTGAAATTTACAACAGGTAGGTAAGTTATGTTCTGAGTAGGTACTTGAATCATTTTTAATTGTTTTTGATACAATATCGATCCTCTTCGAATATCATCTTATTCTTGGGTCAAATAAATTTACATAGGTAACTCTAATTCGAGATTTTAAACTGAATAAACGACGAATTATGCAAGACAAAGACCAGACTACGTCCATAAAAATTCCAAGTCATTTCCAAAATTTTTTTTTTTTTACGTCAGCAGAGGCGCAATGTTTCCAAGCTCTGGTTAAAATGAACCCTAAGAATTTTTCTTTCGCAAACATTGTTTAAATTAAAATAAACACCATTCTGAACAACCGAGAAAAAAATTTTCGCCGCAGAAATTTTAATCGAGCGTGAAATTAAAATTGCTCTAAATGGCTCTAGTTGAAAAAAAAACTACTTGAAAAATCCAAGGAAGCGCGTATTAACATTTCTTATCTGTGCAATTATCTTTTTCCTCGAATTATTTTAATTTTTAAATTTTTTTCGTTACTGTGCATTTTTATAAATCGTCAAAACAATTTTTTTCTTCTTGGGCCTGTTTCTTTTAAAATTTTCATTTTTTCGAATGCGTTCGAATAAAAAATTTTCAATATCAAAGATGAAAACTTTGTTTTTTGCTTTAACATACGTACCCTATATCTTGGTACAGATTATTAAAAATTTGATAGCCTTCTTTTTTCATTAATAAAATGACCATGGCTCAATTTAGCTACCTGCGTAGGTGAACGCGTCAATTTTTTTCATTTTCAAATATCTACTTATATTACTTTCGAGTTTTTATTTATTCATTTATTTTTTGTGACCGTTCGAGCTTTTTATAGCGCGAGATGAAAAAACGAAAGAAGTACTATAAAATTTTGCTGAATTTTAAGTAACACGTTGATTTAACCTTATGAAAAAATTAAATTACTACCCGGAGGCGTTCGGTAGATATCAAAAAAATACGAGAAAAATTTCAAGCAATGATAGAGTGAACAAACACGCGATCTTATCTGCAGAATTCGAGCTATAAAAAATAATGAATTTGTCAAGTTGGTTGCATTAAAGTTAGTCTTTGAAATCTTTCGAAAGTTGGAAAATTACATTGCATTTTTTTATGTGTATAAGAAGATATGTGTCAGACTGTGGTCGTTTCCTTGGGCGGAGAGGGAAGGGTGAGGGTGACATCTGAAATCAATTTTCTTTAAAATTTTTTGGGTAAGGTTGAAAAGTGACGAGAAGATTTTGAAGTAGATAGATGGAGAAAGTTCAGTTATTTTAAGTTTTTTATTCGGACCAATTCCTACGAAAGGTTTTTTTTTGCAGCCCCTCGAGAACATGAAAATCTCTTTGGAAGATTCGAAAATAATATTTCTGATGCTCCAACAAAAAAATTAGAAGATCTTAAATGAAGATTAAAATTTTTTTAATGTTTAAAAAATAGCATAAATTGGAAAAAAATTCAAATGATGATATGATCTCCTATTTTAGAAAAATATATTTTTGGTCACAATTGAATTTAAATTGCATTTACGTTGAGAACCAATTTTGAAAGAGGTGCAGATGAAGGTGTTTTTGAGGCTCAAATTCTTTCAAAAAAATCATCAAAATCCCAGAACGTGCGATTGGGATATTTCTATAAGGAAAATCTTTTTTCTGGGTGACATTTTTTTCAATTTACAAAATTATTTTAGGGCTTACTCTCGATATGATCGAAAAAAAGGTGTGATTTTGAGCCCAATTTTTTTCCAAAATAATACCGTAAAATTTCAAATTGTGTGATTGGGCAGTAATAATTTTGGGAATCTTTTACTGTAATTGTGTTTTAAAGACCACTTTTGACATGGACCTTCAAAGGGCATTTGAAGCATTTTGTCAAAAAATGGTCCCGAAAAAGTTTTCCCTCTCACACTGCTATAAAATTTTTTGGGCATTCGATACAGAAGTGAAAAATCTCGAGCTGTATGCTTTGGTGAAAAAAATAGCTAAAAGTGTCCAAGAGGTTATTCCCTGGTGTGTTTGAATATTCACTTGGTTTTTAAAAACCAATACTCAGTGTCTCTACAACCTCACAATGAAGTCGTTCATTTTTTTGATTCAACTCCTCATGAAAACATCCCAGGTAGCACAAAGATGTCAAAATTGAGCAACGAAAAATTAAAAGAGGATCATAAAATACACCAACAACACAAATTTCAGATGCTGAAATTCATTCCTCAATTTTTAGCGAATTTTTAAAATTTTAAATTTGGTCAATTTCCCGTGAAAAAAATTAAATTTTGATCAAATTGACGTCAAAGGTTGAAACTTGGTTTACATCCTATTCTCGACCTCCACAGTAGATCAGTCGTGGTTTTGAGCTATTCAGAAGGATTTAGCAGATCTTCAGGTTTTCCAGTTTTCAAAAAAAAAAATCCATAAATAGGATCAAAATGTGAATTCTTCAATTTATTTGAAAAAATATGCATACGCCGTTTTTAGGGGTGCCTAAAGTGGGTGGCTCTAAAAAAAGGGTTCAAAATTACGAATTTACAGGGCACTTAATTCAACTTTTTCATGTAATATTATTGAATATGTACCTCAAAACGTTACGTTTGGCGCAAATCGCAGGTTTCTAGTTTTTCAGGGGTTCCCAAAATATCGAAATTAAGTACGAAAATGAAAAATTGGATTTTTCAGTACCTACCAGCGCAAAATTTCATTGAGCTCAAAATTTGGCAGAATAGAGGTCTTTCAGATACTAATAAACTGTAAAAAGCTTTTTAGCAAGGCTCAGAGGGGTAAGTTCAAAATAGTGGTTCCAGAATTTTCCAAAAATCAAAACCCCTCCGATTTCTGCCCCCGAGGGTCAAAAATAGAAAAATCTCCTCGCATAACTTTATCGGGTTCAACAGATATTTTACGCTAAAAAAGTTTTTGAAAATAATACTCAGTGGTTCCTAAAATGATTTTTCATTCACAACATTGGGAACCCCTGGAGCCCAAAAAATGGTAATTTTGGGTTAACTAACCACAGATTGTATTTGAAACACACTAGCAAGTGCTCGATAATTTTTCATATGATTTTCTCGACTGTAACTTTCAGAATTGGGCTATTTTGGGTAAAATTCTGAGATTTTACCTACTCTTCAAAAGACGTTAAAATCATGTTTTCACGACTTAAATGAAGTAAAAATCCTAGAATTTGACCCAAAATAGCTCAGTTTTGAAAGTTGCAGGGAAAATCATATGAAAAATTATCGAGCACTTGCTAATATGTTTCAAATGTAACTAAATTCTTCAATTTATTTGAAAAAATATGCATAAATGCCTTTTTTAGGAGTGCCTAAAGTGGGGGCATTGAAAAAATGGTTCAAAATTACGAATATACAGGGAGCTTAATTCAACTTTTTCATATATATTATTGAATATATACCTCAAAACGTTACTTTTGGCGCAAATCGCAGGTTTTTAGCTTTCCAGGGGTTCCCAAAATATCGAAATTACGAAAAATTGGATTTTTGAGTGCCTACCAGCACAAAATTTTATTGAGCTCAAAATTTGGTAGGATAGAGGTCTTTCAGATACTAATAAACTGTAAAAATCTTTCAGCCGGGCCAAAGGGGAAGGTTCGAAATTGTGGTTCCAAAATTTTCCAAAAATCCAAAGCCCTCAATTTCTGCCCCCGAGGGTCAAAAATAGAAAAATATCCTCCCATAACTTTATGGAGTCAAACCGAGATTTTACGCTGAATCAGTTTTTAAAAATAATACTCAGTGGTTCCTAAAATTGTTTTTTTATTCACAACTTTGGGAACACCTGGGGCCCAAAAAATGGTCATTTTGAGTTAACTAATCACAGATTCGTATTTGGGACATTTATTACAGCATTTCAAGAGTGGTTGAGTCGATAGCTAGCTGGGGCCAAAAAATAGCCTTATCGAAACTTCTCATTTGAATATTTTTAACCTCTCGAGTAGTAAATCCAAGTTTAAGTATAGGACTGAATTTCAGTTTGAACCTATTTATCGATTTTTTTTTTTTTTTTTGAAAACTGGAGAATTCAAAAATTTGTTAGGGGTTCCAGAACTACTCAAAACCATAAAAAATCCACTGGGATGGTCACAAATAGGGTGCAAACCAAATTTCAGTTTTTTTCGTTCACACTTTTGCGAACAGTAGATAAATTTTTCATTTTTTTTCAAAAGTGGTCGCTGGAGAAAATTTTGGATTTGAACCTGCTTGAACTAATTTTGAGATTATATAAGTCGAAATCGATAAAACATCATCCTGACATGGAATTGACGAAATACAAACACAAATATCACATTGTTCGAATAAATCCTCTCATTTCATCTAAAATTCCAATACTAAGAAGTAACAAAGGATTATTGAAACAGAGGGAGGTTGAAAGTTGTACTCATTGAATAACCCTACACTTAATTTATGTTGAAAAATCAACATTCTGCATAAAAATCAATCAATAGTAAGTAGAAGTAATTTGCTAGGAAGTTGAACTTTTCGATCACCTACATTTGAATATAGGGAACCAAAAACATTTCTACACATCTCGAATTTTTCAGTTTCACTCCATTCTTTTCCGTTCACTTTTCGAGTATCGAATAGGTAAACTTGAGACAGTTCTGATGGTTCCCTAGTCAAATACAGTGACACTTTTGGAGTTTTGTTTACTTTTTCGAAAAGGACGTTTCGTAAAAAATTTTCATTCGCTTAAAAGCAAACTTGGAATTATAAAACTTTCGACATACATATAGACGCAATTACATTACAGTATAAATTCTACAACACGAAAAAAAAAATCTCTACAACGGTAACTTTCGAATAGACAACGTTTTTACGATGGAAAACAATACATCGAAGTATCTTTCACCTTTTGATACTCCTAATTCACAGTCAAAGTATGGTACGATAGATAGGTATAAGTAAGTACCTAAGTATGCTTCATTATAGGTACATACATATAAAATAGGTACATAAGTAGGTGATAGGTATATGCAGAGGATAGATCTTGTACCCAGAAGTCATGAGCTGGATACAAAGCTCTTCGCAAATGTTTCGCTATATAGGTAGGTATTTAATACTGAGAACTTTGTACTTTTGGAAATTCTTTACGCTTCTAGAAAAAGATCATTTTTCCACTGGACTCTGCTTTTATGTAGAGGTCCAGGATGATGCATATGTCATGTTGTATGCGTTATGAACGACGTGGTCTTCGTACGTCGCGATGAGAAAGCGTACGATTGGCTAGTTCGGCGATTGGACGAATGAGCGTAGTCGTTCTGAGACACGAGGTCGATGTCTGGTTGGCGTTTTTTTTTACCGCAATGATGACATTGTTGGAAGGCGCGTTTGAATTCTCGTCTGAATTTACCTGCGAACATTCGAAAAAGAAAAATTAGTTACGGTTTCGATCATTAATAATTAGTTCTTTTGAATATCTAATTAATTTAGGTATTTAATAACATATATTATCTAAATAAACGCACAGAGAAAATAAAATAATGTAGGTAGAACATAGAACTAAAAAGTAGTTAAACAAAATCATAAAGTACAATCTGGAAAAGAAGAAAACAAATCACTTTAAACGAGAAAAAAAAACACTGGAAATTGCTTCCGTTAAGCTCGACTTCCATTCGCAAAAAAAGATAAGTGAGGCTAATGCGAAGTTCTATACTACTCGAGTATCTTCTTACTTTTCCGGTAAATTTCAAACTTCAGGTACTTTTCAAAGGTAGGTATAACAAAAAGTAAAAGCATTATAAACTGTGAACTTGTTAGCACCAAATACTAGGTACAACTGGAATTGAAATTTACGAAGTGGGTAAGTTTTTTCTTTTAGCAGGTATTTTTGAAAATAAGGAACCGGAATGTCCTATTTTATAACGTGCTTGGATATACGTATAGGTAAGTAAGGTATGCTCTACTTTTGTGATACGAGATATGCATCGAGGACTTTTTTGCTTTCTTTTTACTTCATTAATGGCATGAAATGACGATATGAGATTAATTGGAATTTGTAGATATAAATTAGATTTGAGTCATCTTTGAGATTCTTTTTTTTTCTTTCTTTCAGCCTGAAATGGCTAGAAAAGCAAAATGAGCTTTTTCAAAATTTAGCTTTTCCCACAAAAAGTCGATTATCACTAATTAAGCATCGCTAATCATGACAAGCTCATTTATTTTAATCGATCGACGAGCTTTTTTGTACCTGAAAGTTGAACTTTCTTGAAAAAAGCTTAATTTTCGAGGAAACTTTGAGCTTTTTGGCCGAACTAAGACTGCAAACGGATTCTCCGCGTGTCAAAACCTCGTGCCCGAACAGTATTTACATCTTAAAAAGCTCTCTAAAGCTCACAAAATTGATTCAAAAGTTCAAGTATTTGGAATATCGAACCTACTAATATCCTATATTATTCTCCCAATGAAATAAGTCCGATTTTGTAGCTAATAAACGCTGAAAATTGTCAACCTTCCCCTCCGAAACGAAAAACGACTCCGTTGGAGTCATGGGCGGGTTCTGCGCCAGGAGTGAAAAAAACATTTGATGGTTTGCCTATTTGAAACTTATGGACGTGCCTTTTGGGTTCTTTCGATGCATAAGTATGTGATGATAAATTATTGTAAAATAAAAAATAGATGAATACCTAAGTTCTGTGACAGAATCAGAGGCCGGCAGGCAGGCTTGTCAAAAAGAAAGAAGAGAGGGGGTATTCCACCAAGCTCCCCTCTTCGACTTCTTATATCAAATGATAATAATTTACTTGAAATTTTCCTACAAAAAAAAAGTCCTCTCCAGTGCATTTTAGTCAAAACTGTCGGAAAGATCCAACTTTTGCTGATATATCAAAAAATGTACAATTTTTCACCAAAAATTTGGAAACAATAGTAATTTCTAATTAGTACCAGTTTTTTTTGTTTGAAAAAAATTATGTCCTAAAAAATGAAGAATTGTGAATTTTTGAGAGCTTTTTCACCCGTCTTGCTCGGGCTCCATGCATATGTATTTTTAAAAATATTATAATTTCTTGAAAACTGAAAATGGTAAAACTATGAGAACCAACCTTTTGCATCATCAAAAATTCAAGAATAATATTGCTATTTTTTTCATCTTATAAATTGTGAATTTTATGAAGGTTTTGGCCTCCCTTATTTGCTCTCGCAAGATCTAAAATGTTCTGTTTTCTTTCTGAATTTGATTTGCAAAGGCCAAGAAGCTAAAAAAAAAAAAAAAAAAAAAAAAAAAACACCAAAAAAACTCAAAAATTGTGATTTTTAGTTTTCGGATCTCAATATCAAAATTGCTATAGAACAATTCAAATTTTTGTCAACGTAAAAGCATCATTTTTGAACATTTAAAATTATTTAACATTTTTGTTTCCACCCCCTCCAAAATTTGCATGTTTGAACCATCTAACTAATCGGAATGAAAGTTACTGAAGGTGGAGGAGATCCTGGGTAACAGTTGGAAAAATCTGGTGAAAAAAATTGTGAAAATTTCAGTCGATCACCTTCTCCCTCCCCCCCACAACACATCACTTCTTCAAGCATGTGTCCAAAATTTTTGAATTGAAAAGTAGGCCTAAACGTGCATTAATTTAAAGAATTTTGAAGCGTTGGGATTCGAAATTGTGAAAGAAAAAAACGAGCGGGTTCTGCGCCAGGAAGAAAAAAATTTACTTTTGATTTTATTGGAAACGCGGATTTCATGAATATCAAGTAGGTATACCTTATCGAAGCATAAATTATGAGAAATTGTGACAAAAGAGATGAGAAGGTTCGAAACCAACTCGAGAGTGAAGAAAACTGAAGAAGGCATCGGCGGCGAAAACGCACTCTGTTGTGGAGTAAAAAATTATATTGAAGTATCCAATGTTTAAAAAAAACTTGAAAGGAGATAAGTTCTGCACCAGGAACATGAAATGAACTCCTGAAGATGTTGAAGGGCTAATGAGAACAAAATCTCGTTATTTCTGAAGCGTTGTGATGAGAAATTTCCAGCTGGAAATGTGGGCGGGTTCTGCGCCAGGAATCAAGAAATCGACTTTCAATCACGTTATTAGTTCTTTGGATGAACTATTCTGTTTTCTCTAAAATATAATGAGAAGAAATTCAGGCCTGAAAAGTGGCAAGCTTTGCACCAGGAATCAAAATCTTCTTCTATAGCCACGTTGTTAGCCTTTTGATTGTGTAGGTACCTAAAGGTATTATAGTGCGAAAATGTTGGCTGGAAATGTGGGAAAGTTCTGCGCCAGAAGCAAAATCTATTTCTAATCACATTTACATACAAGTTTTTAAATGTGACTGAAGTGTTGTGATAAGAAAATTTGACTAAAAATGTGGGCGGGTTCTGCGCCAGGAATAACACAATTGACACATTTTCACATTCTTAAAAAATGAAAATGAATCAAAAACGAAAATCATTCACCATATGAGTATATCTTAAATTCTTCTACGTGGAAGCTGGGAGCTTTTCTGATCCTGAAAATAGTTTGCATGGTCCCCAAAATATAAAAATTTGGGTTATCAGAAGAGCTAAAGTTGTACCATTCTCATTGCATTTTTCAAAATTTTGGGCCTCATTTTCCCTTAAGAAAGTCAGTATTGATTTCAATTCTCAAGGGTAAACAATAATTATGAGGATAAAAAAGAATCAGTGATTCCAAAAACCTGGAACTTTGCACTCACAATGCATTCCTCAAAATTTTAAGTTTCATTCTCTCCCCTCTGTGGATGGTCGGGTTTTGATATTGCTCACAAAATCAGATTCTGGACTCTTGAAAATTTATAATTCGATACCCATATAATTTTTTCCAGGGTCTAAAAATTTACTCACCCCTTCCCCCTTGAAGGCAAATTTTTTGTTCAGAAAAATACTGGGTAGGTACCCTCATAAGTAGATACTAATTCCGTGAAGTAGGTACTTTTTTCTTATAGTGTTCTGATTTACACGATGCAGAAGAGTGGGAAAAATGAATAAAATGTTAAAAAATTAAGAAAGTATAACAATGTTTCTGATCGCATTATTTCAAATTTTGTGCTCAGCTCTCCTTCTAAGTGGACTCAGTTCTAGTTTTCAGACAAAACAGTCACCACAATAAGAATAAACGACTCCAGAAATGAAGATTTTTTAGACTCACAGAGAATTTTTCAAAACAGTACGTTACAATCCTTCTCTCTTGGAAATTTATGGGGTCAAACTGTCTTCAAAATCAGAATCAAGGTCTTCAAAAACTCATAACTTGATACGTGTGGTCTGATTTCTTGAAAATACGGTCGTACATTCTCGGAAAAAATTAAAAACTGTACCATCAACATTCCCAAAATTTAAGTTTTTCAAATTCCCTGTCTCTCTTTTTCAACACGAACGTTTCAGTGGGGAGCCATGATCGGATGCTGTGCCCAGAATGCATATAATTGATTTCTCTAAAATTGAGTACTTCAATGAAAATTTATTTCTGAAGGTAAGTAGTTACTAGGTAGGCTACCTATTAGAGAGATATGAAAAAATTGATAGGTGATTTGATATTATTCAGAAATGATTGAAACATTCTGATAAAAAAGATCGACTAAAAATATTGGGGGAGGAGGGCGAATTTTACGCCAGGAATGAAAATTGACTTCAAATAATACAATAAATCTACACAAATTATGAAACATTTAGAGAGAAATTCTGGATGAATAAAAAGTGAGTTAGTCTTGCACCAGAAATTCAAAATTAGTTTTTTGAAAATATTATTAATCTTACGAAAGTGTTATTCAGCCTTTTTTGAAGTGTTGTGACAACAAACTCATGCAGGAAAAGTGAACGGGTTCTGCGCCAGGAATGAAAACATTGTGGAATAACGTCACGATAATATCAGAAATTTTACGTTAACTATTTTGGTCTTTCATTCCATCCGAATAAAAAAAGATAGATACCATTTTTATGAGAGGGAGAAGACGAAACTGTCTTGGAGATCAGAATCAGATACGAGTATTTCGAAAAGCCTTTGATTCAATACTCTTAAGCGTCATTTTTTTGTAGTTTTCTAATTTTCTTATTCCTCCGATTTGATAATTATAACTACCTATTTTAATCTAAAAAAAAAATATATATATACACCCATCAGAATTAATGGTAGCCTTGTAGGTATCTCACGCACTTAATCTATCATGTTTTCAACTCCCCTCCCCCCTCCGTTCTATCAAATCTTCGCCTCGTCTTAACGTCGTCGCATCGCTTCGAACTCATTGTGAAATCAAATTTACATGAAAATTACTTCAAAAAATATAAACCTGCGTTTAAAATTGCTACGAGGAAATTTCTCTCGAACGCGACCTTCCAGTTATATAATATCCTACGGTGAAAGTTTCGAAAGCGTTTAAAGCTTATACGTGCGTTCGCTTAAAGCTTAAGAAAGTTTAATGGGATAAATTTTTCGACCGTGCAACTTTTTCGACAACGTTTCGTTATTGTTGTCGAATTTACAATTACTCGTAATGATATTTATATATTGATATTACATGACGTAGGTAGGTAGGATAGTGATATGAGAAGGGAAAAACATGAGTTGGATTCTTATATATTATGACCTTGGGAAAGATGATGATGAGAAAATGCGTTCAAAAATTCAAAATTAACCAAGTTTGTGGTTAATTTATACCCAATTAGAGATATGGGGAAAGAGTCGAACCTTCCTACCAAATTCCTATAGCCAAAGTAATACTTAATGAAATTGTTTCGTAAATTTTCAAACCCAAAGTTTTTTTTCTTAATCTTTTCTCTAAGGCATTTGTCATCAATTCGATTAAAATCGTTGAGCCTATCTTTCTACAATGCCTCAAACAATAACTCAACTTCGTCTAATAAGTTCGATACTTCTACACCAGGTGTTTTCATCAAAATAACAACCACTCTTCGATTATAGAAAATTATCCTCATCATAACACTCGGCTGCCTCTAACGGCTCAAAGAACGTATTGTTGTCTGCATTAAAGTAATAATGTAGATAGCTCGTACATTAAGATGATTGGTTCAAATTGGATCCATCGGTAGCTATATACCTACAATAAGCCAAAGGCTGGAAATAACGAAATCTTCAAAAAGCCAACTCAGCTTCGAAATCGGTGATTAAGTATCTACCCACACTCAAAATAAAGCTCGTTGTAATTAATTAAAAAGTTTAATGAAAAGAAAAGCTGTCTACTTGGGTCGATTAAAATGGTGAAAAAAAAAGCTTCCAATATCATAATTAATACTTCTTATTGAAAAATTATTCGAGTCGGTTAGATACGTTTTTACTTACCGCTCATGAAATTGTAGATGATTGGATTAATGGCACTATTTGCGTAGCAAAGCCAGTGAGTGAGATTGGATAACGCTGCTGTGTAGTCGTTTTGATACAAAGGTAATGTGTTCCTGAAATCGAAAACATATTTTTGATATACTACATAGTAAGGTATTATTAGATATAATTATTGTAGTTAAAATATGTGAACGTTCACTCAAGTATCATTAGGAAGAGAAATTTGACTCTTTTATCGAAAACGATACGAAGGAGATATTTTCTCTATAAGCAAATACGAAGGTACATAGGTAGAGAAGAAAAAGGTGCTTTATACTAATAAACAATACATCATCGAGGAAGTTTCCTGTACCAATTTCGTATTTGTAAACACCTCCTACAGATTATAATCTTTATTGTCGCAACGTCAAACATTATTATAACTTTCTAATTAACAGATAAACAGAATGATACAATTCATTGAAAACTCGATCGAGATGCTGGCTCGTCATTTTCAACAAAAGATACTACCTACATATAAATGCAAGGCAACTGTACCCGTGTACCTTGGCCCACCTACACTTATACAAGAAGACCACGATATGATTATTATGATTTTTTGTTGACCCCTCTCTCTCTCGTCTTTTTGCTGAATTTCAGGGATCCGGATGTTGTAAGTATGAGTACTTCTATAAGAGCGTATTTTAACTCCGGAAAATTACGTCGTAAATTTTAATCACTTTTGATTGACGACGCGGTTACCTATACTAGATTTTATTGTACTTTGTAACCTAAGTTGCGATACTGGCGAGAAAATTAACTTCGCAAGTATCGCGAACGTTAAACTTTCGCAGCGGCCTTTGAAGAAAGTTAAGCCTTTTTAATGACGTTAAATTCGTCAAAAGACTATACGCAAGCGGAGCCGTCACCTAGTTTTTGTTGGATGCAATTTACCGATTCGCAAACCGCGATTCGGTTAATTGAATGGTGATTAGTTTGCGATTAAGTAGGTACCTATAGTTTTTCAGTGATTTTTAGTGGGGAGGAGGGGGGACAGGGGTTGATTTCGAACAGGTGTTTTAGTGGAATGAGGAAGTGTCAGTTTCACGGAAGAAGTTTTAGATTCGGTATTAGGATTCAATAAATTAATCCAATATGAGATGTTTTGCCCGATGGGATTAGAATATCTAGATGTAGGTAATGAGATTCAATTGCCATAGATTGTATGAGATTGGATCTGAAATCAAATCCAAGTTGGATTCAATTTGATCTCCCCCTCCTCCCACAAAAAATGGAAATAAAGGCTGGATTGAAATAGGTTTGTAAATCCATAGATTAATTTCGATTTGTTGGATTGGATCGGATTTTAATCGATCAGATCTACTCGAATGGCGTCATTTTTTTTTTTGGATCGTTAGAATCAAAATTACTAATTCAATGTTTTCGAAAATGCCTCATCCAATTGGATTGGGATTTTTGAGTGTGTAGTATCTATAATAAGATTCAATTCGTAGTTAAATACAACCAGATCAGATTGGATGAACTTATGATACCTACATAATTAAATCTAGTTAGATCTGGTAATTATTATACATTTTTTTATCAAGTATTTTGGAATGAATTAAAGTGAACTATTCTTGGCGACTTACTATAAATTGTTCAATGATTTAAATTTTTTGCGCTGAATTCCAATGAATTTTTTTCATATTATAGTTGGGGGTCCCGCATAAAGACAACTTTTTTCTTAAAGGGGGAATCCTAAGGAACATTTCAAGCCCTTGTCCTCAAAAAAAAAATGGCCCTACTTACAAAATGGCGGCCATTCTGATTGACATGTCGGTCATCCGAAATCGCAAATTTTGCGTTCCAACATAGGACTTGCACGAAATTTTTCAAACTTTACAAAGGTCGATCGAAAGAGCAAGCGAAAATTCATCATCTGACAAAATTTCAAGCGCGAAGGTGTCTTTTTCGATTTTTGGTGAATTTTTAAAAGTCAAATTTAGGCCAATAAAAATAAGGGGAAAAAATCAAAATCTCACCAAATTGACCTAGAAAGCTAAAATTTGGGTTATACCCTATTTTCGACCTGCAAAATCGATTGAAAACTGTTTCAGACCATTTTGAGCAGTTTTGGAGCCTCCAGAAGATTTTTGAAACTCGAAATTCCCACAAAATTTCATCAAATTGAGTTGGAAAACTAAAATTTACTCTGCAAACTAGTTAATTTCAATACGCTACGAAGTCGACTGCAGATGGATTTAAAGTCGTTTTAGAGTCTCTAGCGACATTTTCAAAATTACTGGAGCTTTCGGTAGATTTCTGAAACTTGAAATTTTCACAAAATGTCATCAAATGGAGTTGAAAAGCAGAAATTCACTCTGCACAAAAGGTACGTGCTTGAGTTAATTCGAACAGTGAAAATTCCAAGTTTCGGACATCTACTGGAGGCTCCAGTAATTTTCAAAAAGTCGATAGAGACTCCAAAACGACTTGAAATCCATCTGCAGTCGACTTCGTAGCGTATTGAAATTAGTTTGCAGAATGAATTTTGTCTTTCCCACTCCATTTGATGAAATTTTATGAGAATTTCAAGTTTCACAAATCTGCTGGAGGTTCTAGAACTACTCTAAACGGTCTGAAACAGTTTCCAATCGATTTGGCAGATCGAAAATAGGGTATAACCCAAATTTCAGCTTTCTAGGTCAATTTGGCGAGATTTTGATTTTTTCCCCTCATTTTTATTGGCCTAAATAAAATTTGACTTTCAAAAATTCACCAAAAATCGAAAAAGACACTTTCGAACTTGAAATTTTGTCAGATGATAAATTTTTGCCTGCTCTTTCGATCTATGTACCTATGTAAGGTTTGAAAAATTTCGTGCAAGCCCTATGTTGGAATGCAAAATCTGCGATTTCGGATGACCTGTCAATCAAAATGGCCGCCATTTTGTAAGTAGGGCCATGTTTTCGTGGCGATTTCGAATTGGATTTTTAGTGTTGATTGTTGAATCTTAATGAATTTCTTTCAAATGATGAAATATCAATTTTTTGGAATAATTTCAAGTAAATTTTTTCGGGTGGTTTAGAAAATTTCGAATTGATTTTTTTAGTGTTGAATTCTAGTGAAATTTTTGTGGTGGTTTAAAATAAATTTTTCTGTGTTTTTCGTGGCGATTTCAAATTGGCTTTTTAGTGTTGAATCGTAATGAATTTGTTTCAAGTGATGAAATATCAATTTTTCAGAATGATTTCAACAAGTATTTTTTTTCCAATGGTTTAGAATAAATTGTTCAATGATTTCAAATTTACTTTTTTGCGTTGAATTCCAGCAAATTTTTTGTGGTGGTTTAGAATATGTACATTTTTCAATGTTTTCGAGGCGATTTCAAATTGGCTTCTTAATGTTGAATTTCAATAACTTTTTTTCAAGTGATGAAATATCAATTTTTCAGTTGCTGATCGATGATAAGTGAATTTGTTTTGAAATGATTTCAAATGAATTTATCGTGATTTTTCCAGTGTTGAATTTTTTGCAAGGTTAGATACTTGATAATTTTTTTTCACGTGATGAAATAATAATTTTTTGGAATGATTTCAGGTGAATTATTCGTGGTGATTTACAATAAATTTATTCGATGATCTATTTTGAAGCTTTTTCGTGGTAATTTTAAGTGATAAAAGTCTTTTGTAGTAATTTTAAATAAATTTTCTTGATGATTTTTAGAATGAATATTTTTCGTGTAACGAAACATGCTGCGCACCTTGTTATTGCTTTTTTTTGTTGAAAATATCACGGTTCAAACAATTTGAAAAATAGATCTGCACTAATATTTTATTGCCTAGGGAAAAGTTTTGTTCATTGAAATTCGATCCAAATTAATCCATGTCTTGTGAAAAAATCTGCAATTGGATCAGAATAAATATCAGAATGAGATGGATCTCACAGCATCAGATTTGGATTCAGAATTCTGCTAAATTATAAACCCAATTCACTCCAGAAAAATATTTGAAGCAAATTAATCCACGTTTTAAAAAGAATTCATCCAGTTGAATCAAAATATATTCGAGACTAATGAGATTCAGTTTAATTGGATTACATTTATGTTACTTACTCGTAGACTAGAATTGATTTTGGATTAAGTTAAATTTTCAAAAATTAATTTTTAAATCTGAAGAATTTCTGAACAAACGAAATACTTATCTAAAAAGAATTGGTTTTTACTCTCTTCAGTTGATTATGAATTTTTGATGCTTTTTGCCATCACTTCACTCGTCCTCGTTTTAACACTTTCAAATTCACTCCTTGCAACATTTTATAATAAATTCACAAATATTTTGTCAATTTGATAATTGATTTTGATGACTTGACGTAAGTATTTTCAACATTTTTTCATGTATTTATTGCCAAATTTAACTGAAATTCTTCAATTTTAGATTACCTATCGTGATCGATCATTGCTAATTTTTCAAGAAATTCCAATTTTTTTGTTGACTTTCATTTTGCTTTAATGATTTATTTCATAATTTTAACCTAATTTCAGGAATATATTTTTTTGCCAACATTTCATTGTTTTCTAGCAAGTTTTATTGATCTTCCTGCTTTATCCTAGTTTTTTCTTATACCTATTCGGTCAATTTTTCGGAAATTTTCGCTCTTGCAATCGCAAGAGATTCAAATTTTTGAGAAATTACTTCCAATTTCAATTTTCTCATTCCTATTGTTGTTTTGCCGTACTTTTGGAGAAAGTCTGCCTGGCTACGTTATTGATGTAATGAGAGTGACACTTATGACAAAAATAATACAATGTGGAAACTCATCGATGTTATTGTAGAAAACGAAAGTTTTATTTTTTAAATGTATGGGGAAGGGGCTGTTGAACCGAAGAAGGTAAAACACAAATCTTCAATTTGTGTACCTCCAAAAAATGTTTTATCAGGCTCTGTTTCATTCAATTAATTGATTTGATTTAATTTTTTTGATTTTTGGTTTAGCATAATTTGAAAAACAAGTGCTCCAAATGTTGATTAAAATTCGAAAAACAAAGTTTTTATTGTTCTAACCCCCTTCTCCCTCCTCCTCCCAGCTCAACCCAAACAAACATGAAATCCAACATTTAAAAAAAATTCATCACGTTAAAATTTTGTTGAAAATTATTTTCAGACCTGCAACAATCACGTTTTTAAGATCCATCCGGCCATTACACTTTCAAATTGGAGTTCTGATAGTGCGTTGATAGGAGAAAGACGTGTATTGCATGTGTTTCGTGTGTTATAATTGTGTAATACTGCAAACCAGTTTGTTCGTTGATCAAAATACGTACGTGCACGACGCGTATGCGTTCTGTGTAGAGACTTTTGCATATTTTTGCCGTTTCACTCGCGTAATTCCCCGCCATGTCCATGACAGGAGGGTTGAGTTACTCAGCCTGTGCTCAATCTACTGAAGTGTTCCCTAAACGAGACCAAGCCATTGTTTTTCCACTTATTGAAGACCTCACTAATGAAGATTATGCTGCTGCTGTAGAACTGGTTGTCCCCTCATCGAAGATAATATTTCAGTCAAGAATGTCCAAGTCTCGCATGTGTTTTTACTTTGACAGTGTGGCAACTTTGAATAAATTTATGGATGAACATAACAACATAATAATTAAAGGCCATAGTTTAGAGGCACGTCATCTAGTAAATCCGTTAAAACAGCTGACCATTTCAAACGTGTGCCCAATAATACCTCACTCTGTCATAGTTAAAGAGCTAAGCGATAAAACAGGTATAGCTTTACATTTACCGATGAAGTTTATCAATGCTGGGCATACAAAGCCTACACTAAAACATATACTGAGTTTTCGCCGATCTGTACAGTTCGATCCTGATAACACTGATATGAGCCGCATCCCAGATTCGATAACAATAAACTATGATAACGAAGAGTTCCGTATATTTTTATCAACTGAATCGAATATGAAGTGTTTCCTATGTAAAAACACTGGCCATCCTGCTAAAAAATGCCCTAATAAAGAAGAAATTGAGAATCAACAAAAACAAATCCAAGAAGCTACCTTGCAAGCCAAAGAAAGTGAAAACAAAAATACAAAAAGAGGTGCTCCAACCATCACCTCCACTGAAGAATCCACTAAACCGAAAAGAAAAAGATCACGTAAACACAAGAAACAACCCAACTCAGTGGGTGACTCACCAAAACTGCTGTCAAATTCAGAAATCGAAGAGATCAGCAATCATCTCAATCATCATCCTGACTTCAAAAAAGAAGACTCATTTTTGGAAAAAGACAAATTTATTGAATTAATCGAAAATCTAAGAACAGTTCCTGACAAATTAACACATGCCAAATCATATACCCAAGATTTGTCCAGCTTATCCAATATGGTTGAGGAAATAAAACCAATGGTCAGTGCAAGTGTAAAAAGAACCCTTACTTGTTTCCAAAAAGTTTTAGATGAAGAAGCACATTATGAAGAAGAAAGCACGAGTGATGATGTAGATGATGACCTAGATGAATATGAATCCAGTTCAGAAAATCATAAAATGTAAACTGTAAAAAATCTCACTTTTCTTATCTCATGAGCAGTATTATATCTTGGAATCTGAATAGTGTCAAATCAAAGTATCCAGAATTGCAAATACTCATCCAAGATTTCATTCCTTCTGTGATATGCCTGCAAGAAACCAAGCTAGGCAACCAAAATAACTTCTTTCTCAAAGGCTATAATATATTCCGTAAAGATGAGAACAGTGCAGTAAATTGTAAAGGTGGAGTAATGATTGCTGTTCAACAGATATTTCACACACAACATATCCCATTGAACACAACAATCCAGGCAGTGGCTGTCCAAATTAAACTGCAAAACGATATTGCTGTCACCTTATGCTCAGTTTATTTACACCATGAAGATAATATCACAATTCATACTTTAGAAGATCTTGTAAATCAACTACCTCAGCCATATATAGTAACTGGAGATTTCAATGCACATAATCCATTATGGGGATCTAATCAACTATGTCCAAGAGGATATGTCATTGAGCAATTCATCTTAAGAGGCACAGATTGTTTAGTCAACACAGGAAAATACACAAGAATGAATATCTTTAATGGCACATTTACAGCAATTGATCTTACATTCTGCAGTGCATCCATAGCTCACCTAATTCAGTGGAATGTTGCCGAAAATGCTTACCAAAGTGACCATTTTCCACAAATCATAAACTTTGATCAATTTAATATGCCTCCGGAAAAACTGCGATCCTCTTGGAAGATTCACTGTGCAGATTGGGAGGCATATGAACATGACTTGGACCTCTCTTCCATACAGATTACTGATAATATTGATAATGTTTGTGAGCAAATTACGAATCATATCATTCAAACTTCAAGCAAACATATTCCAAAAACCTCAAGCAAACCAAAAAAGAAATGTGTTCCATGGTGGAATCCTGCTTGCCAAGCCATAATTCAACAAAAGAAGAGAGCTTTAAAATTATTCAAAGAATATCGAACATTTGACCATCTTATGATTTATAAAAAAATTCGTGCACATGCTCGCCGGATAATTAGACACAGTAAACAAGAATCATGGCACTCATTCATCTCAACAATCAACTCTAAAACTCCAATCAAAGATTTTTGGATAAAAATCAAAAGAATCTCTGGAAGAAGTTCATTTTCTCCTATCAGTGCTGTCAAATCACCATCAGGCAACCTAGCTTGCTCACCATCAGAGATTGCTGAAATTTTGGCCAAAAATTTTGCGGAAAGCACTTCAAATAATAAACTTCCTGCTGAGTACCTGACATCTCGAAAAACTCAGGATTTTAATAACCAAATTTTTGAAGAAGAAAATTGCAACCTTGAGTATAATGCTAACTTCACCATTCTAGAATTGAAAAATGCAATAAAAAAAACAAGGCATTCATCACCTGGTCCAGACAATGTTCATATTGAGATGTTAAAACACATGAACACAGATAACCTACAAATTCTGCTAAAATTCTACAATGAAATATGGAATATACACAAGGTACCTGCTTCATGGCTCGAATCACATGTGATACCTATACCAAAACCTGGAAAACCTACATTAGAGCCAAACAGCTATCGCCCTATTGCCCTAACCTCAGTTTTATGCAAGATACTGGAAAAAATGGTAGTTGTTCGATTGATGGATCATCTTGAAATAAAAAACCTGATTGATGAAAACCAGTGTGGATTTAGAAAAGGCAGGTCAACTTTGGATCAGCTAGTAAAACTACAACAAGAAATCTTGGATGGTTTCACAACTGGACAGTATACAGCTTGTGTTTTCTTTGATGTAGAGAAAGCGTTTGATCGGATACCAAAACAAGTTATTATGAATTCGTTGAAAAATCTCAAGCTCAAAGGAAATTTACCTCTTTTTATATCATCATTCCTGAGGAATCGAACTTTCAAAATTCGGTTGAACACAACTTACTCTGGAGCTTATACTCAAGAAATTGGCACACCCCAAGGTGCAGTAATCAGTCCCATATTATTCATACTAGCAATGAATGATATAAAAAATGTGATACTCAAACCAGTAAATTACTCACTATTTGCTGATGATTTGGCGATCTTTGCTAGAGCAAAATCAATCAACAAACTTCAAAAAAGTCTCCAAGATACAATAAATCGTCTACAGAGGTGGATCACTGAAAAAGGACTGAGATTTTCACCTGAAAAAACGGTCATTATTAACTTTCATCGCAAACGTGGACCCATACAGAGTATCAACCTTCAAATCTACAATACTGAAATCACAAGTACTCCTGTTCACAAATTTCTTGGACTTTACCTAGATGAACGTATGAACTGGAAGACTCACCTCAACTATGTTAAACAGAGAGGAAACAATGCTATCAACATTCTAAAAAAACTCAGTCACACCAGATGGGGTGCAGACAGATGGGCATTATTACGAATATATACAAGCCACCTCCAGTCCATTATTGACTACGGATCAATTATCTATAATTCAGCTGCCAAATCAGACCTAGATAAACTAAATTCCATCAGAAATCATGCTCTTCGTCTCTGTGTAGGTGCTTTCCGCACAAGCCCCATCTCAAAACTTATCACAGAAATAGGCACCACCCGTCTGCAAGAAAGGAGAAACTACCTTGCTCTGAAATACTATCTCAAGATTGCCATGAACCCACACCATCTGAATTACTTCAAGATTTTCCATTCAAGCCTTGAAAGCCAGTACTCTACTTACAAACCATTTGGAAATCACACTAGAGAACTGCTTGCCTCCTGCAATATTGATTCTGCCAACTTGAATGCTATCAAAGAAAAAACTCAATTGTACAAAAACATCATACCACCAAATCCAGTTACCTCATATCGCTTAAGCAGGAGAGAAGAAGTAATTTTAGCTAGAATCCGCATAGGCCACACCACATTCACACACAGCTCACTCTTCTCAGAAAAATCTCTGAAAAAATGCCCAACCTGTGATACAGATGTAACCATTCAACATATACTGGACTCATGCATACTATACAAATCAAAAGTAGAAAATATACTAGGCAGTGACTTTAAATATGCTCATCTAAAAGCTGATAATGAAAATCTGTGCCAGAAATTGTTCATTTTTCTAAAAGAGTGTAACTTATTCAATGATATTTAAACACATTATTTTTTCCTTAGTGCTTTTTCTCAAATTTTTTCAATGTTATTTTTCTTTTGCATGTTATATATTTCCTATTTATTTTTTCATGTTATATTTGTTGTTATATTGTTGAATGCAGGTATTTGTAATCATCTGTGTAAAATGAATTAATATTTGTAATCTGTGTCAAAAACAGCAGACGCAAAAAAGCCTAAGTTGCTGGGCGTCTCTAAATAAAATTTATTCTTATTCTCTTATTCTCTCACTTTCAAATTCTCGATGGTGCAAAAGTTAAAACGTGCGATTTCATTTAATTTCGAAAGAAAACTAAAATCAGACTGCCTTTTTCTCGCCATCACGGTCACTATAAACTTTACGAAACTTGAAATCGACAATTAAAATTTGCAACTAAAGCAACACTATTGTGAAATTTCGTACAAGCATCTCGTCCAAACACCGTTAGCCTATCGTAACACAATTTTCGAATAAATTTCATTTCGAGCTCGCTTAGTACTTAAAAAGTACTAAAAACTTTAATCAAATTATCGCGCCATAGTCCATATTACACTTTCTTTTAGAAACGAAAGTAAAAGAAAAAAACTACCCAAAGTGAGTCACTTTATAAAAATACCCCTTTGCGAATTTTTAAACTTCGTTTTTTTTTTTTTAATCACGTGTATCTTCGAAGCTTATTTTATTAACGAAGTCGACGCGTGTGTGAGCTTCTTAGATTATTTTTAGGGACCTTGTACGTATCTATATAAGAAAAAGTAAGTTGGAATCGAGAGTTACATTATGTGTACATCAAGCTAGGAGGATAATTAAAAAAGAAATTCAATAAACGAGTCGGTTAGCCGAGGGAAAAAACACCAGAACAAGTTTGAAAAAGATGAGAAAAAAAATCCGGTAAAGTTTTAGTTACTTTCGCTAAAAAGTTAAAAAGGGAACGACGATGAGGAGCCGGGGGAGGGGGAATTTAAAAAAAGTAACTTTATAAAAATATTAGCTAGCCTTTCGCTCGGCCAAAGCAAACTTGGATGAAATCTTTCACCCATTATTTAATCCATTTAGTCGACTCGTTTATCGCGCAAATTAAATAAAACACTAATTCGAAACTTAATTGGTATAAAGTGAATTCTATCGTACCTTAAAACATTTAATAAATGAACGGGAAAGTAACAGATAGCGAACATGATCACGACCGCTACCAACATTTTGGCTGCTTTTCTTCTCGATCTGAGTTGACTTTCTGTGGTACTTCCGGTCGGTATTCTTCTATTGTTTAATGCTGTAAAAACAGGTTAAGTGATAATACAGTATTATTATAGCAGGAACATAAGGTATAGAAACTCTAGTCTTTGGAAGAAAAAATAAATCCATTATTTTTATAATTTGTCTTTATATATATTGCCGTCTACCTTTCCAGTCATTTTATCAACAATAATAAATTTGCCCTGTGTACCCAATGATCCGAAAATGAAACCATATTGTGACAAAATTAAATCATTTGAAACCATTTTTGATGAAATGTGATTTTTGGCCACGAATTAGAATTGTATCAATTGATGAAACTTTGACCAGACAGTTTTTGCCCATGATATTCCTATACGTAACCATCTGACTTTTTTTCCACACTCGAATCCCGTTTGGTACCATAATATCCATTTTCTAAAATGTCGATATCTCGCATATTCAGAAAATTTTTTTTCAACACGTCGTCGGTTGGAAAACCTGATGAAAAATTTGTTTACCGTTGGTTGGGTTGTTAATTAAGCACGTCGAATGGACGTAAAAATATTACTCGTTTTACCGAATGAATAATTCTTTTTCGGGGCAAAAACAAGTTGGTAATTTTTTTCCCATCACGACGATAGTGAAAAAGTTTGCTCGTTCGTTTTGATCGTATTTCTCGACCGATGCGGTGGTTGTCGCGCCGCCGCCGGTACCCGGTACCCGGTACACATTTGGAAAAACGAAAAACAATTACTGAGCGAGATGTTAATGGAATTGCATACTGTGGTGCCGCGTAAAATACGATATGAAGGTGGGGAAGGGGGTGGTACACGAGTACCTAGTACCTACTACCTAGCTACGTTCGACACGTTTTGTACACTCTGTACGTAGCATGTAGCAGGTAGCTATGTACTTTGTTCACCTAGATGGATTTTTTTACTTTTTTTTTTCAACTTTAGGAATGCGTGTTTGTCGCAGTTTCAATAAGTAACGTACGTAGGGTAACTGTACTTAACCGACCAAGTTTGTTTCTTTCGCTGAATTGAATAATTTAGTGGTACGTATAAGATATTTCTTCACGCGCGATTCGAGTTTCTTAATTTTAAATAAAAGAGAAGGCGAAGTCGCCAGTGAATAAGAGCTAATTGCACGGTCCGAAACTTCGTTTTCAAATTGAAAAACGAAATTTTAATGTCCACTGTTGAATTCTCATATAAAGAGACTGAAAATGCACTTTGAAAAATTTCCTGTGTTGGAGAAGGTGGCGCGAGTTAGCGATTTCAAATTTGTAACTGATGTCTAAAGAGACTTTTCTGAGATGGTAAATTCATTGCAACAACCCCAAGCGCATGAACCCTCTTAGTTCTCGTGAAAAGTGGGTTCTAATTCACTCAAGCAAAAAAAAATTTTTAAGATTTTCAAAAAGTGTGAGATTTTCAAAAATTGAATTGTAGCAAATGAGTCGGAAATGGGTTCCAGAGGGGTTTTCGTGGTCGAGGAATTCATTGCGATGATCGGTAGCCGGCTACAGTTTGATTGAAAGCCTGTGGAGTGGTTTCACACAATGAAAAGTACCAAAAACACCACTTACAAGCATCGCCCGAGAAAATGAACGTCATATTCGAAATCAGCGACCCAAAATTAGTCCAAAACCGTTGCTTCCTGCGTGCAAAGTCGTAAGTCGCGCGGCCCCATCAAAAATTGCAAATTGGAAGGTCTTTACCTTGCAGTGTGCAGAAATGAAGGGTCCGCGCGAGTTTGCGAATTGGAATTTGAAAATGGTGTACCTGGGGGTTTTTTGGGACGGCGAATTCAATGCCGCAAACCGCAGCTCATGAAACCTCATTGTTCTCCTGGAAACTGGGGTTTGAATTCGCCAGAAAGATGAAATTCAAAGTGTTTGGCAAAAATGTGAATTTTTCAAGAATCGAATTCCCGCAAAAGAGTCGAGAATGGGTTCCAGGGGGGTTTTCGGGGTCGGGGAATTCATTGCGACAATCGGTAGCTCGCTAGCGTTTGATTGAAAGCCTGTGGGGCGGTTTTGCACAATGAAAAGTACCAAAAATGCCACTTATGCGCATCTCCCAAGAAAATGAACGTCATATTCGAAATCAGCGACCCAAAATTAGTCCAAAAGCGTCTTTGTTGTGGACCAGTAGCTCACTTTTATCCATTCCATTTTGGATTCCACCATTGCCTACTAGGGAGTAGGCAGAAGGGGACAAAGAAAACCCTGGATAAAATGTCGCCCGAACGAGCTGAAAATTTGGGCCTGGAGGTTTTTGGGGACGGCGAATTCAATGCCGCAAACCGCAGCTCATGAAACCTCATTGTTCTCCTGGAAACTGGGTTTGAATTCGCCAGAAAGATGAAATTCAAAGTGTTTGGCAAAAATGTGAATTTTTCAAGAATCGAATTCCCGCAAAAGAGTCGAGAATGGGTTCCAGGGGGGTTTTCGGGGTCGGGGAATTCATTGCGACAATCGGTAGCTCGCTAGCGTTTGATTGAAAGCCTGTGGAGCGGTTTTGCACAATGAAAAGTACCAAAAATGCCACTTATGCGCATCTCCCAAGAAAATGAACGTCATATTCGAAATCAGCGACCCAAAATTAGTCCAAAAGCGTCTTTGTTGTGGACCAGTAGCTCACTTTTATCCATTCCATTTTGGATTCCACCATTGCCTACTAGGGAGTAGGCAGAAGGGGACAAAGAAAACCCTGGATAAAATGTCGCCCGAACGAGCTGAAAATTTGGGCCTGGAGGTTTTTGGGGACGGCGAATTCAATGCCGCAAACCGCAGCTCATGAAACCTCATTGTTCTCCTGGAAACTGGGTTTGAATTCGCTAGAAAGATGAAATACAAAGTTTTTGGCAAAAATGTGAATTTTTCAAGAATCGAATTCCCGCAAAAGAGTCGAGAACGGGTTCCAGGGGGGTTTTCGGGGTCGGGGAATTCATTGCAACAGTCGGTAGCTCGCTAGCGTTTGATTGAAAGCCTGTGGAGCGGTTTTGCACAATGAAAAGTACCAAAAACACCACTTACAAGCATCGCCCGAGAAAATGAACGTCATATTCGAAATCAGCGACCCAAAATTAGTCCAAAACCGTTGCTTCCTGCGTGCAAAGTCGTAAGTCGCGCGGCCCCATCAAAAATTGCAAATTGGAAGGTCTTTACCTTGCAGTGTGCAGAAATGAAGGGTCCGCGCGAGTTTGCGAATTGGAATTTGAAAATGGTGTACCTGGGGGTTTTTTGGGACGGCGAATTCAATGCCGCAAACCGCAGCTCATGAAACCTCATTGTTCTCCTGGAAACTGGGGTTTGAATTCGCCAGAAAGATGAAATTCAAAGTGTTTGGCAAAAATGTGAATTTTTCAAGAATCGAATTCCCGCAAAAGAGTCGAGAATGGGTTCCAGGGGGGTTTTCGGGGTCGGGGAATTCATTGCGACAATCGGTAGCTCGCTAGCGTTTGATTGAAAGCCTGTGGGGCGGTTTTGCACAATGAAAAGTACCAAAAACACCACTTACAAGCATCGCCCGAGAAAATGAACGTCATATTCGAAATCAGCGACCCAAAATTAGTCCAAAACCGTTGCGAATTTTTAAAGAATCGAATTCCCGCAAAAGAGTCGAGAATGGGTTCCAGGGGGGTTTTCGGGGTCGGGGAATTCATTGCGATGATTGGTAGCCTGCTACAGTTTGATGGGGAGCCTGTGGGACGGTTTTGCACAATGAAAAGTACCAAAAACACCACTTACGCGCATCGCCCGTGAAAATGAACGTCATATTCGAAATCAGCGACCCAAAATTAGTCCAAAATCGTCTTTGTTGTGGACCAGTAGCTCACTTTTCTCCATTCCATTCTGGATTCCACCATTGCCCACTAGGGGGTGGGCAGAAGGGGTCAAAAAACCACTGGAGGAAATGTCGCCCAAACGAGCTGAAAAATTGGGTCTGGGGGTTTTTTGGGACGGCGAATTCAATGCCGCAAACCGCAGCTCATCAAACCTCATTGTTCTCCTGGAAACTGGGTTTGAATTCGCTAGAAAGATGAAATTTAAAGTTTTTGGCAAAAATGTGAATTTTTCAAGAATCGCATTCCCGCAAAAGTTCGAGAATGGGTTACAGGGGGGTTTTCGGGGTCGGGGAATTCATTGCGATGATTGGTAGTCTGCTACAGTTTGATGGGAAGCCTGTGGGACAGTTTTGCACAATGAAAAGTACCAAAAACACCACTTACGCGCATCGCCCGTGAAAATGAACGTCATATTCGAAATCAGCGACCCAAAATTATTTCAAACGCGTCTTTGTTGTGGACCAGTACCTCACTTTTATCCATTCCATTTTGGATTCCACCATTGCCTACTAGGGAGTAGGCAGAAGGGGACAAAGAAAACCCTGGATAAAATGTCGCCCAAACGAGCTGAAAATTTGGGCTTGGGGGGTTTTCTGGGACGGCGAATTCAATGCCGCAAACCGCAGCTCATGAAACCTCATTGTTCTCCTGGAAACTGGGTTTGAATTCGCTAGAAAGATGAAATTCAAAGTTTTTGGCAAAAATGTGAATTTTTCAAGAATCGAATTCCCGCAAAAGTTCGAGAATGGCTTCCAGGGGGGTTTTCGGGGTCGGGGAATTCATTGCGATGATTGGTAGTCTGCTACAGTTTGATGGGAAGCCTGAGGGACGGTTTTGCACAATGAAAAGTACCAAAAACACCACTTACGCGCATCGCCCGTGAAAATGAACGTCATATTCGAAATCAGCGACCCAAAATTAGTCCAAAATCGTCTTTGTTGTGGACCAGTAGCTCACTTTTCTCCATTCCATTCTGGATTCCACCATTGCCCACTAGGGGGTGGGCAGAAGGGGTCAAAAAACCACTGGAGGAAATGTCGCCCAAACGAGCTGAAGAATTGGGCCTGGGGGTTTTTTGGGACGGCGAATTCAATGCCGCAAACCGCAGCTCATCAAACCTCATTGTTCTCCTGGAAACTGGAATTGAATTCGCTAGAAAGATGAAATTCAAAGTTTTTGGCAAAAATGTGAATTGTTCAAGAATCGAATTCCCGCAAAAGTTCGAGAATGGGTTCCAGGGGGGTTTTCGGGGTCGGGGAATTCATTGCGATGATTGGTAGTCTGCTACAGTTTGATGGGAAGCCTGTGGGACGGTTTTGCACAATGAAAAGTACCAAAAACACCACTTACGCGCATCGCCCGTGAAAATGAACGTCATATTCGAAATCAGCGACCCAAAATTATTTCAAACGCGTCTTTGTTGTGGACCAGTACCTCACTTTTATCCATTCCATTTTGGATTCCACCATTGCCTACTAGGGAGTAGGCAGAAGGGGACAAAGAAAACCCTGGATAAAATGTCGCCCAAACGAGCTGAAAATTTGGGCTTGGGGGTTTTCTGGGACGGCGAATTCAATGCCGCAAACCGCAGCTCATGAAACCTCATTGTTCTCCTGGAAACTGGGTTTGAATTCGCTAGAAAGGTGAAATACAAAGTTTTTGGCAAAAATGTGAATTTTTCAAGAATCGAATTCCCGCGAAAGAGTCGAGAATGGGTTCCAGGGGGGTTTTCGGGGTCGTGGAATTCATTGCGATGATTGGTAGCCTGCTACAGTTTGATGGGGAGCCTGTGGGACGGTTTTGCACAATGAAAAGTACCAAAAACACCACTTACGCGCATCGCCCGTGAAAATGAACGTCATATTCGAAATCAGCGACCCAAAATTAGTCCAAAATCGTCTTTGTTGTGGACCAGTAGCTCACTTTTCTCCATTCCATTCTGGATTCCACCATTGCCCACTAGGGGGTGGGCAGAAGGGGCCAAAAAACCACTGGAGGAAATGTCGCCCAAACGAGCTGAAAAATTGGGTCTGGGGGTTTTTTGGGACGGCGAATTCAATGCCGCAAACCGCAGCTCATCAAACCTCATTGTTCTCCTGGAAACTGGGTTTGAATTCGCTAGAAAGATGAAATTCAAAGTTTTTGGCAAAAATGTGAATTTTTCAAGAATCGCATTCCCGCAAAAGTTCGAGAATGGGTTACAGGGGGGTTTTCGGGGTCGGGGAATTCATTGCGATGATTGGTAGTCTGCTACAGTTTGATGGGAAGCCTGTGGGACGGTTTTGCACAATGAAAAGTACCAAAAACACCACTTACGCGCATCGCCCGTGAAAATGAACGTCATATTCGAAATCAGCGATCCAAAATTATTTCAAACGCGTCTTTGTTGTGGACCAGTACCTCACTTTTATCCATTCCATTTTGGATTCCACCATTGCCTACTAGGGAGTAGGCAGAAGGGGACAAAGAAAACCCTGGATAAAATGTCGCCCAAACGAGCTGAAAATTTGGGCTTGGGGGTTTTCTGGGACGGCGAATTCAATGCCGCAAACCGCAGCTCATGAAACCTCATTGTTCTCCTGGAAACTGGGTTTGAATTCGCTAGAAAGGTGAAATACAAAGTTTTTGGCAAAAATGTGAATTTTTCAAGAATCGAATTCCCGCGAAAGAGTCGAGAATGGGTTCCAGGGGGGTTTTCGGGGTCGGGGAATTCATTGCGATGATTGGTAGCCTGCTACAGTTTGATGGGAAGCCTGTGGGGCGGGTTTGCACAATGAAAAGTACCAAAAATACCACTTACGCGCATCGCCCGTGAAAATGAACGTCATATTCGCAATCAGCGACCCAAAATTAGTCCAAAATCGTCTTTGTTGTGGACCAGTAGCTCACTTTTCTCCATTCCATTCTGGATTCCACCATTGCCCACTAGGGGGTGGGCAGAAGGGGCCAAAAAACCACTGGAGGAAATGTCGCCCAAACGAGCTGAAAAATTGGGCCTGGGGGTTTTCTGGGACGGCGAATTCAATGCCGCAAACCGCAGCTCATCAAACCTCATTGTTCTCCTGGAAACTGGGTTTGAATTCGCTAGAAAGATGAAATTCAAAGTTTTTGGCAAAAATGTGAATTTTTAAAGAATCGAATTCCCGCAAAAGAGTCGAGAATGGGTTCCAGGGGGGTTTTCGGGGCCGGGGAATTCATTGCGATGATTGGTAGCCTGCTACAGTTTGATGGGAAGCCTGTGGGACGGTTTTGCACAATGAAAAGTACCAAAAACACCACTTACGCGCATCGCCCGTGAAAATGAACGTCATATTCGAAATCAGCGACCCAAAATTAGTCCAAAATCGTCTTTGTTGTGGACCAGTAGCTCACTTTTCTCCATTCCATTCTGGATTCCACCATTGCCCACTAGGGGGTGGGCAGAAGGGGCCAAAAAACCACTGGAGGAAATGTCGCCCAAACGAGCTGAAAAATTGGGCCTGGGGTTTTTTGGGACGGCGAATTCAATGCCGCAAACCGCAGCTCATTAAACCTCATTGTTCTCCTGGAAACTGGGTTTGAATTCGCTAGAAAGATGAAATTCAAAGTTTTTGGCAAAAATGTGAATTTTTAAAGAATCGAATTCCCGCAAAAGAGTCGAGAATGGGTTCCAGGGGGGTTTTCGGGGTCGGGGAATTCATTGCGATGATTGGTAGCCTGCTACAGTTTGATGGGAAGCCTGTGGGACGGTTTTGCACAATGAAAAGTACCAAAAACACCACTTACGCGCATCGCCCGTGAAAATGAACGTCATATTCGAAATCAGCGACCCAAAATTAGTCCAAAATCGTCTTTGTTGTGGACCAGTACCTCACTTTTATCCATTCCATTTTGGATTCCACCATTGCCTACTAGGGAGTAGGCAGAAGGGGACAAAGAAAACCCTGGATAAAATGTCGCCCAAACGAGCTGAAAATTTGGGCTTAGGGGTTTTCTGGGACGGCGAATTCAATGCCGCAAACCGCAGCTCATTAAACCTCATCGTTCTCCTGGAAACTGGGTTTGAATTCGCTAGAAAGATGAAATTCAAAGTTTTTGGCAAAAATGTGAATTTTTCAAGAATCGAATTCCCGCAAAAGTTCGAGAATGGGTTCCAGGGGGGTTTTCGGGGTCGGGGAATTCATTGCGATGATTGGTAGTCTGCTACAGTTTGATGGGAAGCCTGTGGGACGGTTCTGCACAATGAAAAGTACCAAAAACACCACTTACGCGCATCGCCCGTGAAAATGAACGTCATATTCGAAATCAGCGACCCAAAATTAGTCCAAAATCGTCTTTGTTGTGGACCAGTAGCTCACTTTTCTCCATTCCATTTTGGATTCCACCATTGCCCACTAGGGGGTGGGCAGAAGGGGCCAAAAAACCACTGGAGGAAATGCCGCCCAAACGAGCTGAAAAATTGGGCCTGGGGTTTTTTTGGGACGGCGAATTCAATGCTGCAAACCGCAGCTCATTAAACCTCATTGTTCTCCTGGAAACTGGGTTTGAATTCGCTAGAAAGATGAAATTCAAAGTTTTTGGCAAAAATGTGAATTTTTCAAGAATCGAATTCCCGCAAAAGTTCGAGAATGGGTTCCAGGGGGGTTTTCGGGGTCGGGGAATTCATTGCGATGATTGGTAGTCTGCTACAGTTTGATGGGAAGCCTGAGGGACGGTTTTGCACAATGAAAAGTACCAAAAACACCACTTACGCGCATCGCCCGTGAAAATGAACGTCATATTCGAAATCAGCGACCCAAAATTAGTCCAAAATCGTCTTTGTTGTGGACCAGTAGCTCACTTTTCTCCATTCCATTCTGGATTCGACCATTGCCCACTAGGGGGTGGGCAGAAGGGGCCAAAAAACCACTGGAGGAAATGCCGCCCAAACGAGCTGAAAAATTGGGCCTGGGGTTTTTTTGGGACGGCGAATTCAATGCTGCAAACCGCAGCTCATTAAACCTCATTGTTCTCCTGGAAACTGGGTTTGAATTCGCTAGAAAGATGAAATTCAAAGTTTTTGGCAAAAATGTGAATTTTTCAAGAATCGAATTCCCGCAAAAGTTCGAGAATGGGTTCCAGGGGGGTTTTCGGGGTCGGGGAATTCATTGCGATGATTGGTAGTCTGCTACAGTTTGATGGGAAGCCTGAGGGACGGTTTTGCACAAAGAAAAGTACCAAAAACACCACTTACGCGCATCGCCCGTGAAAATGAACGTCATATTCGAAATCAGCGACCCAAAATTATTTCAAACGCGTCTTTGTTGTGCACCAGTACCTCACTTTTATCCATTCCATTTTGGATTCCACCATTGCCTACTAGGGAGTAGGCAGAAGGGGACAAAGAAAACCCTGGATAAAATGTCGCCCAAACGAGCTGAAAAATTGGGTCTGGGGGTTTTTTGGGACGGCGAATTCAATGCCGCAAACCGCAGCTCATCAAACCTCATTGTTCTCCTGGAAACTGGGTTTGAATTCGCTAGAAAGATGAAATTCAAAGTTTTTGGCAAAAATGTGAATTTTTAAAGAATCGAATTCCCGCAAAAGAGTCGAGAATGGGTTCCAGGGGGGTTTTCGGGGCCGGGGAATTCATTGCGATGATTGGTAGTCTGCTACAGTTTGATGGGAAGCCTGAGGGACGGTTTTGCACAAAGAAAAGTACCAAAAACACCACTTACGCGCATCGCCCGTGAAAATGAACGTCATATTCGAAATCAGCGACCCAAAATTATTTCAAACGCGTCTTTGTTGTGGACCAGTACCTCACTTTTATCCATTCCATTTTGGATTCCACCATTGCCTACTAGGGAGTAGGCAGAAGGGGACAAAGAAAACCCTGGATAAAATGTCGCCCAAACGAGCTGAAAAATTGGGTCTGGGGGTTTTTTGGGACGGCGAATTCAATGCCGCAAACCGCAGCTCATCAAACCTCATTGTTCTCCTGGAAACTGGGTTTGAATTCGCTAGAAAGATGAAATTCAAAGTTTTTGGCAAAAATGTGAATTTTTCAAGAATCGAATTCCCGCAAAAGTTCGAGAATGGGTTCCAGGGGGGTTTTCGGGGTCGGGGAATTCATTGCGATGATTGGTAGTCTGCTACAGTTTGATGGGAAGCCTGTGGGACGGTTTTGCACAATGAAAAGTACCAAAAACACCACTTACGCGCATCGCCCGTGAAAATGAACGTCATATTCGAAATCAGCGACCCAAAATTATTTCAAACGCGTCTTTGTTGTGGACCAGTACCTCACTTTTATCCATTCCATTTTGGATTCCACCATTGCCTACTAGGGAGTAGGCAGAAGGGGACAAAGAAAACCCTGGATAAAATGTCGCCCAAACGAGCTGAAAAATTGGGTCTGGGGGTTTTTTGGGACGGCGAATTCAATGCCGCAAACCGCAGCTCATCAAACCTCATTGTTCTCCTGGAAACTGGGTTTGAATTCGCTAGAAAGATGAAATTCAAAGTTTTTGGCAAAAATGTGAATTTTTCAAGAATCGAATTCCCGCAAAAGTTCGAGAATGGGTTCCAGGGGGGTTTTCGGGGTCGGGGAATTCATTGCGATGATTGGTAGTCTGCTACAGTTTGATGGGAAGCCTGTGGGACGGTTTTGCACAATGAAAAGTACCAAAAACACCACTTACGCGCATCGCCCGTGAAAATGAACGTCATATTCGAAATCAGCGACCCAAAATTATTTCAAACGCGTCTTTGTTGTGGACCAGTACCTCACTTTTATCCATTCCATTTTGGATTCCACCATTGCCTACTAGGGAGTAGGCAGAAGGGGACAAAGAAAACCCTGGATAAAATGTCGCCCAAACGAGCTGAAAATTTGGGCCTGGGGGTTTTCTGGGACGGCGAATTCAATGCCGCAAACCGCAGCTCATCAAACCTCATTGTTCTCCTGGAAACTGGGTTTGAATTCGCTAGAAAGATGAAATTCAAAGTTTTTGGCAAAAATGTGAATTTTTAAAGAATCGAATTCCCGCAAAAGTTCGAGAATGGGTTCCAGGGGGGTTTTCGGGGTCGGGGAATTCATTGCGATGATTGGTAGTCTGCTACAGTTTGATGGGAAGCCTGAGGGACGGTTTTGCACAATGAAAAGTACCAAAAACACCACTTACGCGCATCGCCCGTGAAAATGAACGTCATATTCGAAATCAGCGACCCAAAATTAGTCCAAAATCGTCTTTGTTGTGGACCAGTAGCTCACTTTTCTCCATTCCATTCTGGATTCGACCATTGCCCACTAGGGGGTGGGCAGAAGGGGCCAAAAAACCACTGGAGGAAATGCCGCCCAAACGAGCTGAAAAATTGGGCCTGGGGTTTTTTTGGGACGGCGAATTCAATGCTGCAAACCGCAGCTCATTAAACCTCATTGTTCTCCTGGAAACTGGGTTTGAATTCGCTAGAAAGATGAAATTCAAAGTTTTTGGCAAAAATGTGAATTTTTCAAGAATCGAATTCCCGCAAAAGTTCGAGAATGGGTTCCAGGGGGGTTTTCGGGGTCGGGGAATTCATTGCGATGATTGGTAGTCTGCTACAGTTTGATGGGAAGCCTGAGGGACGGTTTTGCACAAAGAAAAGTACCAAAAACACCACTTACGCGCATCGCCCGTGAAAATGAACGTCATATTCGAAATCAGCGACCCAAAATTATTTCAAACGCGTCTTTGTTGTGGACCAGTACCTCACTTTTATCCATTCCATTTTGGATTCCACCATTGCCTACTAGGGAGTAGGCAGAAGGGGACAAAGAAAACCCTGGATAAAATGTCGCCCGAACGAGCTGAAAATTTGGGCCTGGAGGTTTTTGGGGACGGCGAATTCAATGCCGCAAACCGCAGCTCATGAAACCTCATTGTTCTCCTGGAAACTGGGTTTGAATTCGCTAGAAAGATGAAATACAAAGTTTTTGGCAAGAATGTGAATTTTTCAAGAATCGAATTCCCGCAAAAGAGTCGAGAACGGGTTCCAGGGGGGTTTTCGGGGTCGGGGAATTCATTGCAACAATCGGTAGCTCGCTAGCGTTTGATTGAAAGCCTGTGGAGCGGTTTTGCACAATGAAAAGTACCAAAAACACCACTTACAAGCATCGCCCGAGAAAATGAACGTCATATTCGAAATCAGCGACCCAAAATTAGTCCAAAACCGTTGCTTCCTGCGTGCAAAGTCGTAAGTCGCGCGGCCCCATCAAAAATTGCAAATTGGAAGGTCTTTACCTTGCAGTGTGCAGAAATGAAGGGTCCGCGCGAGTTTGCGAATTGGAATTTGAAAATGGTGTACCTGGGGGTTTTTTGGGACGGCGAATTCAATGCCGCAAACCGCAGCTCATGAAACCTCATTGTTCTCCTGGAAACTGGGGTTTGAATTCGCCAGAAAGATGAAATTCAAAGTGTTTGGCAAAAATGTGAATTTTTCAAGAATCGAATTCCCGCAAAAGAGTCGAGAACGGGTTCCAGGGGGGTTTTCGGGGTCGGGGAATTCATTGCAACAATCGGTAGCTCGCTAGCGTTTGATTGAAAGCCTGTGGAGCGGTTTTGCACAATGAAAAGTACCAAAAACACCACTTACAAGCATCGCCCGAGAAAATGAACGTCATATTCGAAATCAGCGACCCAAAATTAGTCCAAAACCGTTGCTTCCTGCGTGCAAAGTCGTAAGTCGCGCGGCCCCATCAAAAATTGCAAATTGGAAGGTCTTTACCTTGCAGTGTGCAGAAATGAAGGGTCCGCGCGAGTTTGCGAATTGGAATTTGAAAATGGTGTACCTGGGGGTTTTTTGGGACGGCGAATTCAATGCCGCAAACCGCAGCTCATGAAACCTCATTGTTCTCCTGGAAACTGGGGTTTGAATTCGCCAGAAAGATGAAATTCAAAGTGTTTGGCAAAAATGTGAATTTTTCAAGAATCGAATTCCCGCAAAAGAGTCGAGAATGGGTTCCAGGGGGGTTTTCAGGGTCGGGGAATTCATTGCGACAATCGGTAGCTCGCTAGCGTTTGATTGAAAGCCTGTGGAGCGGTTTTGCACAATGAAAAGTACCAAAAATGCCACTTATGCGCATCTCCCAAGAAAATGAAGGTCATATTCGGAATCAGCGACCCAAAATTAGTCCAAAAGCGTCTTTGTTGTGGACCAGTAGCTCACTTTTATCCATTCCATTTTGGATTCCACCATTGCCTACTAGGGAGTAGGCAGAAGGGGACAAAGAAAACCCTGGATAAAATGTCGCCCGAACGAGCTGAAAATTTGGGCCTGGAGGTTTTTGGGGACGGCGAATTCAATGCCGCAAACCGCAGCTCATGAAACCTCATTGTTCTCCTGGAAACTGGGTTTGAATTCGCTAGAAAGATGAAATACAAAGTTTTTGGCAAAAATGTGAATTTTTCAAGAATCGAATTCCCGCAAAAGAGTCGAGAACGGGTTCCAGGGGGGTTTTCGGGGTCGGGGAATTCATTGCAACAGTCGGTAGCTCGCTAGCGTTTGATTGAAAGCCTGTGGAGCGGTTTTGCACAATGAAAAGTACCAAAAACACCACTTACAAGCATCGCCCGAGAAAATGAACGTCATATTCGAAATCAGCGACCCAAAATTAGTCCAAAACCGTTGCTTCCTGCGTGCAAAGTCGTAAGTCGCGCGGCCCCATCAAAAATTGCAAATTGGAAGGTCTTTACCTTGCAGTGTGCAGAAATGAAGGGTCCGCGCGAGTTTGCGAATTGGAATTTGAAAATGGTGTACCTGGGGGTTTTTTGGGACGGCGAATTCAATGCCGCAAACCGCAGCTCATGAAACCTCATTGTTCTCCTGGAAACTGTGTTTGAATTCGCCAGAAAGATGAAATTCAAAGTTTTTGGCAAAAATGTGAATTTTTAAAGAATCGAATTCCCGCAAAAGAGTCGAGAACGGGTTCCAGGGGGGTTTTCGGGGTCGGGGAATTCATTGCAACAATCGGTAGCTCGCTAGCGTTTGATTGAAAGCCTGTGGAGCGGTTTTGCACAATGAATAGTACCAAAAACACCACTTACAAGCATCGCCCGAGAAAATGAACGTCATATTCGAAATCAGCGACCCAAAATTAGTCCAAAACCGTTGCGAATTTTTAAAGAATCGAATTCCCGCAAAAGAGTCGAGAATGGGTTCCAGGGGGGTTTTCGGGGTCGGGGAATTCATTGCGATGATTGGTAGCCTGCTACAGTTTGATGGGGAGCCTGTGGGACGGTTTTGCACAATGAAAAGTACCAAAAACACCACTTACGCGCATCGCCCGTGAAAATGAACGTCATATTCGAAATCAGCGACCCAAAATTAGTCCAAAATCGTCTTTGTTGTGGACCAGTAGCTCACTTTTCTCCATTCCATTCTGGATTCCACCATTGCCCACTAGGGGGTGGGCAGAAGGGGTCAAAAAACCACTGGAGGAAATGTCGCCCAAACGAGCTGAAAAATTGGGCCTGGGGGTTTTTTGGGACGGCGAATTCAATGCCGCAAACCGCAGCTCATCAAACCTCATTGTTCTCCTGGAAACTGGGTTTGAATTCGCTAGAAAGATGAAATTCAAAGTTTTTGGCAAAAATGTGAATTTTTCAAGAATCGAATTCCCGCAAAAGTTCGAGAATGGGTTCCAGGGGGGTTTTCGGGGTCGGGGAATTCATTGCGATGATTGGTAGTCTGCTACAGTTTGATGGGAAGCCTGAGGGACGGTTTTGCACAATGAAAAGTACCAAAAACACCACTTACGCGCATCGCCCGTGAAAATGAACGTCATATTCGAAATCAGCGACCCAAAATTAGTCCAAAATCGTCTTTGTTGTGGACCAGTAGCTCACTTTTCTCCATTCCATTCTGGATTCGACCATTGCCCACTAGGGGGTGGGCAGAAGGGGCCAAAAAACCACTGGAGGAAATGTCGCCCAAACGAGCTGAAAAATTGGGTCTGGGGGTTTTTTGGGACGGCGAATTCAATGCCGCAAACCGCAGCTCATCAAACCTCATTGTTCTCCTGGAAACTGGGTTTGAATTCGCTAGAAAGATGAAATACAAAGTTTTTGGCAAAAATGTGAATTTTTCAAGAATCGAATTCCCGCGAAAGAGTCGAGAATGGGTTCCAGGAGGGTTTTCGGGGTCGGGGAATTCATTGCGATGATTGGTAGCCTGCTACAGTTTGATGGGAAGCCTGTGGGGCGGGTTTGCACAATGAAAAGTACCAAAAACACCACTTACGCGCATCGCCCGTGAAAATGAACGTCATATTCGAAATCAGCGACCCAAAATTAGTCCAAAATCGTCTTTGTTGTGGACCAGTAGCTCACTTTTCTCTATTCCATTTTGGATTCCACCATTGCTCACTAGGGGGTGGGCAGAAGGGGCCAAAAAACCACTGGAGGAAATGCCGCCCAAACGAGCTGAAAAATTGGGCCTGGGGTTTTTTTGGGACGGCGAATTCAATGCTGCAAACCGCAGCTCATTAAACCTCATTGTTCTCCTGGAAACTGGGTTTGAATTCGCTAGAAAGATGAAATTCAAAGTTTTTGGCAAAAATGTGAATTTTTCAAGAATCGAATTCCCGCAAAAGTTCGAGAATGGGTTCCAGGGGGGTTTTCGGGGTTCGGGGAATTCATTGCGATGATTGGTAGTCTGCTACAGTTTGATGGGAAGCCCGAGGGACGGTTTTGCACAAAGAAAAGTACCAAAAACACCACTTACGCGCATCGCCCGTGAAAATGAACGTCATATTCGAAATCAGCGACCCAAAATTATTTCAAACGCGTCTTTGTTGTGGACCAGTACCTCACTTTTATCCATTCCATTTTGGATTCCACCATTGCCTACTAGGGAGTAGGCAGAAGGGGACAAAGAAAACCCTGGATAAAATGTCGCCCAAACGAGCTGAAAATTTGGGCTTGGGGGTTTTCTGGGACGGCGAATTCAATGCCGCAAACCGCAGCTCATGAAACCTCATTGTTCTCCTGGAAACTGGGTTTGAATTCGCTAGAAAGATGAAATACAAAGTTTTTGACAAAAATGTGAATTTTTCAAGAATCGAATTCCCGCAAAAGTTCGAGAATGGGTTCCAGGGGGGTTTTCGGGGTCGGGGAATTCATTGCGATGATTGGTAGTCTGCTACAGTTTGATGGGAAGCCTGAGGGACGGTTTTGCACAAAGAAAAAGACCAAAAACACCACTTACGCGCATCGCCCGTGAAAATGAACGTCATATTCGAAATCAGCGACCCAAAATTAGTCCAAAATCGTCTTTGTTGTGGACCAGTAGCTCACTTTTCTCCATTCCATTCTGGATTCCACCATTGCCCACTAGGGGGTGGGCAGAAGGGGCCAAAAAACCACTGGAGGAAATGTCGCCCAAACGAGCTGAAAAATTGGGTCTGGGGGTTTTTTGGGACGGCGAATTCAATGCCGCAAACCGCAGCTCATCAAACCTCATTGTTCTCCTGGAAACTGGGTTTGAATTCGCTAGAAAGATGAAATTCAAAGTTTTTGGCAAAAATGTGAATTTTTCAAGAATCGAATTCCCGCAAAAGAGTCGAGAATGGGTTCCAGGGGGGTTTTCGGGGTCGGGGAATTCATTGCGATGATTGGTAGTCTGCTACAGTTTGATGGGAAGCCTGTGGGACGGTTTTGCACAATGAAAAGTACCAAAAACACCACTTACGCGCATCGCCCGTGAAAATGAACGTCATATTCGAAATCAGCGACCCAAAATTATTTCAAACGCGTCTTTGTTGTGGACCAGTACCTCACTTTTATCCATTCCATTTTGGATTCCACCATTGCCTACTAGGGAGTAGGCAGAAGGGGACAAAGAAAACCCTGGATAAAATGTCGCCCAAACGAGCTGAAAATTTGGGCTTGGGGGTTTTCTGGGACGGCGAATTCAATGCCGCAAACCGCAGCTCATGAAACCTCATTGTTCTCCTGGAAACTGGGTTTGAATTCGCTAGAAAGGTGAAATACAAAGTTTTTGGCAAAAATGTGAATTTTTCAAGAATCGAATTCCCGCGAAAGAGTCGAGAATGGGTTCCAGGGGGGTTTTCGGGGTCGGGGAATTCATTGCGATGATTGGTAGCCTGCTACAGTTTGATGGGAAGCCTGTGGGGCGGGTTTGCACAATGAAAAGTACCAAAAACACCACTTACGCGCATCGCCCGTGAAAATGAACGTCATATTCGAAATCAGCGACCCAAAATTAGTCCAAAATCGTCTTTGTTGTGGACCAGTAGCTCACTTTTCTCCATTCCATTTTGGATTCCACCATTGCCCACTAGGGGGTGGGCAGAAGGGGCCAAAAAACCACTGGAGGAAATGCCGCCCAAACGAGCTGAAAAATTGGGCCTGGGGTTTTTTTGGGACGGCGAATTCAATGCTGCAAACCGCAGCTCATCAAACCTCATTGTTCTCCTGGAAACTGGGTTTGAATTCGCTAGAAAGATGAAATTCAAAGTTTTTGGCAAAAATGTGAATTTTTCAAGAATCGAATTCCCGCAAAAGTTCGAGAATGGGTTCCAGGGGGGTTTTCGGGGTTCGGGGAATTCATTGCAACAATCGCTAGCTCGCTAGCGTTTGATTGTAAGCCTGTGGAGCTGTTTTGCACAATGAAAAGTACCAAAAATGCAACTTATGCGCATCTCCCAAGAAAATGAAGGTCATATTCGGAATCAGCGACCCAAAATTAGTCCAAAAGCGTTTTTGTTGTGGACCAATAGCTCACTTTTATCCATTCCATTTTGGATTCCACCATTGCCTACTAGGGAGTAGGCAGAAGGGGACAAAGAAAACCCTGGATAAAATGTCGCCCAAACGAGCTGAAAATTTGGGCTTGGGGGGTTTTCTGGGACGGCGAATTCAATGCCGCAAACCGCAGCTCATGAAACCTCATTGTTCTCCTGGAAACTGGGTTTGAATTCGCTAGAAAGATGAAATTCAAAGTTTTTGGCAAAAATGTGAATTTTTCAAGAATCGAATTCCCGCAAAAGTTCGAGAATGGGTTCCAGGGGGGTTTTCGGGGTCGGGGAATTCATTGCGATGATTGGTAGTCTGCTACAGTTTGATGGGAAGCCTGAGGGACGGTTTTGCACAATGAAAAGTACCAAAAACACCACTTACGCGCATCGCCCGTGAAAATGAACGTCATATTCGAAATCAGCGACCCAAAATTAGTCCAAAATCGTCTTTGTTGTGGACCAGTAGCTCACTTTTCTCCATTCCATTCTGGATTCCACCATTGCCCACTAGGGGGTGGGCAGAAGGGGCCAAAAAACCACTGGAGGAAATGTCGCCCAAACGAGCTGAAAAATTGGGTCTGGGGGTTTTTTGGGACGGCGAATTCAATGCCGCAAACCGCAGCTCATCAAACCTCATTGTTCTCCTGGAAACTGGGTTTGAATTCGCTAGAAAGATGAAATTCAAAGTTTTTGGCAAAAATGTGAATTTTTCAAGAATCGAATTCCCGCAAAAGAGTCGAGAATGGGTTCCAGGGGGGTTTTCGGGGTCGGGGAATTCATTGCGATGATTGGTAGTCTGCTACAGTTTGATGGGAAGCCTGTGGGACGGTTTTGCACAATGAAAAGTACCAAAAACACCACTTACGCGCATCGCCCGTGAAAATGAACGTCATATTCGAAATCAGCGACCCAAAATTATTTCAAACGCGTCTTTGTTGTGGACCAGTACCTCACTTTTATCCATTCCATTTTGGATTCCACCATTGCCTACTAGGGAGTAGGCAGAAGGGGACAAAGAAAACCCTGGATAAAATGTCGCCCAAACGAGCTGAAAATTTGGGCTTGGGGGTTTTCTGGGACGGCGAATTCAATGCCGCAAACCGCAGCTCATGAAACCTCATTGTTCTCCTGGAAACTGGGTTTGAATTCGCTAGAAAGGTGAAATACAAAGTTTTTGGCAAAAATGTGAATTTTTCAAGAATCGAATTCCCGCGAAAGAGTCGAGAATGGGTTCCAGGGGGGTTTTCGGGGTCGGGGAATTCATTGCGATGATTGGTAGCCTGCTACAGTTTGATGGGAAGCCTGTGGGGCGGGTTTGCACAATGAAAAGTACCAAAAACACCACTTACGCGCATCGCCCGTGAAAATGAACGTCATATTCGAAATCAGCGACCCAAAATTAGTCCAAAATCGTCTTTGTTGTGGACCAGTAGCTCACTTTTCTCCATTCCATTTTGGATTCCACCATTGCCCACTAGGGGGTGGGCAGAAGGGGCCAAAAAACCACTGGAGGAAATGCCGCCCAAACGAGCTGAAAAATTGGGCCTGGGGTTTTTTTGGGACGGCGAATTCAATGCTGCAAACCGCAGCTCATCAAACCTCATTGTTCTCCTGGAAACTGGGTTTGAATTCGCTAGAAAGATGAAATTCAAAGTTTTTGGCAAAAATGTGAATTTTTCAAGAATCGAATTCCCGCAAAAGTTCGAGAATGGGTTCCAGGGGGGTTTTCGGGGTTCGGGGAATTCATTGCAACAATCGCTAGCTCGCTAGCGTTTGATTGTAAGCCTGTGGAGCTGTTTTGCACAATGAAAAGTACCAAAAATGCAACTTATGCGCATCTCCCAAGAAAATGAAGGTCATATTCGGAATCAGCGACCCAAAATTAGTCCAAAAGCGTTTTTGTTGTGGACCAATAGCTCACTTTTATCCATTCCATTTTGGATTCCACCATTGCCTACTAGGGAGTAGGCAGAAGGGGACAAAGAAAACCCTGGATAAAATGTCGCCCAAACGAGCTGAAAATTTGGGCTTGGGGGGTTTTCTGGGACGGCGAATTCAATGCCGCAAACCGCAGCTCATGAAACCTCATTGTTCTCCTGGAAACTGGGTTTGAATTCGCTAGAAAGATGAAATTCAAAGTTTTTGGCAAAAATGTGAATTTTTCAAGAATCGAATTCCCGCAAAAGTTCGAGAATGGGTTCCAGGGGGGTTTTCGGGGTCGGGGAATTCATTGCGATGATTGGTAGTCTGCTACAGTTTGATGGGAAGCCTGAGGGACGGTTTTGCACAATGAAAAGTACCAAAAACACCACTTACGCGCATCGCCCGTGAAAATGAACGTCATATTCGAAATCAGCGACCCAAAATTAGTCCAAAATCGTCTTTGTTGTGGACCAGTAGCTCACTTTTCTCCATTCCATTCTGGATTCGACCATTGCCCACTAGGGGGTGGGCAGAAGGGGCCAAAAAACCACTGGAGGAAATGCCGCCCAAACGAGCTGAAAAATTGGGCCTGGGGTTTTTTTGGGACGGCGAATTCAATGCTGCAAACCGCAGCTCATTAAACCTCATTGTTCTCCTGGAAACTGGGTTTGAATTCGCTAGAAAGATGAAATTCAAAGTTTTTGGCAAAAATGTGAATTTTTCAAGAATCGAATTCCCGCAAAAGTTCGAGAATGGGTTCCAGGGGGGTTTTCGGGGTCGGGGAATTCATTGCGATGATTGGTAGTCTGCTACAGTTTGATGGGAAGCCTGAGGGACGGTTTTGCACAAAGAAAAGTACCAAAAACACCACTTACGCGCATCGCCCGTGAAAATGAACGTCATATTCGAAATCAGCGACCCAAAATTATTTCAAACGCGTCTTTGTTGTGGACCAGTACCTCACTTTTATCCATTCCATTTTGGATTCCACCATTGCCTACTAGGGAGTAGGCAGAAGGGGTCAAAGAAAACCCTGGATAAAATGTCGCCCGAACGAGCTGAAAATTTGGGCCTGGAGGTTTTTGGGGACGGCGAATTCAATGCCGCAAACCGCAGCTCATGAAACCTCATTGTTCTCCTGGAAACTGGGTTTGAATTCGCTAGAAAGATGAAATACAAAGTTTTTGGCAAGAATGTGAATTTTTCAAGAATCGAATTCCCGCAAAAGAGTCGAGAACGGGTTCCAGGGGGGTTTTCGGGGTCGGGGAATTCATTGCAACAATCGGTAGCTCGCTAGCGTTTGATTGAAAGCCTGTGGAGCGGTTTTGCACAATGAAAAGTACCAAAAACACCACTTACAAGCATCGCCCGAGAAAATGAACGTCATATTCGAAATCAGCGACCCAAAATTAGTCCAAAACCGTTGCTTCCTGCGTGCAAAGTCGTAAGTCGCGCGGCCCCATCAAAAATTGCAAATTGGAAGGTCTTTACCTTGCAGTGTGCAGAAATGAAGGGTCCGCGCGAGTTTGCGAATTGGAATTTGAAAATGGTGTACCTGGGGGTTTTTTGGGACGGCGAATTCAATGCCGCAAACCGCAGCTCATGAAACCTCATTGTTCTCCTGGAAACTGGGGTTTGAATTCGCCAGAAAGATGAAATTCAAAGTGTTTGGCAAAAATGTGAATTTTTCAAGAATCGAATTCCCGCAAAAGAGTCGAGAACGGGTTCCAGGGGGGTTTTCGGGGTCGGGGAATTCATTGCAACAATCGGTAGCTCGCTAGCGTTTGATTGAAAGCCTGTGGAGCGGTTTTGCACAATGAAAAGTACCAAAAACACCACTTACAAGCATCGCCCGAGAAAATGAACGTCATATTCGAAATCAGCGACCCAAAATTAGTCCAAAACCGTTGCTTCCTGCGTGCAAAGTCGTAAGTCGCGCGGCCCCATCAAAAATTGCAAATTGGAAGGTCTTTACCTTGCAGTGTGCAGAAATGAAGGGTCCGCGCGAGTTTGCGAATTGGAATTTGAAAATGGTGTACCTGGGGGTTTTTTGGGACGGCGAATTCAATGCCGCAAACCGCAGCTCATGAAACCTCATTGTTCTCCTGGAAACTGGGGTTTGAATTCGCCAGAAAGATGAAATTCAAAGTGTTTGGCAAAAATGTGAATTTTTCAAGAATCGAATTCCCGCAAAAGAGTCGAGAATGGTTTCCAGGGGGGTTTTCAGGGTCGGGGAATTCATTGCGACAATCGGTAGCTCGCTAGCGTTTGATTGAAAGCCTGTGGAGCGGTTTTGCACAATGAAAAGTACCAAAAATGCCACTTATGCGCATCTCCCAAGAAAATGAAGGTCATATTCGGAATCAGCGACCCAAAATTAGTCCAAAAGCGTCTTTGTTGTGGACCAGTAGCTCACTTTTATCCATTCCATTTTGGATTCCACCATTGCCTACTAGGGAGTAGGCAGAAGGGGACAAAGAAAACCCTGGATAAAATGTCGCCCGAACGAGCTGAAAATTTGGGCCTGGAGGTTTTTGGGGACGGCGAATTCAATGCCGCAAACCGCAGCTCATGAAACCTCATTGTTCTCCTGGAAACTGGGTTTGAATTCGCTAGAAAGATGAAATACAAAGTTTTTGGCAAAAATGTGAATTTTTCAAGAATCGAATTCCCGCAAAAGAGTCGAGAACGGGTTCCAGGGGGGTTTTCGGGGTCGGGGAATTCATTGCAACAATCGGTAGCTCGCTAGCGTTTGATTGAAAGCCTGTGGAGCGGTTTTGCACAATGAAAAGTACCAAAAACACCACTTACAAGCATCGCCCGAGAAAATGAACGTCATATTCGAAATCAGCGACCCAAAATTAGTCCAAAACCGTTGCTTCCTGCGTGCAAAGTCGTAAGTCGCGCGGCCCCATCAAAAATTGCAAATTGGAAGGTCTTTACCTTGCAGTGTGCAGAAATGAAGGGTCCGCGCGAGTTTGCGAATTGGAATTTGAAAATGGTGTACCTGGGGGTTTTTTGGGACGGCGAATTCAATGCCGCAAACCGCAGCTCATGAAACCTCATTGTTCTCCTGGAAACTGTGTTTGAATTCGCCAGAAAGATGAAATTCAAAGTTTTTGGCAAAAATGTGAATTTTTAAAGAATCGAATTCCCGCAAAAGAGTCGAGAACGGGTTCCAGGGGGGTTTTCGGGGTCGGGGAATTCATTGCAACAATCGGTAGCTCGCTAGCGTTTGATTGAAAGCCTGTGGAGCGGTTTTGCACAATGAATAGTACCAAAAACACCACTTACAAGCATCGCCCGAGAAAATGAACGTCATATTCGAAATCAGCGACCCAAAATTAGTCCAAAACCGTTGCGAATTTTTAAAGAATCGAATTCCCGCAAAAGAGTCGAGAATGGGTTCCAGGGGGGTTTTCGGGGTCGGGGAATTCATTGCGATGATTGGTAGCCTGCTACAGTTTGATGGGGAGCCTGTGGGACGGTTTTGCACAATGAAAAGTACCAAAAACACCACTTACGCGCATCGCCCGTGAAAATGAACGTCATATTCGAAATCAGCGACCCAAAATTAGTCCAAAATCGTCTTTGTTGTGGACCAGTAGCTCACTTTTCTCCATTCCATTCTGGATTCCACCATTGCCCACTAGGGGGTGGGCAGAAGGGGTCAAAAAACCACTGGAGGAAATGTCGCCCAAACGAGCTGAAAAATTGGGCCTGGGGGTTTTTTGGGACGGCGAATTCAATGCCGCAAACCGCAGCTCATCAAACCTCATTGTTCTCCTGGAAACTGGGTTTGAATTCGCTAGAAAGATGAAATTCAAAGTTTTTGGCAAAAATGTGAATTTTTCAAGAATCGAATTCCCGCAAAAGTTCGAGAATGGGTTCCAGGGGGGTTTTCGGGGTCGGGGAATTCATTGCGATGATTGGTAGTCTGCTACAGTTTGATGGGAAGCCTGAGGGACGGTTTTGCACAAAGAAAAAGACCAAAAACACCACTTACGCGCATCGCCCGTGAAAATGAACGTCATATTCGAAATCAGCGACCCAAAATTAGTCCAAAATCGTCTTTGTTGTGGACCAGTAGCTCACTTTTCTCCATTCCATTCTGGATTCCACCATTGCCCACTAGGGGGTGGGCAGAAGGGGCCAAAAAACCACTGGAGGAAATGTCGCCCAAACGAGCTGAAAAATTGGGTCTGGGGGTTTTTTGGGACGGCGAATTCAATGCCGCAAACCGCAGCTCATCAAACCTCATTGTTCTCCTGGAAACTGGGTTTGAATTCGCTAGAAAGATGAAATTCAAAGTTTTTGGCAAAAATGTGAATTTTTCAAGAATCGAATTCCCGCAAAAGAGTCGAGAATGGGTTCCAGGGGGGTTTTCGGGGTCGGGGAATTCATTGCGATGATTGGTAGTCTGCTACAGTTTGATGGGAAGCCTGTGGGACGGTTTTGCACAATGAAAAGTACCAAAAACACCACTTACGCGCATCGCCCGTGAAAATGAACGTCATATTCGAAATCAGCGACCCAAAATTATTTCAAACGCGTCTTTGTTGTGGACCAGTACCTCACTTTTATCCATTCCATTTTGGATTCCACCATTGCCTACTAGGGAGTAGGCAGAAGGGGACAAAGAAAACCCTGGATAAAATGTCGCCCAAACGAGCTGAAAATTTGGGCTTGGGGGTTTTCTGGGACGGCGAATTCAATGCCGCAAACCGCAGCTCATGAAACCTCATTGTTCTCCTGGAAACTGGGTTTGAATTCGCTAGAAAGGTGAAATACAAAGTTTTTGGCAAAAATGTGAATTTTTCAAGAATCGAATTCCCGCGAAAGAGTCGAGAATGGGTTCCAGGGGGGTTTTCGGGGTCGGGGAATTCATTGCGATGATTGGTAGCCTGCTACAGTTTGATGGGAAGCCTGTGGGGCGGGTTTGCACAATGAAAGGTACCAAAAACACCACTTACGCGCATCGCCCGTGAAAATGAACGTCATATTCGAAATCAGCGACCCAAAATTAGTCCAAAATCGTCTTTGTTGTGGACCAGTAGCTCACTTTTCTCCATTCCATTTTGGATTCCACCATTGCCCACTAGGGGGTGGGCAGAAGGGGCCAAAAAACCACTGGAGGAAATGCCGCCCAAACGAGCTGAAAAATTGGGCCTGGGGTTTTTTTGGGACGGCGAATTCAATGCTGCAAACCGCAGCTCATCAAACCTCATTGTTCTCCTGGAAACTGGGTTTGAATTCGCTAGAAAGATGAAATTCAAAGTTTTTGGCAAAAATGTGAATTTTTCAAGAATCGAATTCCCGCAAAAGTTCGAGAATGGGTTCCAGGGGGGTTTTCGGGGTTCGGGGAATTCATTGCAACAATCGCTAGCTCGCTAGCGTTTGATTGTAAGCCTGTGGAGCTGTTTTGCACAATGAAAAGTACCAAAAATGCAACTTATGCGCATCTCCCAAGAAAATGAAGGTCATATTCGGAATCAGCGACCCAAAATTAGTCCAAAAGCGTTTTTGTTGTGGACCAATAGCTCACTTTTATCCATTCCATTTTGGATTCCACCATTGCCTACTAGGGAGTAGGCAGAAGGGGACAAAGAAAACCCTGGATAAAATGTCGCCCAAACGAGCTGAAAATTTGGGCTTGGGGGGTTTTCTGGGACGGCGAATTCAATGCCGCAAACCGCAGCTCATGAAACCTCATTGTTCTCCTGGAAACTGGGTTTGAATTCGCTAGAAAGATGAAATTCAAAGTTTTTGGCAAAAATGTGAATTTTTCAAGAATCGAATTCCCGCAAAAGTTCGAGAATGGGTTCCAGGGGGGTTTTCGGGGTCGGGGAATTCATTGCGATGATTGGTAGTCTGCTACAGTTTGATGGGAAGCCTGAGGGACGGTTTTGCACAATGAAAAGTACCAAAAACACCACTTACGCGCATCGCCCGTGAAAATGAACGTCATATTCGAAATCAGCGACCCAAAATTATTTCAAACGCGTCTTTGTTGTGGACCAGTACCTCACTTTTATCCATTCCATTTTGGATTCCACCATTGCCTACTAGGGAGTAGGCAGAAGGGGACAAAGAAAACCCTGGATAAAATGTCGCCCAAACGAGCTGAAAATTTGGGCTTGGGGGTTTTCTGGGACGGCGAATTCAATGCCGCAAACCGCAGCTCATGAAACCTCATTGTTCTCCTGGAAACTGGGTTTGAATTCGCTAGAAAGGTGAAATACAAAGTTTTTGGCAAAAATGTGAATTTTTCAAGAATCGAATTCCCGCGAAAGAGTCGAGAATGGGTTCCAGGGGGGTTTTCGGGGTCGGGGAATTCATTGCGATGATTGGTAGCCTGCTACAGTTTGATGGGAAGCCTGTGGGGCGGGTTTGCACAATGAAAAGTACCAAAAACACCACTTACGCGCATCGCCCGTGAAAATGAACGTCATATTCGAAATCAGCGACCCAAAATTAGTCCAAAATCGTCTTTGTTGTGGACCAGTAGCTCACTTTTCTCCATTCCATTTTGGATTCCACCATTGCCCACTAGGGGGTGGGCAGAAGGGGCCAAAAAACCACTGGAGGAAATGCCGCCCAAACGAGCTGAAAAATTGGGCCTGGGGTTTTTTTGGGACGGCGAATTCAATGCTGCAAACCGCAGCTCATCAAACCTCATTGTTCTCCTGGAAACTGGGTTTGAATTCGCTAGAAAGATGAAATTCAAAGTTTTTGGCAAAAATGTGAATTTTTCAAGAATCGAATTCCCGCAAAAGTTCGAGAATGGGTTCCAGGGGGGTTTTCGGGGTTCGGGGAATTCATTGCAACAATCGCTAGCTCGCTAGCGTTTGATTGTAAGCCTGTGGAGCTGTTTTGCACAATGAAAAGTACCAAAAATGCAACTTATGCGCATCTCCCAAGAAAATGAAGGTCATATTCGGAATCAGCGACCCAAAATTAGTCCAAAAGCGTTTTTGTTGTGGACCAATAGCTCACTTTTATCCATTCCATTTTGGATTCCACCATTGCCTACTAGGGAGTAGGCAGAAGGGGACAAAGAAAACCCTGGATAAAATGTCGCCCAAACGAGCTGAAAATTTGGGCTTGGGGGGTTTTCTGGGACGGCGAATTCAATGCCGCAAACCGCAGCTCATGAAACCTCATTGTTCTCCTGGAAACTGGGTTTGAATTCGCTAGAAAGATGAAATTCAAAGTTTTTGGCAAAAATGTGAATTTTTCAAGAATCGAATTCCCGCAAAAGTTCGAGAATGGGTTCCAGGGGGGTTTTCGGGGTCGGGGAATTCATTGCGATGATTGGTAGTCTGCTACAGTTTGATGGGAAGCCTGAGGGACGGTTTTGCACAATGAAAAGTACCAAAAACACCACTTACGCGCATCGCCCGTGAAAATGAACGTCATATTCGAAATCAGCGACCCAAAATTAGTCCAAAATCGTCTTTGTTGTGGACCAGTAGCTCACTTTTCTCCATTCCATTCTGGATTCGACCATTGCCCACTAGGGGGTGGGCAGAAGGGGCCAAAAAACCACTGGAGGAAATGCCGCCCAAACGAGCTGAAAAATTGGGCCTGGGGTTTTTTTGGGACGGCGAATTCAATGCTGCAAACCGCAGCTCATTAAACCTCATTGTTCTCCTGGAAACTGGGTTTGAATTCGCTAGAAAGATGAAATTCAAAGTTTTTGGCAAAAATGTGAATTTTTCAAGAATCGAATTCCCGCAAAAGTTCGAGAATGGGTTCCAGGGGGGTTTTCGGGGTCGGGGAATTCATTGCGATGATTGGTAGTCTGCTACAGTTTGATGGGAAGCCTGAGGGACGGTTTTGCACAAAGAAAAGTACCAAAAACACCACTTACGCGCATCGCCCGTGAAAATGAACGTCATATTCGAAATCAGCGACCCAAAATTATTTCAAACGCGTCTTTGTTGTGGACCAGTACCTCACTTTTATCCATTCCATTTTGGATTCCACCATTGCCTACTAGGGAGTAGGCAGAAGGGGACAAAGAAAACCCTGGATAAAATGTCGCCCGAACGAGCTGAAAATTTGGGCCTGGAGGTTTTTGGGGACGGCGAATTCAATGCCGCAAACCGCAGCTCATGAAACCTCATTGTTCTCCTGGAAACTGGGTTTGAATTCGCTAGAAAGATGAAATACAAAGTTTTTGGCAAGAATGTGAATTTTTCAAGAATCGAATTCCCGCAAAAGAGTCGAGAACGGGTTCCAGGGGGGTTTTCGGGGTCGGGGAATTCATTGCAACAATCGGTAGCTCGCTAGCGTTTGATTGAAAGCCTGTGGAGCGGTTTTGCACAATGAAAAGTACCAAAAACACCACTTACAAGCATCGCCCGAGAAAATGAACGTCATATTCGAAATCAGCGACCCAAAATTAGTCCAAAACCGTTGCTTCCTGCGTGCAAAGTCGTAAGTCGCGCGGCCCCATCAAAAATTGCAAATTGGAAGGTCTTTACCTTGCAGTGTGCAGAAATGAAGGGTCCGCGCGAGTTTGCGAATTGGAATTTGAAAATGGTGTACCTGGGGGTTTTTTGGGACGGCGAATTCAATGCCGCAAACCGCAGCTCATGAAACCTCATTGTTCTCCTGGAAACTGGGGTTTGAATTCGCCAGAAAGATGAAATTCAAAGTGTTTGGCAAAAATGTGAATTTTTCAAGAATCGAATTCCCGCAAAAGAGTCGAGAACGGGTTCCAGGGGGGTTTTCGGGGTCGGGGAATTCATTGCAACAATCGGTAGCTCGCTAGCGTTTGATTGAAAGCCTGTGGAGCGGTTTTGCACAATGAAAAGTACCAAAAACACCACTTACAAGCATCGCCCGAGAAAATGAACGTCATATTCGAAATCAGCGACCCAAAATTAGTCCAAAACCGTTGCTTCCTGCGTGCAAAGTCGTAAGTCGCGCGGCCCCATCAAAAATTGCAAATTGGAAGGTCTTTACCTTGCAGTGTGCAGAAATGAAGGGTCCGCGCGAGTTTGCGAATTGGAATTTGAAAATGGTGTACCTGGGGGTTTTTTGGGACGGCGAATTCAATGCCGCAAACCGCAGCTCATGAAACCTCATTGTTCTCCTGGAAACTGGGGTTTGAATTCGCCAGAAAGATGAAATTCAAAGTGTTTGGCAAAAATGTGAATTTTTCAAGAATCGAATTCCCGCAAAAGTTCGAGAATGGGTTCCAGGGGGGTTTTCGGGGTCGGGGAATTCATTGCGATGATTGGTAGTCTGCTACAGTTTGATGGGAAGCCTGTGGGACGGTTTTGCACAATGAAAAGTACCAAAAACACCACTTACGCGCATCGCCCGTGAAAATGAACGTCATATTCGAAATCAGCGACCCAAAATTATTTCAAACGCGTCTTTGTTGTGGACCAGTACCTCACTTTTATCCATTCCATTTTGGATTCCACCATTGCCTACTAGGGAGTAGGCAGAAGGGGACAAAGAAAACCCTGGATAAAATGTCGCCCAAACGAGCTGAAAATTTGGGCTTGGGGGTTTTCTGGGACGGCGAATTCAATGCCGCAAACCGCAGCTCATGAAACCTCATTGTTCTCCTGGAAACTGGGTTTGAATTCGCTAGAAAGGTGAAATACAAAGTTTTTGGCAAAAATGTGAATTTTTCAAGAATCGAATTCCCGCGAAAGAGTCGAGAATGGGTTCCAGGGGGGTTTTCGGGGTCGGGGAATTCATTGCGATGATTGGTAGCCTGCTACAGTTTGATGGGAAGCCTGTGGGGCGGGTTTGCACAATGAAAAGTACCAAAAACACCACTTACGCGCATCGCCCGTGAAAATGAACGTCATATTCGAAATCAGCGACCCAAAATTAGTCCAAAATCGTCTTTGTTGTGGACCAGTAGCTCACTTTTCTCCATTCCATTTTGGATTCCACCATTGCCCACTAGGGGGTGGGCAGAAGGGGCCAAAAAACCACTGGAGGAAATGCCGCCCAAACGAGCTGAAAAATTGGGCCTGGGGTTTTTTTGGGACGGCGAATTCAATGCTGCAAACCGCAGCTCATCAAACCTCATTGTTCTCCTGGAAACTGGGTTTGAATTCGCTAGAAAGATGAAATTCAAAGTTTTTGGCAAAAATGTGAATTTTTCAAGAATCGAATTCCCGCAAAAGTTCGAGAATGGGTTCCAGGGGGGTTTTCGGGGTTCGGGGAATTCATTGCAACAATCGCTAGCTCGCTAGCGTTTGATTGTAAGCCTGTGGAGCTGTTTTGCACAATGAAAAGTACCAAAAATGCAACTTATGCGCATCTCCCAAGAAAATGAAGGTCATATTCGGAATCAGCGACCCAAAATTAGTCCAAAAGCGTTTTTGTTGTGGACCAATAGCTCACTTTTATCCATTCCATTTTGGATTCCACCATTGCCTACTAGGGAGTAGGCAGAAGGGGACAAAGAAAACCCTGGATAAAATGTCGCCCAAACGAGCTGAAAATTTGGGCTTGGGGGGTTTTCTGGGACGGCGAATTCAATGCCGCAAACCGCAGCTCATGAAACCTCATTGTTCTCCTGGAAACTGGGTTTGAATTCGCTAGAAAGATGAAATTCAAAGTTTTTGGCAAAAATGTGAATTTTTCAAGAATCGAATTCCCGCAAAAGTTCGAGAATGGGTTCCAGGGGGGTTTTCGGGGTCGGGGAATTCATTGCGATGATTGGTAGTCTGCTACAGTTTGATGGGAAGCCTGAGGGACGGTTTTGCACAATGAAAAGTACCAAAAACACCACTTACGCGCATCGCCCGTGAAAATGAACGTCATATTCGAAATCAGCGACCCAAAATTAGTCCAAAATCGTCTTTGTTGTGGACCAGTAGCTCACTTTTCTCCATTCCATTCTGGATTCCACCATTGCCCACTAGGGGGTGGGCAGAAGGGGTCAAAAAACCACTGGAGGAAATGTCGCCCAAACGAGCTGAAAAATTGGGCCTGGGGGTTTTTTGGGACGGCGAATTCAATGCCGCAAACCGCAGCTCATCAAACCTCATTGTTCTCCTGGAAACTGGGTTTGAATTCGCTAGAAAGATGAAATTCAAAGTTTTTGGCAAAAATGTGAATTTTTCAAGAATCGAATTCCCGCAAAAGTTCGAGAATGGGTTCCAGGGGGGTTTTCGGGGTCGGGGAATTCATTGCGATGATTGGTAGTCTGCTACAGTTTGATGGGAAGCCTGTGGGACGGTTTTGCACAATGAAAAGTACCAAAAACACCACTTACGCGCATCGCCCGTGAAAATGAACGTCATATTCGAAATCAGCGACCCAAAATTATTTCAAACGCGTCTTTGTTGTGGACCAGTACCTCACTTTTATCCATTCCATTTTGGATTCCACCATTGCCTACTAGGGAGTAGGCAGAAGGGGACAAAGAAAACCCTGGATAAAATGTCGCCCAAACGAGCTGAAAATTTGGGCTTGGGGGTTTTCTGGGACGGCGAATTCAATGCCGCAAACCGCAGCTCATGAAACCTCATTGTTCTCCTGGAAACTGGGTTTGAATTCGCTAGAAAGGTGAAATACAAAGTTTTTGGCAAAAATGTGAATTTTTCAAGAATCGAATTCCCGCGAAAGAGTCGAGAATGGGTTCCAGGGGGGTTTTCGGGGTCGGGGAATTCATTGCGATGATTGGTAGCCTGCTACAGTTTGATGGGAAGCCTGTGGGGCGGGTTTGCACAATGAAAAGTACCAAAAACACCACTTACGCGCATCGCCCGTGAAAATGAACGTCATATTCGAAATCAGCGACCCAAAATTAGTCCAAAATCGTCTTTGTTGTGGACCAGTAGCTCACTTTTCTCCATTCCATTTTGGATTCCACCATTGCCCACTAGGGGGTGGGCAGAAAGGGCCAAAAAACCACTGGAGGAAATGCCGCCCAAACGAGCTGAAAAATTGGGCCTGGGGTTTTTTTGGGACGGCGAATTCAATGCTGCAAACCGCAGCTCATCAAACCTCATTGTTCTCCTGGAAACTGGGTTTGAATTCGCTAGAAAGATGAAATTCAAAGTTTTTGGCAAAAATGTGAATTTTTCAAGAATCGAATTCCCGCAAAAGTTCGAGAATGGGTTCCAGGGGGGTTTTCGGGGTTCGGGGAATTCATTGCAACAATCGCTAGCTCGCTAGCGTTTGATTGTAAGCCTGTGGAGCTGTTTTGCACAATGAAAAGTACCAAAAATGCAACTTATGCGCATCTCCCAAGAAAATGAAGGTCATATTCGGAATCAGCGACCCAAAATTAGTCCAAAAGCGTTTTTGTTGTGGACCAATAGCTCACTTTTATCCATTCCATTTTGGATTCCACCATTGCCTACTAGGGAGTAGGCAGAAGGGGACAAAGAAAACCCTGGATAAAATGTCGCCCAAACGAGCTGAAAATTTGGGCTTGGGGGGTTTTCTGGGACGGCGAATTCAATGCCGCAAACCGCAGCTCATGAAACCTCATTGTTCTCCTGGAAACTGGGTTTGAATTCGCTAGAAAGATGAAATTCAAAGTTTTTGGCAAAAATGTGAATTTTTCAAGAATCGAATTCCCGCAAAAGTTCGAGAATGGGTTCCAGGGGGGTTTTCGGGGTCGGGGAATTCATTGCGATGATTGGTAGTCTGCTACAGTTTGATGGGAAGCCTGAGGGACGGTTTTGCACAATGAAAAGTACCAAAAACACCACTTACGCGCATCGCCCGTGAAAATGAACGTCATATTCGAAATCAGCGACCCAAAATTAGTCCAAAATCGTCTTTGTTGTGGACCAGTAGCTCACTTTTCTCCATTCCATTCTGGATTCCACCATTGCCCACTAGGGGGTGGGCAGAAGGGGTCAAAAAACCACTGGAGGAAATGTCGCCCAAACGAGCTGAAAAATTGGGCCTGGGGGTTTTTTGGGACGGCGAATTCAATGCCGCAAACCGCAGCTCATCAAACCTCATTGTTCTCCTGGAAACTGGGTTTGAATTCGCTAGAAAGATGAAATTCAAAGTTTTTGGCAAAAATGTGAATTTTTCAAGAATCGAATTCCCGCAAAAGTTCGAGAATGGGTTCCAGGGGGGTTTTCGGGGTCGGGGAATTCATTGCGATGATTGGTAGTCTGCTACAGTTTGATGGGAAGCCTGTGGGACGGTTTTGCACAATGAAAAGTACCAAAAACACCACTTACGCGCATCGCCCGTGAAAATGAACGTCATATTCGAAATCAGCGACCCAAAATTATTTCAAACGCGTCTTTGTTGTGGACCAGTACCTCACTTTTATCCATTCCATTTTGGATTCCACCATTGCCTACTAGGGAGTAGGCAGAAGGGGACAAAGAAAACCCTGGATAAAATGTCGCCCAAACGAGCTGAAAATTTGGGCTTGGGGGTTTTCTGGGACGGCGAATTCAATGCCGCAAACCGCAGCTCATGAAACCTCATTGTTCTCCTGGAAACTGGGTTTGAATTCGCTAGAAAGGTGAAATACAAAGTTTTTGGCAAAAATGTGAATTTTTCAAGAATCGAATTCCCGCGAAAGAGTCGAGAATGGGTTCCAGGGGGGTTTTCGGGGTCGGGGAATTCATTGCGATGATTGGTAGCCTGCTACAGTTTGATGGGAAGCCTGTGGGGCGGGTTTGCACAATGAAAAGTACCAAAAACACCACTTACGCGCATCGCCCGTGAAAATGAACGTCATATTCGAAATCAGCGACCCAAAATTAGTCCAAAATCGTCTTTGTTGTGGACCAGTAGCTCACTTTTCTCCATTCCATTTTGGATTCCACCATTGCCCACTAGGGGGTGGGCAGAAGGGGCCAAAAAACCACTGGAGGAAATGCCGCCCAAACGAGCTGAAAAATTGGGCCTGGGGTTTTTTTGGGACGGCGAATTCAATGCCGCAAACCGCAGCTCATCAAACCTCATTGTTCTCCTGGAAACTGGGTTTGAATTCGCTAGAAAGATGAAATTCAAAGTTTTTGGCAAAAATGTGAATTTTTCAAGAATCGAATTCCCGCAAAAGTTCGAGAATGGGTTCCAGGGGGGTTTTCGGGGTCGGGGAATTCATTGCGATGATTGGTAGTCTGCTACAGTTTGATGGGAAGCCTGTGGGACGGTTTTGCACAATGAAAAGTACCAAAAACACCACTTACGCGCATCGCCCGTGAAAATGAACGTCATATTCGAAATCAGCGACCCAAAATTATTTCAAACGCGTCTTTGTTGTGGACCAGTACCTCACTTTTATCCATTCCATTTTGGATTCCACCATTGCCTACTAGGGAGTAGGCAGAAGGGGACAAAGAAAACCCTGGATAAAATGTCGCCCAAACGAGCTGAAAATTTGGGCTTGGGGGTTTTCTGGGACGGCGAATTCAATGCCGCAAACCGCAGCTCATGAAACCTCATTGTTCTCCTGGAAACTGGGTTTGAATTCGCTAGAAAGGTGAAATACAAAGTTTTTGGCAAAAATGTGAATTTTTCAAGAATCGAATTCCCGCGAAAGAGTCGAGAATGGGTTCCAGGGGGGTTTTCGGGGTCGGGGAATTCATTGCGATGATTGGTAGCCTGCTACAGTTTGATGGGAAGCCTGTGGGGCGGGTTTGCACAATGAAAAGTACCAAAAACACCACTTACGCGCATCGCCCGTGAAAATGAACGTCATATTCGAAATCAGCGACCCAAAATTAGTCCAAAATCGTCTTTGTTGTGGACCAGTAGCTCACTTTTCTCCATTCCATTTTGGATTCCACCATTGCCCACTAGGGGGTGGGCAGAAGGGGCCAAAAAACCACTGGAGGAAATGCCGCCCAAACGAGCTGAAAAATTGGGCCTGGGGTTTTTTTGGGACGGCGAATTCAATGCCGCAAACCGCAGCTCATCAAACCTCATTGTTCTCCTGGAAACTGGGTTTGAATTCGCTAGAAAGATGAAATTCAAAGTTTTTGGCAAAAATGTGAATTTTTCAAGAATCGAATTCCCGCAAAAGTTCGAGAATGGGTTCCAGGGGGGTTTTCGGGGTTCGGGGAATTCATTGCAACAATCGCGAGCTCGCTAGCGTTTGATTGTAAGCCTGTGGAGCTGTTTTGCACAATGAAAAGTACCAAAAATGCAACTTATGCGCATCTCCCAAGAAAATGAAGGTCATATTCGGAATCAGCGACCCAAAATTAGTCCAAAAGCGTTTTTGTTGTGGACCAATAGCTCACTTTTATCCATTCCATTTTGGATTCCACCATTGCCTACTAGGGAGTAGGCAGAAGGGGACAAAGAAAACCCTGGATAAAATGTCGCCCAAACGAGCTGAAAATTTGGGCCTGGGGGTTTTCTGGGACGGCGAATGCAATGCCGCAAACCGCAGCTCATGAAACTTCATTGTTCTCCTGGAAACTGGGTTTGAATTCGCTAGAAAGATGAAATACAAAGTTTTTGGCAAAAATGTGAATTTTTCAAGAATCGAATTCCCGCAAAAGAGTCGAGAATGGGTTCCAGGGGGGTTTTCGGGGTCGGGGAATTCATTGCGATGATTGGTAGCCGGCTACAGTTTGTTGGGAAGCCTGTGGGGCGGTTTTGCACAATGAAAAGTACCAAAAACACCACTGATGCGCATCGCCCGAGAAAGTGAACGTCATATTCGAAATCAGCGACCCAAAATTAGTCCAAAACCGTTGCTTCCTGCGTGCATAGTCGCAAGTCGCGCGGCCGCATCAAAAATTGCAAATTGGAAAGTCTTTACCTTGCAGTGTGCAGAAATGAAGGGTCCGCGCGAGTTTGCGAATTGGAATTTTAAAATGGTGTACCTGGGGGTTTTCTGGGACGGCGAATTCAATGCCGCAAACCGCAGCTCATGAAACCTCATTGTTCTCCTGGAAACTGGGTTTGAATTCGCTAGAAAGATGAAATTCAAAGTTTTTGGCAAAAATGTGAATTTTTTAAGAATCGAATTCCCGCAAAAGAGTCGAGAATGGGTTCCAGTGGAGTTTTCGGGGTCGAGCAATTCATTCTGATAATCAGCAGCTCAAGATATGTACTGTTTTTCTCTCGCAAGTGAGATTTGAATTCTTTCGCGAGGTGTAAATTCCGTTTCGAGTTAGAATTAGTTAGGTACTTATTTTTCAGACTTCAAATTTGAGTAAATGAGCAGGATATTGGTTGCTGTGGTGAGTGTGGATTTATCTGGGAACGAACCATCTTTCCAAAAAACTAATCCTAAAACTCTAGAAATTCGCATCCTCCTACACGCAACGTAGGTCAAGGTACCTTCTGCGTAATTCGATTCTCAAGAAAAATTAACATCACTCGAGGATCCCTTAAAATCCCAAAATCAATCCTCGTCATCTTTAATTTCCACGCTAGGTAGATGGGAATCCGACCTAAGGATAGAATTTCGTCTCGTGTTTCGTCTTCGATGTAAACAAAAATGAGCCCAAGCAGATTATCCTGTTTACTTTTGTTACATTACGTAAAATCCTTCGCAAACGATGAAAATCTCGGGGAAAAAATATATCGAAAAGGGTAAACACCGAATACAAGTGCACATGTGCGAAAGACATTTCATTATTTTTACACTCCGAATCCTTCGCGATTTTCTTGCTTTTCCTTCTTATCTAATGAATAATTGAATACGGCGTGTAAAGAAATGTTGATTTTTGACCCTATACAGAGGCTCCGAAAGGTTTAACTCTGGTCTCCAGAAGTATTGAAACATAAATTTCACGCTGTGTAAAAACTCAAACATGAACATTGGACATCCGGCTCAGAAAAATATCCCAACTTAAGTAAGTATGCTTAACTTCTATTTTTGTAGGTGCATATTTTTTTTTCCTATTTATTCTTATAACAAGCAGATATCTTCCATTACATTTCAGTTACCTGCCAGAGTTTCAAATTTCAGAAATTTCATTATTTATTCAGTTTGTATTCGTAAGAATAAAGGAAAAAATAATGATGCAAGAATCATCGAAGTTATTCTCCCTATACCTACTTATAATTAATATTCATGAAAAAATGGACGACTTTCTCGTACTACATACAAACGAATAAGGGAAAATCACGTTTCACGTACCTAACGGAGATTACTTTAAGGTCTCTAATATTAGCAGGAAAAAAAATTGGAGAAAAAGATAACCTAATTTCATTATAGAGAGAAAAAAAAGTATAAAGCTCATAAAACAGATAATGGTAATACTTTATGTGCCGTTTTCTAAAGTTTTCTTTCGATGAAAAAAGATCAGGAAATGAGATGCTCAATTTTTCAACGTTGTACAAAAGGTATATAAAGTTTTCGTTTTGTTTTTCTTTCTTTTTGAAAAATCGCTAATTCTGCGGTACAGAGTGTATTTGGAAAACGGATACAACATTTAGTGCTGAATTTTATTTATCTGCAGTTTATCCTTATTTTTTTTTTCGTGTAGGATGCAAAAAAAAAGAATTTTTAATTTGTCTTGTTTGCGGTGAATGATGCCTTAAATTTATGCTCGAATAAATTTAGTTACCTCGTTGTAACAAAAGATTTGTCGTATCGATTCCAGTTTTTATTATTTGCGAAATTAGGTAATTTTAAACTTATAGCTATATATCCATTTAATTGATCCACTCAATACTCGCATCACACTCGATCATTATTATTAACTCGTGAAATGTCTCTATCACGAAATCCTTTATAATGTTTGCGAGAAATTCAGCCCTATCGACATCGTTTAAACAAACACCAACACCATAAAGAAAAAAAACTAGCACAAGGGTAAAACTTGGCAAAGTATAGACAACTACGCCCATAACGCCATTTTCAAACAGATTGCCACGAATAAATAGCGTCATATATCAATAGGAAAATAAAAACGAGATTAAAAAATAATTTTGACAAAATTACTTCGGTGGTTCGATTTTCACATTATGAAAAAAAAACTCGTTTTTTTCGGTTGCTTTGATGTTTTACGAAATTATTCGACGTGATGATGATTTATCGTTTAATTAAAATATACGAGTAGGTATAGCTATAGTGAAGATACAAAAAAGGTATAGAATATCGATTACCTATTAGATTTAATTGGGGGGGGAGAATATCGGGTAGCAGTATCTACATGAAATCAATTAATCAGAAATAATGTCAGCTCGAGACAAATGGAGGAATTTAAATTGTTAGGTGTACCTTTTTTTCAAAGAGAAAGGAAAGATGGATATAATACCGTTAAAATATGGATCAAAAATCGAGGGCTGGCGTTTAATGACGAGTAAAGGTGTAAAAATCAGATTTCTTATGCTGTAGAATGATCTCTAAAATATTTTAACCAATTTTTGCGGAAGGTTGAAAACACATTCGTAAAATTCCATTAATTTTCAAACCTTTTAGAACGAATTTGAAACATTTTCATCTGGCTCAAGAATTCTTGAAGTGAAGTCATATTTTTGCACCACCCAGTTGTTAATCTTAGGTAGGTATTTCAAATGTTGTAAATGTGGTTTTAAACGATTCAAAACGAAAAATAAATCGTATGACAAAACAACGACAAAAACACTAATTTCAAAAGTAATAAAATAATTCTGAATTGCCAATAACCGTCGAAATTCCAATTCCAGTGCAACTTCATAAAACGTAATTAGGAATCTGCGAGTAATTAAAGATGATATAAAAACACAAAAATATTATTAAAATCATTAAAAATCGCCAAAAACTGGTGACATCTTGTCAAAATTTGTAAAGAATTCATAGAACAACATAATTCCACGAAAAATTTTATACCCACATTCTTTTGCAAAATAAAAAATTACAACGAAAAAAACTCATCAAAATTTTTCCAACCGTCTGCTGTTTTTTTCGAAAAATTGTTCTACAAATAATTCCAAGTCTTTATGACGAATAGACCTAAATGTTTTAGAACGGAATGCTCAAATATTTACCATTGGTAGGTACCTAAGTAGGTATTCTTTCAAAAAACAAAAATTCAAGAAAGAATTTATTCAAAAATATAATTTTTTGAATCATTATAGGTACTCAGCAATCAATTAATTCAACTAGACAATTTTTCTCACCTTATCATCTAGAAAAAGATTTCTATTTCCATCCCCTCCCGTTATCTTGGAAAAACTTGTTAAATGGAAATGGACGAAAATCCTTCCTTGAGGAAAGATAGGATTTTTCTGTTGTTTCCTTTTTGAAAAAATTTCATTGGTAGATTTTTTGAGAAATGTTAATATTTGTAAATATCGTAGTTGAGTATTATTTTCTGGTGTTTGAATTTTATTTTAAATTGGTCATTTTCAGAATTGACAATTCATCAATTTCAACTTTAATTTTTTTTATTCCCACTTTTCAGGATTTTCCAATCAGGTTTCTTCTTTTAATTTCAATTTCAAGGTTTTCAGTTTCATTTTTAATTTTTGCCCTTATTTTCGGAATTTTAAATTTTGTTCTATTTTTTTTTCTATTTTTTCATTTACTTTGTAGGTAAATGTACAAAATTTTCGCTTTCAGTTTTCAATTTCATTGCCTACCTATCAAATTTTCAATTTTATTTTTGGTCGGATTTTTGTTTTATTTTCATATTTTTAGTTGTAAATTTTATCATGCCTTTTTTATGTAACGTTCCAAATTTTTAATTTTGGTTTACACTCATCATTTTCTGGTTTTACCCACAGATTTATTTCCTGTATTCAATTTCATATTCAGAATTTTCGGATTTTATTTTCAGTTTCTGAGAATAATTTGAGATTTTTTGATTTTATTTTGTGTTTTTGATTCAATGTAGGTATTGGTAAGTGCCTATTTCATTTACAGTTTTCAATTTTTTGCTACCACTTTCTATATATTTTTATGTTCAATTTTTGGCTTCAAAATTTTCTAACAAATTTTCGGTTTTTTATTTTATTTCCACTTTCAAAGCATTTAGTTTCACCTTCATAATTTTCATTTTTTTTTCTGTTTCTGATTTCATGCTCAGGAGTTTTGGTTTCCATCTTTCAATTTCCTGATAAGCTGTCAAATAGGTAGGTGAATAGGTATGTATTATATTTTTGGTTTCCTGATACCTATTCTATTCTACATATATTTTTAACTTTCAGTTCCATTTATATTTTCAGGCTATAATTTATTACCTATTAATTTTCAGTTTTTGAACACAGACAACTTCAAGAGGGCAGACAAGAAGAGAGACAACTTTGGGAGGCTGAACAGTGAACACGTAGGACAGTGACATTGAGAGCCCAGATACACCAGTCAGTGACCTCAATTTTCAGATTGAGAGGCAGACAGACGACCTTGAGAGGTCAGATGGGTATTATTTTCTAGTGCTTGAATTTTATTTTAAATTTTTAGGTCATTTTCAGAATTGGCAATGAGATTTTTAATTTTAAATTTTTTTATTCCCAGTTTTCAAAGTTATTTTCATTATTTTCCAATCGGTTTTCTTTTTTTAATTTTAATTTCAATTTCAAGGTTTTCGTTTTCTTTTTTAGTTTTTGCATTCAATTTTTTTTTTTTTTGATTTGCTAAGGAGGTATTAAAATATGTACAAAATTTTCGGTTTCAGTTTTTTAATTTCAGTACCTATACTTAACAAACTTTCAATTTTATTTTTGGTCGGATTTTTGATTTATTTTCACATTTTCTGTTTTCAATTTCACCATGCCCTTTCTATGTATTGTTTGAAATTTATAATTTTGGTTTCCAATCTTCATTTTCTGGTTTTACCTACAAATTTATTTCCTGTTTTCAATTTTATTTTGTGTTTTTGATTCAATGTGAGTGCCTATTTCAATTACAGTTTTCAATTTTTTGCTACCACTTTCCATTTTATGTTCAGTTTTTGGCTTCAAAATTTTCAAATAAATTTTTCGGTTTTTAATTTTATTTTCACTTTCAAAGCTCTTTGTTTTACCTTCATAATTTTCAATTTTTTTTTCTGTTTCTGATTTCATGCTCAGGACTCAGGAGTTTTGGTTTCCATCTTTCAATTTCCTGATTAGCTGTCAAATAGGTAGGTATTTTATATTTTGGGTTTCCTAATATTCTATTCTATATTTTCAACTTTCAGGTCTATTTGTATATTTTCAGAGTATAATTTATTATTAATTTTCAGTTTTTAAACACAGACAACTTCTGGAAGCCAGACAAGAAGAAATACAACTTTGGGAGGCTGAACACGTAGAACAGTGACACTGAGAGCCCAGATACGCCGGTCAATGACCTCAGGAGGCCAGCCTGAGAGGCAGACAGATGACCTTGACAGGTCAGACAGATGGATCAACAGCCTTAAAAACCAGAGAGAAAGACAGACTACATTGGGAAGCCAGACAGACGATCATGAGAGGCTAGATAAGTAGGTCAGTGAACTTAAGAAGTCAGACAGGTTGATCAATGACCTTACGAGGTCAAAAAGGTGGCCAGACGACCTTTGGAAGCCAGATTAACGGGTTAATGACCTTAAGAGGCCAGTCAGACAGATAGACAGACAGATGAGTAAGCTGAACCGGTTGGTCAGTGACCTTGAGAATCCAGACACATGAGTCAGTGACCTTGAAAGGCCAGACATAGGCACAGATGACCTTCTGAAATCAGATGCAAGGTCGATGACCTTAAGTGGTCAAATATTTAGACAGACAGACGACCTATATTTTCGAAATTGTTGATTTTATCATAATTATTATTTTTTTAATTTAGTGTTCAGAATTTTCAATTTCAAATTCTATTTTTAATTTCTTGTTATTTTATCGTTTTTCTTTATTTTCAATTTAATTTTTAAAACTTACAACTTTTAATCCCATTTTCAGTTTTTAATTTTATTTTTGTACAATTATTTCTAATTTTACTTTGTGTTTTTAGAGTTTTCAATAATGTAATTTTATGTTTTTGATTTAATTATGTATCTTTAGAATTTTCAATCTTTTATTTTTGAATGTGCAATTTCATTCTGTTTTTGAGTTCAAAGTTCAGGATTTTCGATTTTAGTTTTTATTTATTTTGTTTAAATTTCAGAATATTCTATTTGTATTTCAATGTTAGCTTTTAACAAGTTACCTTTACCTACGTATTTTTCGAGAATCTTTTGTTTTATCTTTGGAGTGTTTAATAACTTGAAATAAAATATTTACATGTTTAATATCTACTATATTACCCACTCATTTTCTCGAATATGTTCGAAATGAAACGCAAATAGTTTGTACAAACAAGCTCATTTTTAAATGACATCGCTGCAAGTAATAAATGACGAATTATTTCACTGAACTTGAACCATGGCATGGGCCAGGCATAAGCTATAGGACAATATTTCTTTCAAAAATGCTTTCAACGTTTTCAAAATTCAAAGGCAAAATAGTTGAACCATGTCGTAGAGCATATCACTTAAACAGGGGTTACAGACCTTTATAAAATTCATAATAATCATTAATCTTTCTCAGTCTGGTAGCCGGATATCCATCCATTTGGTTTTTATAAGACAAGTGCGTTGTTTTTCTATCATGCAAGACAATTATAAGCCTTTTTTATTGTTGAATTTTTCTCAAGTAGGTACCAATAATAATTTTTCATTTTTTTCATTTCCCTTCCCCCTTCCCCTGAAATCTACCTACCATTATAATGAGGTGAGGCTGTCTTAAAATATCTAGCTAGATGAAATCTTGAGTTATTAGTAACCCAAGTTTACAAATTAGGTACAGTCAATGATGGAGATAAAAATGAATAGGTAGGTAATTTGCATAAGTAGGTATGGTAGGTAGATACTCACCATTTTGATACAGCCCCGAACTATTCATCATCTTCACAGTTTCCGTATGACCCGGTATATTATTCGATGTCCACAGAACTTTTACAATGTTGTAATATGTAAAAGTCATGAGCGCCAGAGGAAACACGTACAATAAAAGTATTTTACCAGTCAGGTAAAAATTTTCAGCAGCTATGGACCAATCTGCTGTACATTGCGTGAAAAACTGCGTATGAATTGGTATATCTTGTCGTCTAATCGTCGTCAGTACAACCAATTCCGGTATATCTGTCAACAAAAGTAAACACTACCTAAGTAATGAATTTGCAAAACAGGTAAGTACCATACCAATAATGTCTAAATAATAAAAAGTCGTTCTCGATACTTCTTATAGCTTGGTGTACTTTACACGAGACGATTAAGTATACTTTAAACTTTAAAGCTATGGCGTAGTATTTTGAAATGGAAAAACAGAAGTTCACCAACTTGACCATTTTCTTCAGACATTTTAAATTAAAAGTTTGCTATCGGTGTACAAGTATACGAGAACAGTATAGGTATACCTACTTATCGACAACGTAGAGAGAACACGATGACATCTGACAATTATTACTGATATTATCTATCGCTCGTGGGCCAAAAATTGTCTATACTTTATCTGGTGTGTGAAATAGGTACCTCTGCCTATTTCTTTGAGCGTAGTTTTCCACACATCAGCTTATTTTTTTTTGTTCTTTTTTTGACCATTCTGAATTTCTGAAGGGATAATGGAGAAATTGGATAAATTTATACCCTTTGGGAAAGTTTTATACTTTTGTTATTTTGATTGAAAGATTTAATCGGGGGTTAGATGAAAAACGAAGATACGAAATTGAGTAACAGCTTTTACATAAATTTACTTACTGGAAGCTTCATTGAAAAAAAAAATACAAAATATAAAATAGTTGGTACAATTGGAGTTTTAACCGAGTTGACATACAAGATTGTGAAAATAATGAAAACAACTAAACAAGATTGTACGTATTGTACTGTACTTAGATGATAAAAGTTGACGATGAAAAATAAGTGATACGTAATAAAAATGATACTGGCAAGTAAGTAGGAGTGATTGGAGTGATTTATCAAAGCTTCCAAAATATGAAATGAAAGCGATGTTTTAGAAATGGTAGTTTATTCGATACAAAAGATTGTAAAGTCCAGTGCCTCGCAAGAAAAAAAAATGCATTTTTCTTTCATAACGTACCTATTATGAAAATTAAATAGGTTCCTACTTGGGCAATTGTGTATTCTGATGCCTATTCAAGCTGTTTGCAAGAGACCAATAAGAAGAAAAATGAAGATTTGAAAATTCACAGCCTGTTTTATTTGAATTCCATACGAATTAGGTAAGTATGTACAGGGTGTCCAGAAATATCGAGTACCCCTAAGAAAGTTTTTCATTAAAAATATAGGTTGGCAACGTGAAATAGATGCATATGATTGGTGGAATGTTATCTCTCCAGTCCAAGAACCAATCATGTGCTATCATTATTATCATTCACTGAGACCAACCAAAGTATATTTTAGTAGAAAACTTTTTTAGGGGTACTCAATATTTCTGGGCACCCTGTAGTAAGTACCTACCTATCTTATTCGTGGAAGAAGGAGACAAAACGTCAATGTGTCTAAATCATGATGGTTAAATTTTTAAGGCGGGAAGTACCTAATCAAAATTGAAAATATGGAATTAAAAATGTTGAAAATAAAACCAAAAACTGAAAAAAAATCGAAATTGGGAAAAAATGCTGAGAGTATAAAACTGGAAACTGAAATTAAAACTAAAAATTCTGATCAGTAAACCGAAAATTTCAAAAATAAAATTGAAAACTGAAAATGAAACAAAGACGGAGAAAAAAATTAAAAACTGAAATTGTATTTAAAAGTTTGAAACATGAAATCAGAATACCTATCAAAAAGTTTTGAATCACAAAGTGAACTTGAAATTCTGAAAACGAAATCGATAGTTCCAAAATTGTTATCAAAAAACTAGAAAGTAAAATCGAAAACTGATAATGAAAGTGAAAACTAAGATTGAAATGGGAAATTCTTGACGTTTTGAAGCAAAAAGTCGAAAAGATAGAACAAAAATAGAGAATTTTAAAAATGTAATCAGCACTAGGTATAGAGAATAAAATCGATATATTTTTTGAAACGGAATAGTAAAACAGAAATGGAAAATTATAAACACTAAAAATTGAAAACGCAAACGGCGCGAAATTGAAATAAACTCTACAAAATAAAATCTAAATTTGAAAAAAATGTAACTAAAATAAGCTAAAAACGAAATTGAAAACTGAAATTGAAATTGAAAATTTAAAAATAAGATCAAAAAATGAAAATAAAATCAATGATAAATCAGCAAAAAAATTGAAAATTTAATTAAAAACTGAATAAGATTTAGAAAATGCTAAAAATGTATAAAACCGAGAACTGAGACTGAAATCAAATATTGAAAATGGAATCAGAAGCTAAAAATGAAATAGAAAATTCAAAAATGAAACCGAAGAAATTATTAAATTGGAAAATAAAATCGAAAATGAAATTTAAACCTTTGAAAATAAAATTGAAAACTAAAAAGAATAGGAAAATGCTAGAAATGAAGCACAAAACTGAATTTAAAATTGAAAAAAGAATTAAGAACTGAAAATAAAATATAAAATTCAGAAATAAAATCCAAAATTTTAAATGAAATCAATAAACTAGAAAATTAAATTGAAAATGAAATTGAAATCTTTGAAAATAGAATTGAAAACTGAAAATTAATTGGAAAATGTGAAATAAAAAATTGAAAATGAAATAAACCAAGTAATAATAGGTAATCGAAAATTGAAAATTAACCTAAAAATTTAGCCAAAAATGAAATTGAGAACTGAAAATGAAATCAAAACCCCACAGTGTAAAATCCAAAACTGGCAATTATAAATTGTGAATTAGAAACGAAGTTTAGAAATTCTGAACTTTATAGGGTGAATTAAGTAATCAGGAAATGAAATCAAAAATTCTAACATTGAAAACTGAAGATAAAACGTCATTGAAAGGAACGGTCCATTCTGTTAATTATCAAAAAAAAAAAAAAAAAAAAAAACATACTGAAATAGGTACCTAAACGTAAGCATCAGAAAATCAAATCAAAAACTTTGCAAATCAAATCAAAATCTTTGCAAATGAAATCAAAAAGTGATTAGTAAAATCGAAAACTCAAAAAATGAATCATCAAATTCCAAAACTAAAATTGAAATTGCTAAACTGAAAATTAAATCAGAAACCTGCAAACAAAATTTGATAAGGTTATTGAAAATGAAATCAAAATTCAAATTTGAAAATTCTGAGTATGTATTTGATCAAAAACTAAAAATAAAATTGAAAATTTTGAGTATGTATTTGATCAAAAACTAAAAATAAAATTGAAAATTGAAAATGAAACTCTAAAAAACCTGATGAATAGAATCAAAAACTGAGAATTAAATTAAATTACTAAAAATGAAATCAAACATCAACTTGAAAACTCTGATTAACAAACTCTGAAAATGAAACTAAAAAGCATTAAAAAGAAAACTGAAAACTTCGAAAATAAATTCAAAATCTCAGAATAATCCTAAAATTCTAAAATCAAAACGAAATACCTAAAGGAACTAATAGTGAAATTGAAAATTCTGAAAAACATTTATTAAGTCGCTGAATCACCAAAGTCATTTGAAACTTTTTTTTTTTTTAAAGCACCAGCAACCCTTAAAAATATGAAAGGTATTTTCTAATAAATATACCTACAAAAATGAATCTAGAAGGTGAAAATCGTGTCATCTTGAATTTTTCTCAACCAAATACCTAATTATGTAGGATGAGGTTTACATCTCGTACCTATTGAGGAAACAAATCATGGCACAAATTACACTAGTCAGCAGTTCCATTCGACCATACATTGTGGCTTTACATATATCGACTTGGGATGATTAAGTACTGGTGGGCCACAGTTGTTATAAGTTATGCGTAGATTTAAGTGTATAATATACGAGCTCAGATGTGTAGTATAGGTAAGCTTTTCAAAGTTGGTAGTTCGAAGCACGTGTAACTCAACCTATAATTAAGATAGCAATTTGCGGCTTTCACCACAGTCAAATGTATAACGAAGCTTTTATTATGCGAATGTCGTGTAGATATTTTGTTGGAGTAGAATTTGTGTGTCAGCATTCATCAGATGATGTACTCCTTATGAAGCGAAGAGTCAAAAAATACAGATACTGAACCTGTCATTACTTCTATTTTTCAATCCTTCAGTCTTGAGTGGGTTTTTAAAGAAAAGCCCCCTTCTCACATTGCAAAAAAAATATATCCAAAAATACACTTTCTTGGGCCAAATTAGCAATCCTTAAACAAGTATTACGTACGTTATTTATTGCGTCATATCACGAATATAGGTACTCATGAAGTCACATCCCAACCTACGTAATTCCACAGTAAATACAATAAGGGTGAGAAGAAATGTAGGTAATCGAGTGTAGAATTTTTTCCTCGAGGCGTGTACACTGGTACAGTGTGCATTTCGCTCTCATTTAAACCGAACCGAGCGAATTAACTGAAAGAACGTGTACAATTCTACAATACTGCTTACTCCTAAATTAAAAATGTTTGAGAAAGTTACACGTACATTAGGAGGTTTCCCATACTAAAATAAGTCAATGAATTAGGTAGGTATATGTGGGCGTCATGTAGGGAGATAAACTCCTATCTCGTGTATGTTGGAATTACTCGTACACGGATGACACAAGAATTTGATATTTAATTAAACATCGAAGTAAACAAGTCTATGACTCTGCAACCACATTACACGAGAAATGAAAATACCAACTCTAAAAATAGTATTAAAACAAAAAAAAAGAAGCAAAGGAGTGTATTTCAGCTAAATCTTGGCAAAAAGTTAGATCGTTGACGAAAATTTAACACCGTTACGGTTACGTATACAGAAATAACGACAACGTCGAAAGGCAAACTTTAAAGTTGACCGTGAATTGATAATATCCATTGAGAAGAAAAGTCAATGAACACGATTCGTGAAGCTAAAGCGTAAAGCTTTTAAAAACTTTTTCAAATGCAATCTCGGAGTGTATTTCTCCTTTTTTTTTTTTTCTGAGAAGAAATCTCGAGGCGGTTGCTGTTCTGTGAACATGTAGATGTGTTTAGTTTTTTTTAATGTTTATTTTTTCTTTTTATGTGGAGTAATGACAAGCTAGTTCAGTTACAGTTTGTAAAAAGTATCGTAATCGCGGTTCCATAGCGAAGAATTATTTTAAAGAGATTCTGCGGTAAAAGTTCACCAATACAGAAGATGTCGATCGATCATGCATCAGAGTTTTTCGAGTATTTTTAGCGCTATAAAAATTTTTGTTAGCCTATGCACGAATGTTTTTTTTACTTAGTACTGTTTGGTAGGCGAATTTGACAAAAACATGAGAATTTTTGTAGTGGGGGATCAACAGATTAATTTTGTTGTATTCTGATGACAATTGTTGAATAATTTCAGTGTTGATTCACCATAATTTAACCAGAAAAGGGCACGTAGTTCCTAATGTTTTGTTATCTTATCACCTTCTCAATTCATTTTTTGGTTAATTTTCTGTTTCATTTTCGATTTTTTAAATCAGAAAATAAAATTGAAATCTTTGAAAATAGAATTGAAAACTGAAAATGAATTCAAAAATGCTAATAATAAATCCAAACACTGAAGCTGAAATCAAAAATCAAAATTAGAATTAAAAACTCAAGACGAAATTGAAATTTAAAAAAATCCGATAACGAATTAGGTAGGTATTACTTCAATTTTCACTTTCAGTTTTCGATTTTGATATAGTGGGACTGGGAATTACTGGGAGTGGAATGATTATTGTTATAACTGGTTAAGGAGTGAAGTCAAGAATTATTCCCTAGAGAGTGAATAATTACTAAGTCCTGGATAGCTCTGAGAGAAAAGACCTTATGTAAAACCAATCCACCATATTACACAAAAATCATACTAAAATACCAAGAAAGTACTCAAGATCGCAGAAATATTCTTAAAAGCAATTTATTAATACTTTAGCATGACAAAATACACATAAGGATTTACAAATATGTAACATAACAAAGCATTATTCTATGTTCAATAAAGGCCTCAGCCTCTACTTAACATCTCGCATAAGATAGAAATTCGTAATATAATTAAGTTTAAGCTTAATTATTACTACTTGGCGATGCAGTTATGTATTATTTAATTAGACTAGGTGTGTTACATCCCTCGAAAATATTATTATTCAACTAATAAGTCTATTTCACAACTTACGACACAGTGCTGATTTTCTGCCTCTCCTGTCAGTGCCGGTTTTAAGGGGGGGGGATTTGGGTGATAATCCCCCCCCCCCAAGAGGCCAGTTTTTTTGGAAAAAATTTTGATGCTATAAAGTGGGAATTTTCCAAGCATTTTTGCGCTCTTGTTTCACTGAGATGGATGCCGATTACAAACGGATGTTCATTTTTTTTCATCTTTTTTGAGAAGAAGCAGCTCTTTTTTTCTTCTCAAGCCCACATTATAGGTATATTCGTACACGATTTACTTTGAATAATACTTTGCAGGCAAATTTCAGTCACTGAGGTCCCTCCTTTTTAAAAATTAAATAAATAAATGACATATTTATTCAGTGGCCTGGCCAGGGAGTGAAGGGGGCCATTGTCCTCCCTTGCGAACGAAAATTTGAAATAAAACATGCAAAAGTGAACGTTTTTTTTGTTGTTCGGACCCATTTTTTCTAAAAATTTTCGCTCTCGCTTCGCTCGAGCAGTAATTTTACCTTCATTTTCATTATATAATCACCACACATCACGATAGGTTTCCAGAAAATGACTCCTAATTTCGATTTTTCATGCCTAAAAATCTGGTTTTGCATCCTCCTTGAAGAAATTCTGACTATGCCACTGTATTTATTTGATTTCTGCTCTCCGAGAAGCTTAATTTTACCCCCCCCCCCTCGCCCAAAAAATGAGACGGCAAAATTGTTTGGTTCTGACCCAATTATCCCCCTCCAAGGAAAAATCCTGGCACCGGTACTGTCTCCTGTGCTCTACTAATACTAACAGCGGCGACAGACTTGGGTTATTTTGTTCCATATTTCCCAATAGGTACGGGATCGGAGAAATAATGGTGAAATGGTTAATTTAAATGAACGTATTTAATTAATTCACATTATTGAACAAATTATCCACAGTGATAGTGGGCAAAAACAGTTAAGAGGGATGAAGGTTTTAAGGCCTTCATTGCCTATTACATCTATTTGTTGACAAAGAGCCAGCCATCTCGAATAGCTTATTCCAAGTGAGGTTTGTGGCTGGAAATCCGATGATCGCACCCTCGAGTTTTCCCTCGATCTACGAGCTACCGGATAAATAAATCATTTCCCCCTCTATGCGTAGTTCTCACGTTGCCATACTTCTGGTATACGTAAATCTCATATACCTAAGCTAGTGAATATTACGAGTAAATGTACGAAGGGATTGATTTAATCATCGCTAAGGCGATCAGGGCATATTTCCTCATATCAATTTCATGATTGAATTTTATATTTCATTAAATTTTTAGTTTTCACTCGTAAATCCATTTTCAATATTTTCGATTTCAGTTTCAGTTTTCGATTTAATTTTAGCATTTTTGAATTCATTTTCAGTTTTCAATTCCATTTTTAAAGATTTCAATTTTATTTTCGATTTTATTTTCTGATTTATTTTTCATTTTTGAATTTTCTATTTCGTTTTTAGTTTTTATTTGTGATTCCATTTTCAATATTTGATTTCAGTTTCAGTTTTCGATTTAATTTTCAGCATTTTCCTATTCTTTTTCGGTTTTGAATTTCATTTCAGATTTCATTTTCACTTTTCGATGTTATTTTTGAATTTTATATTTCGTTTTTAGTTCTTATTCGTGATTCCATTTTCAATATTTGATTTCAGTTTCAGTTTTCGATTTAATTTTCAGCATTTGTAATGCGATCTGGGATAGGGTACCCAAAGTTGGAAATTTTTTTTTCGTTTTTATTGTGTCTCATTTGAAAGCTTAAAATGTCAGCTTTTTTAAAAAAATATATATTAAGTCTAGCCCTTTTTACGGCTGAGCAATGAACAGTTGATGTTTCTACTTAAAAAAGAAATTTTTGAGAAAATCAAAGTTCAAAGTTTTTCCTTCAAAATTTTGAAAAAAAATTATTTTCTCGACTTCTACTGCACTAAATTGGCTGAAATTTTGATATGATACTTCAAAATTATAGACAATCAAATTTTAAAAATTGTGTCAACATTTGTTGACTATTTGTTGAATCATGTTAAGGGAAACACATTTTTTGTACCGAAAATTTGGAAAAAAAAATATTAAAATGCGTAAAAAATGAAAATTTTACAGAAACTCACAACTTTAAAAAGAAATAAGTGAAAAAAATTATAAAAAATTTTTTGAGGGGTGAAGCACTTGAACCCAGGACCTCCGGCATAATGGTCCGCTCTCCAGGCATCTAGCCACCAAGGAAGATATGTAATAGGTGTTTTCTAATAGTATACAACTAATTTTATTGTGAATTTGACATAACTATAACAGGAAAGAACAGAAGAACATCGATTGGGTAGTAGCAAGCGGAATGGTAGTGGAAGCGCAAGCGGGGGGAAACAACACGACGACTTTGGGTACCTTTTCTTTTTTAACTTCGTTCGGGTATTTAATAGGGAAAAATATTTCTTTCAGAGGTAATTTTTATGCTAGATGATAGCCAACAGTGTCTAGAACAAGTTTTCAGTGAAACCTGAAAATTGACATTTCTCAATATCTCAACTGTTTTTTGCTGTAGCACGAAATTTACTTTTCCGACTTTGGGTACCCTATCCCAGATCGCATCACATTTTCCTATTCTTTTTCGGTTTTGAATTTCATTTCAGATTTCATTTTCACTTTTCGATGTTATTTTTGAATTTTCTATTTCGTTTTTAGTTTTTATTTGTAATTCCATTTTCAATATTTGATTTCAGTTTCAGTTTCCGATTTAATTTTCAAAATTTTCCAATTCTTTTTCAGTTTTGAATTTCATTTTCAATTTTATTTTCTGATTTATCGATTTCATTTTCATTTTTAGATTCTACATATTTTTGAATTTTCTATTTTATTTTTACCCTGCGTTTGAATCGATTTTCAATATTTGATTTATGTATTCACTTTAGGTAAGTTTTCAGTTTCGTTTTCCGATCGAGATTCTAGTTTTATTTTATTTTTTCAAATTTTTATTTTATTGCATTATGTTTTTGATTTAGTATTCATAATTTTCCATTTCAGTTTTACTTTTGAGTTTCAAAAAAAAGAAAAATAGTTCATTATAGAATAAACATTGCGACGTTCAGGATCCTCGAAACACACTCGAAAATTTGCTTCGAAAAAATCCACACACGTAGGCAAGGCACACCCTAACGAGATCAACGTTTCAAGGAAATTATACCGAAGAATTTTCAATTCGACTATTATGCTGTTTCGTATTTGATAAGTAAGGTTATAGTGCAGTAGTGCGATGTCTCAGCGTGGAATGTCTTTTTTTATGAGAGTCGGTTTGATTAAAAAATGAATAAACCAAACAGGTGAATTATACGAAGTAGAAATATCGACGATTTTTCTCCAAAAACTAGGTCTTCGGTCTCGTTCGGGTTATTTTTAGAAGCACCATTTTCATCTCGTACTTAATTTCAAGATCAACCCGAGTACCTAATTTCTAAACGAATGAAAATACTCATCATCGACGAGAATATTTTGACACTCGAGAAGCTCGTAGTGTAGGCTTGTAATTTACACAAATTTGAAATTTTATGATAAGGGTATAACAGCTACGAGGCTTACAAGTGGAAAGGATGGGGAGGGGGAGGAGCGAAAAATACATAAGACTTGTTGACTTTCCTAAATTAGAAGAGAGAAAAAATAAGTCAACCTCCATCTTTAGGGGTTTAAGCTTTCAGTATCAATTCTCGGTAATTAATTTCCGTTAGGCTTATTTTCAAGGCTGAGAAAAAATTCCATCCGAGTGTCGTCTCGTTTAAAACTAATTTTACCATCTCTGTGGTTATAAATCAAATTCGATTTTGTTTCAAATAAAAGAGGGGCATAGAATTTATTAAACATTACAATTTTTTCATTATTACGAAGTTCATCTATAAGGTGACTTAAATTTAGAGATTCTTTGAGAGAAATCTAAACAATAAATAATAATACGTGTTCACATTGTGCAATTTGTCTCCATTCTTTGTCATATATTTTTCATTTACTCACGTATTCTTATTCCTTAGGCTTTTCCTTACAATTTGGCAGTTTTGCAAATACAGCTTGAAACGCATTCGTCTTTCATGTGGGCATGGTTTTTTACGCACAATGTTGCTTTATCATCGAAAACGTGAAAATTTATTTCAAAACTTTACACCGAAAAGTGTAAAAAAAAATTCGAGTATATTCTTTTCTTCGCTATGATGAGGCGTTTTGCAGTTTTCTAATTCTTAATGGTGGGATCTCGGTTCGCATAAAAAGAAGAATGCTCGAGGGGAATATATCTCAAACGGAAGAACAGCCTATATATGGTTGTTTCAGTGAAGTAAAATGGGCCTATGTACGTTTTGAAGGTATGTGGTTTTACGATACGTTATCGAAGTGATGTACGAGTATACTAAAAAAAAAAAAAAAAACGAACCCGGATATCGAAATTTGCAATCATTTTAGAGCAATTTTTGTTTTATTTTTTTCCAAGTTGCATTTAACTGCTTAAATGAAGAGATGGCTTGAAATTGAAGTCCTGAACTTGGACCAAATTCATGGAGGTTAGTTTATTTTGAGTTGAAAGAGTGCCATCATAAGGAATTCTAGACTCAGAATCACCCAGAGAAGTAATCACGGGTCCTCAATATAGGGCTCACCCCCTACAACTTTGTATAAAAAATGTCACATCCCCTTTTTTGCCAAAAATATGAGATTCAAGTTTCTGATCCGCCTTCATGCAATGAGATTTGGATTCAGTGCCACTTTTGATATAACAGTAAGTATACCTACACGTTGAAAATTTTAAAATGCAAAAATCAAATTTTTCTGATTCAAAAAAAATTCAAAAACTCATTCTCGAATTCAAAATTCTGATCCATCGAGCACCTTGCTTACGTACTTTGCTATATTGCGTCATTTTTTATCTCACATACACGAAGAAATTACCCCTGCTCGTTTCAGTATGTCTTGAAATAGCAGCACGTCAACTGGGACTATTTATGAGTAAAGAAAAAAAAGTTTGCAGCGATCCAAACGTGTAATAAATTTTGTCACATTTTCCCCATATCCGTATTCATATATTTATAGTATTAGTATAAAGCTATTCTACACCCGCGCTCTCGCTTCAGCGACTTATGAAACGCAAATAATAAGACCTTTTGTAGAGTCATATTTTCGAATAAATTTACTATATGTATAACCGAATAGTTTACATTTTACGAGGATTGGGATACGATATACTAAGCCTAATGCGTGAATGATCCAAAAATACCACACTGTTTATCATAAAAAATGTCGATGGTATATATGTATATGCGTAAGTAATGTATAAATATGACGTTGGCCTTTTCGAAACCGTGGGATTTTTCAAGGTCTCGAGAAATTTCATTGAGAATCTTATTACGAATGAGGGAATAGATTTTTGCAATATTTACTTACCATAATTAATTAATTCAAATTCAAGTTCTTCAATTCTTCCCCACATTAATGCTCGTAATTTTAAGTCCATTTATAAGTAGGTATATGAATGAGTGATTGAATTGTAAAATTCAATCACATCGAATTAAATCATTCCATTTTGCTTCGATTCACTCGCATAAAAACATTCAGAAGGTGGTAAAGAATAGTAAAAAAATTCTTCTAATATCATGTGTGACGAAAAAAAAAAAAAAATCGAAAAAATAATGAAATGAAACTATGTGTGTAGGTAGGTAGGTAGATAGGTATTGTGTGTAAAAAGTACCCTTATATGCGCGTTCTTTACACTTCGATACAATCTAGCTATTATTCAACATAAGAATGAACTGAATTACTGATAAATTGCAAAGCTATTTACACAATTCGCAGCACGATAACGGAAAACGAGCCGTATTTTTAAATCGTGTACCTACAAAGAAAATGGCATCATGAAATCGCCATTTTTGATGATTAACAATATAATAAAAAATCTAGGATTACGTTTGAAAATGAATAGATTTAAATTCAGATTTTCCACGTGTGTAAATATGAGAACTATACACCTAGCTGCAACAAAGTACATATATAAGTAATAATGTTCCAACTCTAAAGAAAATAATTCCCATTGCTCAATCATATAATAATCGTAATGCGAGAAGGCCAAGGGAGCTTTGAACTATGATGGCTTTTTTTTCAAGGAAGTATAAAAGCAAACAATAAATTTTCATTTGTTTTGTTGATGTTTTTGATGATTTTTTTACAATTCATATTGAACTTTTGGATGATTTTTAACTGGGCTGATTTTTATTTCGAGGGATATTTCGAAATAATCCTGAGTCGGTTTTCATGGAAATTTGAAAAATCATCGAGTTCCTAGAAATAATTTCTAAATTTCATTTGATTTTCAGGCAATTATTTTGAATCGATTTGGGATTGTTTTTTGAATAAATTACAGATTGATTATTCCACACCGAATCGGCGGATTTTTGCACGCGAGGTCTTCGATTTTTTTTTCAAAATCAAATCATGTTTAGAAGTCATCAAACAATGACGAATGACGCAAACCGGACATTTTTTCGATTTTTTGGTACAGTGGTATAGAATTTTCAACTTTTTTTCAAATTGTAGTACTTTGAGAGGGTAACTATCAACCAGAGCAGTTGGTGAGCTGCTTTCTGGTGATATTTGTGGGCCATTTGATTGCTCCTTCATTGGTCACAAATATCTCATCATAATCGAAGATAATTATTCAAATTATCGTCACATATGTTTGTTGAGAAGGAGAAAACTGCCGCAGTAGTATCTCGTTGCGTTTGAGAGGTACTATTCAAAGCTCGCGCCCTTGGTCATAGTATGTTAGAATTCCAGTCTGACAACTGAGGCGAGTTTGGTAATGAAGCGGTACGTTCAGTGTTATGAGAGTTCAATGTTCATCAATGGTTTACGTCACACACAGCTGTTGAACGTGGTAGTAGTGTGATTGTCGAGATGGCGCGAACATTGAAATTTCAAATCAAGAGATTACATATTTGATTGAAATCTGGGCTGAACTCCTTACCACCGCTGCATATTTGCTGAATCAAGTAGGTAAATCATCAATCAATGGTTCAACTCCTTACAAGATGTGGTTTGGAAAACCACCACAAACACAACACCTTTGAATTGTGAGTTCAAAGTGCTACACTAACGTTCCAATCCAATTATGTTGAAAATCGGATAAAAAGGTACTCACAGGTTACCTTGTCGGATACAATGGTCATGCGCAATATCGAGTTTAAGTTCCAGAGGAATGTGATGTTATTATTTTGAAAGATGTCACTTTCTGCAAGAAACTTCGAGATTGAAACGAACGAGTTACCATACCAATCAATCAAGATTTGTTAGATCTGATTGATACCAAAACCAATACCAAAATTAGTGATGTGAAGGAAACAAAATGCACTTTGTCAACACTGAAGAAAAGTGCACCTTCTACGTCGAAGTCATCACCTGTTACACTGAAATCTTCAACCAAATCGATGCCAAAAAGTTCAGCAAAATCATCGAATAGTTCCTTGCTCGGGAATGATGAATTTGATTACACTAATGATAATATCAACAACAACAGTCAAGACGATTCTGCACTCAGTTCAGACTTGACAAAATGGCAATTATTACACGGCCAAAATTGTTTGAAATCTCCGAGTCTCAACGATCACGCTAATTGCGTTGAAATTGAGATTTTCCTGGCTGAAGAAGCTTCACCAAAATTGTATGACAAAGCTGTTTGAAGCCAAAATTGTTTCAATTTGAAAGACCCTATGGACACTGCTATCTGTTCCATAGCCGCTAACCTTGCACCGGATCTGCGTTCTAGATCTCCAGGAAAGTCGTCAGACATTGATATGTCTGATATTTTCAATAGATCATCAATCAGGAGCAAACGAGCTGCTTTACATCGCCAGTGACACACACATCAAAGTAGCCAGTGTGTTATCGAAAACTCTGGAAACTATTACCACCAAAGACATCAGCTGCCTAAAACGAGAATCAGAAACAGCTCAACTGTTCCAGCTATGCTGAATTCACTGGATGTCTGAGTACATTACACTTGACAACTGGCATACCCTTTGAAAATCCTGACACAGTGATATATTGTGGATCCAAGTAGCTGATCAAGTTGCTTATCCAAGTTTGTCGCCGCTTACAAAGCATCTTTAACATCAACCAAATTTGTGGAAACATGATTGACGTTCTTCATGTTCATACAGAGCAGTTTTGCTGTCTATTTATTGCTCGATAATTCTCAAATTAGGGAAAGTGTTAAAAATAATGAAAAATTGTGTCATTATCAGCAGTCATTTATTACGGCGTTTTTACTGGTAATTCTTCATATTATCATGAGACATTGTATTCGAAAAGTCAACAAACATCAAAGATGACTTTGTAGTAGAGGAGAAGGCACAAATATGGACCCCCTCTAGCTTTTTGGCTTTAAAGGGTAGAAAAAATTATCAAAATTTTTTTTCGAGTATACCATTCGAAAGGCCAAAGACTCTAGTATATTGTGTAAGAAAATTTATTTTTTTTGTTGAAAACTCATGGAGAAATTTGAAATTTGTGACCTACCATAAAGAAACCCCCCAGTCAACCGACACGTAAAATTTTCAGGAGAGCGTAAAACGTATATTACGTACGTTCAGCGTATCATTTCTGCTTAGAACCGAAAAAAAAGTACTTAGAGACATCATCAGGACATCGGGTTTGTTGCAATCGATGCCTTAGATGTTCGACTATCGAAATCGAAAAAAAATCGATTTTTTACTCGACTGGGGGATTTCTGTTTTCATAGAGCCGAAGGACGAAAACAGATTGTCAACGTATTTTTAGCGTATCATTTCACTACTTCGAATCGAAAAAAAAGTACTTGAAAACATTTTCTGGGTGTCGGGTTTGTTGCAATCGATGCCTTAGATGTTCGACTATCGAAATCGAAAAAAAAAAATCGATTTTCTGGTCGACTGGGGGGTTTCTTTATGGTAGGTCACATTTAGAAAAGTGACATAAAATGGTATAAATATGGACTCGGGTACAAATATGAACCCCCCCTCAAAAAATGAATAAAAATGTCAGAAAATTGAACAAAAATTTATGTAAAGATGTTTTTCGATGCTTTGGACTTATCTTCTTTATTAATAACACTTTTCTTGGTGTTCTAAAAACCATTGAATCAAAATTAATGAAAAAAAAATTAGGGGTCCATATTTATACCCATGCAAAAAATTGGCCAAGTTTATGAAAAATGAAAAAATCATGGTTCCATTTTCGACACTTTGGACTTGTCTTCTTTGTTAATAACACTTTTCTCGACATTCTAAAAAATATTGAATCAGAATTAGGTAAAAAAATTTAGGGATCCATATTTATACCCATGCAAAAAATCGGCTCAGTTTATGAAAAATGAAAAAAATTATGAAAATCAGTTGAAGTACAGACAAATATGAAAGTAGGTATATTTTGAAAGTACACATTGTAAGCTACTAACTTCGCTAATAATTTTTTTCCAAACTTTATTTGAAGTTGATGAATTACTGAATGAAAAACTCGTAAAGTTTTCCATTGGCAAGAAAATAATGCGCAAATAAAAACAATTGCTGATGAGAGACATCCAAGTTTGCATGGATCCGAAATAAGTACATGGATCATCGATACTACACTAACTAGTATAATTTTTAGTACGCAGCATGACCGTAGCGCTAGTGGTTGTACACTAAACCATGGGGGGGTCCATATTTGTACCTGGGTCCATAATTGTACCTTCTCCTCTAAGTATTTTTATACTCGCGATTCCAATATTTGAATATTCCAACTAATGTTTTGATCACGCTAACGTTCGCATTATGGCGATTTTCTTCCGTTTTATTTTTCTGTACATATTTGTATCCTGTAAATATGTTGTTTTATTATAAATACATTCGATTATTCTCACTGTGAATAGTTCGAATTTTATCACTGTAGACTACGTGTAATGTATGTCAACTTCGAAGTTGTGTATTTCCAAATAATCTCCCTTCTTGCTAGAAATTGTCATTTTTTGCAAAAAATTACCCTCAATTTCTAAATGAAAAATTGAAGGAAAAAAATCTTGCATTTTCGACAAAGATTGTGAAAAGGTATGATTTTCTTACCAATAATTGGGTATGTCTACTCCTGCTAAAATTGTCAGTTTTGCTTTTCTCAAGTTTTTTTTCTTTCCAAACGTTGTCAAAAATAAAGTAAGTACCTACTTGCTCGCTTTTTTTTTCAAAAATTGAAGAAAATTTAAAAAATGTTGGGGCCGTGTATGGGCTCCAATCAAAAATCTGACGTCATATTCGCGTTCAGCGTCGCCAAAAACATACTATTCCATGTGTCGCACGAACTAAACACTTTTTTGAACTTTTTTCCCCTTTGGGGAGGTGCTGGGGGCCATGGATGGGGTCCCATCAAAAATCTGACGTCATATTCGTGTTCAGCGTCACCAAAAACACTCCACTTTGTAGGTAAATTAACATAAAATTATTGAAAAAATTCCACTCACCTGCGCTCAATGACACAATCCAAATGCAGATTATCGACACCTTGGCCCGATTCGTGGTCGATTTGAACTTCAACGGGAAACAAATAGCGTACCAGCGATCGATCGAGATAAATGTCAACGTCAGCACCGAAACGGCAACCGATACAGTCTGTAAAATAAATAACCCAGGTTGAGAGTTTCATTCATTCAAAAAAGGCTCCCTTTTATTTACAACACATGCAATCTTAATAACACGTTTAAAAAAAAGGTTACATTGAATGAAAATCTAGTAGGTAAGTTAAATGTTTTCAAACGGGTATACATATCCTTATCTTTTCCATGTTCTCATCAACGTTGGCAGTATACTCTAGTCGTAGATAAATTTCACGGTCAACCCTCTAGAGTCTTAGACCTTTGACCTTTCTTCACCCCCTCCCCCCTTCGTTCAACAAATACATACAAGAAAAAACACTCGGCGTTGTAATTCTCACACGATTTTCGTCGCCACGTTCTGGGCACACGTTTGAGAAATATATCTCTTACGATTTCCAGTCCCTCGATACTGCATATAGCAATGGATGAAAATCCGCCGCCGACGACGACGACGACGTTTGCGTATGCAAATTTTTGTAAGATCCAGCTAGCATTTTTTTTTTTCTATTTAAGGAAGAAAGCGCTGCTGGAGCAGCTACGTTATGGGTTATGAGGCAATTACGACTTGGTGAGAATTTTTCGCTAGGTCGTGTTTAAAATTTATGTTGATAACGTGTTGGTGAAATTGTTATTTAACGTATAATATGGCGCACACGTAAGCGCAGATATAGAAGCAGGGTAACGGATATATCTCGCAGCATTATTTTAAATTATCATTGTATACGTATTATCAAATAATCGAAATTTTTACTGCTTAGTTTATAACTTTATATTGTATAGTGTAGAGTATAGAAATGGTGTAAACGAATGGATCGAAAACACTATACGAGTAGGCAGCAAGTTTTTAAAAACAATGTAACGTGCAAGGTGTTGCGATCGTAATTTAAACCGTACAACATTACATAAGTGCCTCTCGAACTCGATACATGTTGTCGATTTCCTTCCCCTGTACCTACGACCCTACGTATTCGTATAAATGAAACGTTTCGTGCTATCAACGTATGTATCTACCTATATGAACCTAAATATTGTAGCTAATTTTGTACAATAAAATATATGTATAGGTAGGTATGTTCCATTGGCAAAAGCTGGGTCAAATTCGGTTGAATTTTGCTAAACTGTTAACCAAGTTTTCGCTTTGCTAAAAAGTTTATTTATTTATACACGTAATCCGACTTTTACGACGCCTATTTCGCCCAATTATATAAGTCGACTAAGATACTGGTAAATAGCATTAGGGTTTAATACTTTTCAACGTTTGGATGATATCGTGTGCTTAGAGCACCTGGCATCGTTGTTGAATTATAAGGCGGATGAATTTCTCTAATTAAACGTATAATCAGGTAGACTAGTCGAGATGTTATGGGGATTTGATGTAGCATTTTCAAGGTTGTTGGATGAATTTATATATAAAGAGGGGGGGTCTGTTGTCTGTTATTGCATGCGCCTGTTTTTAAGAAGCAGATCATTTTATTTGTTTCGATAATATGACGCATGACTTTCGAGTTTGAGTTTAAAAAATCAGTTTTTATATTCAATGGGGAAAGTTTAAAATTATGGATCGATGCACTTTTGTGTTTTGAATAGAAAAAATTAGAAATGGAATCTCAAGGTCATTCAAATTCAAATCTGAATCGTGATTTTATCCTCCGGGTTCCAGAAACCAAATAAGGTGGACCAGAATTAAAACTTTCAGCAGCCTGATTGCAAAATTATTTTTGAAGTTTTTTTACAAAAATAATCCTCATGCTCATGTTTGAAAAAATATGTATTTGGAAAAGGTTGGTCAATTAAAAAATTGTCAATATAATTTTTAAACAGTGAAATTTTCTTGTGATTTGAGCCTACAGCACTCTTTGGATAACAGCTTAGGTAACCGTATCTTTTGATCTCTCATTTTTCCAAGATCGAAAGACTGTGTCCTGAAACTATTGTTACCAAGATTTTAGGTTTTAAAGTTAATTTTTGGTAAATTTTTGAAAATTTAAAAAAGTCGTTTCAAGAGTGATTTTGAACTTTTTTTTGTAACATGCGATTTTTTTTAGGAAAGTGAACCAATATGGATAATTCCTTCGATTCAATTCTCACACTTTTGACCAACAGGTAGCCCAATTCCAGAAAAAGTGAAACAAAAAAAATCAAATTTTCCAAGATTGGTTCACTTTGAACTGCTTTTTCAAAAACTCATCAAAGAAATTATGAACTTTGGAACCTGAAATTTTGGTTACAGAGTTTTTAGGAAGAAAATCCGGAAGTCAAAAGAAACCTATTATTTCACATTTTTGTCGGTGAAAACCCTCTATTCATGTCTGTTTTCTAGTGTACCACAAATTTCGGATAGGAGAGTAAGCGGGTTCTGCGCCAGGAGATGTTAATTGATTTTTGTCAACATGGTTAGTGCTTTGAATGTGTAATTCATTCAATTTTTAGGTATTACAATGGACAATTTATGAAGCGGGTTCTGCGCCAGGAGATTTATATCTTGTTAAAAAGTTTTAAAATCACCCTTGAAATAACTTTTTGATTTTTTTTAGTGCCCTAAAAATTCAGATCCTAAAAACCTTTGTTTCATGTGTCTTTACCAGTGTAACTAGGTACCTTCAATTTCAGATTTAAAAGTGGGCGGATTCTGCGCCAGGAGGCGACCATTGATATCTGTTGACGTGATTACTTGTTTTGAATGTGTAGAAAATCTTTTCGAGTATTTTTTTTAATTTCCAAAAATTCATCAAAAATGAACTTCAGAACTGAGAAATTTTGGTTACTGTGGTTTTATAAAATTATTGGGTACTTATGGCTGAAACTTTTGAAAAATAACATATCTAACAGGAAGTAAAAGTAGTGAAAAAGTAGTGAATTTTGTTGAAAAGGTGTGAAAAAATGAAAATTTTAAATGCGTTCCTTTTTCTCAATCTTCATTCCATAGAAAAGAGCTCATTTGTTGACTTATTTAGAGCTTGAATTACACATTTTTGAGACCTGAGAACCTTATTGTTCAAATTCAAGAAATGTTCAAAGTTTGAATCAGAAAAATGGATTCCTCCCGGCATGAAGAAACTTTTTTGTTCACTCGTAGGTACTTCTCAAAACATGAATTTTTGAAAGCTTGCCCCCCGCTTTGCTCAGGCTCGTTTGTTTTTTTTTTCAATTTTGAGTTATTCAAAATACCTCTCAAAATACTGATTTTTGAGAGCTTTTGCCCTCGCTTCGTCAGGGCTGGTTGAAGCAGAAATCGAAATTCGAACATGCAAACACAGCAACAGTGTAATTTCAAGTTCGCAAGTTACGAATCTGCGAACAAGGTATGGTTAGTATTCGTAGGTTCGCAAGTTGCGACACTACGAACCTGTATATGAAGCGTTCGCAGGTTCGCAAATTGGTCAGTAAAAATGTTTACTTCGTAACTTGGTGCCAATTTGCGAACCTGCGAACGCTTCATATACAGGTTCGTAGTGTCGCAACTTGCGAACCTACGAATACTAACCATACCTTGTTCGCAGATTCGTAACTTGCGAACTTGAAATTACACTGTTGCTGTGTTCGCATGTTCGTAACTTGGACTTGTAAAAATTTTCATTGGCCAATTTGCGAACCTGCGAACGCTTCATATACAGGTTCGAGTGTCGCAACTTGCGAACCTACGAATATAGTACTACCCTCGTTCGCAGGTTCGTCACTTGCGAACTTGAAATTACACTGTTGCTGTGTTCGCATGTTCGTAACTTGGGCTTGTAAAAATTTTTACTTGCCAATTTGCGAATCTGCGAACGCTTCATATACAGGTTCGTAGTGTCGCAACTTGCGAACCTACGAATACTAACCATACCTGTTCGCAGGTTCGTAAGTTGGGAACTTGAAATTACACTGTTGCTGTGTTCGCATGTTCGTAACTTGGACTTGTAAAAATTTTCACTGGCCAATTTGCGAACCTGCGAACGCTTCATATACAGGTTCGAGTGTCGCAACTTGCGAACCTACGAATATAGTACTACCCTCGTTCGCAGGTTCGTAACTTGCGAACTTGAAATTACACTGTTGCTGTGTTTGCATGTTTGAAACTTGGACTTGTAAAAATTTTTACTCGCCAATTTGCGAATCTGCGGACGCTTCATATTTCGTAATGTCGCAACTTGCGAACCTACGAATTAAGTAACCTTTTGAAAATCGAGTGTAGTCCAGTAAAATTCGCATCGAATAATGAAAATCGAGGTGGCAAGCTGATTTTTGGTATACTGGTCCATTTTGATGTCCTGAAAACGAATCTGAGGAGTCCTACTGTCCCGGGATTGCTTTCCCCCAAATTGTGGATCTTAGCCCCCCAAAATCAGTTTTTGACCAATCTGGAGTCTCCACCAGATTTTTCAGTACTCGAAAATTTCCATAAAATTTTTACCAATCAGAGATGGAAATCCAAAATTTATCCAGCACTCCAATTTAAACGCGTTATCAAGTCTGCTGTAAGTCATTTTGGAGCCTCCAGCGACTTTTTGATAGTCCGGCATATGACAATAGGAGTAATTGCACCCCCCCCCCCCGCCGATCCTCCGGGACAACATTTTTCTTAAAGGGGACATCCTAAGGAACATTTTAATGCAAAGTTGCCCAAAAAAAAGTTGGCCTTACTTACAAAATGGCGGCCACTTTGATTGACAGGTCAGCCGAAATTGCTCTGGTGGATTTCAAGTCATTTTAGAGCCTTCAACGACTTTTTTGAAAATTACTGGAGCCTCCAGTAGATTTTTGAAACTTGAAATTTCCCCAAAATGTTATCAAACTAAGATGGAGAGTCGAAATTCATTCTGCACACTAATTTCAATACGCTACGAAGTTGACTGCTGGTGAATTTCAAGTCTTTTTGGAGCCTCCAGCAACTTTTTGAAAGGTTGTATGACGTTTTTTTGGAAAATTGAAATTTCCTAAAAGTAGCTGGAAGCTTCAAAACCATTTGAAACCACCATGTAGTCTGCGAAGTAAATTTCAGCTTGCAAACTCCATTTGATAAATTAATGTTGGGGAAATTTCAAGTTTCAAAAATCTACTGGAGGCTCCAGTAATTTTCAAAAAAGTCGCTGGAGGCCCTAAAATGACTTGAACCCACCTGAAATCGTCTTCAGAGGGTGTTAAAATTGAAGTGTGGAGTAAATTTCAGCTTTCCATCTCCATTTGATGAAATTTTGTGAAAATTTAAAGTTCCAAAAATCTGCTAGAGGCTCCAGTAATTTTCAAAAAAAAGTCGCTGGTGACCCTAAAATTACTTGAACCCGCCTAAAGTTGTCTTCCGAGGGTGTTAAAATTGGAGTGTAGAGTAAATTTCAGCTTTCCATCTCCATTTGATGAAATTTTGTGAAAATTTAAAGTTTCAAAAATCTGCTGGAGGCTTCAAGAATTTTCAAAAAGTCGCTGGAGGCTCCAAAACAACTTGAAATTCACCTGCAGTACTTCGTAGCGTATTGAAATTAGTTTTTAAAATGAATTTTAGCTGTACAACTCCAATTTGATGGAATTTTGTGGGAATTTCGAGTTTCAAAAATCTGCTGGAGGCTCCAGAACTGCTCAAAACGGGTTGAAACCGTTTCCAATCGATTTGGCATGTCGAAAATAGGGTATATCCCAAATTTCAGCTTTCTTGGACAATTTGGTGAAATTTTGATTTTTTCCCTCATTTTTGGCCTAAATTCGATTTTCAAAAATTCACCAAAAATCGAAAAACGCACTTTAGCACTTGAAATTTGGACAGGTGATAAATTTTTGCATGATCTTTCGATCTAGGTACCTTTGTAAAGTTTGAAAAAGTTTGTGCAAGTCCTATGTTAAAACGCAAAATCTGCGATTTCGGCTGACCTGTCAATCAAAATGGCCGCCATTTTGTAAGTAAGGCCAACTTTTTTTTTGGCAACTTTGCATTAAAATGTTCCTTAGGATGTCCCCTTTAAGAAAAATGTTGTCCCGGAGAATCGGCGGGGGGGGGGGTGCAATTACTCCTATTGTCATATGCCGGACTGTTTAATATATAAGAAGATTTTTGAAAATCTGAAATTTCCATAGTACGACTGAAGGCTCCATAACGATTCGAAATCATCTCCAGTCTACTCAGCGTGTTAAAACGAAGCGTTTAAAATCAATTTGAGAGGTCTAAAATGGAGTCTGCACCAAATTTGAGCTTTCCACATCAATTTGGTAAAATACGGATTTTTTCCTCATTTTTTTCCCAAATCTGATTTTCAAAAATTCGCTACAAAACAGAAAATGCACCTCAAAATTATGAAATTTTTGCTTGTGATAATTTTTCCAGACTCTTTCGGTTTAGGTTTGGTTTTTTTTTCAAAATTTTCTGCCAGTTTGGGATACCTCCTTGGTTAGTTTTTTTCACTGACACTTTCTCATTTCTCAAAAAATTAATCAAACTTGCTGTCACAACTCACGAAATAAGTATTCAATTGAAGAATTACCAACCTTCGAATACCATAACTTGACTCAAATAAGTAGGTACCTACTATAGGTAGAGACTGGACAGCCACGTATATGAGCAGTTATTTTACAAGATGAATTCACGATTGGAAAGTTACCCTACCTTTTCATCAAAAATGCTTCAGATAATATCATTAGGTATAGTATTTCACAATTGGAAAAATTCCATGTCAAATTGTAGAAAATATCGCCTCGCAGCAAGTTTTCATTACTTGTTTTGGTCATTAAAAGTTTACGACGACGGCGCGGTAGCCAGACAAAATGTGAAAGGTCGTTAAAATTTTATAAACGGACCTACCTTGAAAACAACATAAAATTTCAAATGAAAGAAATATCGTGAAAATTGTTATCGTTCGTATGTACATGAAATCGTTGAGATATCACGAACGTCGTTGCCTCGTTGGTAAAATCTTTCTCTGAAAAAAAAAACTCGCCGAATATTGTGTCCCCCCCCCTCCCCTACAAATGCTGTAAATAGGTACCCAAATCTGAGCATCCATTGCTCATAAAATCTTTTGAAATTGCATACGTAAGTACTCGTAGGTACTCAATAGAATAGAAACGACATAAAAATAATTCTAAATAACGTAAAATTCACAGAAATGTAGGCACCCAAAAGATTTTCAAATCTAATTTATATTCATGAAATTTTGAAAGTTGGACATAATTTTTTTGGCCAAAATTTATTTTGGTATAAGTATTTTTGCTGAAAAATTCCATCTAGAGTTGAAAATCATATATTATTTGCATTTCCTGATTTTTTCATGTTGTTTATTTTTCTTGAAAAACAAAATAAAATTCAACGTGTTCATTTGGCGATTTAATGAATTAAAAAAACTGATTTTTTTTCTCCGATTGACTTGCAAGACCTGGAATGAAGGAGCCAAGATCTTGATTTTTATCAATTTCTTTAGCGTTAATAATCATCTTGAAATTAATTCTGTACTGAGAGGTAAAATTTTGACAGCTCATTTATTTTTAGGACACAATAATTTTCAAAATTGTATGAGTAAAAACTGTAAACGAAGCGAAATCTGCATTCGACACTTTTCACTTCCAGATTTCTTACAGAATAAGTATGTAAGTCTAGGTACCTAGATGCTTATGTACTTAAAATTTGAAGGATTAAAAATGTTATTAAAAAAAAAAGTACCGTTCTTTATTCACGAGAATAAATAAATAGTATACCGAGTAGAAGAATGAAGATACTCCTTCATACGATATTATATCACTTCCTCGATGCAATTACTCAATACGGCGATCATTCGTTGAAATGAAGACAAGATAAACGAACAACTTAAAAGTTTCAAGGCGCTTTTCTTATTTTCGCCAAAGTTCACTGATTTAAAGTGTGCGGTAACAACCGTATAATAAAGTTTTTTCTCATGTTGGCTCGTAAAATATACCCGATTTTCAATTTATAACGTAACTAGATCCGATATAGAATCTTTCTGCTGTGTCGCCATCGTGTTCACGAGTACAACAGTTATCAAAACTGAGGAAAAATTGCTGTACCGAACAAAATAACGTTGTAGGAATATTGAAGATGATGATGAATACGCACCAAGTGGTTGTTTACGTTGGTATACGTATCATTATGTCATACATGATGTGGATATGTTGCAAACGTGGGCAGACCAATTTGAAAATTCATTAAGAGTGTGTGGAAATTTGAGCTGTTGGAATAAATTCGCTTCATTATATGTATAGGTACCTATTCGCTGGTAAATAAAATTGATAGTAAAGTTTCCAACGACAACGCAATTCATTCGTGATGGGTTTGACATTGTTGCTAACGTATATGATGAATGAATACGAGACGTTTATAGTTTACGACAGTTACTTATGCGTTTGTAAAATTCGACGAATAATGTATTGAACTCGTGTCACCTGGTATGATTAATTTTCTTCGATTTTAATAAACAGCACAGCACGTCTTCGATATCAACACCCTGGTGTTTTTTTTTACTTTCGTGAAATTAATCGTAGTTGAGAAGCAACGTTGATTATTAAGATGTGTTCGAGGCCTCGAGGGAATCGATTGAGAATTGCTTCAGTCAAAGTTATTGTTGAATGTGTTGAAAACGACAACAACTGGTACCTGTATGAATGATTATAAGTTTGATCAGCTCGTGACAATTTTGTTTACCAATTTTGTGAATATAATAAGTTGAAAAATTTACAATAAAATTAACCGGAAAAATTATACCTTCTGTAATCTAAAAGAATTACCTACTGATTTATTTTATCTATAATTATTCATATAATGTAGGCAATTGTATTATTACTGCTTTCAAGTTTACCAACACCGAGCTGGTTATAGCTACAAATATGATACGACACGAGAACAAGGAGAATCTATAGAGAATAGTGGGTTTGTACACAGACACACCATGTCAACGGCTCACATGTAGCGAGCAACAAAGTTGTAAAGATTTGATGATTAATGAATTTCGGTAATGTTGTACATAAGGATTTGGTGTACGATGCGGAATTTCCTTACTTACAGTTGAGGTAATATGTCTTCGTTGATGGTATCGCGGTTTAAAGCCTGCAAGGCCGAGACAACTTTATATTTTTGTGATAACTAAATATTCAGCCCCGTAGGTGGAAGTGGAGTGATCTGAAATGTCAGCGAAACTTGGAAACCCATTGGTGGATTTATTCTTGGATATTCAGGGCTATAGCAAAAGCAAGATACTTAGTGAGGCAAAACATATTGGAAAATCTTTCAAGCAGGGATAGGGTCTTTCACTACCACGGGTTTTAAACAGTGTTTTTCACCACCACTTGTTTTAAACAGTGTCTGTCAAAAACACGTTTTTTAAACAGTGGCTGTCACTACCACTGGCTTTACAGAAAATATGCGTGAGTGACGTTTTGGCAGACATTGATTGTGCCGATCTGTCCCACATGCTTCCAAGCAAATTCTACTCTTGAAAAATTCGCATTATAGCCAAAAAATCAAAGTTCAGCCACGAATTCAAACACGGGTTTCATGAGAACAAAGAGGTTTCATGAGCTGCGGGTTGTGGCGTTGAATTTGCCATTCCAATTAACCCCTAAGTGCAACATTTTCACAAAACCGTGTCTGTCACAAACACTGGTTTCCAACAGTGGTGTCAAAAACATTGGTTTTAAACAGTGTCTGTCACAAACCATGGTTTCAAACAAAGTCTGTCACTACCACTGGTTTTAAAAAGTGTCTGTCACTACCACTGGTTTTGAACAGTGTCTGTCACAAAAACTGCATTTAAAATGTGTCTGTCACTACCACTGGTTTTAAACAGTGTCTGTCACAGACACTGCTTTTAAAATGTGTCTGTGACTACCACTGGTTTTAAACAGTGTATGTCACTTCCACTGGTTTTAAACAGCGTCTGTCACAAACACTGCTTTTAAAATGTGTCTGTTACTACCACTGGTTTTCTACAGTGTTTGTCACTACCACTGTTTTTAAACAGTGTCTGTCACTACCACTGGTTACAAACAGAGTCTGTCAGAAACACTGGTTTCAAACAGTGTCTGTCAGAAACACTGGTTTCAAACAGTGTCTGTCACTACCACTGGTTTCAAACAGTGTCTGTCACTACCACTGGTTTTTAACAGTGTCTGTCACCACCACTGGTTTTAAACAGTGTCTGTCACTACCACTGGTTATAAGCAGTGTCCGTCACTACCACTGCCCTATCGACGATACATACGCTTTCGCCAACATTTTCGCCATTTTTTCGCCTCAATTGCAGCGAAAAGCGAGGTTTTTCGCTACGCTGAATTGTGAAGCAGTTGGGCGATAGCGAAATGTAGACGATTCGCGGTGGCTTTGTTAGCGGCAGCAGCGAATGGTCAAAAATTCGCGAATGCCGGTCTGTTTTTTATTGCTGATTTAACAATAAAATAATCTCGCAGCGATTCGCCATGTATTCGTCTCAAGTATTGGTCAACATTTGAGATGCGAGGTGACGTCAACATCCGGTTCATCACTGGCATTACCGATAATCTATAAATAACTTCGCATTCTTCAACCGATTACCCAACTGTCGAACGGTTCGAACTACTTTTACAGTAGTTGTGACGAATATCTACATCTAGTGGTCAGTCAGTTATGAAGTTGAGTTGATGCGAACGTGTTGTAATTTTTTTTTTAAAAACGTAGTGTTGATTTTTTGTTTGTATATTTTGATCAGTGATCAGTGTGTTGTGTTGTGCTATGGTGTAAATGTGTGGTGCAAATGTGTGGTGTAAAAGTGCAGTGTAAACGTGATGTTTGACAGAAAAAAGAATTGTGTACCTATACATGTTTTTTCCCAATTACTCACAAAATAAACGTTTCGCCATGGCACCTTCTTCCTGGGCCAGTGGCTTCCCAACACCATCCCCCACAATTTGCATCATTGGGTTTTCAGGTGTTTAGCAGGATCGAGACTTTGAAAATTTTTGGTTTGAGTGAGACAAGTGTGTGAGTTGGACTGAGGGATCGAGTAAGGTTAGTGTGAAGTGTACCTATATGATCGATTGTAGTGGTTGGTGGTTTTTGAGAAAAGAAAATTTAAAAAAAAAAACATAATTTTGGTGTATTTTTCCTAGGTAAACAGAAAGCGAAGTGTTCGCAAATCACTGGCAATTTGCCAACAGTTCGCTAGCGGTTCGGCAATCATTCGTTAGCGAATTCGCGAGTAATTCGCTCCATTGAATTATGTGCGAAACGAATACATGGCGTTTCGTCGGCAAAATATAGGCGACTTTCTGAGACTGGTACGCCAGCGAATTCGCGTATGTAACATCGTCGATAGGGTGGTTACAAACATAGTCTGTCAGAAACACTGGTTTAAAACAGTACCTGTTACTACCACTGGTTTCAAAATGTGTCTGCCAGAAACACTGGTTTTAAACAGTATCTGTCACTACCACTGGTTATAAACAGTGTCTGTCACCACCACTGGTTTTAAACAGTGTTTGTCACTACCACTGTTTTTAAACAGTGTTTGTCAGTACCACTGTTTTCGAACAGTGTCTGTCACTACCACTGGTTTCAAACAGTGTCTGTCACTACCACTCGTTTATAACAGTGTCTGTCACCACCACTGGTTATAAACAGTGTCCGTCACTACCACTGGTTACAAACATAGTCTGTCAGAAACACTGGTTTTAAACAGTATCTGTCACTACCACTGGTTATAAACAGTGTCTGTCACCACCACTGGTTTTAAGCGGTGTTTGTCACTACCACTGTTTTTAAACAGTGTTTGTCACTACCACTGTTTTTGAACAGTGTCTGTTACTACCACTGGTTTCAAACAGTGTCTGTCACTACCACTGGTTATGAACAGTGTCCGTCACTACCACTGGTTACAAACATAGTCTGTCAGAAACACTGGTTTAAAACAGTTCCTGTTACTACCACTGGTTCCAAAATGTGTCTGTCAGAAACACTGGTTTTGAACAGTGTTTGTCACTACCCCCGGTTTTAAGCAGTGTCTGTCACAAACACTGGTTTTAAAAAGTGTGTGTCACAAACACTGGTTTTATAATGTGTCTGTCACTACCACTGATTTTATATAGTGTCTGTCATTACCACTGCTTTTGAACAGTGTCTGTCACTACCACTGGTTTCAACCCGTGTCTGTCACTACCACTGGTTTTTAACAATATCTGTCACAAACACTGCTTTTAAAATGTGTTTGTCACTATCACTGGTTTTAAACAGTGTCTGTCACTACCACTGTTTTTAAACAGTGTCTGTCACTACCACTGGTTTCAAACAGTGTCTGCCAGAAACACTGGTGTTAAACAGTGTCCGTCACTGCCACCTGTTTTAAGCAGTGTCTGTAACCACCACTGGTTTTAAACAGTGTTTGTCAATACCACTGTTTTTAAACAGTGTTTGTCACTACCACTGGTTATAAACAGTGTCCAACACTACCACTGGTTACAAACATAGTCTGTCAGAAACACTGGTTTCAAGCAGTGTCTGTCACTACCATGGGTTTTTAACAATATCTGTCACAAACATTGCTTTTAAAATGTGTCTGTTACTACCACTGGTTTCAAAATGTGTCTGCCAGAAACCCTGGTTTTAAACAGTGTCTGTCACTACCACTGGTTTCAAGCAGTGTCTGCCAGAAACACTGGTGTTGAACAGTGTCTGTCACTACCTCCGGTTTTAAGCAGTGTCTGTCACCACCACTGGTTTTAAACAGTGTTTGTCACTACCACTGGTTACAAACATAGTCTGTCACCACCACTGGTTTTGAACAGTACCTGTTACTAACACTGGTTTCAAAATGTGTCTGTCAGAAACACTGGTTTTAAACAGTGTCTGTCACTACCACTGTTTTTAAACAGTGTCTGTCACTACCACTGGTTTCAAACAGTGTCTGCCAGAAACACTGGTGTTAAGCAGTGTCCGTCACTGCCACCTGTTTTAAGCAGTGTCTGTAACCACCACTGGTTTTAAACAGTGTTTGTCAATACCACTGTTTTTAAACAGTGTTTGTCACTACCACTGGTTATAAACAGTGTCCGTCACTACCACTGGTTACAAACATAGTCTGTCAGAAACACTGCTTTTGAACAGTGTCTGTCACTACCACTGGTTTCAACCCGTGTCTGTCACTACCACGGGTTTTTAACAATATCTGTCACAAACATTGCTTTTAAAATGTGTCTGTTACTACCACTGGTTTCAAAATGTGTCTGCCAGAAACACTGGTTTTAAACAGTGTCTGTCACTACCACTGGTTTCAAGCAGTGTCTGCCAGAAACACTGGTGTTGAACAGTGTCTGTCACTACCACCGGTTTTAAGCAGTGTCTGTCACCACCACTGGTTTTAAACAGTGTTTGTCACAAACAATGCTTTTAAAATGTGTTTGTCACTATCACTGGTTTTAAACAGTGTCTGTCACTACCACTGTTTTTAAACAGTGTCTGTCACTACCACTGGTTTCAAACAGTGTCTGCCAGAAACACTGGTGTTAAACAGTGTCCGTCACTGCCACCTGTTTTAAGCAGTGTCTGTAACCACCACTGGTTTTAAACAGTGTTTGTCAATACCACTGTTTTTAAACAGTGTTTGTCACTACCACTGGTTATAAACAGTGTCCGTCACTACCACTGGTTACAAACATAGTCTGTCAGAAACACTGGTTTCAAGCAGTGTCTGTCACTACCACTGGTTTCAACCCGTGTCTGTCACTACCATGGGTTTTTAACAATATCTGTCACAAACATTGCTTTTAAAATGTGTCTGTTACTACCACTGGTTTCAAAATGTGTCTGCCAGAAACCCTGGTTTTAAACAGTGTCTGTCACTACCACTGGTTTCAAGCAGTGTCTGCCAGAAACACTGGTGTTGAACAGTGTCTGTCACTACCTCCGGTTTTAAGCAGTGTCTGTCACCACCACTGGTTTTAAACAGTGTTTGTCACTACCACTGGTTACAAACATAGTCTGTCACCACCACTGGTTTTGAACAGTACCTGTTACTAACACTGGTTTCAAAATGTGTCTGTCAGAAACACTGGTTTTAAACAGTGTCTGTCACTACCACTGTTTTTAAACAGTGTCTGTCACTACCACTGGTTTCAAACAGTGTCTGCCAGAAACACTGGTGTTAAGCAGTGTCCGTCACTGCCACCTGTTTTAAGCAGTGTCTGTAACCACCACTGGTTTTAAACAGTGTTTGTCAATACCACTGTTTTTAAACAGTGTTTGTCACTACCACTGGTTATAAACAGTGTCCGTCACTACCACTGGTTACAAACATAGTCTGTCAGAAACACTGCTTTTGAACAGTGTCTGTCACTACCACTGGTTTCAACCTGTGTCTGTCACTACCACGGGTTTTTAACAATATCTGTCACAAACATTGCTTTTAAAATGTGTCTGTTACTACCACTGGTTTCAAAATGTGTCTGCCAGAAACACTGGTTTTAAACAGTGTCTGTCACTACCACTGGTTTCAAGCAGTGTCTGCCAGAAACACTGGTGTTGAACAGTGTCTGTCACTACCACCGGTTTTAAGCAGTGTCTGTCACCACCACTGGTTTTAAACAGTGTTTGTCAATACCACTGTTTTTAAACAGTGTTTGTCACTACCACTGGTTACAAACATAGTCTGTCACCACCACTGGTTTTAAACAGTACCTGTTACTACCACTGGTTTCAAAATGTGTCTGTCAGAAATACTGGTTTTAAACAGTGTTTGTCACTACCACCGGTTTTAAGCAGTGTCTGTCACAAACACTGGTTTTAAACAGTGTGTGTCATGAACACTGGTTTTATAATGTGTCTGTCACTACCACTGATTTTAAATAGTGTCTGTCATTACCACTGCTTTTGAACAGTGTCTGTCACTACCACTGGTTTCAACCCGTGTCTGTCACTACCACTGGTTTTTAACAATATCTGTCACAAACACTACTTTTAAAATGTGTTTGTCACTACCACTGGTTTTAAACAGTGTCTGTCACTACCACTGTTTTTAAACAGTGTCTGTCACTACCACTGGTTTCAAACAGTGTCTGCCAGAAACACTGGTGTTGAACAGTGTCTGTCACTACCACCGGTTTTAAGCAGTGTCTGTCACCACCACTGGTTTTAAACAGTGTCTGTCACTACCACTGGTTATAAACAGTGTCCGTTACTACCACTGGTTACAAACATAGTCTGTCAGAAACACTGGTTTTAAACAGTATCTGTCACTACCACTGGTTATAAACAGTGTCTGTCACCACCACTGTTTTTAAACAGTGTTTGTCACTACCACTGTTTTTAAACAGTGTCTGTCACTACCACTGGTTTCAAACAGTGTCTGCCAGAAACACTGGTGTTAAACAGTGTTTGTCACTACCCCCGGTTTTAAGCAGTGTCTGTCACAAACACTGGTTTTAAACAGTGTGTGTCACGAACACTGGTTTTATAATGTGTCTGTCACTACCACTGGTTTTAAATAGTGTCTGTCATTACCACTGCTTTTAAACAGTGTCTGTCACTACCACTGGTTTCAACCTGTGTCTGTCACTACCACTGGTTTTTAACAATATCTGTCACAAACATTGCTTTTAAAAAGTGTCTGTCACTACCACTGGTTTCAACCCATGTCTGTCACTACCACTGGTTTTAAACAGTGTCTGTCACAAACACTGCTTTAAAAATGTGTCTGTCACTACCACTGGTTATAAACAGTGTCCGTCACTACCACAGGTTTCAAAAAGTGTCTGTCACTACCACTGTTTTTAAACTGTGTCTGTCATTTTATCTGCCTTACCTGAATTTTTCCAAATGAAACGTAAATTTGCATGACTTGGGAGCTGTAGAGCTTTGTTTTTTCATGTGAGGAGTTTGATATTTTTGGTTTCAGAATTTTCCCGACGGTGCCAAGTATTTGCCATAAATGTGCCATGCCACATGTCACATAATAGAGCATATAAATTTCGTTTATCATGCAACATTAATGTAACATGAGCAGAGGCCTTTTTCATTGGCATATCTATGAAACATTTCTGCATCATGTTAAAATTTCATAAATGGCACATGAAAAACGAAATTTATAGGCTGTATTATGTGACATGTGCCATGGCACTTTCTAAGTACAATTTCATGTTACATAAATTTTATCCCTCCCAAGTGACAAAAATGTTGCATGAAAAACGAAATTTATATGCTCTATTATGTGCCATCAGCTATGGTACATTTCTGGCCTGATCTCATGTCACATAAATTGTGTACTTTCCAGGTGACAAAAATGTTGCATGAAAAACGAAATTTATATGCTCTATTATGTGCCATTAGCTATGGCACATTTCTGATCTGATCTAATGTCACATATGTGGGCATTCAAAGTGCCTAGTGCACCATATTTTTATCACAGAATATTCATCAAGATATCATACCGAAGTCACATTAATGTCACATTTATGGCACATTTGTTAATTTTAGCAGTATTTATTAATTAACTATTTTTATTAATTATTAATTCAAGTTTTTTCATCATTTATAGCTGTATTACCATTCTTAACATATTTATTTATGAGATACTTTTCTGGAACATGCTTCAATTTTTAATAAATTTTCTGCCGGACGGAGGATTCGAACCTGGGACCTCTGGATTACTGAGCACAGATTAGTGCAGCTAGCCACCCTGTGAATATTTCATATAAGGACAAAAGTGGAATATAATTGTTACTGTCCTCATAATTTGTTACATATACATGCCATTAATGCCACAATTTTCCTTTTCACATAATTTTAAGGAATTTATGGTGATTTTATCATAGGTACTGTTGATATCATTTTCATCATGGCATAAATGAGTGTCCTTTCATGACTTATTGCTGAAATGATATACTTATCACTTTGTTTGGTATATTTTTATGAGCTTTTTTCAAGCACTTTTATGATACAATATAAAAATTGAAATTATGGGACATAAAAATGTAATTTTATTTGGTTTAAATTTGCTGCAAAGTTGAACAATTTCCTGCAGATTATTTTGATGGCTTACTGATAGCACATAAATGTTTCTTTTGGAAGTGCCATTATAAGCACTTGCTTATGGCACTTTATTGATACAATAAAAAAACAATAAAAGAGGAACATTGATGAAAACTGAAAATTTGATCTTAATGTACCTATGTGTTGAGTATAAAAACTGCACAATTTCCAAAGAGTCATTGTATGGTATGTTGATTAGACATTGAAGTTTTTGTTGCAAGTGCAATTTTATGCACTTGATTCTGGTACTTTTATGATACAGTAAAACAGTGTAAATGATGGTACATAAAAGAGAAACATTCATGAAATCTGAAAAATGTGGTCTTTGTGTGCTGTAAAACTGAAAAATGCTCATGTGTCATTTTATGGTTTGCTCATGAGACACTAACATTTCTTCTGCAAGTGCAATGTCATGCACTTGCTTCTGGCACTTTTATGATACAATAAAAGAATGAGAGTTATGAGAGATAAAAGAGAAATTTTGGTAAGAACTGAAAATTTGACCTTAATATGTCATAAAAAATTCACTATTTCCAAAGAGTCATTGTAAGGCATGTTGATTGGACATAAATGTTTTTTTGGCAAGTGCAATTTTATGCACTTGATTCTGGCACTTTTATGATACAATAAAACAGTGAACATTTAGGGACATAAAAGAGAAACATTCATGAAAGCTGAAAATGTGGTCTTTGTGTGCTGTAAAACTGAAAAATTTCTTATGTGTCATTTTATGGTTTGCTGATGAGACACTAATGTTTCTTTTATGAGTGCAATTTTATGCACTTGCTTCTGGCATTTTTATGATACAATAGAAGAATGAAAATTATGAGGCATAAAAGTGTGACATCAATAACAACTAAAAATTTGTCCTTTATGTGCATTAAGGCACACAACTTCCTGCAGAACTGTGTTTGTCATACTGCAAGCACTTTCATTTCACTCTGAAATGATATTTTTTCAGAGCCATTACAATTGGCATTGTTTTGTAATTTGCTGATATGACATACATGTCACTTTTTTAGAGCAATTTTATATACTGCTGTAAGGTAGCTTTATGTTATCTTATGTGGAGTGCAATTATGGGATAGATCAAAGTCCCTTATATGTGAACATAAACTGTGACATTAATGTGACGTTAAACCACATGATTTGCTGCATGACATGATAATGTCACATTTCTGAACAATTTCAGGTAGTTTTTCATGTGCTATTATTATGGGCCATAATATAGCATTAGATGAAAATATATAATGACACATTTGTAGGTGGCATTATGAGTACTAAGATGATTGCTCATATTGGTAACAATAAAAGGACACAATTCATGCCATGCCATTTTCAAGTCACATTTTGATCCACTAAAAATGGTATTGAAATGTGACCTTTTGAAATCACATTCATGCCACCAGAATATGGTTTGATTTGTTACAATTGAAGCACAATTTTAATGGTATGACATAATTGTAACATTTTTCTGTTACATACCTTGTGCAATTTTTAGAGCATATTAATGTAGAGTCATGAAATGGCGGAATTATGTCACTTTTATGAGCCTAGAGTGTCATAAAATTTCGTTTTTGGCACCGCCGGGTTAGAATTTAAATTACGTTTTTTGTAGAAATTTCAACTTTGAAAAAATGAGACCAAAAGCATTCAAAAACTTGAGTTTTTAGAAGTAAAATAATGTTCACTTCTTATGCAAGGAGTTTATTTTTCGATTTAAACATTTTTTTTGTGGGAATGTATAGATTTTTAGCAAGTTTGAATTTGAAAAAGAAAACCTTGAAGGCCTAAGAGAAGCGCGAGTGCCGAGGTTTTCAATAATTTATAATTCAAGAAGTGACTCAAGCTTTCAAAAATGTGTAATTCATGTTCCAAAAAAGTCGACAAATGGCTTCATGAAGTTAAAAATTTTTTTAAATTTTCCAACTTTGTCCAAATTTGCCAGCGATATTAAAATTTGTGACTTTTTCAAAATTTGACAATTTTGGGAGGTGGAATGTGTTCCACCCTGGTATGTTTGGTGACTGCTTATCCGTCTGTGTGACTTTCCAAGATCGTCTGTTGGTCTCCCAAGGTCATTGACCCGTCTGTCCAGCTTCTCAAGGTCGTCTGTCTTCTGCCCGGCCTCTCAAGGTCACTGACCTACCTAAGCTAGCTTCTCAATTCAAGGGCACAATTCCTGTCTAGCCTCTCAAGGTCATTGGCCTGTATGTCTGGCTTCTCAATGTTGTCTGTCTATCTATCTAGGCTCTTAAGATCACTGACTCTTGTATCCAGATTCTCAAGGTCACTGACTTACCTGTCTATCCACTCACAGTCGTCTGTCTGTGTGTCAGTCAGTCTATTTAGCCTCTCAAGGTTGTCTGTGTGCTTGTCTGGCTTTCACAAGGTCGTCTGCCTGCTTCACTGTTCTCTTAAGGTCATTTACCCATCTGCGTTTCGTGCTCAATGTTGTTTGCTTTCCTTTCCGGCCTCGTAGGGCCATTGCCCCATCTGTCTGATCTTTCAGCGTTATCTGTCTTCTTGTCTGGCTTCCCAAAGCTCTAAAATTGATTTGAAAAATTTTGTAATTTGGTGACCATGCCAACTCCACTATTTTTTTTCAAAAGATGGAGAGGAGGAAAGGGAAAAGCTGTAACGTCGGACCTATAAAAATTATCCAATTCCGGAAATTCCATCTGGACACTCCAAGTGTGATTTTCATGTTACGTATTCCAATTTTATTGTAATACAAACAGCATATCTAACATAATCAAGGCTCTAATAATCATTTACTTCCATGGCGAATTTTCACACAAAAGCTGGTTAATATATGTATCCATAATGTATGGCCCTTAAAAGTTCCAAAGAAAAAGTTTTATACGCGATAACCGCAACACACGCGTAAGCCACAATGTAGGAAATATAAAATATATTTTCGATGAAAGCCGAGTCCATTATAAAAGGGACCGAATGCCTATTACATTTACGCGATTTATACATCTCGTTTCTCTCTCATCCTGCACCTCTATTCTGGCTATATTCGCGCGAGAAAGCAATTCCATGGTTTTGCCATTTGTACGAGTACCTATAGTACCTACGTTTCCCTGAGATAGTATCGAATTTACACCCCCCCCCCCCCCCCAGCAGCCGATAAATTAATGACCCAAGATTTGTACACGAAAATTTTCAACTCTTCTGCACCTTCCTTGGTTCTCGCTTACCCACCCTGAAAAGCACCCACGTCGTCGTCATCTTCGTCGTGTTCTCTCATATATGGTGAAAATGGTATTACAAATACTTAAATGGGAAATATCGCGTGTCGTTAATGTTTCGCGTAAGCATCTTCCTCTCTTTCTTTCATCTCGCACGCTTTTCCGCATAGATACGATTCGTTTCTGCGAAAAAGAATCTTTTGTAGGTAGGAGGTACACCGTACACGAGAACGCGAGTACAGGAAACATTACGTTAGCGCATCTCTGTACGAATTTTTCATCAATGTGAGCTTGGGTTTTTATTTTTGTCGAAATGGAATTTCAAAGTGTGAGAGAGATAGCGAATCATCGTAATGGCTGAGATGATCAAAATTTACCCAGATATCGACTCCATTTCTAAGATAACTTCACACTCTTTCATTTTCTGTTCACTGACTTGAATATAATTTGTAAGCTTTGGTTATTGACATTCCAAATAACAGGTATACACTTACATTTTTTCCCTTCTTGGTTCAGTGGTTTAAAAAAATTCGTTCGAAGGTTTGTTTTTTCAAAAATATTTGAAGCGAGCTAAATTCTCATTTTGAAATGTAAGTATACTCGATTCTGCGAAAGTTGGGTTGTTGGCCGAATTTTTGTAAACAATTTGTAGGTTTTTTACTTTTGGTTCCTACAGAACTGTTTTAGAGACTGAGAGTTTTTTTTCAACAATTTTTTCTGGAAAAATTCGAGAATTTTCTATTACAATTCAGTTATTAGTTTTTTTTTTTCATGTTTTTCAACTTTGGGAAGCTCCCATTACGACATAGTTTTCAGTTGTGGGAGGGGGAGGGGGCTAAAATTTTACGTGAATTTGAACGTGATTGAAATCAGGAGCAAAAAAAAATTACCAAAAAAAAATTCAAAAATGAGAGATGAACTAAGCACTTGAAATTATTTTGACAGATGGAGTTGATGGGGTGTTTTTGCATACTCTTTCAATCTAGACCTGGGATTTTCCCGCCAGTTTAAAATCATATCTTTCTCGCAAAAGAAACGTTTCGGAAATTATTTAAATATCGTCGAAAACTTCTCCCCCCTCCTCCCACTTTCTCAAAATAAAATAAGGCTAATTATACTCGTTAAAATAAAAATCCTTCCTCATAATTCTATTTAAATCTGCGAAAATAAAATTCAACTCCTTTATTTCTACAAAGACTGTATCGACACAAACCTATTTACATAAACGGAACGAATTCGCTCAACACTTTTTTTGTGTGTCAAATACCATTTTCCTGGTTGAAAAGTAGGAAGTATCTCACAAGTTGTCAATTCAGCATTATAATAATGTGATGGTGCAAACATTATCTCGGCTTTTATTTCCTTTCTGACTAATTTGTTTGTTTGAGAAATGTATTTTAAATCCGGTAAGTACTTGAATTGGCCAAGAATAAGATACGAGGCAAAAAATTTATACCCTCCCATCAATCAAGATTTTAAAAATGTAGGTAAATTGGTTTCACTGCGATGTTTATCGTTGGTGATTTATTTTGGCATTTCGATGTAATCTGAAATTAGGGTAATTCGTGCTTATTTGTAGCGATGAGGTTGAGAATATTTACATTTTCTAGTTTTCAATTAAATGTAGGTCGAGATCCCCCCCTTTCCCTATGTTTAATGTAATTTAGGTACCTGCTGAACTTGAACCTGCCAATTTATGAGACGAGTAAGTGAAGAGGTAAAGGGAGAGTGAATGTGGAATTTTGTAAAATATTGTAAAATGATTTCGAACATATCATTTTAAAGAGGATTTAATTTCAAGATTAAAAATTTAATAGAAGGGCTTCCAAATTTTTATCGAGTGCATAAACAAACTTTGTGACATTAAAACAACAAATTTAAAAAAAAATTTAAAAGATAACTAAATCCGGATCTAATTGGCGAGATTCGTTCTACACGTGAAGTTGTAAAATTAAATACATACACCTTTAAACATAAATATATGTAAAATTTAAAATGCTTTCACTGGGCTTCTTCCAAACTAGTACAAAAACGTGCCACCCATTTCGCTGTCAATTCTCCTCCAAACTACGTACAGGACATCGATGAATTACGTCAACCTGACTTCTTTCTATCAGAAATTTTCGCCTAAAACATTTTTACCTACACAAGTTGAACTGGCCAAATATGGCGAGAGAAAGTTACATAACAGATTTTCCAAATTATCACTTTATAGTTGATAAAAGTTTACAGGCAAACAAGTTTTTAACCATTTTACTCGTTTCTGTTCAGTTTTAAATGCGTACTTTTTATTTATAAATTATAAAAAGTTTTTGTCCGAATGTAAAAAAGTTTTGATTTATATTGTGTTTTTCGTGAAACGAACGTTGCGCTGAGAAAATGGAAAAAAAATCCCATCCTACGACGAAAAAGACAGAATGAAGAGAAACCCCCATCTTTGGAAGAAAAAAAATCACCGGACTGGGGGCGTGTTCGAAGTAGAATTAATGAACACTTTGGTATTTCGTTATCGGTTTAATCGGCGTGTGAATTGTCGAAGGGGTGAAAATTTGTTCGCAAGAAGGACGGAATAATATGGCAAAAAAGAAGGAAATAAAAACGCGCGGTTAACGAGGTTTGCAGTATTTTCATTGATTAATGAGAATTTAAAAGTAATAGTAATTAGGCTACTGGGACGTTATAACGAATCCTGCGTGTCTTAAAAAAAAATGATGAAATACTGAAATAGGAAAAAAACTTGAAAACGGAAAAACAAGTTCAAGGGTACTGAGGGTAGAAAATATTCCAGTGTAGTTTCGATCTCTATAAGAATTCCTTTCTCAAAAGGGAATCTTTTGGAAGGGCAAGTTCTGATTTGAGCGAAACCAACCTGGATCGAAAGGGTGTGTCCGAAAAACTCGTAATCCAAATTTCAAGGGCTAAAGTTAATTTTTGAATTTTTGAAAATTCAAAAATTCAAAAAAGCTATTACAAGGGCAATTTTCAAATTTTTTGGTAAAATATGATTTTCCTGAACAAAATTAAACTAATGTGAATAATTCCTTTAATTCAACTCCCAAACATCAACAACCAGTTTTTGGACATTCTGGAACCTCCAGTGGCTTCTCAATATTGTCCACGAACATTAAGCAAGGTTTGTATGTCTGTGAACCCCTCCCTTACCGGTTCAAATAAAAAAAAGTAAAAAAACCTCAAGTGAAATTTTTTTTTAATTTTCAATTCAAGAGTAGTAATTTTTCGAAATAAGCCTCTTTTCAAAAAAAAAACTTATTTTCCATGTCCCTCAATTGAGTTGAGTTGATCCCAAACAGCTTCTAATTTATATTTTTGATGCAATTTTGGATCATTGTTTTCCATTTATAAAGGTTTTTGAATTATTCTTTAAACACTATACATATCTAAATAAAATAAATATTTGAAAAAAAACACTTTTGAATGGATATGCCTGGAATTTTGGGGCAACGTTTTGAAACATGTCGAAAGGGTCATCGACACCAACCAAATTTATACTTAGATGTCAAAGGTCATTTTCGGTCCCATTCTCAATAATTTGAAATTCCTGGACGTACCTATGATTGGAAAGTTGCTGGAGGCTCCAGAATAGCTCAAAAATTAACTACCTAATTTAATGAGACTGAGAGGGTTCAAATAATAAAGCACAAAATACTACGGTTTCATTTGTAAAAAATATTATCATGAAAAAATTAAGAATAGATCTATTACACCCCCCTCCCCCGGTTTTACTTACAAAATGGCGGCCATTTTGATTAGTAGGTCAGCCGAAAGCACAGATTTTGCGTTCCAACATATATCTAGGACTTGCACGAAATTTTTTTAACCATACGAAGATAGATCGGAAGATCAGGAAAAAATTTATCACCTGTCAAAATTTAAAGTGTCAAAATGTCTTTTTCGATTTTTGGTTAATTTTTGAAAATCAAATTTAGGCCAAAAATGAGGGGAAAAATCAAAATTTTACCAAATTAACCAAGAAAGCTGAAATTTGGTGTGTGCCCTATTTTCAACATACCAAATCGATTGGAAACGGTTTCAAACTGTTTTGAGCAGTTCTGGAGCCTCCAGCAGATTTTTGAAACTCAAAATTTCAACAAATGGAGATGGAAAGCCGAAATTTATTCTGCAAACTAATTTCGATACGCTACGCAGTCAACTACAGGCGGATTTTAAGTCGTTTTGGAGCCTCCAGTAACTTTTCGGAAATTACTGGAGTCTCCAGCAGATTTTTGAAACTTGAAATTCCTACAACATTTTATCAAATGGAGTTAGCAAGCTGAAATTCACTTTGCAAACTAATTTCAATGCGATATGAAGTCGACAGAATGGTTGTTTCAAATGGTTTTGATGCTTCCAGCTACTTTTTGGAAATTTCAATTTTCCAAAAAATGCCATACAACCTTTCAAAAAGTTGCTGGAGGCTCCGAAACGACTTGAAATCCACCAGCAATCGACTTTGTGGCGTATTGAAATTAGTTTGCAGAATGTATTTCGGCTTTCCATCTCCATTTGATGAAATATTGGGAAATTTCAAGTTTCAAAAATCTACTGAGAGCTCCAGTAATTTCCGAAAAGTCGTTGGAGACTCCAAAACAACTTGAAATCCACCTGCAGTCGACTTCATAGCATATTGAAATCAGTTTGTAGAATGAATTTCGGCTTTCCATCTCCATATTTGATGAAATTATAAGTTTCAAAAATCTGCTGGAGGATCTAGAGCTTCTCAAAACGGTTTGAAACCGTTTCCAATCGATTTGGCATGTTGAAAATAGGGTACATACCAAATTTCAGCTTTCTTGGTCAGTTTGGTAAGGTTTTGATTTTTTTCTCATTTTTGGCCTAAATTTGATTTTCAAAAATTCACCAAAAATCGAAAAAGGCACTTTGGCACTTGAAATTTTGACAGGTGATGAATTTTTGCCTGATATTTTGATCTACCTGCGTACAGTTTAAAAAATTTCTGCAAGTCCTAGTTGAAACGCAAAATCTGCGATTTCCGCTGACCTAGCTGTTAATCAAAATGGCTGCCATTTTGTAAGTAGGGGAGGGGAGGGGCAATAGATCCTTATGCGTGCTCTCCGATTATTATAGCAGCTACATACCTATTTTAAATTTTCAAAAATTTTCCAAAAACCCAAAAATGCACTTTTGGTCATAAAATTTTGGGTAAAGGGCTATTGGAGCATAGGTACTCTTTCGATTCAGCTTAGTTTTTTTTTAAATAAAAAGGATCCATTTCAAGTGGTTCCCAGCAAGTTGAGGTTTTGTTATGCTTATTAATTCGTTTTGAAATGCTTTTATGAGGATGGTGTGCTGTGGCATCCAATCGAAAAATTCTAAAAAATTATTCAGTGATAGAAAACACAATGAAAAAACGTAATAAAGATTTTTCTGGTCTTCTTCCAGTATTTGGATCCTCTCCACGATGATCGGTTGTAGTTGGCATTGAAAAAATTCAGAGTCATTGCCTTCCAGTACCTCTAGCTTTGTAACCTTTTGATGAACCCCTCATGGAACATACAAGAATGTATTTGCAACGAATTCGAAAAGGCAGTTAGAAATCATAATTAATGTGAGTCAGTATTTCAAACAACACATACAGGATTCCTAAACTCATAGACATAGTCATTTTACTCGAGATAGAGAATATTTTGTTTTCCGCATTATACGAGTAAATGTAAAACTATCGGCTTATAAAATGTTCAAAATTCTAGAAAGGATCATGTTTACGCTTAAACGTTTATTTTTTTCAACATTTCCTACGCAAACGAGCAATTTCAGCGCTCGTTTTATACACGATAAAAAATATCGAATCCTGTGCTTATAAATAAATTACCCATTATTCGCGGAATCGCGTAAAAAACGCCAGTTCTACGTATAAAAACACGATGTGGTGGGTTTCATTATCGATGAAATTTTATTTAGCGATTTAAAAGATTTAAAAACAAGGGAATAATTTGTTTTGTAGAATATTTTCTCGACGATTTAATTGTTGGAGAAGTAGGTACCTACCTTTATCTATGCAGATGTGTACGACTGTACGTAGAAAGAATGTACATTAAATACGTGTCGAGTGCATGTGTAATTAATGGTGCAAAGGTTTAGTCTCTTGGAATGAAGTCAGATGCATTAAAAAAAGTATGGGGTGGTTGGCTTGAAAACAATCTACCCCTTAAAAATTGTGTTTATTTTCTATCTCTGTAAAACATGTTCGATAAAAGCTAAATTTCCGTTTAAAAAAACCGCTTTGGAAAGAAATACTTACTTAAATTTGCTTTTAAAGCAACAAATTGAACTTTTGACGGAATAACTCAGCACACACTTGGCTTGGCCAAAACATCACATAGATAATAATATATCTCGCTGTCTAGGAGAAGTTTAACGTTAATGAAGAAGCCATCGCTCTACACCATATACCATGAGAGTTCTGGCACCGCGTCGCTCGTGTAAGATAAAGATGAAATTTTGATACATCTACGTCAAGTAAAAACCGCATTCTCACCAACATTTCGTAATTTCATCGTTGACCTCGAGCTCGACGCGATGGAGGTCGTTGTATTGAGCAAAATGCAATCGCATCGTTGCTTTCCTTTGGAAGAAAATCGCAGTTACCGCAGAAATGAGGTTTCTCTCATCGCGGCGCGAATATATGTGTATCGTAGAAACGTTCAAGAAACGTATAAAATTTTATATTAGTTCAATGGGTAAGCTCGTTTTGGTCGTATTGTCGCGCATACCTCGTATATATGTACTTATAAACTTGAAGCTCGCGACGTACAGTATAATGACCGAACAATCAAAACAACCATTCACAAACATCAAGGGACTAATCGTAGCGATTGTTTACTTGCACGGTAATACCTACTCGTATTCCGCCAACTCGTCATATTCAGCGGAGCGAGGTCGAGTTGGATGTATTTATTGTCGATATGCGATCCCACACTACTGAATTTTAATCGGTTGGCAAAAGTTTAACGAAAAGGTGAGAGGTGAAGTGATGTCATTCTGGGATGAACTGCTGGAGAATCTGGATATATATCTACCTATGGGAGGGAGGGGGAGGGAGATAGGGTTCGTCTTTGGCCCTTTTTGGGGGGAATTGGAGGGGAGATTCGATAAAAAGTTGCAGGCAGACTTCAAAAGACTTCAGGGAAAATTTTGAATACCTAACTTGACCAATTACTTTCCCCCTGGGATTTAAAATTTACATAGGTACCTACACTAAAAATTCTTTTTTAATGGTTTTGAAATTTTTTTTCGTCGTAATTGATTAGTAGCCCATTGTATCCACTTAAAAGTAAAAAAAAAGTTTTTGAATTTTTACCATTTTAGGCCTATTCAAAAGTTGTGTAAAATCGCAAAAAAAAGGGAAGAAATTTCAAAAACCAGTTTTCTTAGTTACTTCTAGGTAAATGGATACTTACTCAAAATGATGATCATAATTAACACGAAAAGAAAAATCGAAAAAACTTTTTTATTGATTTCCAATGGAAAATTTAAAATTAGAAAACTCCAGTAGAAAAGTGATGGTTCATGTTAGAAATCCGAAATAAGTTTTCCTCTACTTTTTTTACCCCCCCCCCCACCCTACACATCTATTTTCAAAAAAAAAAAAATGGAAATGACTCAGTACAACTATGCCCTTTGGGGTGAATCTCCCCCATAATAAAATCGCAGATTTTGACCAAATTTAGTAGAAACCTTCATTTTTAGTTGAAAGTAACTCAGAAAAAATTTCAGTTCCGGAAGTGTCCTTGGAGATGAGATATGGGCCCTCAAAGAGGAAGCATTTCCGAAAAATTGTGGTTTTTCGCTCTAGCCTCTGCCAAAGGTATTTTGGGGAAATGACCCAATTCCAAATGGAAGTATTTGAGATTCTGCGTCGATCTGAGCTATTTCTATGAAAATATGAGACCAATTTCAGAGTTCTACTATAAGCAGTTTAAAATTTGAAAATCACTCATTAATTGTCAAGAATTGAAATTTTGGAAATTATTTTGTGCAAATTTCTTGCTTCCTCATCATTTATTGTTCTTTTTGCAAAAATTGCCAAAAAATCCTGTTTTTGCAAAAAAAATTCCTGCTCCTTTGCCAAATTTCACACTCCATTCCACCACTTTTGCGAAAGTTGCCATAAAAAAATCCTGCTCTGTCAGAATTGTTGAAAAAATCTCCATCTTTTTTTCTTAATTGTCAAACATTAAAATACATAGATACTTAGTAAAAATTGGCTGAAAATTCTGCCAAAACTGTCTAGGTATGCCTAATCTAAATTTCTTGATTTTTTTCCAAAGTCACCAAATTATTTGTTTTTCTTTGTCGAAAATTCCAAAAAAATTGTATTTTTCACCAGTTTCAAAAAATCTCATTTTTTTGTAGGGGGAGAAAGTAATTATGCGCATTTTCTCTCGTCGTCTATGGTTGTACTTGTAAAACGCACACGTCCGCGTCCAAAATGTGAGGAACACATCTCAAAATCGAACACATTACTTTTGGTGATTCTCGATATAATTGCATTTCTTCGCATAAATATGTACAATTATCCACCAACATTATGTCCTCTGACTCTTTCCTAAGGAGCCTCGTGAACCGTAACAAATACACAATTTAACGGGGAACTTGATATCATGAAGCGCGAAGTCATAAAATAAGTAGAAAACGTCATAAGTTGATAAGTAGTTCAGGTAGGAAGCCCTGATGGTAGATCTTCTCAGGGTTAAAGAGTACGAAGAAAATTATGACATCTCAATTAGCCAAATAATAAATTCATGTATTGAACACGTAATATCACAGGTTGCTCAAATCGAATACATGAATGAGTCTTCTATAATTAAATGATAATTATAAACTTCTAATAGAAAACGTAATAGATCGAATGCGTTAGATGATGGCAGGCTTTCAAGGTTTTTAGTTGCATATTGAGCCCAAAACCGAAAAGCTCATATACAACCCCCTGTTGGGGTCTTGGTTAAGGACATCGCGTTCTATGGAGTGCTGTGTCTACTGACGAGCTTTTAACCCCGATGCCCGAGTGCTAGTTACATTCCACGGTTCCTCATTTATGATCCTTCCTGACTTATATCCCACGGTACTGTGGAGATATAAGAGCGCGTAAGGCGTGACTCGATATATTGGTCCATGATGAATGAGATAAGTTCCAAGCGTCCTTAGAAAGCGTATCCGCAGCATAAATTGGTATTTCGAAGTCTTGGTCACCAAGGTATTCCACTGGGCAGCAAGAAGTTGAAAGCGTGAGGAGGAATGCATACAACAACTTGATCAGCTAGCGAGACGGTTGGTTGGAACTAACAACTGAAGAAAAAACGCTTGTGCAGGAGCTTATAAAGGTGAAAGTTCAATGTAAAAGTAGCAGGGATGACGGATATTCGATGGGAAAGTAGGGACATGACGGCACACGTTGCGTAGGTCTCATTGGCGGTAATAAATTGGTGGTGGAATCGCGGAAGGGTTGATGAGTCGTGAATATTTCCAGCAACTGACGTCACGAATACCATAAATGAAATGCGTATGACGTCACGACTACCTTGTAGATTACGTAGAAACGTTCATTTTCTACTGCCTATAGTAGAAAAAGTGATCATTTCTACCGCTACATTTTGTCAAAATTGTCAAAATTTTTTGTCTTTTTTTTGCCAATATTATAAATAGGCTAGAAAATTGACTTTTTTTTGCACAAAATGATGAAAAATCTTGACTTAGTATTGTCAAAACTACTGTAAGATTTAGTCTTTGGCCTATCAGGTTTGCCAAAAAACTAAAACTTCAACTTTTTTGTCAAAACTGCAAAAAATTTAGCTTTTTTGTCACAACTTCCATGAAATTTACCTTATTGGTCAGAATTGCCGAAAAACTTTTTGCATTTTGTCAGAACAGTCAGAAATTCAACTTTCAGTCAGAATAGCCAGAAATACTTTTGCTTTTCTAACTGCAAAATCTTGATGTTTGCCAAAATAGTCAAAAAATCCCGAATTTCTTCAAAATTGCTCAAGCTAGGAGGTTTCTTTTTTCTTCAAAACAAGTGTTGTAAAATAGACCTCACAATGCCAAAATCATCCAAAGTTTCATTTTTGTGCCAATCTTGTTGAACCTTCTCCTCTTTTTTGCCAAGATCTTCAATTTTTTATGTTTTGTTAAGATTGCACAATAATTCTTGATTTTTTGCAAAAATTGCAGAAGAATTTTGTTTTTTTTTCTGAGATGTCTAAAAATTCTGATGTTTCCAAAAAAATGTTTTCCGAAGTGGTCATTAAATCCTGATTTTTTTATCTACCGTCGGTCTTGCTTATTCTTGAGGTCGCTACCTGCCTGTCTGGCCTTTCAAGGTCATTGACCGGTCTGCCTGGCTTCTTAAGGGCATTAACCTACCTTCCAAGCCTTTCATGGTAGTCGGTCTGCTTGTCTGGCTAGAGAAGGTAGTCATTAAACCGTCTATCTGGCGTCTCAAGTTCGTCTGCCTGCCTGTCCAGCCTCTCAAGATCGTTGACCATTTGTCTCAAGGTCGTTTGAGCCTCTTAAAGCCATTGAACCGTCTGTCCAGCTTCCCAAAGTCGTCTGTCTGTCTGTCTGACTGACTGACTGACTGACTGCCTGCCTAGCCTCTCAAGGTCATTGGCTCACCTGTCAGGATTCTTAAGGTCATTGACCCATTTGTCAAGCCTCTCATGGTCGTCAGTCCACTTGTAGGGCCAGAGAAGGTCATTGACCATCTATCTGGCCTCTCAAGGGTGTCTGCGTACCTGTCTGGCTTCTCAAAGTCGTCTGTCTGCCTATCTGCCTTTAGCCTCTTAAGGTCGTTGGCTCTCGGTATGGCTTCCCAAGGTCATCGTTCATCTACCTGTTTGGAATATCAAGGTCATTGACCCATGTCGAACTCTCAACATCATTGATTTTGCAGCATAGGTCTGGCTGCATCGTTTTGCTAGCTCTATACCAACGATTTTTTTAAGGGGGGAGAGGGGGCAGCTCCAACGTCCATACTGGGTGCTCCAAATTACTCTAACGATGCTCTTTCCCTTCAAGGTGTTTTTCTTTGCTCTTCTCAAACTGCTTGGGCCGGCGAAATCCACCACCTTCCTCTATGAATTCTAAGCGACCTTGCCTATTGCACACTCAGCAAAACCCCTGCATCAGTTTATTTTCAGAAAATATCCACATCGCATAAGTAAATACGCATTAAGTATGCTAGTATAGTATATTTACGTACCTACTAATCGAATAAGTAAAATTGCGGTTTAACGCCTTCAGACACGAACAGCTCCCTCAAGATCAATAAATTTCTTTTACTCGAATGAGTAATCGCTACACGAGCTATAAATAACTCTGCGGATACTCGCCGTAGATTCTTTCCTTTCTCGATGCAAAAAAAAAGAAAAAAATAAAGAAAAGAAATAACGAGCAAAAATAGTTTTAAAAAAAGTTTAATACGACAAAACAACCAACAGCCGAGCCGGAGGTATTTGATTGAAAGGCGTTTTTCGTCCATAAATCTGCTCAGCAACGCCGGAAAATCATGCAACTTGCAAATTAAACGGCATTAAAATGTTTCAACCGCGATTACCTACCTACCATACGCTCCTCGGTATAGGTATAACTTTTTTATCAGTGAGCTTGTGACATGACGTGTTCAAAGGTCGTTATTAACACGTCGTATTCAATCTGTCAGAAGGGTTGTATTTTTACACGTTGGTTGTTTTAAAACGACGATACGTGTATAGTATAGACCTATCCTGCGCCATTCAAATGGGATAATTGAATATGCTCTCTGAGGTCATTTATACGTCAATGATGGGGAGAAAAGGGTGATTAATGGCGTCATTAATACCTGGTAATTTATGAACCCAAACAGTCTGCATCGATATATAGGTACGTATATGCTAGCGAATGGTTTTTTTCCTCTTTTCTGCGAATCTAATTCATCTAGATTGTTGAAATTATATGCATTTTATATACAAAATACTACGTCGAGTACAAGCTCATTGTTTTATATTATAAAATACCGATATCGCGTAAACATTAATTACCTACCTATAATGAGAATGACCATAATGAAGATTAATTTTAGACGTAAAGTTTTTCGATTAAAATTGCCATTATATAATGAGAAAAATAAGTTATACTTCCGCTCACCAGCCGCAGAATATAAGCTATCGGTATCATACGTATATTGATAACTCTAAATAGGTAGGAAGAAAATACGTAGGTACCTCTGTAAACCCTTAATTATAACGAGGAAACCTGAGCCTGAAAAGATTCTAATCTTATTTTCCTTCGTCTGCGTAAACCGTACGGGAGTAGATTTCCTTCCTTGGTACGTTGTTTTACGATCAAAGGACCTTAGATTTGAAGAAGAGAGAAAAGGCCTTCGTTGACGTGCACTGGGAATACGATTTTATCAACGGAAAATACTCGTATTTTGAAACCCAGAAACACGATTTTTTTCCACAGATATTTTCAAACAGCTTCTCTGCTTTTTCTTCGTCAAATTTGAAACCTCCCTTTTCGAGCCTGATTTTACCCCCTCTCTCTCCTTCCTCGTCATATTTTGATAGTTCCCCTTTTACTCGAGATATACCTATTTTTACTTACCTTTCTTTACCACTTCAGCACTCTCCCGAAAGTAAAATTAACATCCTCGAATAAATATTAATTTATAAACGAAATTTCACGATGCACACTACTTATTGGAAGTAAATAAACTTTTCTTTAAAATTTGCTCGGTATTTTTTTTCAACTAGAGTTCGGTTCGAGCGTCGATGTCTGGAATAATAAATTAAGCACGCTGAAGCATATTTCGCTGCGTGAAAAAATTCCAAATGGTAACTTAACTTTATTTTCTTACATTATTTTTATTACTTTTGCATTTTTTTCTTTTCGCACAAAACCCTCGCTGCGTTCTTCTTGTTCCTTCGTCGCGTCGTCGGAAGTGCAAATTTGAAAGAACGTAACAATTAAGTTTGCGTTAACTTATTTACGTTCTGGAATACTTTCGAGTTATATGGGTAGGTCTTCGGTTCTCCCTTTACCCTTATTCTCATTAAGAGAACATTTCGTGTCGTGTACCCGGAAACACATTACGTTGTAATGAATGTTAACGAATGTTTTCAACATTCTACATGTGTATACCTATTGTACGTACACGAGTACCAACCAAAGTGAAAAACGAACGAAAAGAGGATGGACGGAGGGAGGGTGGGTGAGGTTCGTTATACGGATTGCAAACTGTTTATTACTTGAAAGAAATTGTTTAATAAATGCGATTTCAGCGAAATGACGGCGAGAGAGACGCTTTTGAAAACGTACGGAATTTTTTTCTTTGTGAATAAATAATGTGCTAGACGCGGTAAAGGTTTCGTCGAATGTGTGGGTGGTAAGCACTTCATTATAATTTTCGGTGTTCTTGTCGCTTAGGATTTAGGTATGGTATTAATTCGAACAAAACTTGACGATGAATGGAGATTTGTATACATTAAAGAATTTCAGGTCTGTTTATACATAAAGGGTGTTTAGGATATGCAATGTTGAAAGAATACTTACAGCGCAGTTTTGCCCCTTCGGCGTCTCTGTCTGCAGATCAATTCACACTCGTGTAGTTTGGGTTGCTGTCGGGGACAAGACCAAAGGTTTTTGAGGAGGAGGAGGAGGGGATTGCAACCAAAAACTTGCCGAGAAGGGGGACAGTGGTGTTAAAATGCGAGAGAGCAAATTTCTCTGATGGATTTCATTCGACCAAAAACACGACTGTTTGACAAATTTTGGCAAAAAGTGGCGCTTTTTGACAATTTTACCAAAAATGGACACTTTTTGAACATTTCGACAAAAATGGGCACTTCTTGACTATTTTACCAAAAATTTACGATTTTTGACGTCCCCCTCCCCCTTTAACCAGGAAAAAAACAGAACCTTGTGAGCAAATTTGAAAAAAACAGGACTTTTTTTGTAGATTTACAACTTTCGAGAATTGGCGTGCCCCCAAAATAGAAGTGACCAAAATAAACCTGCTTATATTTTGAAGAATTTCAAGCCTCAAATTGTGTCTTGATTAAAATTTTAGCCAAAACAGGACTGTTTGACAAATTTTTTGACAATTCGGTATACCAAAAATGGACACTTTTTGAGAATTTTGAAATTTTGACAAAAATTTACCTAATAAGTACAATTTTAGCAAAAACAGGATTTTTTGAGCAATCTTGGCAAAAACAGGACTGTTTGACAATTTTAGGCAAAAATTGGTCCCCTTTTAGAATTTTACCAAAAAAGAACATTTTTTGAAAACGTTGACAAAAATTTACAATTTTAGCAAAAACAGGATTTTTTGAGCAATCTTGGCAAAAACAGGACTGTTTGACAATTTTAGGCAAAAATTAGCCCCTTTTGACAATTTTACCAAAAATGGACACTTTGAGAATTTTGAAATTTTGACCAAAATTTACAATTTTAGCAAAAACAACACTGTTTTACAATTTTTGGCAAAAATTAGCCCCTTTTGAAAATTTTACCAAAAATGGACATTTCTTGAGAATTTTGACAAGAATTGTCACTTCTTGACTATTTTGCCAGAAATTGACGCTTTTTGACATTCTCACCCCCTCCCCCTTGACCAGAAAAAAAAACATAACCTTATGAGCGAATTTAAAAAAAAAAAAAAAAAACAGGACTTTTTTGGTGGATTTAAAACTTTTGAGAATCAGCGTGCCCCCAAAATAGAAGTGACCAAACCAAATCTGCTTACATTTCAAATTGTGTCATGATTGAAATTTGAGAAAAACAGGACTGTTTGACAAATTATGGTTAAAACTGGCCCCCTTTTCACAAATTTACCAATAATATACATTTTTTTAAAATTTTAACAAGAATTTAAAATTTTATCCAAAATTGGGTTTTTTGAGCAATCTTGGCAAAAACAAGGACTGTTTGACAATTTTTGGCAAAAATGGGTCCCTTTTGACAATTTTACCAAAGATGGACACTTTTTGAAAATTTTGACAAAAATTTACAATTTTAGCAAACACAGTTTTTTTTTAGCAATCTTGGCAAAAACAAGACTGCTTGACAACTTTTGGCAAAAATTGGTCCCTTTGCAATTTTACCAAAAATGAGCATTTTGTTTTGACAAAAGTTTACAATTTTGGCAAAAACAGGATTTTTTTAGCAATCCTGGCAAAAACAAGACTGTTTGACAGTTTTTGACTAAAATTGGTCTCTTTTAACAATTTTACCCAAAAATGAACACTTTTTGAAAATTTTGACAAAAATTGACAATTTTAGCAAAAACAGGATTTTTTAGCAATCTTGGCAAAAACAAGACTGACAGTTTTTGACTAAAATTGGTCTCTTTTAATAATTTTACCCAAAAATGAATAGTTTTTGACAAAAATTTACAATTTTAGCAAAAACAGGATTTTTTAGCAATCTTGGCAAAAACAAGACTGTTTGACAATTGTAACAGAAATAGACACTTTTTGAAAATGTTGACAAAAATGAACAATTTTTTAAAATTGTGCTAAAAGTGGGCACTTCTTGACTATTTTGCCAAAAATTTATGCTTTTTGACATTTTCCTCCAAAATTTAACAAGAAAAACTGAAAAACAGAAAATTGTAAACAAATTTGGCAAAAAAAACTGGACTTTTGTTTATGGACTTACAATTTTCAAGAATCAGCGTGCCCCCAAAATTGAAGTGAACAAAAAAAAACTGATTATCTTTTGCAGAATTTCAAATCTCAAGTTGTGTCAGGATTGACAATTTTTGGCAAAAATTGGTCCCTTTTGACAATTTAGAGCCAGAAATGGACACTTCCTTAAACATTTTGACAAAAATAAACACTTTCTAACAATTGAGCTCAAAGATGGACACTTCTTGACTGTTTTTCCAAAAATTGATGCATTTTGACAACTGTTCCAAAAATTGACACTTCTTGAGTTCGAAAAATTTAGCCAAAAAAAAACAGAACCTTATAAGCAAATTTGGCAAAAAAAAAAAGGACTTTTGTTTGGCAATTTTGGAACAAAAAGAGGACTTTTAAACAAAATTGATTTGTTTTTATTTTTGGGGTGGAGAAGGGGTACAAAAAATTATGGACTTGCAAATTTTGAGAATTATAGTTTTCCTCACCCCCCCCCCCCCCAAAAAAAAAAAGTAAGTAACGAAAAAAGTCTGCTTATCTTACAAAAAAAATTGTTATTTTCTATCCTGTAAAACTGCTGTGCTTTTCATCTAAGTTGTCGTTCTTGAACCACTTTTCATCGTTCAAAGGACTATAATGCAAACCACCATTTTTTATCGTTCAAAAATCAAGTGTATGTTTCCCTTTTATTTATGGGCTACTTTTTTCCCATACTTTCTGAAGGACACTTTTTTCAAATAACGAAGTATTTATTTCAAGTTTTAGAAATCAATTAAAATCAAAATTCATCACTCTTTACCTAGAAATTATTATGAAATCAAAAAAAGGCTGAAAATAATGATTTTGTTTTTTGACTTTGAGGAATAAAGAGAAATGAGTTGATAGCGTTGTTAATTATAGTTCATTCATTGATTCAAATTCCAAAAAAGTCAACAAAATAGTTTCTGTATCAAGTCAAAAATTCCTAAATTTGCCAACGGGGGGGGGGGAGAGGGCTCCCTTTTAGTTTTGTTCCTGGTTGCAATGTTGACAGGAGAATCAATAGACGCTTTCATGAGAACACCTACCTAAATCAGTTCAAGGTTTTTTCTTGAAATTCTTTTTTTACACATCCAAAGGTGTAAGAAATTAGTGAATTTACAAGCCAAATAATGCTATGTTTACCCACGACCTTTCTCAACACAGAAGTGAATTCGCCCCAAATTTGTCTGACTATTGATAAAAAATGCAGGATGTTGAAACGGAAGATGAGTAATTCCGCTCATTGACAAGCTTATTACACCTGTCAATTGATGTCGAAATAATACCATTGCCTACTAAAAATAGACTGCCAAATTTTATACGTAGGTACGTTTCGTTTATTTAGTACTTAGGTACCTCTATCTGTTCATTTAGATGAATGAAATCCAAAGTCTTAATTAAACGACCATTATATTAACGATTCGAGCGATAAATTATGCTGTTTGAAAACGCCAGTAGTAGATAATTGTACCACCTTCGCGTTTAATCCGCGAAGAACTATAAGAATGAGAACGAAAACCTTTAAAAATGATCATCGAGTCGCGCTGTTTAATCGAAAATACTGTGGGAAGTGGTTGTAAAACGTCGTTTGGTTTAACGTGCTAAAATTTTATGTTATGTAAGCGTACCTAGAGACTTAGAAAAGGATAATGAGGCGATAGAGAATACAGCTACGATGAAGGTGTATAAAAAGATCGCTCTTTTGCCTTTGCATGGTTATCGAACCGTGTGTTTGATTTAATTGAGCGTTTGAATGAAAGTCGATGATGTGAGAAAAATTGAGTTTTTTTTTTTTTTAAAGTTGGATCAGAAAGTGTACTGGTTCGATTTGGTAATTTCTTGTTTTAACCGAGCAATTCCTGGCCTATTTTAAGAAACGATTAACCAGCTGCTGGTGGATTAAATAACTGTATGCAAGTATTTTATGGGCGTTACACATGTATATCTATCTATAGAAAGGTCTCGAATAATAGGAAAATTATCGATTTTCTACAAGTACTTTTTAAAGTATAGTTGCAAGAGTTTAACAGTCCCTATTGCTATTACAAAAACAATATCGTAGTAATCATGCTTAAGGGATTTCAATACCTTGTTTCATTGTTGTATCTATAACTTGGTAAGTGAAATACCTACCTACGTAATATTGTGATCATTCAATTCAGCGACCCAGCATTTGGAATTTTGTTAGATTTTCAGCTTTTATGCTTTCGGGTGGGGGGGGGTGATTCAGATTTTTCCTCAGTTTTCTATTTTATTTCAAATTCTTGATCTAGTTTTCAGAATATTCCATTTCACTTTCAGTTCCAGATTTTAATTTTGAATTTCTTATTCCATTTGAAATTTATCTTTTCAAAAATGCACCCTGTTTGGGATCTCAAATCTCCACTCCATGGACACCTCCAGAGCAAAAAAACTTTATGGATGACTTTCCACTCAAAATTGTAGTCTATGCTGAATTTAGTCCAAATCTGCAGATTTTTTTTTGTGGAGGGGGGGGGCAATTTACTCCAATACCTATTGGTTTAATTACGCAGTTTATAAGGCTGTCTTTCAAGCACTAAATCGACCTATTCCAAATAACGAAAGTATCAAAACATATGTAAACAATAAACATAACGTTCGTAGTCATCATTTTATTGAAGAAAAATATGGTAAACGGCATCGTAGAGGTACCTATAAGTGTCTAAACGTATGTCTTATGTACTTTGGCGGGATAACTATCGGCTTGTGTTTTCACACAACCGAGATATAGGGTACCTATAATTTTACGCGAAAACTTATAAATTGCCTGAGTAAGCGGTCGAATACATAAATTACCCTCAAGTGTCTCACTTAAACAGAATTTCTTTCAAAGGGGTAGGTAGATAGGTAAGGTATCAGGGCGAGAGATATATATCTGTGGGTAAAATATAGTGGCATATTTCATCTATGTAACTATAGCTATGTCGTCGATAGGTATAACGTTTCGTTTTTCATCTCGAAATTTTCTTATTCTTTCTTCTTTGCCAGCAGTTCCCCATCTTCGTACATATTTTCTATTGTCACACGAAGATGCTATTGTATCTAGAAGTCGTGTCGCTTCCGAGCCCATTGGTGTGTTTTTTTTCTGTTTTCACTCGTGTCTCATACCTTTACATACATATTTCTTTGAATACGAACGAAACACGCAGGATTACCGAATTTGTCATGTTGGCATATTCATTATTCGAATGGATGGAAAATTTTCACCTCGAGAATCTGGCACCGATAGGGTAAAGGTTAGCTTGGCATATAGCTTTGAAATCGGGCCTTCAACCAAAGAGCAAAGAAATGAGAGGGAAAAAATCACGGGTTTTGTATCCTTTAATATCGAACGTGCGTACGATATTTATGTATGTACGTATTGCGGGCTAGTAAATTGGATTGAGGGCATGTTAAGGTATTAGGTACCTATGTTTAACAAAAATGACACAGAATTTTATAGGTACAGTGAGCTGGTTTTGTTATGGACAAAAAAAGGAGGAAAAATCAAAAATGTTCATAGGTACATTGAAATAATATATTTGAGAATAAATACGCTTTTCATCAAGATTCGTGCAAGATTTTATCTCAGCTCTCGGTTTGTAGCCCTAGATAATGTTTTAAAGTTTTGAAATCTTTGACGAAAAATTGAAATTAAAATAGACGTTTACAAACTATAGTCATTTTAGAGGGGAAAAAATCTACTAAAGGCGATTAAAACTTTTTTATATCGTCGTACTCTTTATATGTAGTAATTCTATGGGGAAAACAGAATAAATAATTTTCGAGAAAATCTTGACTAATGGAGAAATTATACGATTAGTCTCACACTGATGTCAATTTTTTCAACTGTCCTTTTATTTTCACGAAGCGTTGAAGACATTACGAAAAAATATGGCATCACTTTATCAAAATTAAAATGTTTTGAAATCTCCGAAAAATATGAAAAACCACCTCTAATGAAAATTGATAAGTTAAATAAAAAGGCAACTGCAATAGGCTTACAATTAAGTATTTTTATTCGAGTAAAAATTATATGTACCAAATCTGAATATTATCTTCAAACAGGGAAACAACCACTTTTGAGCCGTTCTGGAGCCTGAAGCAAGTCGTGAACGAAATAATAATTTTTTAGTAAATCATTCACGAACGAATTGATTAATTAGTGGTGAATCATTCACGAAAGAATTGAATAATTAGTGGTGAATCATTCGCGAACGAATTGAATACTTTAATTTTTGGTGCATCATTCGGGAACGAATTGTTTAATTGTAGGTGAATCATTCGCAAACGAGTTGAATAATTTTGGGTGAATCATTCGCGAACGAATTGAATACTTTAATTATTGATGCATCATTCGGGAACGAATTCAATTATTTTTGGTGAATCATTCGGAAACGGATTGATTAATTCTGGGTGAATCAATCGCGAACAAATTGATTGGTTTTTGGTGAATCATTCGCGAACGAACTGATTAATTGTTGGTGAATCATTCAGGAACGAACTGAATAACTTTTGGTGAATCATTCGCGAACGAATTGAATAATTTTTGGCGCATCACTTGCGAACGAATTAAATAATTTTTGATGCATCACTCGTGGACGGATTTATTAATTGTGGGTGAATCATTCACGAACGAATTAGAAAAATTTTGATGCATCATTCGGAAACAAATTGATTAATTGTTGGTGAATCCTTCGCGAACGAATTGATTGATTTTTGATTAATCATTTGTGAACGAATTCAATAATTTTCGGTGAATCATTCGCGAACGAATTCAATAATTTTTGGTGAATCATTCGAGAACGGATTGATTAGTTGTGGGTGAATCATCTGCGAACAAATTGATTGATTTTTGGTGAATCATTCGCGAACAAACTGAATTACTTTTGGTGAATCATTCGCGAACGAATTGAATAATTTTTGGCGCATCGTTCGGGAACAAAATAGATAATTTTCGGTGAAACAATCGCGAATGAATTTATTTGTTTTTGGTGAGTCATTCGCGAATGAATTGAATAATTTTTGGTTGATCATTTGTGAACGAATTCAATAATTTTCGCCTTTCGGTGAATCATTCGCGAACGAATTCAATAATTTTTGATGCATTATTCGGTGAATCATTCGCGAACGAATTGAATAATTTTTGGTGAATTATTCACGAACGAATTAAAAAATTTTTGGTAAACCATTCGCGAACGAATTCAATAATTTTCGGCGAATCATTCGCAAACGAATTGAATTATTTAATTTTTGGTGCATCATTTGGGAACGAATTGAATAATTTTTATAGTGAATCATTCGCGAACAAATCGATTAATGTAATTAATTTTCGATGAATCATTCACAAACGAATTGATCAACTGTTGGTGAATCATTCGCGAACTAATTGAATAATTTTTGATGCATCATTCGGGATCGGGAACGAATTGATTAATTGTTGTTGAATCATACGCGAACAAATTGAATAATTTTTGGTGAATCGTTCGCAAATGAATTGAATAATTTTTGACACATCATTCGGGAACAAATTAGATAATTTTTGGTGAATCATTCGCGAACAAATTGATTTATTTGTAGAGAATCATTCGCGAACGAATTGATTTATTTTTGGTGAATAATTCTCGAACGAAATGAATAATTTTTTACGCATCGTTCAGGGACCGATTGATTAATTTAATTGTGCGTGAATGATTCGCGAATGAATTGATTAATTTTTGGTTGATCATTCGTGAACGAATTCAATAATTTTTGACGCGTTATTCGGCGAATCGTTCGCGAACCAATTGAATAATTTTTGGTGAATCATTCGCAAACGAATTGAATAGTTTTTTGGTGAATAAATCGCGAACAAATTAAAAACTGTTTGGTGCATCATTCGAGAACAAATTGCCTGATTGTTGGTGAATCATTTGCGAACGAATTAAATAATTTTTGGTGAATCATACGCGAATGAATTTCATAATTTTCGGCGCATCATACGGGAACGAATTGCCTAATTGTTGGTGAATCATTCGCGAACGAATTGAATAATTTTTGGCACATCGTTCGCGAACGAATTGATTAATTTTTGGTTGATCATTCGCGAACGAATTCAATAATACTCGCCTCTCGGTGAATCATTCGCGAACGAATTCTATAATTTTTGATGCATCATTCGGTGAATCGTTCGCGAACAAATTGATTAATCAGTGGCGAATCATTTGCGAACAAATTGAGTACTTTTTGGTGAATCATTCGCGAACGAATTGAATAATTTTCTGCGCATCATTCGCGAACGAATTGATTAATTTTTGGTTGATCATTCGTGAACGAATTTAATAATTTTCGCCTCTCCGTGAATCATTCGCGAACGAATTCTATAATTTTTGATGCATCATTCGATGAATCGTTCGCGAACGAATTGATAAATCAGTGGAGAATCATTCGCGAACAAATTGAATAATTTTCTGCGCATCATTCGCGAACGAATTGAATAATTTTCTGCGCATCATTCGCGAACGAATTCTATAATTTTTGATGCATCATTCAGTGAATCATTCGCGAACGAATTGATTAATCTGTGGCGATCTGGCGAATCATTCGCGAACAAATTGAATACTTTTTGGTGAATCATTCGCGAACGAATTGAATAATTTTCGGCGCATCATTCGCAAACGAATTGAATAATTTTCGGCGCATCGTTCGCGAACGAATTGATTAATCTGTGGCGATCTGGCGAATCATTCACGAACAAATTGAATACTTTTTGGTGAATCATTCGCGAACGAATTGAATAATTTTCGACGCATCATTCGTGAACGAATTCAATAATTTTCGCCTCTCGGTGAATCATTCGCGAACGAATTCGATAATTTTTGATGCATTATTCGGCGAATCGTTCGCGAACCAATTGAATACTTTTTGGTGAATCATTCGCGAATGAATTAAATAGTTTTTGGTGAATCATTCGAGAACGAATTGAACATTTTTTGGTGAATCATTCGCGAACGAATTGATTTGTTGGCGAATGATTCGCTAAAAATGAGTCTATTTGTACGCAAATGGTTCTTTAAAAAATTAATCAATTCGTTCATGAATGATTCACCAAAAATTAATAAAATGAATCGATTCGTTACCAAAGTCGATAAAAATCAGAACTCATACAAAACTTGATGGGGAGATTCATGGTTGAGATTAAACAACTAACAAGGGAACTACCTGAACCGGCAGAAACGAAAATGAACGAATCAAAGCTAAATCAAAAGGGGACCACTTCAGGACCCCAAATCCAAAATTTCAAGTGCTAAAGTTGATTTCTCGATTTTTGGTGAATTTTTGAAAATTGAAAAATCCGAAAAATTATCAATTAATACCAAAAATAGAAAATATTGATGAAAAATGGAAATTTCTCGGGAAGTGGCTCAGATGGTGTCCCTAACTCATTTACGACTATCGAAATTCGTAAAACCTCAATTTCAGTCATTCTGGGGCCTCCAGCGATTTTTTATCATTTCTCCAGAAATTTGAAATTGCTGTGGAACGGCTAAAAATCAACTTTAGCACAAATAACTTCATTTGGGGCCTATGTGGGTCGCCTTTAACCATTTTGTGTGGTTGTCGCGAAAATCGGCGTCTGCCAGTTCAGATGTGTATTTTTGACCCCCCTGGAAAAAATGACAAAATTTGAAAATGTCAAAAATTCCATCATTTGCGATGCTAGCTATCCGAGATCGAGCTCTGACCTATTTTCGACGTTCCGAATAGGCGAACCCTCCATTTCGACCATTCTGAAGCCTCCAGCGATTTTTTATCATTTCTCCAGAAACTTGAAATTGTTGTGGAACGGCTAAAAATCAACTTTAGCACAAATAACTTCATTTGGGGCCTATGTGGGTCGCCTTCAACCATTTTTTGCGGTTGTCGCAAAAATCGGCGTCTGCCGGTTCAGATGTGTACCTATTTTTGACCACTGGAAAAAATGACAAAATTTGAAAATGTCAAATATTCCATCTTTTACGATGCTACCTATCCGAAATCGAGCTATGACCTATTTTCGACGTTCCGAATAGGTGAACCCTCCATTTCGACCATTCTGGAGCCTCCAGCGATTTTTTATCTTTTCTCCAGAAACTTGATATTGCTGTGGAACGACTAAAAATCAACTTTAGCACAAATAACTTTATTTGAGGCCTATGTGGATTGCCTTTAACCGTTTTCTGCGGTTGTCGCAAAAATTAGCGTCTGCCGGTTCAGATGTGTATTTTTGACCACTGGAAAAAATGATAAAATTTGAAAATGTTAAATATTCCATCTTTTACAATGCTACCTATCCGAAATCGAGCTCTGACCGATTCTCGACGTTCCGAATAGGCAAAACCTCCATTTCGGCTATTCTGGAGCATCCATTAACATTTTCAAATTTTGTCATTTTTTTCCAGTGGCAAAAAATGCACATCTGAACCGGCAGACGCCGATTTTTGCGACAACCGCAAAAAATGGTTGAAGGCGACCCACATAGGCCCCAAATGATGTTATTTGTGCTATAGTTGATTTTTAGCCGTTCCACAACAATTTCAAGTTTCTGGAGAAAAGATAAAAAATCGCTGGAGGCTCCAGAATGGTCGAAATGGAGGGTTCACCTATTCGGAACGTCGAAAATAGGTCAGAGCTCGATCTCGGATAGGTAGCATCGCAAAAGATGGAATATTTGACATTTTCAAATTTTGTCATTTTTTCCAGGGGGGTCAAAAATACACATCTGAACCGGCAGACGCCGATTTTCGCGACAACCGCACAAAATGGTTAAAGGTGACCCACATAGGCCCCAAATGAAGTTATTTGTGCTAAAGTTGATTTTTAACCGTTCCACAGCAATTTCAAATTTCTGGAGAAATGATAAAAAATCGCTGGAGGCCCCAGAATGACTGGAATTAAGGTTTTACGAATTTCGATAGTCGTAAATGAGTTAGGGACACCATCTGAGCCATTTCCCGAGAAATTTCCATTTTTCATCAATATTTTCTATTTTTGGTATTAGGTATTTGATAATTTTTCGGATTTTTCAATTTTCAAAAATTCACCAAAAATCGAGAAATCAACTTTAGCACTTGAAATTTTGGATTTGGGGTCCTGAGGTGGTCCCCTTTCGATCTAGCTTTGATTCGTTCATTTTCGTTTCTGCCGGTTCAGGTAGTTCCCTTGTAAGGGTTAACGTGAGGTTATCAAAAATTAAAAATACTTTTGAAAATTCAATTTAAGAAATTTACCTACAGTGAGGACGAGTTTATCTGGAATTTGGCTGTAATGACAAGACTAAAAGCTCTAAGAGAGATGGACTTGTGAGATAGGCTGCTAGAACACAAAAGGCGAGGTGGAGGTATCCAATACATATACGAGTAGCAAAACTACATACGTACCTTATTATCTGTAGTACCCACGTCCAACCATCTTCAGTTCTACAAAATTTGAAATCCGAATCTCGTAAATCCAATAGCAAAATTCTATCAACTACATACATACACTCGTAAATGCGGTTTTGGTCTTTGCTTTTCAAGTTCGAGTAGCTATGTAGAGGTATGTATGTATGTACTTTGACATCCCACTGCGATTTCATTGTTTCTCATATAAAGAGCCGATGCGATGCTATTACATCGATGTAAAATTGTAAACACAAACTAATACGAAAAGCAGGATGCATATTGCATTCAATATATGCGGTACGCAGCATAGTGCATTATGCGAACATAGGTACCTTTGTTTTAATCACACGAATTTTCCAACTCGTCGAGTAGTAGCGGTATGTAGGTAAACTTTTAGGTTCCTTTTTCGTGCTTCGTCGTCGATTTAATATACATCAGTGTGTTGTTCCGTATATAGCATACTTTCTTTGAGACGAAACTTTTCGTTGGCTAAACGTTAAACAATGCCCTGTCAACTGCAACGCTGCGTTGACGCGAATGAAAAATAAAAAGACAGAAAAAAATGAAACTTTACCAGCATCATAATTTAATTAGATTTTTTTCGACGTGAAAATTTGACGTTGGCCGAGAAAAATTGCAAAAGTTTATCGCTTTTTGTATCGCGTACGAGAGTATTTTGCATCGAACGTGTTAAAGTCGTAAAACTGCTACCTACGTCGAACGATTCGCTATATGTATCGCATCATTTGCGGAATGTTTTTTTTCAAAAAGTTCAAGGATATGACGACGTTTTTTAAATACCTTCGCAAGTAGCAATCTGAGCATCGCAGCGAAAAATATTTGCAAACGTGAACATTTAATTTGTGTATAGAAATGAAAATATGTATCATCGAATTCCTGCATCGTTCGATTTCCACGATGGAAAAATATACAGGTGCTCATTGCGTTGCCTTTTCTATAAATGTATTTTAAACTGTAGCACTAAAAAAAAAAAGGTACACAAAACGGTGAAAGAAACAAAACGACAACGACGTCGTGAAAAAATTTCAATAAACTGGAATCCTTTCAACACCGATGTATTTTTCGCGCTATCGTTTTCAACGTTATTGCACAAAGTATGTATACACTTCAACGCTAACTAGTAAGTGAAGTAGAAGGGTGTAGCGAAAGATGGAAATTAGTACCACTGGTGAAAATCTCCGCGAGACGACTACGGCCCGCAATCTAAACTCGAGACTTGACGTATTACAGCCAATTTGCAACCCTTGCCCAGAATTTTAGCGGCGTAAAAAGCAGGTGCCATTTCTTATTAGAGAAATTCGCATTGAGCGTTGACCCACTAAGTACTTTACGTGGCAAGATGAAAAATGAGCCGAGTTTTCAAATCTTTATGATCATCTGTTTCCCAGACATAAATGGCTTTAAGCTTTAAAACGGCAATTTTCGTCTCGCCTTTTCGTCTTTTCATCCTCCCTCTCTGGTTATTTCTTTTCTAAGTTTTCTCCCGGCGTATTTTTCCCGTTCCTTTGGTGTGAGGAGATGTTGTGCTTGCGCGAATTAGGTATTTTTACGCCTAACTTTTTGCTTGATTTTCGCCATGCGAGTATTTTTGAAAGATCATTTCTGGCTAAAAGGTCATATGTCATATATCTTTGGGTGGATCACGAAAGAAAAGTTGGTGGATTTTAACCAAATTCGGCAGAGACTTTCATTTTGAAGTTGGAAGTTACACAAAAAAAATTATAGCTCCTACCCATGCAGAAAAATAGTACTACTGAAGTAATACTAAAAGCAGTACTACTTTCAGTAGTACTAAATTGAGCAATTCAGTGCTACTGACAGTACTACTAAGAAGTATTATTGTAGTACTACTGAGAAAGTGTTACTGCAGTACTACTAGGACATATTACTGTAGTACTACTCAAAAGAACTGTACCTAGTACTACATTTTAAAATTTTTAAATTAATTTTTAAAAATATTGAGTACATTTGGCACGATTTATATTATTACTACTAATCGTTTTACAAAGGTAAAAAGAACCTTTTAGCGAGAAGTTTGTTAGATTAGGAAGAAATAACTCTTGCTTCTCAGTTTTTACTATTTATTAGTGCAAAGCTTTTCAAACACCAAGTGTTCATCATCAGGCTTAAATCACTATTGAACAAAATAACCAAGTCTACAAGCTTATATACTAGTGTACAAGGGTGTGGTAGTTTAACAGTACAAGGGTGTGGCAGTACAAGGGTGTGGTCATGTGGAAGAGGGTGTGGTTGTAGGTGAGGATGTGGTAGGAGTCATGTCTTCAAGTTTGGTTTTAATAACAGAAAGTAGGATATTTTCTAAGGGTTTTAAGTCATTATTTAGTAAATTTGTTTTGTTTTTCATCATGGCTATTGCTTCCCTAATGTTTAATTGAGATGGTTTATCTATTTTTTGTATGAGGTTCAGGTTTTCAAAGGAAGTAGTGTGGTTGGTGGCAATGAGATGATCTGAGAGAGCAGACTTATTTTCATATTTGTATTTAGCATAATAAAGATGTTCCTTGAACCTCTTTTTGATGTTTCTTTTGGTTTGACCTATATAAATTCCTTGGCAATCTTTACATTTGATTTTGTAGATGCCACTACAGTCTTCAGGTTTGTCTTTGTCTTTAGTGTTACCAAGAAGGTTTTTAATTTTGTTATCATTGGTGAAAATGGGTTGTATGTTGTGTTTTCTGAAGACTGTTTTCATTTTATTTGTGAGAGGGGGATAGTAACTGATCCTAACTCTTTTGACATCATCTTTTTCAGCAATAAAGGTTGTGGCATCTCTGATTAGTTTTTTGTTTTCATGTTTTCTTATAAGTTTTTGGATAGATGTTTTTGTGTAGCCAAGGTTGGAAGCAATAGACATGATGTTTTTTATTTCTTTATTTTGGTTATTTTTATTTAGGGGGAGATTTAAACACCTGTGTATCATGCTGTTGAAAGCAGCAAATTTTTGGTAAGGTGAAGTTGATACCTCTTGATATTAGTTTTCTTAAACAGTGTAGGGTACACAATGTTTTCCCTAAGTGTGTGGTGTTTAACAGTAAAGTGAAAACTCCTTCCACAAAAAGGGCTCTAGAGAAAGCCAAAACCTATTGGTTAAGCTCTGAGCTTCACAGCCTGTATGCAAAAAGATCCAGCATAGAAGTGGAACTATATGCACTTCACAAAAAACTTAGCCAGACCATACCAAAACTGCAGTGGGATGAAATGGAAAGAAAGATGTTCAGATCAATTGAGGAGAAAAAGAGAAAGAAAAGAAATTCACAAAACAAAAAGTTGAAAAATCTGTTAAAAGAAAAAAGTAACCATAGTGGTGTTAGCAATGTTGTTAGTGTCAGTGGCAGTGACAGTAATGGTGTTAATGAGACTACTGTGTATGTGAAAAACCTAACTGATGTGGTGTTCTCCAAAGAAGAATTGGATCTTCTAAACAAGGGTCTAAAATTCTCTTTACCACCCATGAGGCCTCCTATTGAAGATATTATTTCTGATGTGGATGCTTCATTGTGGAGAGAGACCTCAGAAACAAAAATCAGCATAAAGAAAGAAGTGGTAGACATCATCAAAACCCATAAACCAACAAGAATTCCATTTCATCCCCACAACAACACCATCAAAAGCTTGAGACAGAAAGGTGTCTACTATATGAAAGCAGACAAGGGAAACACCGTAGTGATAATGAAGAAAGATGAATACTTGGAAAAGTGTGAAACCCTTCTTAATGAAGGACCTTATGAGAAGTTAAAAAGTGATCCTGTGGATAAAATGGTGAAAGAAGTGAAAAGTTTGGTGAAAACTACTCCCTTCCTTAATAACACTCCTTTTCCTTCCAATCCTAAAGTTCCTAAAATGTACTGTCTTCCCAAGATCCATAAACCTAACTATCCTATGAGACCAATTGTGGCCAATATCAACTCTCCTTCCTATAACATTGCCAAAAAACTCCTTTGTAACCTCCAAAACCTTCCTTTTCCTGAAACTCTTCAAGTTAAAAATAATTATGAACTTGCAGAAAAACTGCAAGGGATTACTATTAATGACACAGACAGGCTCATATCTTTTGATGTACAAAATCTTTTCCCCAGTGTGCCTATTCCTGAGACTTTAGAAATGATAGAAAACTGGCTAAAAGAACAAAATATCAACAAAAAAGAAATAACCCATTATATGAATACTATAAAATTATGCACTTCCCAAAACATTTTCCAAATAAATGGAACTTACTACAAACAAACAGGAGGCACAGCTATGGGCAACCCCTTATCTCCCTTTTTGGCAAATTTTTTCATGAGCCACCTTGAGACAAAATTCAAAAAGAACAATAAAAACTTTCCCAAAGCATGGTTTAGATATGTTGATGACATCCTGTGTATCATTCCTGAAGACTTCAACATTGAGGAATTCCTCAATGCTTTAAATAGTCTCTATCCTACCATCAAATTCACTTATGAGCTTGAACAACAAAACAAACTCCCTTTTCTGGACATGTTAATCATTAGACATTCTGACCATCTTGAATTTGATATCTATAGAAAACCCACCCACACCAATAACTACATTCCTTCAGACTCTTTCCAGCCTTGGAACCAAAAATTTGCTGCTTTCAACAGCATGATACACAGGTGTTTAAATCTCCCCCTAAATAAAAATAACCAAAATAAAGAAATAAAAAACATCATGTCTATTGCTTCCAACCTTGGCTACACAAAAACATCTATCCAAAAACTTATAAGAAAACATGAAAACAAAAAACTAATCAGAGATGCCACAACCTTTATTGCTGAAAAAGATGATGTCAAAAGAGTTAGGATCAGTTACTATCCCCCTCTCACAAATAAAATGAAAACAGTCTTCAGAAAACACAACATACAACCCATTTTCACCAATGATAACAAAATTAAAAACCTTCTTGGTAACACTAAAGACAAAGACAAACCTGAAGACTGTAGTGGCATCTACAAAATCAAATGTAAAGATTGCCAAGGAATTTATATAGGTCAAACCAAAAGAAACATCAAAAAGAGGTTCAAGGAACATCTTTATTATGCTAAATACAAATATGAAAATAAGTCTGCTCTCTCAGATCATCTCATTGCCACCAACCACACTACTTCCTTTGAAAACCTGAACCTCATACAAAAAATAGATAAACCATCTCAATTAAACATTAGGGAAGCAATAGCCATGATGAAAAACAAAACAAATTTACTAAATAATGACTTAAAACCCTTAGAAAATATCCTACTTTCTGTTATTAAAACCAAACTTGAAGACATGACTCCTACCACATCCTCACCTACAACCACACCCTCTTCCACATGACCACACCCTTGTACTGCCACACCCTTGTACTGTTAAACTACCACACCCTTGTACACTAGTATATAAGCTTGTAGACTTGGTTATTTTGTTCAATAGTGATTTAAGCCTGATGATGAACACTTGGTGTTTGAAAAGCTTTGCACTAATAAATAGTAAAAACTGAGAAGCAAGAGTTATTTCTTCCTAATCGTTTTACATTTTATCTATCGAATCATTAATTCATATACCATCCAATTTCATTAACGAAAATTTCCTACCTAACCTGGGATTCGAACCTGCGACCCTACGTTCCTAACTGCCTAACCTTCACCACTAGACTATGGGGACTTCAATGGATATAGCACATTTTGAACAATATAAGCATATTATCCTTGTTATTCTGAAATATTTATATATTTTTTTAAATTGCAGTACATTATTAGTAAGGCAATTGTTTTAATGATATCGCATATTTTTTTTTGCTGCACCAAACACCGCAGATAGCAATTTTCTTTACATTTTGTCAGTTTCATGCAACTTTGAGACAAATGATGACACTTTATAGCGCACATTTTCGCATATTTTTTCATATTTTTGGAGTAAATAAATGCAAATGCTTATTTTAGTTTAAAAAAACGTTGATTTTGAGGTTTTTTCAGGTCGTTACAGCTTTTTCGTGGGGGAAAAACAGCAAAAATCAGTTTGAAAAATGGGAAAAAACAAAAATTTTGAAATTGTCAATACAAAAAAATGAATTTTTTTTTATAGCCTATTAATGTTTGATGTTTTTAAGGTTTTTTGATAGCTCATTGAAAATACATACCTACATTTTGATACCTACCCATGATGGAGCAGTTTTATAGCACTTATTTCTGCTGTCTTTGGTTTCTTAGCACAATAATAGGTATTAATGTAATGCGTTTTTTTTTTTTTTTTTTTTGTTTTTTTTTTTAGATTGTAACTATTTTCTATGAGGAGTCCATCCTGACCGGAATCGGAGCAACGTATCTATGACGTCATAACTCTATTTCTCTGTCATTTTTTTCTCAGTTTCTACCTTTTCCAAGTATTTTTTTCTGTGCCAATGTTTATTTACATTTATTTTTGATTTTTATCTTATTTTTATTACGATTTCACGAACCACTTATAATTCTTTTCCATTCCGAACTTCAATGAACGAGATGTATTCTATTAAAATTTAAACCACGGGAAGTAAAAATTTTCCTTGTCAATAATTGTATAACAACATTAAGAAAGATCAAATTACTTTGTGATAATTTATTTGTTCCTGATAAACAAGCTTATTCCTACATTATAGATATGCGTGATCCTGGCCATCAATAACATTTATAACTTCATCAGATCCTTCTGCTAAAGCACCTCGAATACTCTGCGATTCCATTGAAGATACAAAAGGCATAGATTGAGTGGCTGTTTTTGTTTTCTTTTTCTTACGTGTCGGGAAAAAGGTTTGCTTGTCAATAATTTTCAAATGAGATACTGGCTTACGTTTTATTTTTTTCTTTCCGTGATACACATTTATCGCATTATCCAGATTCCTCATGACGGCATTTTCTTCATCCTCAGAGAGTCTGATTTCACCTTGAATTAGGCCCATAAGAGTCTCCAACTTTGCTTGCATTTCGCCTTGTCTGGAACTGGAACTCCTTGCTTCTAGGACTGTGTCCCTCTCGATGATCATTTCTGATGTTGATGGAATCTGTAATTCTGTTTCAAAGTGAAAATTTTCGGTTTCGTGAGGCATATTAGTTCTTGCACATGCATGGATGTGTTTACATATTGTAAATTTGAACACATTTTGTGGACACGAGCAGATGTAATTATGAATACAAATTCGACAAATTTTACACACGTGTCTACAGCACGGAGGTTCCTGCTTCAGTTGTTCAACAACGTATTCGCCGACTTTCCACGAACCAGATTCCATTTGAACTACATTTTCCAGGTATTCTTGCGATTTATCATGACCTTCTCTGATGGATTTAATTTTTTTAGAAGGTTCGTCTCGAAGATTTTTGGATAATCGCTCAAATTTTTTGTTTCTTGTAAAACGAAGCAAAGCGTTGATGGTATCATCTGTTCTGGCAACATGGGTACCGTTCAAATATTGATATTTGATTGTCTTATGCATGCTTTCGAGATGCATGTTTGTATGTATGGGAACACGCAGACGATAGCACATGGCCCAACTATTCGCATTTCGTACATAATTAGAGTTCAAGTACTTGGCAAATTCAACAGTATCCGGATCGGCATTTAGTTGAGCAAGAAAATTAACCATCTCCGTTCCAAATTTTTGCTCATCAACCTCGTTCATGATGCTACGCAACGTTTTTAAAACCATAGATCGCTTATCAGTTGGTTTGATAACATGAGATGCTTTCGTAGTCCAGTTTTTGTTAACATGCCAATGACACAACAATTTTTTTTCAGCTGGAAACATTATCTTTGACCACGCATTATAAAATGCCTCGGCGCCATCGGACATGAAAATTTGAGTTTTAAACACGTCATTGATGTCATCTAAACCAGAAAAACGTTCCACTGCATTTCGAACATGAATATAGAAGATTTCAAAGATTTTTTCATGCTCTCTGTTACTGAGTAAGTACGCGACTGGCATTGCTTCGTCCTTTTCATCCAGGACTACCAGGGTATATAAGATGAAGCCATGTGGGTTAGTTCCGTGAGTTCCGTCAATTAGAATAGCTTTTTTAGCAAATTTTATGAACATTTTTCGTTGGAATGTTGTCATAATTACCAATGCAAAATCTGTTTCTTCTAAATCATCGGTTGCAGTCTGCTGATTCTTATAATACAAAACTGGATTATCCTCCTGCAATAATCTCATCTTCTGAACCCAAATTTCAACACTGGCAGCTTCGTCAGGGTGCATTCTACTTTGGTGCTTGATGTTGTACTCTCTCGAAATATTATACACATCACTTGCATTTATTAGATCGATTCGCCTCAGCTGATCCGCATCTGGAGCATTGTCTCTCACATCCTCTAATATTCTTTTAGCTGGAACACCAATAGCTAACTTTCCTGCGGACAGAACCAAAAGATTGAATAAAAATTAAAATTACAAATAGAAAGTATGTAGATTTTTGTTTTATTATTTGAAATCATTAAAATTGAATTGATTCATAATTGATAAAGTGACCATTTGTGTGTTGTACAATACTGATATTATATTAGTGGTAATCACCTGCAACAGAAGCCCTCTCATTTTCTGTGAGTGTGAGCCTTCCAACCTCACATTCGTGTCCTTTGTGAACTGGATTAAACTGCACGAAAATTGTGCCTGTTTTCGAGGTAGACACATAAATGAAGGCAGGACAAGCAACTCCGATCTTATTTGATCCTTTATATTTAGGTTTCTTTGTAGACTCTTGTCTTTTTGGTTTGAATGAGCGATGACAGATATATCGAACCACTTTTTCTCCATATTTTGACGTTTTTGGTGACGTTTCAATTACGTATTTAGACGTGGTTGCTTGTTCCTTTTCTTCTTTCCATTTAAAAAAATCTGCAAAATTAAAGTATCCATTTCAGTTTTTGAATATGAAAATTGACTGTAGATAATTATAAAAACTTGATTTGATGTTGATGATATCAATATCAGTGTTATTAGTGATCAATATTCCAGTTCAAAAAGAATGAAATTGATCAATCATCATTTTATCTACAGGACAGGATTGACCAATTTGAAGATTATACTCTTATATACTTGTATCATTTCATTCGTATATTTCATTACCATCACTTACCATCTTCATTTTCGAAATTAAAAGTTTCTGGCTCAATAAGTTCATCATGTTTCTGTTTCAGATGCGAGATATACTGAAGAAAAGATGGTACTTCACATGAACACTTGTAGCAACAAATTCTTTCGTGATGTTTAACAGTCTTGATTGACGAATCAGAATGTTTAGAATCAATGTGCCTTTTTAGATTTCTTTCAAGTGTGTACCCACATCCACACTGATCACAATAAAAGCTCATTATTACAGAATTTGATTCAATTAAAGATGTATTTTTCAAAAAATGACAACTTAAAATAATACATATTTATATTATTTCTTTACGTAATAGAAATCAATCAGTTTCCCTCGTAATCGTAATCCCCATCAGGTTTTTTTTCATAAATCACCTGATAATTGACTTGTTGATGAAAAGATAGCAAAAAGATAACACACATCAATCATTTTTTTTTTTTTAATGAATAATTCCAAAATTCATTCTTTTTCTTACAGTAAAGGAAACACATAGTTCAATAAAAAAATTCTTACATCTGTGAACAGGTTAATAGCTTTGAAAATGTTGTATTGAACAAGTTTGCAAATTACAGGTGTAAAAAAGGTAGAAACAGGTGTAAAATCATTAATCTTTCAGGTAAATAGGTAAATGTATAGGATACTGGATACTGAAGCTCACAGATGAAAATTTTCAATGAGATATGACGTCATAGATACGTTGCTCCGATTCCGGTCAGGATAGACTCCTTTTACTATGGGCGTTTTTTTTGCTGTTTTTCGAGCATAATATAGAAATAATTGCCGTATTTACTAGCTACTTAATTTTTTAAATTTCAGAAAAAACGTGTGCTGGGCAGGTATAATTGAAATTCAAACTCACATACCTATTTTTAACCAATAAGTTTAAGCTTGAACATTGACCATAAAAATTAAAATGAGAAATTTGTCTAAAGTAGTATTTAGAATGGTACTATAGTACTACTTGATACCATAATACCGAAGTAGTACTGAATAGTCTTACCTAAAGTAGTACTGGAATATTACTATTGTATTACTTGGTATCCCAATACTGAAGTATAACTGAATAGTTATACAGAAGTAGTACTGAAGTATTACTAAGTACTACTTAGTTCTACAGTACTGAATTAATACTCAATAGTTTTACAGAAATAGTACTGAAGTAGTACTTTAGTACTACTCATCTATGATTTTCTTGCATGGGTGGGTGCCCCTGGAGAGAAAATATGGGTACTCGAAATATATTTTGAAGAAAAAAAATGTTTTTTCGCTTTAGCCTCTACACAACCTGTTTTGGGAGAATAACACAGTTCCAAAAGACAGTATTTGAGATTCATCTGCACTGACCCATAGACCATTTCCATGGAATCCTAGACCACTTTTAGAGATTGAAAATTTGCAAATCATTGAAATTTTTTCTTCTTTTCAAATACCTATAGTAAAAGTCGCTGAATGTTATAACATTTGTCCTGGCCCAATTTAATAACATTAAGCAACTTATAACACAAACAGATTGAAAAAAAAAACATGATCAATTTCTTACTAAATACATATGTAGGTACATAGATACCCACGTGGTCATTAAACTGAAATTTTGCAAAAATTGTGAGAGAAAGAGTTGAAAAAAGGTTGAAAAGTATTAAAAATGATTATATAATTTTACAATGTTTTCAACACTTTTTTCTGATTGACATCATTTAAAATGATGTCAATCAGAAAAAAGTGTTGAAAACATTGTAAAATTATATAAAATGCAAAAAAATGCATTAAAATCAGTTAAAAGTTATATCATAGCCGATGCTCTAATTACAATAACCGATGGAATTTCTATGCAATGAGATATAATAAATCGGGACGGAGCGATTTTAATAGCATAGGTAAAGCAATTGATAACATTAACCCTTATAAGCGGCTTTTACTGTAGGTAGGTATTTCTCATTACTCAAGTAATTGAATTTTTTGAAGCAAGGTATGCATTTCCACCATTTAGATGTGCCTGTTCAACAATGACCATTCTAATTTCGATATGAATGTCAATCCATCCACATCCGTCACTTTTGGATACCACATGTCGATGCAAATTTCAACCCTATTTCGACCCAATTGTCGATGTAATTGTTGACCAATGTTGATCAACATTCATGTCAATAATTGGTTCAACATAGTCAAAATTTGCATCGACATGAGGGATCCAAGTGTGATGGATGTGGATGGGATCAACATTTGCATCGACATGTTTGTCGATACCCTGCTACAAAAAAGTTGACAAATTAATTTCAAAAATGAAAATTTTTTCCAAAAATGATCTTCTCAAAGGTGGCCAATGGCCATTGCTCGTGCTGAAAGCAGCATCGATGCAGAGGCCACCTCTGAGAGGTATAGACAGACGGTGCGTACAAAATAAGAAATTGAACATAAACTCTTTATATTGAGAAAGTGCAATACTTTATCTGAGAGTACTGAACTACTTAGTACATTTTCATGTCGACAACATGTCGATGTGAAATTTGACATCAATGAATAATAGATACTTCCACAATATCAACATTATTTTAAAATTTGAGTTTGAGAAATCTTTGAAAATTTGGTCGAGGTTGGTGTTGACTGTTGATGTATTTGTGGACCATCATACCATCAACTTTCACATCGACATACCATCGACAACTCCATAGTAAAAAAAATGAACAATTTTGTAAATACCATCAAAAATTTGTTCTTCTCTTCAAACAAGATTATATGTATTTTAAAATGTTTATAGATCTTTTAAACGCCACACAAAATTTTAATTCTGAAAAATTGGTCGACATAGTTGTGGATATAAATTTTGAGCATTGAATTTTACATCAACATGTTGACATTGCATGTTGAGGTATCAGAAATAATGAGAAAATTTCAAAAATGTAATTACAGATGGGAAAATTCCTTCAAGTAACTAATTGATCACTTTTCTATCATTAAGTACATAGTACATAGGTATGTTGGAAAAAACATGGCTGATGCAAATATTGACGTCGACAGTTGTTGTTGTGCGGGTGTATTTGGCATTGGGTGAGTTTGGACTAATTGTATGAATTATTTAAAACCAAAACCAGTTGGATTATATACAAATTATTTTGAAAATTTGTTACTTTGAAATATTGGATAACTTACCCCACCATATCATAACTGCAAACAATTACATTGCCATGTGACATTGGTTCAAATAGGCACAAGAGTGATTGCATGCTTACCTGAAACATACAAAAAATAATTTTGGTAATTAATCTGGTCATAAGTAACATAGATAAAACATTGCTAAAAGATTAACGTAACTTAAAAATAAGAAATTTGTATTCCACATTCACAGATGACACTGATTTAGTAGCTGCACATTCTGATCTGACTATTACTATAGAAAGACTGCAAAGTGACAATGGCATTCACATGGACAGAAAGATGGAGTGTGAAAATCAACAATGACAAATCTGAACATGTAATATTTTCTATGCCATTTCCTGTATTCCTAAATGGGCAAATAATACCAGAAAAACCAAGCGCGGAGTACCTTGGTATGCAACTGTATAGAAAACTTACATTGAGGCAGGGTTGTTGTAATTTGTATTGTGTAAAGACTTGATAATAAAACTGCAGGCGGCTCTTCAGCGGCTATCTCATCAAGAGAATTGCAAAACAAAATTTTGCAGTTCCTAAATTTATAAGATTTAGCCAAATAAGTAAATGTGAAATTCTTCAGTTGGATTCTTCAATTTTTCCCCTAATTAGTAAGTATAGGTCTAGAACTGACCCATACAACAATGACCAATTGACCATGCTAATTTCGATGTGAATATCGACCCATCCACATCCGTCACTTTTGGATGCCACATGTCGATGTGAATTTCGACCCTGTGCAGAGCTAATTGTCGATGTAATTGTCGACTCATCAATGCCTTACAAAATTTGTTTTCCTGATTTAACAAGATCATATTTTTGAATGTTTACTAAACTTTTAAACACTGAAACAGAAATTTTAATTCTGAAAAATTGGTTGACATAGTTGTAGATGTAAATTTTGAGCATCAAATTTTACATCCAGGTACATGTTGAGATGGCATGTCAAGGTATCAGAAATAATGAGAAAATTTCAAAAATTTCCATTTACCTGGCTTTTGTACGGACAGAAGATTCCTACTAAATAATTAATTGATCACTTTTCCATCATTATGTTGGAAAAAAATGTAGTCAATGTAAATGTCAACATCGACAATTGTTGTGTGGGGAGTAATATGAGATTTCTTTTGTTGCTTTGCTCAATATTTGTCTGTTTTCAAAGTTTGAAAAAAATGGGAACTGCAAATGAGAACCAAGAGAAGAACTGCAGTTCCTATGCAAAAGGAACTGCAAACAAGCAATTCTATTAAGTATAAAAATCATAGAATCCCTATTGACAAGAAATACATGTTTTAGTCTCACTTTTCAGCTATTATGCCCATGTTTTTTTCAAATCTGCTCCCGTTTTTCAAATTGGCTGTTACGCTGTTCAACCTGAAACCTGTTCAGTTTTACATGTGTAACCGCGTTTTTCTTGTCAATAGGGATCGCAATTTTGAGAACCACGATTCTTTTAGCCTGAGAATTGGCAACATCTCTGCATTGAGAACCCATATTGAAAAGAAATGAGATGAAGTCAACCTAAAGCTGTATATGTAGGTATTACATAATGGCAACTGAGTAAGAAAACATCACAAGAATATCTAAGCTATTGATTTATAAAACAATTATTAAACTAATTTGGACCTACAGAGCACCCTTCTGGGAAACAACTAAAAAAAGTAACATTGAAAAAATATAGTGATGCCAAAATAAATGGCTGTGTAAAGTTACCTCTGCAGTCTGCACCCTGGTACGTTCACAATGACCAAATCCATTGGGACCTCAAGACACCTAGCATGATAGAAGAAACTTATAAATTTACAATTTGATACTACCAAACACCAAAGCAAGACAGTTAGTGGATGCACTGCCAATTTTATGATTAAAACAATGTAAAACACATGACCTAATACAGTAAGCGGCTTGTCAGACTGGACCCAAAAATGCACACAAGACCGAGTGGACTAGACCGGACCTTAGACCTCTAAAACAAATTTATGAAAATATTAACCGAACGGTTGACCCTTTTCAGAAAAAATAACACAGACAGACAGACAGACAGACAGACAGACAGACAGACCAAGACTGAAGACCTTTCTAAAAAATCAGACCAATGACCACGGGTTGGATCTCAGTTATGTCCAATTTTTCAAATTTATAATGCCATTTCAGATGCCTATTTCGAATAAATTTCCATTGTGATTGAATTAATCCCATTTTTCAACTTGTCTAATGTGTTAGGAAGCTTTTTTCTTTCTGAAAAATGAAGACCATTCTTTGGACCTGGGCTGACCCAGGACCACAATGAAAATTTCTGGTCAGGACCGGACCGGACCGACCTACGAAGAAAAATAATGCAGAACCGAATGACCGGACCGGACCGTTTGAAAGCTTCAAACTAGGACCTTAATTTTGGAGCAACCTCAAAACCTGAGTGGTCCTACAAGACTGACAGTAACAAGGGCGTATTCAGGGGAGGTGATTTGGGGTACAATCACCCCCCAGGACCAAAAAATCCTTAGGTTAATATAATTTCCTACGATATCTAGCATTGAATCACAGGAAAAAAATCATGTTGTTTTACGTTTCTAGGGAGATAATTTGCTACAAACTTCAAAATTCATTGAAAATCACATTACCTCCCTAGGTAGTTGCATAATCTATGTACTAATTATTTTTGTTTCTTGAATTATGAATTTCCAATGCTTTTGTTGGCTTTCCTTTTTTGAAATTGAAATTTCTGGAAGCATATTTTTCGTTATTATAAGGGAGAAAAAGTGCTCCTTTTGCTCAAGCTTACTGAATACTGATCATTATTGGAATTGAATAGGTACTGGGATTTTTCTCCCTCATAATGAAAAATATGTTATCCAACTCAGGAGTAAAAATGATTTTCGACAATTTTGAATTATTTTCCTCGCGACGCTTGGGCAATAAACCTCGAAAATCATCAAAAATCATTATCGCTCCCTAGTTGAACAAACTACTTACTAATTCAAGTCTGAGGACGTGAGGAGTGTCAAGTTAAATCCAGAAAAATCAATTTTACAATCAGAAACGTAGTATTTTTTACTCTTTGGATTGACAAATTTCCAAAATTTTGCCCTCGCTTCGCTCGTGCTCATCTGAATTTCATTATACTTAATTAAGTATAGTATAAATAATTTACTGGATAAATTTCAAAAACCTCACTCTGATCAACACGTTTTTCAAGCTGAAATTCAGCATGAAAATGTCTGAAATGTGCCTACTATTGAAATTTTTATACATATGAGCCCCTTGGGAATTTTGTGATTTTTGTCCCCTACTTATGAGTCATTCATCACCCCCCAGGAGGAAATCCTGGATACGGGCTTGGACAGTAAGTCCCACTTGTTAGAATTGTGGATAATAGAATAATTCCGTTAATGGAATGAAATGTGCTGGGACAGAACGTTTGTACATATTATCTTCTTACATGCAACTTTTCTCGTTTACTAGAATAAAAAAGCGCATTTCATTTGGTTAATACATAGAATTGAGTAATCTTCAAAAGTTGGAGAAAATCACGAATTTAAGCAAAATTTAACAAAAATTGAATGAAAAAGTGTTGAAAACATGTTGAAATGGCATAAAAACGCAAAATGAAGATTAAGTAAAAAACATCTGATGATATTCTGATTTTTAAAAATTCTTACTAAGTATAAGTTCTAAGATCTGAATTTCCTTTTAAAATTAATTTGATCTTTTGTTTTTAAAATTTAAAAAAACTCAGATCGGTTTTTTCATTAGCCGCCTCAGGGTACAAGTACAAATGAAAAGCCCCATCTCTGAACGAATCATTATAAGAAATAGGTGGGTAGATAGAGGTACATATTTGAAATTTTCTATCGACGATGAATAAACGAGGAATATTCAAGCTAGGTACCTACCTACGGTACTGCTTCGAATTAATTTAAAAATCTGCTACCCACCAAAAAAAATAAAATGCTACCAAAGTAAAGCGCATGTTTTTCTTTTGATGAAATTTCCAACAGTGATGTTGAACCCAAGTATTTATTCGGGAACGTAGACACAGAGAAAAAAAGTCTACCTACCTATACCTACAAAAATCTCGTCTTTAACTCGTTCTCAGCCTAACGCACGAAGATTTGAACGGCACTGAATATGCCTTCGAGGTAAAACTAAACAACGCACCATAGTCTAATCTCGTTTGAGTACAAGAATTCTTTCGGTTTTACTCGTATTTCTTCTTCTTTTTTTGTAAGAAAAAAAATTAATTTAAAATATTTTTTACGCGACTAGGTAAAAGTTTTCTCCCAACAAATACATATATGAAAAGAAAATGTCCTTTATTTTGTTTAAATTGTTTCGATTTATTTTCGCAAAAGTTTTCTTATTACTTTTGGAAATTATTATCAAAATAACTTAAGGTTTTAATTTTTTCGCTAACGAATTTATTTAAGTGTATTTTTTCTCGACTTTGGCTAGATAGAGAGAGAGAGAGAGAGAGTAAGAAAGAAAAAAAAACAAACAAAATGTCGAGTTTAATTTTAATTCTTACGTGAACGAGATTGAAATTACGTACCCAAAAGGCTAGTAAAATTCCATATAATTTCTCTTTTCCTTCACTTTGCTATTTTATTTGGAGAATCGCGACTCGCTAGTCGACTTTTACAGTCGGGAGTTGCCGAAGGCGTACGATTTTTGAAAATTAGTTCAAGTCCGGGTTGGTTAGATCACGAAATGGGTTTTTATACTAAAAATATAGTGACTTTGTCGTAAGAAGATATGAAAAATGTCAATGTGGGTCGAAGATCGCGTTACTGGGGTAATTTGTTCAAAATTGTGAGCTTAAAAAAATGAGTCGAAATTTGAAACTGTTCGAGAAACAAGATTTTGACGTATACGTTGAAAAGCGAGTTTGTAAAACAATACAAGATTTTTAGGGAAAATATTACTGAAGGGTTTATTGAATAAGGAAAATGAGTCGCGATTTCTTTGTATTAATTTCACTCGAAATATTTGACTTGTTTTGAAAGGCAGTCTGAGGCAACAGTTTGATACAAAAGTGACAAAATTATCCTCTGGATGGTTTAAAATACCTCGATAAATAACCAAATAAGATGAACAGACTGTACTCGCCGCACGAGATCCAAAATAGGTACACTCGTAGATATACATTTTTTATAAAACGCTGGCTAAAGTTAACGAGTTTGGTCGATGATGGTGAAATTGAGGACGGTGCGGGGCCTTTTCTCGCATCTCTCAATGATAAATTCGCCATTGTGAAACGCCGAAGAATAGTGCTAGTTTAAATCAGCGGTGTGTTTCGTTACAGCTATCCTAAGTGTTTTCTTTTTTACATCCGGCTTTAACTCCGAAGACATTTACGATTATAAATTACCCACGTAGGTATAGTATAAGGATAAAGTTAGATACATGACACATGTCAGACGTTATACTGCAAAATGGAACGATAGCCGATCTCTATATTAATTTCACGACTTCGTTTCACTCCTCATCATCGTCGTTCGACACCGGAAAGTCACCAAAAATGAAAACCATATACCTATCTAGCCTAAAGCGATTCGAATTTAAAGATTGAAAAAAAAAACCAACGATTGAAATAAATCTCCTATACTTGGATTATTTACTCAACTGCTTTCACAATCACGAATCGAGAACCTATCACGAGGGTATATTCCTTTTAATAAATATTATTATTTACACGAGGAACGCGAAAACGCCTGGAAAATGGATTATTATTTTTTCAATCGTGTCCACTGTGTCTGGGCAGTTTTTTTTTTCTTTCTAAAAGAAGATATAGTTCGATTTATATCGAAACGAATTTATTTTTAGAATACGGATCCGGACAGTTTTTTGTATCGGGATGGTTTTAATTTGATCCGATTGCCGTTTATGGATTAACTAAGTCGAAAATGCTTTGATGATCGTTGGCTCGAAGCTAGAGAATTATATCATTTTTGTAAATAAAGAGATAGGTACCTATATGGTATGGGATTGATAGGCCATTTTTTGTATACTTTGAATGCGTGGTGTAGGTGTTTTGGGAAGTGAATTGTTCGAGAACGACAGAATATTCGAAAACAGGATCGGGAATGGAGAATTTTTTCATCATTAGTTATTTTCTCAGTATGATGGAACCGTATTATATCTGAAGAAAGGAAAAAGTGACTGAGAGTGAAGAAAGACATTCAAGTTTTTTCAAAAAAATCCGACTTTTACAAGAGAACTTTTTGCTGACTCGAGTCTTTTATTTCATAATAAGAAAATTTTTTGGCAGAAAAATTAGAAAGAAAGAATTTTGCACTTTCACAGTTTCATGAAAAATACCTACTTCACGAGTCAAAGAAAAAGGATATTGTGGAAATGAGTTACTCATCTAGTTTGTTATATTAATCTGTTTTCTCTTTCAAAAAATGATGTAAAATAAGTTGCCTAATCAGATTGCCGTAAATATCAGACAAGTCTCTCCCCTCCTCCTTCCTCCCTCCTTTCCTTTTACGTCTTCTTACATTTCAAAATAATTTTCAAGACTTCGAACCCATTACACATCAACTTGAACCAAAATTCAGGATTAAATTTCACCCTTGCCATCTATTGGTTCATGGAAGAGGTTAGAACTTGTAATTTTCATGCATTTTTGCATTTTCTCGCGGTCATTTCGAGAGAATTGCAAACTGGTCTAGAGGTTAAATTTGCAAAAAGTCGAAAACTGATAATGAAAATCAAAAACTGGGCATATAAAGTTGAAAATTTTGAACATGTAATCAAAAGTTCATAATAAAATTATAGAAACAGTAAAACAACTCATAAAATGAAACTAATATTGAAAACTGAAAAATATAAACTTGAAACTTCTGACCATCTGATCAAAAATTTAGAAAAAAGCTGAACTGAAACATCCTCCCCGCCCCAAACAAATCAAAACTGGAAAAGAAATAAAAAAATTCTAAAAATAAGATTGACAACTCTGAATCAAAAACAAAATTGAAAACTGAAAAAGAAATAGAACTTGACTGAATAAAAAATGAAATTGAAAACTGAAAAATAAACTTGAAGCTTTGGAACATCTGATCAAAAGTTTACTTGGAATAAAGCAGAAATCTCTGAAAATAAAATCTAAAAACCTTCAACCTTCAAAACTTTCAACTTTCAAAACACAACCCCAAAAAGTTGAAAAGTAAAAGTCTAAGGTTGAATTTTTGAAGGTTGAAAGTTTTGATGGTTGAAGGTGTTGAAGGTTAAAATCAACCTACAAAATTCAACCTTAGAAATTTTCAACCTTAGAAATTTTCAACCTTAGAAATTTTCAACCTTAGAAATTTTCAACCTACAAAATTTTCAACCGTCAAAACTTTCAACCTTCAAAAAATGCAACCTTCAAAAGGTTCAACCTTCAACTGTTGACGGTTGAAATTTTTGAAGGTTGAAAGTTTTGAAGGTTGAAAGTTTTGAAGGTTGAAATTTTTGAAGGTTGAAATTTTTGAAGGTTGACTGTATTGAAGGTTGACTGTGTTGAAGGTTGAAAGTGCCTAAGGTTGAATTTTGTAGGTTGATTACACATTCAACCTTCAAAACATTCAACCTTCATAAATTTTCCCCTTCAAAAATTTCAACTTTCAACAGTTGAAGGTTGAAAGTTTTGAAGGTTGAAATTTTTGAAGGTTGAAAGTGTTGGAAGTTGAATTTACCCCTTGAAAAGTTTTTTCCTTATCCCATAATGAAAGTAGTAGAATCTTTGGAAGTATTAAAACGCATTAAAAACTCGAAACGAATCCATTTTTCACCTTTTAATTAATAAAAAGCGACATAATTCGCTAATTACATTTTAATCGCCGTAATTTTTATCATATACTAACACTAACAACGAATAATACACGTAAACGTGCCGCTAAGAGCCGCGGCAACGATCAGTAGCCAACACATTGAATGGCAAAAACGAGTAGGTCGAACAGGTAGGTCCGAACATCAACTTTTTATTTTTTTTTATCGAATCGAATCTCAACATCCTGCCGCCGTCGGGTCCATGGAGGCTGGGCCCAAAAGAGCCGGATGATCGTCCAAGTCCGCTTGGTTGACAAGTAGGACCAATTTCGAAACTGGTCGTCTAAGTATTGAACTGTTGCGAGTACGAAGGTCAACGACCCAGGTGCGACCATCAGCACCAGGAAAAATCTGAATTATCTGGCCAAGGGGCCACGATAACGGAGCGGAAGTTTCATCGGCAATCAACATGATGTCGCCGATCTGGAATGGCCTGGTGGAGACATTAGTCCACTTGTTACGTCGCTGGAGTACTCGTAGATATTCCTTGCTCCATTTTGGCCAGAACGAATTTCTTAGTTGCTGGAGGAGATGCCAGCTCTGGGTAAAATTCAGTCGAGTAGGTTCGGTGTATTCGCCAGGAGCGGAAAGGAGCGAGCGCCCAATCAGGAAATGCGCTGGTGAAAGTGCTTTGATTCCATCCCCAGACGGAGCTAAGGGCGCAATCGGTCTAGAATTTAAAATTGACTCGATCTGCGCCAACAGGGTAGTAAGTTCTTCGAACGTCAGCAGCTGCGTCCCAACGACGCGCTTGAAGTGGTACTTTGCCGACTTGACAGTTGCTTCGTATAATCCACCCATGTGCGGTGCTGAAGGGGGGTTGAAAACCCAGCGGAAACCGTTGTCAGTGCTGAAATTCTGTACAGCATCATCCTTGGCGAGTCTAGCGATCCATTTCTGGAATTCGGCATCCGCACTGACAAAGTTTGTGCCATTATCAGATGTAATGGATCGTGGAAAACCGGGTCTGGCGGCAAATCGTCGTAAGGTAGTGATGAAGGCGTCTGTGGTCAACTCTGACATAACTTCGAGATGGACGGCCTTCGTTGTCATACACACAAAGATAGCGAAGTACGATTTAACGGTGAGTGCAGGGCCACGAGCAGTGTGCGCCTTGCCTCGAGTCGAGATAGGTCCGGCATAATCGATACCGACTTCATGGAAAGGTAAGGATACGTTGACACGCACCGCTGGTAGGTCTACTTTTCTTTTTCATGTTTTTTTTTGGCTTTTGACATTTGAAAATTGAATTCAAAAAGCAGAAGAGAATATTTTGGTGTCCTGAAAGTACCAAAAAAATTTGCACAATTTTCGTAAATTTTGTAGGATTTTTGAAAAATAGTTGAGCTTCAATATTGGAGTAAGAAAAAAAAAGATCATAACAAAATTTGATTATTTTTTGACGCAGAATTCTTTTCCGCATTCATTTTTTTGTCATGATTTTTTGAAATTAAAAATCATTTGTAGCCCCTTCAATTTGCGAATCGGGCAAAAAGTCATATTGGGTGATTTTGTTCATTTTTCAAAGTGTTACCGACACCCCCTCCCCCAATGGTGAATATTGAATTTTGAAAACGTATTTTCCCATTTTTGGAAGGGTGAGGGGTGAGGGTTGTGGGGGGGATGAAGAATGAATTTTTGCGTGATAATTCCAAATTACTTGGTGGTAGGTAGTATTTGCAAATTTTTCTCGTGATTTGAAATGATTTTTTTTTTTTTTTTTGATAACTCGTAAAATTATTTTTTGAGGACGATTCAATGTGAGGTTTTTGGTAGTGATTTAAAGTCAATCTTTAACCCAATAAAGAAGTTTTCTGAGGCAATTTCAAATGTTTTTTAAGGTTACTTTTTTGAATAAATTTTCCAATATGGTAATTTCAAACTGGCTTATTTAGAATAAATTTTTCCAATTTTCGAATGCAAAAAAAAACACGAACAAGCAATCAAAATTTTCTACCAGTTGTCTACATTCCGCAACAAACAAACCTTAGCATCGATATCAAACCTCTGTCAAAAATGTTTTTTTGACATGTTCTAATCAGACTTAAATCCAGCAACACCGGGAAATTTTTTAAAAAAAGACAAACAACATACCTATTTTTATTGTACGTTGTAAAATTCAACTTATAGCCTACGCTGATTAGACAGATATACCAATTGGGAGAGTGGAAACAATTCAAGCTCGATGTACGGTAAATTTGCCTTTGTTGATAGCAAACGCCTGTCAAAGGATAAAATAGTTACCCAATTATAGAAAAAAAAATACTCGAAATTCGGGCAGAAAAAAAATCCTTCGTCCTTCGTCCTTCGTATAGCAAACCTCGTAACATTGTGGCGAGAAAAACCCACTGCGCGTAGGAAGAAAGCCCTTTGCCTTTTTTTTCGACATTTGTAAAAAGCGTTGAAAAAGAAACGATAATAATTTTTCAACTGGTAGAAAATCTGTTATCTCTTGCGAAACATTTCGAAAGCAGTGGCAGAAAGTTCAGCGTACTGTGGAGTAAATTTCAAATATATGAACACGTACAGTAATAATAGGTCTTTTCGGTTCGACTGCGATAGTATAAATTTACAAAATCCACAATTCCACAATATATTTTGGCCCGATGCGGTAGAAAAATCGTCGATGCAAGAGGTACCTACCTACATATTAAATACTACATAATGCAACAATATCCAGTGCGCGATATTTAATTACTCTTACAGAGTCGTGTGCATCGGCTAAAAACACGCGAGGAGAAAAAAAAACGCATTGTTTGCAAAAAGCTTGCGGTTCAAATGCACCATAATAAATTGCGCCATCGCCTACCCTTAGAGTTGTTACAGAGTCGTAGTGTTTTTGAAATGATGCCAGATGGACTCGCATTGTACCATCATTTTTCTTTCTTTTCTGCGCTTTCTTTTTTTCGTACACGTCTCTCGGCGTGTTCTCTCTCCTTATCTCAAAAGTATCATTATAATTCCTTCGCGTCATGCGCTAAATTACACTTTGTTTTATGATCTCGAGTTCAAAAAGAACCCGAGCATGGAACAATTTCCACATTCGGTATAAATCATTTCGTATTAGGGGAATTTACCAAACCACGTTAGGTATCGACTGAATCATACTGAGAACACAAACACCAGCTTCGACACTTACGATGAGATGAAAAAATAAACGTACGAGGCAATTCAAAAGTGATCTGGTTCCTTTCGAGATCGTGTAGGCAACTTATGAGACTGCCAAGTCGTATTTATTGTATTTTGGCTCCCTATAACAACATTTCATTGGTACGGAGAGGATTGGAATTTACATTTTTTTTCCCTCGAAAACTGGCAAGTAGTTGTAAAGATCCGCTTGATTTTACTATGATGGAAATTTCATTTCGTTGAAAAATTCTAAAAGGCAGTGACTGAGAGTTTTTTCAAATTTTTGGACTCAAAATTAATATTAAAATTTATTTTGAAAACTTCAAACCGTTATGAAGAGTGGTTTAAATTCTGAAAAAAGCCAATAGGAAAGGAACCACTTGAACTACTACCCCATAGAAATCGGTGCAGAAAACTACTTCAAGGTCGTTTTTACCAGAATAGGTACCTATTTATGAGGGGAAAAAAATCAAAAAATTGAAACTTTTCTGTTCGTAGGAAAATTTTTTGAAATTTTCATCAATGGCTGTATCTTGTCTAGAATTATGTAAGAAGTCGTTTTTATTACGAGTATATTTTGTGCGTTTCTCACGCTATTTTCGTCATCTTGGTGCGTTTGGCGTTTCTGATACCTCCCGGGGTGTTGGTTCACAGAGCTATTAGCAACTATGTGTTTGCTACGTATTTTTACAATACGCAGATACGCATATAGATTTTTATGATGCATAAATACGCATTATTGGCAGCTGCATTGAGTTATGTTTATTATGAGGGGTTATCTTAGCGACCATGGGTGATGGGGACAAGGGTTCTTCCACTTATTGAGTGAAAATATACCAGCAAAGAGTTGAGCTGAGCACAGAGATCTCAGTCATTATAAGACTGTGTTGAAGTAAAGTGCCTGTGCTTGGTTGCTGCTATTTTCCCTGGTCACCTAAGAGATACCTGCTCCCTTGCTGTATTGACAATTACAAATAGTATTACGCGAATACGTAAGTTATATTACTGAGTACACTGATACATGAATACTTGTTAGAATATGCCTTGCTTTAGTTGTTGAATGATATCTTGGTACATTGCGCATGCAATGTACCTAGATGTGATTTTAATTGAGACAGTGACTGTGATTAGTAGGTACAGTGGTTGCCTTTGATATGCGTATTGTATGTATGTGTTGTCAGTGAGTAAGGACCCTGGAGGGGGGGGGACTCATAGAGGTACCACAAAGCAGTATGTGTGACGAGCCATACTGGCGACAATGTGGCCTCTCTAATAAATCTGTGTTGGTGCCTAGGGTGTTGCTGAAACGACACTGCTAGTTGGCCATTGAAGATCATTCCATTATACTGACACTGATGGGTGACCACGCGTTAAATTGGTACTCGGGTCTGAAGCATCCCCACAGTTGGCCATGGCTGAGACCAGGGTTGAGAGGACAACAAAATTTTGTTCCTGTTCTCCGTTCTCAACGTTCCTGATGCCAAATGAACCATATGTGTCATTCCATAGGTAAAGGGCCCATTTGGTCACTTCTATTTATTGAGATAATAGTGTTTTTAGTGAAAAAGTCGAGAGAATTGATAATCAAGGTTTTAATGGATTTCAATGTAGACCATATCCGACTATCTCGTGATAAAGTATCAAGGCCGGGCCGCAGGTGCGCCCCAAGCGGAGAAAAACGGAACTCAAGTTTTTCTAAGAAGGGCCCATTTGGTCGAATTTGCTTTTTTTGGCGGTAAATTCTCTTCCAAAAAAATACCCTCCGAATTATACTGCACCCAGTTGCCAGTGGCAACATGTATACCACTCAAAAACATGGTGTTGCTAACTGACGCGGTAGCCATGTGGCATGTGTGATGGCAGAGATGGCGCGATTCCGATTTTTTTAAGGAGTCGTGAGAATCGCATGAATCCGATTCCGGAATCGGATTCCATTTTCGATTCACCTGACAGATGAATCGAAAAATGTGAAATCTGACTCTTTTCAAGCAGGAATCGCAAATGTAATATGATTCGCGATTCCGGTAATTTGATTCTCGCGACTCCGATATTTCGATTCTCGCGACTCCGATATTTCGATTCTCGCGACTCCGATATTACAATTCTCACGACTCCTCATTACGATTCTCACGACTCCTCATTACGATTCTCTAGACTCTCACAATGAAGGAAATCACCCAAGAGTGAAACGTGAAGTTCAGAGATTTTTTGAAGATACTCGTTGTGATCTGGATATGTTAAACGATTACCCAACGATAAAGATATTATTTACCAGAACTAACGTGATACTGGCTAGCTCTGCATCTGTAGAGCGAGAGCGTTTATTCTCTATTGCGAAACTCATTCTAACAGAAAGGAGAGGAAGACTGCTTGACGAAATGTTCGAACGATTACTGATTGCTAGATCTTTGTTGTAATGTAACTTGTAGTAAGCAATTTCATGCTGTTTTTTATTTTGTTAACAAAATGAATTAATAATTAATTACAGGGCTTCAAACCCGTACCTGTACCCGTACCCGAATACCCGAATACCCGAACGAAAATCCAACCATTTCTGTACCCGAACCCGTACCCGTACCCGTACCCGTACCGAAAAATGAAATGACGAATACCCGAACCTGTACCCGTACCCGATAGAGACTATTTTGAACCCAAATACCCGATAGATCGGGTACAGTTCGGGTATTTCACCTAAAATACCCGAACCCGTACCTGTACCCGAACGTTTAAAATTTTCATACCCGTACCCGATACCCGTACCCGATCCTCTGAGAAATAAATCTGTACCCGTACCCGAAAACGTTCGGGTTTGAAGCCCTGATTAATTATTAATAAAATGGTTTTCTGTGAGTAATTTGGTTGGTCCTTACTTCAAAAGACTCATTTTTCAGAATTGGCAATCAGATAAATGAATGAACAGAAACAGAATTGAATTTGATAAATTTTCAAAAAAATTACCAAAGATAAAGAACGTCATATTTTGCAATTAATAATTTAATTGCCAAAAAGTTTTGCATTTTGCTAAAATTATCGATCATTCAATTTTGATTTTTGACAAAAATTCTCGCTTTTTCCAGTTTTTCCGAAACTGACAGTGACAGATTTATTGGTTTTTTTTTGGGGGGGGGATTCTTCAACAAGTAATGTGAATGAAAAAAGCAAAAGCATCATTTTTTCGAATATGTGTGAAACTGCTGAATTAAAAAATCAGTGGAATAAGTAGAATTTATTTCTATCTTACATTCACAGATATTATTTGTAATATTCCTGAATTCATTGAAAAATAAAATACAGCTACAGAACAACAGAATGTATTTTCATTTTTCAATTTATTTTATTTCTTGCTTTTTAATTAGGTACCAGTACAGACGAGCCTTTATATTTATTCACTAATGTTTGTTAGAATGTTCATTTCATCTTCAATGCTTCATTTTTATGAAATTTAAGGAGTTGTGATGGGAATCTGGCTGGAGTCGTGAGAGGAATCTGGTTGGAGTCGTGAGAGGATCCTAAGATGAGTCATGAGTGGAATCTGAATCGGAGTCGCGAAAGGAATCGGAATCGAAAATTACGATTCGGATTCGGATTCCTATATCTGGCGAATCTGATAAGCGGAATCGGGACTCAAAATTTTGTGGAATCACACCATTTGGAATCCGATTCTCAAGCTCCTGGAATCGCGCCAACTCTGTGTGATGGATTACAGAACTGGAGGTGCGGGTTCAAATCGCAGCTCAGGAAGAAATTTTTGAAAATTTTTTTTTACGATTTTTATTTTTACAAGTTGAATTTTGACAGAAAATGTAATTTAATCATTTTTTTCTGCTTTTGAACAGAGTAATGAATTTTTATGCAAAATTTTGATTAATTAAATCATTGTTTTTCAGGCTTAAAATGTTCAAAAACATGAAAAGATTGGGTAAAAAAAATCGCTATTGCAGGTGGGTAGTAATATTTGACATCAGAAACAATAATCTTCAATTTTAGGTATGAACGTTTTGGAATTACACAAAATTTCAGCTTTTTTCAGAAAAAAAAACTTTGAAGGCGAGTTTCTCTAAAGTTGAATTTTTCAAATTTTCAATTATGGATTTTTTGAGGTTTTTTTGCACTTTTTGGGCTTCTATCCAGCTCATATGATTGCTCCGGAGGTCTACTTCACCCCCCCCCATAACTCAATATCAACCAAATGGGCCCTTTACCTGCGGAATGACACATAATATATGATCTTTCCTTCGTTCTCACAATCATTTGTGGAACTTGTTCTTTCATTCCCATTATCATTCTTCTCTGACATTTTTGTTCTGTGTTCTTGTTCCCGTTCTTCGTTCCCACTTTTTTTTTGATGCTATGCAAGGTAAAAAATACACAATTTTAAAAAAAAGGTGAACAAAAAATGCATAAATGCTTTCAAATGCAATTTTTTTACATTACCTATACATCATTAAACAAACTTCAAATAGGTATTATTGATTTGCCTTTGCTGAAAAATTCAGCATTTATAAATTTGTAACACTGTTCAAGACACTTTTTTGACAGATTTACACTCAAAAAATCTTCTGAAACAAAAATGGAGAAGAGAACGAGAACGCCATTCAAAATTAAGGGAATGGTTCTCGTTCTTCTGTTCCAAAATAAAAAATTAATTCTTCGTTTGTTCTTTCGTTCTCTGTTCTTTTCAAAAAGGTTTCAAAATGTTTGTTCTTTCGTTCATTCTCAGGAAAAAAATAGCTGTTCTTTTGTTCTTTGTCCTTGTTCTCTGTTCGTTCTCTCAACCCTGACTAAGACTGCACGGCCTGAAACAGAGGTCTTTTAGAAATGATTGAGATTGAGATATTTACAAGTTATCTACGAGTTATTTACAAGTTTTGCATGATTGATGAGTAGTACGTGTGTGTACTCAAAAGTGATTATTTTTATTACAGATCGCTATTCATCCATCCAAGTTCCAGCCAAGCCAGAACTCCGGACCTGACAACCTCAATTGATTGATCGATTGATTTACAATATCAATTAGATATTTGCATATTCTTTTGATGATGTTTTAATTTACCTGACAATTGCTTACCTATGTTTAATAATTAATAAATACTCGTGTGGTTTGTAATGGCTATTTCCTGACGCATTTTAAAACGACTTTTCGAACACTCTCTTACAACTATTCTCATCAAGACTTGCATTTGCTTCGACCAGCTTTCTGCTCACTTTAAAGGTTCCTCATCCTCATACCAATCAATCAGTAACTTTTTGATAACTTTTCAATCATTATTTAGGTGGGTATCGTTTTACTAATAGAAAAGTGTACTAAAAACATCAACTTCAATAAATACTTTAAAAAAGCGTTCGAGATGTTTATCGAATTAGATACCCCTGCCCCTTCTATGGGATATACCTAGTATAATCTACAGATTGTACTGCTGGGATGAGTAAATCCTTAAGAAAAAATTCATCACCCAACACGACGCGATGGTTTGTCTACTACGCAGCATCGCACCATTAATTTCATTCTTCGATACGTACGTTTCTTAATTGAACCTTTAGCGAAAACCAGAACATAGGGTAAGGATACCGGGGTAAAAACTACATTAATTTCTTTCACAAAGATTACGCTGTAATTTAATGGTTGATTTTGAAAATTCATAATAATATTCTGCTCAGCTGAAAATATAGGCTACGAATACCGTAGGCTATAATATAAGGCAATAGGAAAGCAAATGAAAATAACGTCGGCAGTTTTCTTCGCTTAGTTATGATTTCCGAATGTTAATTAATTCCGGCTGATTGTTAATTACTGAAAAATTGTTAGGCAAATTGCTTGGCGACTGCTTTGAGAACGTTTTTTTTATCGTCTTTTGCACAGATGTAGGAAGTGAAAATTTTCACTCGTGGAGGAAAAACTTGGACCGTTAAATAATTTATGTTCTACGAACTTATATACGTAGATAAGTGTAAGTCTAAGAGAAGCGTAGACTATAATAATAAGTAAACTATATACACGCTATAAATAAAACAACCGAGAATAGAATAAAACTGCAAGAATAATATATTATAATACTTTACACAAAATATACGCGAGTTAACAAAACTAGGCGCATCTCGCAGGGGCGCATTTATCTTCGCACCTTTGTGTCGTACAATCTGCTCCTCGAAGGTCGCACTTTTGTGTGCATTCGGATCCTCTAAAGTATTCGCCGCATTTACCAGCTCCTTTGTTTGCTTTCCAACATAGGACTCGCATGAAACTTTTCGAACTGGTCACAGCTAGATCGAAAGAGCATGCAACAATTTATCATCATCCAAAATTCCAAATGCTAATGAGGTGCATTTTTAAAAATCAAATTTAAGACAAAAATAAGAAAAAAAATTAGAACTAGGTATAGGTGCCAAATTGACCAAGAGAAAGCTGTTTGACATGATATCTTATTTTCAACCTGCCAAATCGATTATTGAAAACAGTTTAAAACTGGTTTTGAGCAGTTCATGGAGCCACCAGCAGATTTTTAAACTTGAAATTCCCACAAAATTTCATGAGATGAGATTAGAAATCCAAAATTCACTCTGCTCTTTGATTTTAAGTCGCCATCAATTCGATTTAAAGTCGTTTTGGAGCCTCCATACGACTTTTTGGAAATTACTGGAGCCTCCAGCAAATTTTTGAAACTTGAAATTCCCACAAAATTTCATGAAATAAGATAAGAAATCCAAAATTCACTCTACTCTTTGATTTCAAGTCGATTTCAAGCCGTTTTGGAGTCTCCAACGACTTTTTGGAAATTACTGGAGACTCCAGCAAATTTTTGAAACTTGAAATTACCACAAAATTTCATCAAATGAGATTGGAATTCCTAAATTCACTCTTCTCTTTGATTTCAAGTCGATTTCAAGCCGTTTTAGAGTCTCCAACGACTTTTTGGAAATTACTGGAGCCTCCAGCAAATTTTTGAAACTTGAAATTCCAACAAAATTTCATCAATGAGATTGGAAGTCCAAAATTCACTCTGCTCTTTGATTTCAAGTCGATTTCAAGTCGTTTTGAAGTCTCAAAAGACTTTTTGGAAATTACTGGAGCCTCCAGCAAATTTTTGAAACTTGAAATTCCCACAAAATTTCATCAAATGAGATTGGAATTCCTAAATTCACTCTGCTCTTTAATTTCAAGTCGATTTCAAGTCGTTTTGGAGTCTCCAACGACTTTTTGGAAATTACTGGAGACTCCAGCAAATTTTTGAAACTTGAAATTCCCACAAAATTTCATCAAATGAGTTTGGAAATCCAAAATTCACTCCGCTCTTTGATTTCAAGTCGATTTCAAGTCGTTTTGGAGCCTCCGACGAGTTTTTGGAAATTACTGGAGCCTCCAGTAAATTTTTGAAACTTGGAATTCCAACAAAATTTCATCAAATAAGGTTGGAAATCCAAAATTCACTCTGCTCTTTGATTTTAAGTCGCCTTCAAGTCGATTTCAAGTCGTTTTGGAGCCTCCAACGACTTTTTGGAAATTACTGGATCCTCCAGCAAATTTTTGAAATTTGAAATTTCTACATACTAATGTCATCAAATGGACTATATGGAGTGAAATGCCAGAATTCACACTCCACAATACGTGCTAAAGTTAATTCGGGCAGATTTTGTGGCATTCGAAAAACGATACAACGAACGTCTTTTTCTTTCAATATACAATTTTAAATTTCGATTTTTTCTCGAGATGGCATTTTGTACATTTTCAGAATCGTTTTTAAACGTTTGAAGTGACGTAGTCTTTGTATCCGGTTCTAATTAACTCTTTACTATAGAGGCTCTCATTGCTTTAGACTTTTTACTCTCCGATTGTAGTAAATTGGTAGGTATTGCTTATAATTGGACGGATTTCAGGAAATCGATTTTATACTTAGGTGGACAGCGGTTCACGGCGTAATTGGTTCCGAGACGATAGTATTTCGTTATTATGACAATGATTATATTCATCGTCGTTTGCTTTTATTTTACGATACGAACTTACCTCCGGCGATGGCGAAGATGAGGATGAGTTTACTTCATTTGATGACTTTTTTATAGTACCGGAATCGGATAGAAAGGCGATTGCGTTCGTTTTACTTTTACCCCCTCGTATCTTGGAGAAGGATTTTTGATGGCTTGGCCGACTTTTATCTCGATCTTGGAGTGTTTTTTTGAACGCCTTGATCTAGATGTCGATGTTGGCTGCTGGGTATCTTTTAACAACATTTCCTCATCCTTTTTTTTTCGTAGGCTATACTCGTATAATGGTTTTCTTTTCGCTTTCAACTATTTTTCCCTTTAAGTTGAGCACGTGGAAATTTCATTCCTCTCTATTGGACTTGATTTTCTGGTTTTTTTTTGTTTTTTTTTTTTATAGGTTCAATGCTTGGAAATCAAACATATCAACGCCCAGTTCCTCAAGTTTCTGTAAAGTAGAATAGAAGTCGTCATCCATTACAACCGAAAGAACCAGGCTAGATTTTCTATGGTAATGGTTATGTTCGCCTGTTTGAGTATAGGGTTGTGGTAATAAACTGTTTGAAGTCTTCGGTATAAGTATTCACAGAGCCCACAAGATAACCAATTTAATAGGTCTAAGAAATCAACTGTGCCTAATGTTATTCTGTTGTTTTTTTTCAGCGTTTTTTCCCTCAGAAATTCTTTTTTATTATTGGAAAAATAGTCCGGAAATGATACGACGTTGACTCGTAAAATGATAAGAAACCAGATGTTAAGTATGGCTCAGAATAAATGCAGTTTATCGTAAAATTTTACGTAATACGTGATGCTCATTCAGCGGTAACATCTATAGAGATTCATTCATTATATTTCAGGATGTGCTCATTGCAATAAGTGCAGTATCGAGGCTTGTAAAAAGCGATGAGGATGAGAATTTTTCCAAATGCACGTTATTATGGTAGGTACTCACGGAGGAGCTTTTCGACCTTCGTTATCTCAAATTTGAACAGGACTTGACAAATTTTTGAAATTTTCAGGCGTTCAACTTCAAGTTTGAATTCTGGTCAAATTAAAAAGAAACTCAAGTATAAAAATATTTAAAAATACATTGAAATGTTGTTTACTTTAAAGTAAAATGTTCCCACCAAATGCTGACTTCCTTTCGTCCCATCCACTTTTCTCAGAAACTGGACTGTTCTGGAGCATCTTGTAGCAGAAATCAGATTTTCTTTTGACAATTTCCGAATTTCTTAGGAAGCAAAACCTCCAGCAGAATTTTCAGCTGAGGCCAGTGAAATTTCCAACATTGGCGATTGAAAATTGTATAAAATTGATATTTGATCCCTGCTTATATCGGTTTTAAAATTTTTCAAATTGGGCTTAGATATAATTACCCCCCCCCCCTTCAAAAAAAAAATGGCTCACTGAATAACTTATTTCAAACTTGGTACCACGAAAAATTCACTTGAGATCATCATGAAAAAATTAATTTGTCATCATCCCAACAAAATTCATTAGAATTCAACTCTAATAAATCAATTGAAGCATGTGTTTCCAAAACGCACTAAGTCCAAAAAAAATATCTATAAGAAATTCATGGTACTTGGTACAATTTGGAAAGGTAGAAATGACCCAAATTGGCTGATTTTTTGATATGTTGTAGCCGAGACCCTTGGGCACAACATATCAAAAAGCAGCCATTTTGGGCCACAACTTTATGCTAGATAGCCTTGCAACCTTAGAATCTTTGAAAATGAACTTAGTGCGTTTTGGAAACACATGCTTCAATTTGAAATCACTATTGGTAACAATTTATTTTGAAAAAACACCAAAAAAATTAAATAAAAATTACAACCTACAAACAAATTTACATGAAATAATCATGAAAAAGTTCCAAACCAAATCATGAAAAAATTCATTTGTCATCACTCGAATAAAAAAATCAATTTGAAATCACCACGAAAAAAGTTCTTCAGATCATCAAATAAAATTTACTGGTCATAAGTTCACTGAAAAAATATTAATTTGAATTCAACACTAGAAAATCAATTTGAAATCGCCTCAAAGAGTTGTGAGCTGAATTTTAAAAAATATTACGTATAAATCACTAAGCAAAAATCTATTCTAAAAATCACCAAAAAAATTATTTAAAAATCACTACAAGAATTTTTTATTTGAAATAATCACAAAAAATTTCAAAACCATCATCATTGAACAGTTTATTTTAAATCACCACAAAAAATGCACTTGAGAAATCATCACTGAATAATTTAATTTTAAAAATGCATTCGAGATCATGATGAAAAAATTTATTTGTCTGACCATCCCCCTCCCCCTCAAAAAAATCATTAGAATTCAACTCTAAAGAATCAAATTGAAATCACCAGAAAACGTTCTAAGAAGCTGAATTTCAAAACCAGAAACTTTAAATCACTATTGGTTGAAATGTACTCCAAAAAAACATCAAAAAAGTCATTAAAAATTTACAACCTACAAAAAAGTTTCATTTGAAATCGCACCTCGGGAATAATAAGGTGACATATCAAAAAAGTGAAATTTTACAGGAAAGTGATTTTCTTTTTTTTAAAAACTTGATTCATTATTTTTATAAACTTAGGTATAATTAATTGTGAGGGATGAATAGCACCTCATTTTAAAGATCTGGTATCCCACCTTCATTTAGCATAAGAACACTTTGAAAAATAAAATCTTAAAGAGGAAATATTTCAATGTTTGGAAAACATTTTGAGTTAGAACCTTTCATTAAAGTTGATGTGGAGGCGGAAGGAAGCGTCCAAAAAAAATTTCATGTTAACAAAGTTGTAGAGAATTAAATTTCCAATCGACATTATGTCGTTAGTTTTTTTCTAGAGTGCTTAGTTTTTGAGTTTTTCTCAAAAAACTAAAATTTCATTGTATGTGCAAATTCATTTTTCTAAAAAGTGATCAATTAAAATTTTTTTCCATTTGGTACAAACCAATAAAAAATGCACTCCTTGTGACTATTTCTAACTGACAAACATTCAAAACAATCAAAACTGTTTGTTAACACTTTGTATGTACGAAATTTGCTCAAAAAAGGTGGAGTTTTTTGAGATGTCACCTTATAACTCCAAACAACTTGCAATAATGTTAGGATTTTGAGTTAGGCCATTTGGGTTTTTTACATGATCTAGATAATATACCCAACTCAAAGTGTTATTTTTGGTTGAAGGGGGTCATACAAGCCCCAAAAATGCAAAAACATCAAAATCAATTTTTTTTTTTGAGATGTCACCTTATTACTCCCGAGGTGCGAAATAATCACGAAAAAGTTCCAAACTAAATCACGAAATAATTCAGTTGTCATCACTCCAATAAAAAAATCAATTTGAAATCGCCACAGAAAGTTGTACCTAAGCTGAATTTTGAAGAATATCATAAATCACTGGGAAAACTTTATTCTAAAAATCACAAAATATTATTTAAAAATTACTACAAAAATTGTTTATTTGAAATAATCACGAAAAAGTTCAAAACTAAATAATCATTGAGCAATTTAATCTAAATCACCACAAAAAATGCACTTGAGATCATCATGAAAAAATGTATTTGTTTGCCCCCTCCCCCTCCCCCCCAAAAAATCATTAGAATTCAACTCTAAAAAATCAATTTGAAATCACCACAAAACGTTATAAGCTGAATTTTAAAAAATGAATTTCAAATCACTGTTGGTAAAAATTCACATTAAAAAACACCAAAAAATTTATTAAAAATTTTTACAACCTGCAAAAAAGTTTCATTTGAAAAAATCACCACAAAAAATGTTGTTTTCATCATCACAAAAAATTCATAAGTCATCACTCGAAAAAAAAATTATTTGAATTTATGCAACACTAGAAAATCAATTTGAAACCACCACAATATGCACTTGAGAAATCATCACTGAATAGGTAATTTATTCTAAATCATCACAAAAAATGCACTCAAAATCATCATGAAAAAATTCATTAGAGTTCAACACTAGAAAATCAATTTAAAATCACCACAAAATGTTCTAAACTGAATTTAAAAAAATGAAATTCCAAATCACTACGCAATAATTTATTCTAAAAATCACAAAAAAAAATCCAAACTCAATCATCACTGAGTTATTTATTCTAAATCCTCAAATTAAAGAAATAAACACGTACAATACCTAATACCAAAACAACTTCTCCCAGGCACAGAAAACCTAGAACCCACAAATGACTCATGAGAACTGGAACGCCTAGAAGTGAACCATTCATACCTCCACAACACAACCCCCTTCAAACCAATGTTCGTTCAATTTTGAAAAAAAGCAAAAAGGTAAGTATAGGAAGATTTTTTAAAATTGAGAAAATGACTACGATTTTACATTTTATAAAAGAAGCAGATAAGCAAACGCAATGGGTCATAAAAATCTTTCAGGTAGGTACCTAAAATTTGAAAATTTCTTATCTATGGAGTTAGGTATCTTTCCCCGTAGATCTGAAAATATTCAAAAACATGATCATGAGGATCTCAAAATGTTATAGGAATACCTTTTTACCCACCTATAGTTGACTTTTCTGTGGAAAAACTCCATCTAATGAGAACTATTGTGTTTACCAAATGGAACTGTGAAGTGGTAACTGCAAACTTTGCAGTTGAATTTTTTTTTTTGTAATAATGTACAATATAAGGTATTGTAATAATTTTGGTTCAGCGAAAGCTTTAACTTTTTACGAGAATGGTGTTCGTTTATGAGTACAAGTATTGCAATCATTTCTCGTATTATGTAAATGAATCGATTCCTAGTCAAGTACCATATACCCACTACCCAGTGTACTTAAATACAGAATCGTTTTATAGCATCCATGGTACCTGTCAACTTCGTCTTTTTTTTTGTTGCATTCGAAATATTCGTGCTCTTCCCCTTATTCTTTTTTTTCAAGTGTGGCTAATTCTTAATTACTTAACTTATGGTATCCTGTGTGTTTTTTTTCAACCATTTTGGTTCAAAGTACAACGAGATGTCGATTTTCTTAGTTTTATTTTGCAAATCACGATTTCCATTTGTTTACTTTCAAGTTGTACGTAACGTTATAACTGCCTAGTGCTTACGTCCGGTAGGTATCTATGTATGTACCTATTGTACCTACATATGTTTTGAATGAACGAATCCTGTTACTTTTCGTGGAACTGGAACCGTAAGATTGACTAGGAAAGTTCAAGGTTTCTGAAATATATACTTGACAATGAGATTAGGGAAATGATCGATGGAAATTTTGTACACAGCGGAAGTATCGACTGCGTTCATTTACGAGGCAAGATAAGCATCGATGTTGGGTTCAAATTCATCACTCTTATACCCAACTCCATTGTGAGTAAATTCAAGGTCACGTCTATTAAGATCCAAATATCGATGAGTTTGAGTTTTTGTTATGTTAATGAGAAATTTTTTCTTCCAAAAAATCGTTATGAGGATCACGACGAATCTGTCTATTATACAATTTACGAGTAATTAATGCTAATTGTGGTAGCACTGGAAGACTGAGACTAAACTTGACTCAAAAATTTGGAAACGTCAGGTGAACACGTTGAAAAAATTTTCTAATTATTTTCAAATTAAAACAAAGATAAAGAACAATAAATAAACCATAAAATTTCAAAATTTACCAAACCATCAAACGCATTACAATAAAAAACCAATAAATGTAAATTTCCCCCTACTAAATTGCCCAACCACCCATAGCCTGTAAATAAACCAACTATATAAGACAATGTTCTACTCGACAGATTCGATTCTCTATAACCGTCTCTCTTCTCTTAACTCTTATACTCAGTGTGAATTACAGACCCAATAAGGAAAAAACAGTCTCTTAGTGATAAGTCTTTATGTTTCTGTCATCTACAATAATCTTTAAAAGCGTTCGAGCTAAAGGGACCTAATTTTGAAAGGCTTCGCATCCTTATTAACTATCTATCTAACCTAAGTTCTTCGTAATACACTCGACTCAACTTCTCCCGGTTTCCTCTCTGTATTTTTACTTCTTTCGTTGACAACATTGCGTCGTCATTTTCTCTGCACTTTGTAGGTTTTTTTTTATCCTGCCAGAGACAAATCGCGTCCGAAATTAACCTTTTCTTCTCTATTTTGTCTTTTTTTCTTCTTTTAATCTGTTGACAGTTTGAATAAGGTGACTGGTGAGAGGGCAGGATGAAAACACCTACCTACGTATATAGGAATGTTTATAATGACTATGAGTTCTCATCGTGTAGGTAGATGCTCAATGGCCAGAAAAATATTCAAATTTCTTTATACTTGAATGGAAAATCGTCCATTGAGAAAATACTCCGTTTATCGAGTTAGGTAGGTAAGTTAGTCTAATACGGAAGTGCTGCTGAATGAACTCCTCCTCCCCTCCCACCTCTCGAATTGGAAAACCTTGCAGCTCGTTTATCGTTTATACTACTTATATCGAGATTCATTCCATTCGTGTATTTTCGTCGAATCGTCAACTGATGCTCTATTATTGGAAACTTGGAAAGAAGACGCCGCTGTATTCAATCAAATTTTGGGTGAAAAATAGAAAAAAAAAATCAAAAAAATTTATCGATAATTTCATTAAAAAATTAGGGTATTTGCAAAAATTTCAATCAGAAGACTTCCAAAGTACCTACCGACTTTATTTGAAATTAAATCCAGCCACCTTGACTCATTATACCAAGGTTGAAAATTCGAAGAAAAAAAAATCACCATTGAAAACACAACCTACGACTTTGAAATAAAAACTAAAACAATAGCCTTAAGTACACCTTGTTCACCTTTAAAGAAAATTGTTCTCTATAGCTCGGCTCGTGTACCTACTTTTCATTTACCTACCTAAGCGGTACAAACTCGTAACAATAATTTTATTTCCAGCCGAAAACCCAAACAAAACGAAGCTCAGGTGAAAGACGAATAAAAGCTATAAGCAGGTGCATTTAATATAAAAGAGCGTTATTCGATTAAAGGAAAAATTTTTCTCGACTTGGAAAACTTCATCAGAGAGCTTTTCCGTTTTGTTGTTGTAGGTATAGTAAAACTTTATCAACAAAGTATACGTAGGTACCTACGTATACTACGCAGTCGAATTATACGGTTTAATTTTGATATAATTGTATCAAAACGATTTCATTATAGAAAATAGAATGAGGACAAAAAGGAGCGAAAGACGGAAGACTTGGCGATTAAATCTAAATTTTGTTTACGGTACGGGAAATTCAAGAAAATTGGATACGTTTCAAAATATCTAATATAACATTACGTTGGTTTTGTACAAAAATTTATAATTGAGATAAGTATCACGTATGTAATGAAATAATACCTACATTCGCGTGACGTAAGTATTATACATCGAAAACAATTATAAAGACAAAAGCTCATCGGGATATGTTTTCCAAAGATGACTACTGATAGATATAGGTTTAAGAGACAGATAGAATACCTATTAGTTTGCGTCGAAATGCTCGCTTTTTTCTCGTATGAGCTTAATTCTATTCCGAGAAGCAAGAAATATGTCACTAAATAGAACGACTCTTCGATATCTTCGACAGTATCTACGTCAGCTTTTGTGTATGTATAAAGAAAAAGAACACATCTACGATCTTATTTTCTTTTTCATATTAGGTACACCGCAACAGCAACGTGACTACAGCGAGAAAATATTTGTGCGATATGTTAATTTTCATATATGGATATTGGATACCTATATTAACTTAGGAACCGATCACTCGAGTTGTGAGAGCAGATTTTAAAAGCCTCGTCGCCAAATTCCCCGTTAAACACAAATCCAGTCCACCTGAAAAGTTTCCCTCGAACAGAGCCACAAATCGACTTTCAAACAGTTTCAAACTAAATTATAGGAACAATTTATTCGTGCGTTCGGGCCGAACGAAATTTGAATTTTCAAAGTCTATCGCGTAGTAATAAGCCTTAAGTAGGTATGGCAAATGTGGCAAAAGTATAGTACTGGTACTTTGAAGCGATGTTGCCAATAATTGCTTTCAAATGTAAATTTCGTCGAGTTGTGCTGTTTACTTATTAGACGTAAAAGCCGAACAAAAATGCCATCCTTTGTATCAAGTTTCGGAAACAAGTGTTGCCAACATTTTTCCATAGTGATTAGAATGCGAATTGAATATTGAGTATTTCGTAAGTTTGATTATGACTATACCTGGAGTGAAATTGTTGGTTGACATTTTATAGCATTCGTTACATCTAAATTGTCCTTCCAAACCTAATCAAATCATGAGCATGCCTAATTTCATTTAATGTTGATGATATTTTGAACGTTTTTCATTCTTCAACATTAAATAGAATTATAGCCACGTCATGAAGATTTTTTTTACTAACATAAACAACTTTCTCAACATCATTGGTCAATTTTTTTGCGAAGGGGCTGGTTTTTTTCATCATTTCATGCAATTATAATGAATTTTTATCAATTTTTCATTGCTTAGTTGAAGTTATTTTAGCTGATTTACTTATTTATACAAAAATGATATTCATTGACTATAGGTACAGTGTGCCCAGAAATATCAAGTACCCCTTAAAAAGTTTTCTACTAAAATACTTTGGTTGGTCACAGTGAATGATAATAATGATAACACATGATTAGTTGTTGGACTGGAGAGATAACATTCCACCAATCATTTATGTATCTATTTCACGTTGCCAACCTATATTTTGAATGAAAAACTTTCTTTGGGGTACTCGATATTTCTGGGCACCCTGTACACATTTGTTTCCAAATGTTAATTTACCTACTTTTTCGTCATTTTTATTCAATTTTTTATTGCTTTTTTCTTCATATTCACTATTCAGTGATTAGGTATGCTTTGATTTTGTTATTTTTTTGCTTGCAGTTTTTGATCATTTTTCATGATTTTGATATCTACTTTTTTTTTGAAGTAGGTAGGTATTTTTACTTATACCATTTTAAACATGTTTTCACAACGTTTTGTGCAAATATTTTTGTATGTTTTTCAATAGGTACTTACATAGGTATATATAATTTTCAACGCGTTGAGACGGTGTTTTATGCAGCATTGTCTAATAAATTTTCTGTCATTTTTTATCTTCTTTTTGTCATTTTATTCATTTTTCAATGATGTTTAGTACGATTTTCGCTGAATTTTGGAAAACTTTCCTAAAATTGTTCCAAATTTTTTCTTTCTTTCTTTCATTCTTTTCTTCCATCCATCGTCTTTTCGTTTTTTTGTCTATCTTTTCATCATTTCCTCTTTTTGTCTTTTCATCTTTTTGTCTTTTTGTCTTGTCATATTGTCATCTTTTGGCTTTAGCTTTCAGCTATCTCAATTTTTATGGCTTGCTTTGGCCAAACTCTCAGCTTCTAGTGGCTTTCCCTTATATTTTCAATCTAACAGCTTTTATCTACATATATTTCATTGAGCTTTTAGCTTTAAACTTTTGATGATGGACTTGCAACATCAGATGATGAAGAGCTGATGGACCCATTCATCGATGCGTTGCAGCCACAGTTCAAGATTGTTTTGCAGTCAGCAGACCAGTTCCTTGGTATACATATATCTCGATCATTGAACAGAGATATATATCAATCACTTCCATTGATAAAATCACGAAGCAATTCAGAATGGCTGGCTGTAAGTCAGTAGATACTCTGATGGTTAAACAATCTACAAAATCAGACATCTATAAGAAAACATCTGGTTTTCCCCACAGATCAACAGTTGGTGTGCTGCTGTATGTCGCCAGAGGTACTCAATTTGATATTTCATAAGCAGTCGGCGTATTGTCGAGAGACCTGGAACATCCAACACCCAAAGACATCAGCTGTTTGAAACCTGTGATTTGTTACTTGAACAGTACGATCAATTTTAAGTTGATGTATAAATGCGATCCAACTGTCAAATAGCTTGAATGTTATAGCGACGCAGATTTCGCCGGCTGTCCTACTTCATCTCGATTAACAACTGGCATTCTGATTAGATATTCTGACATGGTGATTTCCTGAATCAGTAAACAACAGCAGTTGGTAGCTGACTAGAGTTGAGAAGCCGCATTGATCGCCTCTAACTAAGCATTGAAAGAAAACCATCTGGATATCGAGATTATTTCAAGAATTGATAAATCTGTCAAATGTTCCTGTGTTTTTAGTGGATAATGAAAACGTCATTAGGATTGCAGATAACATCGGATTCCATAGCAGAACAAAGCATATCCAAAGGACGTAGGGGTAACAGCCCTATTTTTACCCCCCCCCCCAAAGGACATATCTTGAAATTTCTTTTGACCTAATGAAGCTAGGTAAAAACTAAAAAGCTTTTGGAAATCAGTGTACATTCCTTAACAAGATTCAGCATTTGAAAAAGCTTTAATTCAATTAGTTTGACTGGAAAAAATTATTAATTCTGTTTTCATGTTACTGCTATACTCAAGGTCTTCAATTTTGTACCGTTTTTGTTTGTTTGCTTTCATAGAAAGCCTATAAGTATTAGAGGTCTATCAATCATTTATACAATTTTTTTGGTTGATTGTTTACATTGATGTAATCAACTGCAGAAAGTGTTTTTTGGACAATATTATTTGCAAAAGTTCAGAGCCATACATTCAAATACCTACTTCCCCAAAAATGAATAAAATTGATAGCGAACCTTCAAACGGTAGTCAGCGAGCAAAAATTCTGAAAATAGGGGGGGGGGTAAAAAATTAAAAGAAAAAAAATTAATATGGATTTTCTATTTTTTTACCCGCCCACTTGACAATAGATTCGCCAATAAAAAAAGCCAGTGAAAACGCCGGCTTAAATATGACAGTAAATTTGCCATTAAAAAAAACCAGGAAAAAATTGGCTGCTGTTTAAATACCTAATGCATTAAATCGCTGAATAAAAACCTGAAATCTACAAAAAATTTCCAGCCCAAGCAGGGATCGAACCCTGGACTCCCGCTTGACAATCCAATGCTCTAACCACACAGCTATCATTGCAAGGTGAATATTTCTGTTTTCAAGCAGTATACATGTACCGCACTTCGTACTTTTATTCAATTTTTTAAAAAGAAGTTGTGAATACCCATTGCGCATGTGCACTATAATCGGTAAATAAAAAACAGCTGATTTGTGAGAACCGGCAGTTCGGCAAATAAAAAATTCTGCCATTCCCTGGTCAAAAACGGCTGTTTAAATGGCTATTTTTATAAAAAGTAGCTTTTTCTAACCGGCGTTTTTTCTACAGCAAATTTACTGTCATTTTTGCGCGCCTATTGAATGGCAAATTTACAAAAATCAACCGGCATTTTGGCTTAACCGGCAAATCTCTTGTCAAGTGGGCGGTAAAAAAATTGGAAAACTGGTCTTGATTCGTTCCCTATTTTTTTACCCCCTCTAGAAATTTTTCGAGAACAGTTTTGATATAAAGTAACTAGCTCATGTAATAGACCAGAGCGTGTAGAATTCAGCGATGTACTCACGAACTCATTTTGATGGAAATTAGTGCGTCTAATCCTTAAAATCAAAACTCACTTTTTTAAAATTTTGCTTAGAAAATCGACTAAAATTCACATCATATTTTTCAAAGTCTCTTGAACCATGAACATTGAATGGAAAATGCAGCTTTTCAAGGGCATTGTGTTCCAAAAGAAGCACAAAACATGTTAATACATGGTTTTCAAATCGATTCATGACTTTGGTGGCTTATTTTTCAGAAAATTCTGGGGGGGGGGGGTAAAAGAAACTAAAGAGGGTAATAAAAATTAGGCCATAATCTCGATCTCCGTTATTCTAACATTAATTTTACATAATTTTGTATTTGCGTAAATATGTTGAATACATCCGTTTATTTCGAAAAGGTGTTTGTATTTCATCAGAAAATTCAAATTTGACTATCTGGCGACTTCTCGGTTAAAAACCCGATGAAATGGCAGGAAATCACTAAAAAAAAAAAAAAAAAAATCGAAGAATCGTCAAAATATACCACGAATATTCTTCAAAAATTGCCGAGAATATCATGTACAATTTTGGGGGTGTGTTAATTTTTAACATTGTTTTATCAATTTTCACCAATTTCAAGAAATTTTGAGAAGTTTGTAAAAAAAAAAAAACATTTCAACTGCTTCAAAAAAAAAAAATACTTTATCATTTTTCTAATAATATAATTAAATATAAAAAAATGATCAGAACCGACTGTTATTTTGTTATTACACCCTCAGCACCTCCAAAATTTTGAACACCAGCCGAGAAAAATTCTCATTGCTTGATTGTTGCAAAAGAACGACCTCAGGCATGAAATCCCTGCCACTTCATTCTGCATTGCAATTTTCTCTCTCAAGGTCGAATATGTAGATATCGCGATCGTAAAACAAAAAAACCATAAAATATTGCAACTCGATAATATATTTTAAACAAAAAAAACACACCAATCGCTTCAATTTTTACTACCTTGCATTCTTGCATCTCAACTCAAATCTTCCCAACCTCATAAAATCTGATTGTAATATAATCTCCAAACCACAAATACATAAGGAAAACTCGCGACTGAATGGGATCAAAATGCCAACTCGAACGATCACGTATAAACTAAACCAACATCGCCACCGCCTGCAGTCACCGTCGCCATAATGGATAAGGTTGAAAGGTGTGGGGGGGGGGGGTAGAATACGCGGAAGAAGCTTCCAAGTTGGCTATTCTGGTATGGTACTTTTATCTGTTGGAAAATTTCATTGTCGCTTGGCGTAATTTTACAAAGAGCCATAAATTACTCGCGGGAGGTGTTTTTCATCTCGGACAAAATGAGAATGCATCTAGTTACAGCGGAAGTATCCTTAATTGAATTACTTGCTAAGGCACAAACCACCTTATGACTACGTAATTTGTTTCACGCAATTGGTATATCTTACGTTAGTGTTATTCTCAGACGCTGCGACGTTTTATACTGAAGAAAGTTGGGAAAAATGAAACAAGAGCGAAAGACTTTTCTTTGATATTTTATTAGTATAATTTAGCTAATAAAATGTCGTTTCGCACTTGGGCAAAGGAAGGCGTATTATTTGAAATGTGTCGTGCGAAAGATAATGGATAACTTGTAGCTTTAATTTCACAGAAAATTTTTTAGGATGTCTCCAGCTTCCCTGCCTGCTTTATCGTTTGGGTTGTAACAAGTGAACCGAACCAATGGATTAAAATACCTACAACTGGCAAGAATATCATGTTAAAATAGCGAAAAGGTCATATGTAAATTTTCGCAGATTAACGTTCGTCGTTCAGTTATTTCATTGAGAACGCGTGTAGATCGCACGCAGTAGTCTGGCTTGTAATTAAAATTAACCCAAGAATGAGGAAATGTGGCGGAAAATATTCAACGTCGTCGGGAGGAGTGAAGGGTAAAAGATGGCTAGGATCAAAAAGAGTATAGGCTACGTTATAGGCAACCTTATCATCTGAAACTTTTACGAGCTTCGTTGTACCGAATGTAGGCGTACAAAAGATGGTAAAATGTAAGGCATTATACCATATTCGTGCGAGCATTCAGGTCTACTCGTTCATATCGTAGTTGGGCAACGTGAGAAGAATCGTCGACTAAAGACGAAGACGCTAGGCCGAAAAACGAAAATTGCATTAAAATATAAACTACCTGGCATGGTCGTTGGTGAAGAAGAGAAAAAAAATAAACGAGGAAATTTCCGCAATAAAAGTGAAGAAAAGAGACCATTTTTGTCGCGCGATGACGTCCGAACGAGCCAAGATAGGGTTCGCTATTTTATCCGTGCAGTTTGGTTGTCTTTTTCTATACGAGTGAGAGTGTTTCTCGAGTCGACCGACGAAGGCGAACAGATTGTGTGGAAATGTAGAGTCGAAAATTTCTTACAATGGTTGCTTGAGAGGCTTTCAAGGTTTGCGAAAAACTGTTGATTTCCAACATCGCGTCGTTGTCGTCGTCGCAATATATTCTCTCAACGGGTGCTCGTTGCTTGACGCTGATATCACCTGTTGCTAAGTATCGTCTATTCTATGCGCCACTCGAGCGTTTAATTAGAAAAGCGTCATTTTCATCGCTGTATTATATACCTAACTCGCATTTTGCAGTGACGCGTTGCCAGTGTATATAAAAGTATAATATGTAGCGAGTATAAATATAAGTATAGGAAAATTGGCGAAAAATGAAAGCAAACGATGTATGAAAAAGTTTACTAATTGGATGATGGCAGTATTAGGTACGGATTTTGGCGAAAGATATATCGCTGTAGAATAAGTAGATATCAAAATCGCGAAACCTACACACGAATTCACGATCTTATATATAGGTACTCTAGTATTTTACGTTGCAGAATAAAAGATAGGTAGGTATTAAATATCGTTCTAAAGGTTTAAAATTATAGAGGTGACACTTTTCATTTTTTTTTTTTTTTGGATCACACCTACTTACTGAAATTTTTGAATGTTGTGACAAAAAAAAATTGAAAAATGACATCCTTCTTATCACAATTAAATTATTGCTGAGAAAGCTCAAGATTTTTGTACTACTGAGGTAATAGGTATACTCATTAGAAGGATATTAGCAGCCATATTGACAATTTTACTAGCATAATGCTAGCATAACTAGCATAATTCTAGTATAATGATGACATAACTAGCATAATGCTAGCATAATGCTGGCATAATTCTAGCATGATGCTGGCATAGTTCTAGCATAATGCTGGCATAGTTCCAGCATAATGCTGGCATAATTCTAGCATAATGCTGGCACACCTAATTCTAGCATAATGCTAGCATAAGATTAGCATGGCTAGCAGATTTTGGTAGCACCTGTTCAAAATTGTGCAACCAATGCTAGCATTAATATGCTAGCATATTGCTAGAATAATGCTAGCATGTTGCTAGAATAATGCTAACATGTTGCTAGAATAATGCTAGCATGCTGCTAGAATAATGCTAGCATATTGCTAGAATAATACTAGCAGGTGGTTGGTCATGAAAGCCACAAAAGTCATGAAAAAGTCAATGTTGTGAAAAGTAGATCATTTTCTAAGTTCAACTTTATAGAGGTCGAACTTGAAATTTTTGGACATTTCAATGCTAGAAAAATGCTGGCATATTCCTAGTGACAAGCTAGCATGAAGTACCAGCATTATGCTAGCAAAATGCTACAAAATTTTGTCAATAGGGAGTGTTCGGCGTTAAATTTTGTTTCTACTCCTGGCGCAGAACCCATCTAGCGATGTCTTATACTGAGATATTGTTGTTTTAAGAGGAGATCAGGGATGAATAGAGTAGGGAAATGACGCATACAAGATCGAAATCCAATTTTATCAATTTCAGACATGTCTGATACTCTTTTTCCATTTCTTTTTCCTTTCATCTATCCTTAGAATCCTAGAATTTCTCAGTAAAAGACATGCGCGGGTTCTGCGACAGGAGCATAAAAATTGACTCCTAATACTGCTGAAATCCGTCTTATGAGTATGTGATTCAGTAATCTCTAAAATGTCGACTTGTTGAGGAAAATTCTGAATGGAAAATTGAGCAGGTTCTGCTGCAGGAATGAAAAATCAACTGAAGTCCATTTTTTTTATGATTAAAATTTTATTGGGATTAAAAAATAACAAATATTTGTTAACATAGTTTAAAAACTTTTGAACTGTTGTGATGAGAAATTATGTAGGCGGGTTCTGCGCAAGGAGCATAAAAATTGACTCCTGATACTGCTAAAATCCATCTTATGAGTAGGTATGTGATTCAGTGATATCTAAAATGTCGACTGGTTGAGGCAAATTCTGGATGGAAAATTGAGCAGGTTCTGCGCCAGGAATGTAAATAAGATCAATTGAAGTCAATTTTTTCACATGATTAGAATTTTGTGGAGACTAAAAATGTTTAAATAAGTATTTAGTAGATAAATTTAGAAATTTTTGAACCCTATGTGAGAAATTATGACCAATGAATAGGCGGGTTCTGCGCCAGGGAGCTCAAAATCAACCAAAAGTCAACTCTTTTTTCATGATTGAAGTTTTATTGGGATGAAAATTACAAATATTCAGTCGGTTTGGAAACTTTTGAACAGCTGTGATGAGAAATCATGTGGCCGGGTTCTGCGCCAGGAGCATGAAAATTGACTCTTGATGCTGCTAAAATCCATCTTGTGAGTATGTGATTTAGTGATCTCTTATTGAATGTCGACTTGTTGACTCAAATTATGGATGGAAAATTGAGCGGGTTCTGCGCCAGGAATGTAAAATCAACTGAAGTCGACTTTTTAACGAGATTAAAATTTTATTGGGATTAAAAAGTTGCACAATATATTCAGTCAATTTATGAATTTTTGAACTGTTGTAAAGAGGAATTATTACCAAGGAATACTCTTAGGCGGGTTCTGCGCCAGGAATGAAAAATCAAATGAAGTCAACCATTTAACATGATTAGAAGTTTGTTGGGATTAAAAACTTACAAACATATTTAGCCAAATTAGACATTTTTGAACCATTGCGATGAAAAATGATATCCAATTATATCCAAGGATAGGCGGGTTCTGCGCCAGGAATGAAAAATAAACTGAAATCAACTCTTTTTTCATGATTAGAATTTGATTGAGACAAAAAACATACAAATATTCAGTCCATTTATGAATTTTTGAACCGTCTCAATAATAAATTATGATCCAAGTATAGGCGGGTTTTGCACCAGAAATGAAAAAAAAAACTGAGGTAAACTTTTCAATAAGACTAGCATTTTATTGGAATTAAAAAATTACAAATATTCAATCAATTAAGAGATTTTTGAACTGTTGTGATGAGAAAATAATGACTAAATAATAGGCGGGTTCTGCGCCAGCAATGAAAAATCAATCAAAGTCAACTTTTTCACATGATGGGAATTTTATTGGGTTTTAAAACTTACAAATATTCAATCAATTTAGAAATGTTTGAGCCGTTATGATGAGAAATGATGATCAAAGAATAGATGGATTCTGCGCCAGGAATGAAAAAATCAATCAAAGTCAACTTTTTCACATGTTTAGAATTTTATTGGGATTGAAAAAAAATTACAATTAATATTCAATCAATTGAGACATTTTTGAACAGTTGTGATGAGAAATTATGACCGAAGAATAGTCGGGTTGTTAAAAGGTGATTTGGAAATATTAAGTGTGGTGGTTAATATCGAAATATATCTATTGGGGTGAGGATAGAAATATTCCCTAGAGAGTGAACATTTCTCTGTTACCAGCTAGCTCGGTGTACACTTAGTAACACGAATCATCTAATGACATCATCACATACCTACATGTGTCCATCTTTACGTGAATAAAAACAGATATGAGACGATTTGTTTAAACAATATATTTACACAAATATCCCTGCAATGTGAGCCAAACAAAGTACATATATGAATACTGGGTACAAAGTAAGGTTGCTAGACAAGGGGTCTTAAGCCTAGTCTTCATCACGATATTGGTGATGAGTAGATTACGAGTCGAAGACTGACAATAAGTCGTAAGACTTAACATCCCTTATGAATTAGTCAATATACCCGAGGATATACTTGACGTTGTATTCATCAAAGATGAGCAAAGGAGGCACAAGTACCTCAAAACACTGTACACTTCACCCTACTCCTTTAGGCTCTCCTAATACTAAGGCCTGGTTAGGGGACACACGGTAGAAAATACACTTTAATCGAGATACACTTACCCACGTCCGGAATCCAGGGTAATTGCACTGTGGTACCCCACAAACACCAACGACATAACGGGATCGCGAGTTAATATAAAATTACTTTAACCATCTTTGAGTGGGCACTACTAATAACTCAAATAGTGGCTCGCCAGCCATAAGTACAATGTTTACCGAGTGACAGACATGTAGCGGGCTCGAGATACTACATGCAAGTGATTTTACCGCGAAGTCGATCCATGGTCGTACCATCGATCGTCAGAAGTTACCACGTTTCCCCTTTTATGGAACTAGTTTTCCTTCTTCTCCGGCGAATGGGTACGGTAGGCCGGGTAGGGACTACCTCAGGTGAAGAGGGTTACCTGCATCACCCAAGGCAGTCAAGGCATATCCGCTCCTTACAGGGTTCTGTGCCAGGAATGAAAAATCAATCGCAGTCAACTTTTCACACATTTAAAAATTTTATAGGGATTAAAAACTTACAAATATTCAATCACTTTAGAAATTTTTGAATCGTTGGGATGAGAAATTATGACCAAAGAATAGGCGGGTTCTGCGCCAGGAATGAAAAAATCAACTGAAGACAACTTTCTAACCAGATTAGAATTTTATACCTAAGGATTAAAAATGTACAAATATTCAGTCAATTTAGAATTTTCGTAGCGTTGTGATGAGAAATCATGACCAAAAAATAGACGGGTTCTGCGCCAGGAATGAAAAATCAACTGAAGGACAACTTTCCAACCTGATTAGAATTTCATAGGGATTAAAAATTTGTAAATATTCAGTCAATTTATAGGTACCCAAATGCTTGAGATGTTGTGATAAGAAGTTATTTGTATGATCAAAGAATATGCAGGTTCTGGCACCAGGGATGAAAAATCAACTGCAGTCAACTTTTTAATATGATTAGAATTTTGTTGGTACTAAAAACTTACAAAAGGTAGGAATTTTTTGTAAGAGCTCGGAAGAATTAAAACAAATTATTGATTGAAAAGTCAGGGCCATCAGGGGCTTCTGCGACAGAAATGAAAAAATCAACTTCTTATTGCGATGTTAAACATTTCATGAGTGTGTAATTCAGAACTTTTGAAGCATTGTAATGAGAATTTGAAAGATAAAATGGGTGTAAGTCTCCTTCCCTAGGAAAGTTTTAAATCGTGGATATGTTTTTTGATCTATAGTTGGTTTGATGGTCGGTCAGACATGATCGACCATGTCTGTCTGTCTGTCTGGTCTCTTAAGGTCACTGACCAATGAGTCTGAACTCTCAAGATCCCTGCTCTACCTAAATCTACCTACCAACAAACTCGATTTTAAACTTTTGATGCATATATTATGCATTTTTTGAACTTAATTTTAAATGATTCAAATTAAAAAAGAAATGTTGTGAAATCTGAAATTTTTTCGGATTTTTTTATCCTAATGTTCAAGTCATATTATAGGTAAACACTTTGAAAACTGGTTTCAAAAAGTACAAAAACTTTCAAGTTTGAAAACGTGAAAAATTTTGTCGCAAAAATTCTTGTTCATTAATTTATTAAATACCTGTTCAGTAAAGGCCAAAAAAATCATTCTTCTGACAAGGGGGTGGAAGAGGAAGAAGTGCATGAGTTGATATCTTTTGATCATTTCTCATTGCACGTGTAAGTACCTAACTACTACCTACTGACGTGTGAATTACATTATAATTCCAAATACTTGAAATGAATTAACAGAGTTAAATTTCTTTAAAATTGATTTGAAACTCTCTCCTCCTCCCCTCCCCCTTACCATTCTCATGCAAGCCTCGACCTCGAAACTTACACGAGTAGGTATTTGAAAATTACCTCGCGATAATGGTACGTTTGTAAACTTCAAAATGTGAAAGGGTTGAATGACACGAGGCAATTAAAAATAATGATCGTGATTTAGTAACACCGTTGGCAGCGAAGCCTGTTCCTTTATATGTACCTACCTATTGACGCTACAAAGAAACTTTGCATTATACTTTCGCATCGAATGAAATAATTTCACAGTAGGAGATAATTAAGTCATACATCTTATACGATTACACACTTTTATATCGCAAAACTCGAAGATTTTACACATTACTCTAAGAATAAGGTAGATACTTAGATATAATAAAACATTACATGGAAAATATTAAATTTTAAACTTTTGAACTCGACGATATATATACGTTAATAAGCGTAAATTAATTCAACGAGAAATAAATTTGCAAACTTTGTAAACGCGCGTAAGTAACTGTAAAATTTTCAATTTTATTTCAGTCTTAAAAGTTCAACAACATTTTTATTATGGGGGGAGGCGTTGATAAAACGGAATCGGGGTAAGTATAGCAATTTTTGGATGTTAGTATCTCCAAAAAAAAAAAAAAAAAAAAAAAACGTTAACTTGAGACGAATCTAATGGTACATATATTCACTTTTGAGCTTACCTCTGTACTACATTAAACTTCTAATCATCGAATCAAAAATAAAAGCAGGTTAACTATACAGTTAAACTGTTGTAACTTTGAAAAAGCACAATCTACCCCGTGCCAATGCCACATCTGCGTCTCTAACGTATTTTTATCTCTTTTCCGAAGCTAAATCTTGTGTACTTACAAACGACATGGTTCCTTTTGACATTACAGGGTGAATTTTATTATTACGAGTCGAACATGTACTTCGGTTCGAAGTGAATGGATATAAATCGCAGCTTTTTTCTGATTTTTATTTCGCCATTCGGCGTAGTTTTTGTTTCCCACCTCCTGTCCCCTTTTTCCGCGCAAACCGTGAAACGGAATTTTACCAGTGAAAGAAATAAATTGGAAATGACGATGAATGGAAGTCTATACTGTACATGTAGTCGGATTGTAGGTTTTAAAATGCCTGTTTATTTTTATTTTTTGATCGGTTTTCATTTTTGATTCCAACTTTCACGTATACCTATATCTAGACCTACCTACGTACGTGTGAAACGAGAAAGAAAAATAAATACAAGCACATAATACACAGCATAGGTGTTTCACGAAATAAAACACGCTTTCACGATGACGAACCATCAACGTAATTATTAACGATGCCTGACTGTACGATATTAGAAGATTGGAAAATGTCGACTATAAAAGTCACAAATGTTTTCATCTGTTGAATTCATATTTTAATGAGAATTTTTTTACTAGCAACAATAGAATTATTATGGCGGAGCTGGGTAACATTGAAAAAAGATTAGTCTCATCGAATGAATCCGATAATGGAGGGAAAATAGATTCGAAAAACGTAAATTCATTTTTTATGCGCAGAATGTATAATAACTAATAAGCTACCTAATAACTAAATTATTGAAAATTCGATCCTGAAAAAATAATTATGGAAGAATTTGAAAATATTGCACAACATTTAACGAGGTGTCTACCAAGCAAGAATTTTTTTTCCAAATGTTCCAATTTAGAAGAGAAAGGGGATCGGTTCAATATTTTTTCTAGACGAAATTTTTTTGTAATATTTTCAAAGAAAACTAGAAAAAAAATTCAAAATTTTTTTTTTTTTAGATAGATAGCTTTTATTATTCGGTTTAGCGCTTTGCGCTATTCACGAATTTGACAAATAGGATACTTAAAAAATAACTTAAGAAAGAAAAGAGTTAGGGCTATAAACCTAAAAGAAATTTTGAGGAAGTTTTGGTTTGAGTCTTGAAGGGCGAATTTGCCCGATATTGAAGCAGCAGGCAAGGGTGTTATCAGATAATTTGTTCAGGTATTTTTCAGTTACAGTTTTCAGAAAGTCGTCGATCGTTTCAATTTTGAGTTCGCGTTGTATTTGAGTATTCCGGCAAAACCATGGAGCGTTAGTGGCGATTCGACAAAACTTATTTTGGAATATTTGAAGTTTTTTCTTGTTTGTTTTGGAGGTACCGTACCACACTGGAGCCGCATATGTAAAAGTAGGACGAAGAATAGTCTTGTAGATTAGTAATGCTGTTTTGATTTTCAAATGTGAACTTCTGTTGATTAGTGGGAAAAGTGTTTTGAGTTTGAAGTAGGTAGCTTTCATTTTCTGTGAGATGTGATATGTGAAAGTGAGTCGTTTGTCAAGGAATACTCCAAGATATTTAACGGCTTCATCACTCCATTCTATTGTAGCGTTTTCAATTTTTTAAAGAATAAGAAAATTTTAATGGAAAATTTCAATCGTTGTTTCGTCGTCATCGGTAGATAATTAAAATCCAAGTTTTGACAACCTCAGTTCACAGATTCGTCTTTTCTCAAAGGGCTTCTTACGTTAGATCTCGTACTAATTAGATATGCGCATCGTCTTCTCTAATGCGATTTTAAATAAGATAACAAAGCCGCGTAAAAGTTGTCTAAACACTCGACAAGAGTAAACTGTACCTATTTACTTTCTAAATTATTTCTATTTAGTTAAATAAAAAACGCGACTTTAATTCGTTGATAAAACTCGCGCAAAAGCTTCAGTTTGGCTAAATTAACCTATAAATGAATACGCGTTTTTCGTGATTACATCAGCCCGGATAAATAAAGTTGGCGAATTTTTTTAATTTAAAAAGGATTATCTTTCGCGGCCACGTTCCTTATGTTAACTTAGGCAGGTAGGTAGGAATAACTTCCTGTGATCGAAATTTCTTCAAACCAAGGCTTAAAAAATTTTCCCAAGCTTCGTCACTATAACTTTAAAAAGAATTGCGACGATTTGCATTCTTTATTATTTCAGTATGGGTAGCACCACCAACGCAACAGGATCAGGAGCGTAGAGCATATCAAAAACCTTATTTGGTTAACTTAATTTAATTTACCATATTTCGGAAGCTTTCAAAATCAGTTGTGGTGGTTGAAAAATTAATTCTGTGGGGTAAGAATTTTCTTTCCTGAGAGAGTGAATTTTATTTCGCAAATATAAAGATAAAACTGTCTGAGCGATTCAGCGATTGTTAGTAAAATGCATTCTTCAATAAGGACCTCGATTGATTTTTTTTTACTATTCCATCTCCTTATCTAGCTCAGTCGAGTTATTCGCATGGTTAAAAATGTAAATTATACCTACGCACTATATGCCAACGTGTTATTCAAAATACTAAATTTCATTTGGTCGAATACTCGGTATATTTAGTAATTCAATTTACCGCGGAATTCTACGCATTTTTGTCCGCTTCGAAAAACATAACTAATTAAAAAGTTAATTACGACATGAAATTTATAGACGAATTGTACACTGCGTAGAAATCTCATGTGAGACCGGGTCCATTAAGTAGGCAGGTTGTAGATAGGTATACCTTCTATGTTTTCCTGCGTTACACAAGTGTGTGGACCTAATGTGTTCTGTGACATTTCATATCAGATAAAACGGATGGGGTGAATTCACCGCCGCTTAAATTTGTTCCAACATGGTGACAGTATCATTTAAACGAAATTATATTTTTTTTACGCCCCTGTAATTTCTAACATTGACCGTGATTCGTGTAAATATTTTAATTTTTAACCGCGTACAAAAGTTTTAAAATCAGTGGTATTCAACCTTCTGAAAGTAAATATTTCGGACGAGACCTTAGAAAAAACGTACCTTACCTAATACGAGTATGTTACCTATTAATTATTGTCAAAAATAGGGGATTATTGTTCAGAATTCCAAATGAAAAAAGTGTTTTGTTTTTTAAAGTTGCTAAAAAACGTAGGTAATCATTTCCATGCTACCTACTGAATTTTTTCAACAAAAAAAATTAATGATTCGATTGGGTGGTCAAAGCTTTTTATATCGACTTTTCTTGACATATTTCAATTCTTCTATCATTTTGAGACCGTTAAGAAGGTCAAATTTTTTAAGTCACTTTGTTGTTTGTTGTAAAAATTTATTCTACATATAATAATTTGAAATATAAAATTCGTTTGCTCAATATTTGTTATTTAACAATTCAGAAGTGGGATAAATCATGGGAAAACATAGTAGAAGGTGCCATTCAAGTTCGAGTTCGTTATATTCAACCTGCAGTTCAACGACTTGTTCAATTGTTCATCTTGTGCTTCACCTGAATGTAAGTCCTGTCGTTGTCAACATAAAGGGAGACAAGGTGCTCTGTTGGGTGCGAATTGCATTCCCAAATTTGAACCAGTTAAAGTTGGTGTTAGTTCCATTAAGTAGTTATATAAACGCGAGGAGTTGGCTGCAGTATATGATTGGTTCAATCTCAAGAAGAAATGCCTACATTTTCCAAATAAAGTTAGCTAGTTATGCTAAGGACTAGTACACTACTCTTCTATCATATGTAAGGTACTGTGCCCTATTAACGCCATGCACTCGAAAAATTGGAATTTCTCAGTCACAATTAAACTTATTCCCATTCTGATTCGTGTAAGTGATAAAGGATACACGAAGGTATATTTTGAGTGAATGTTTGAATTTTAGTTATCTTTTTCCTTCGAGCTATAACAGTTCAAAGTGAGGTCACCGTTTTGGCGTTATTAGGAACTGGGTGCCTAACAACGACAACATTTTTTTTTAAATTTTAAATGTAGAATTTGGCAATATAACCAATTTTGAGTGCAATTATTGAAATCTGTGATAAAAAAAAGTATACCCTACCACCAAAATTATCCGCAAAAGTAAACTTTAACCCAAATCAAAATGCATTTTCAAAATTTGAAAAAGTGAAAAAAATGCAAATGTTTTTTTAAATTTTAAATATAAAATTTTGCAATAAAACCAATTTTGAATGAAGTTATATTGAAATCTATGATGAAAAATGTATACCCTACCACCAAAATTATCCGCAAAAGTGAATTTTAACCCCAATCAAAATGCATTTTCAAATTTTGAAAAAGTGATTTCAATTTTAAATCAAAAATTTTGCGATAAAACCAATTTTTAACGCAATTATTGAAATCTACGATGAAAAATGTATACCCTACCACCAAAATTATCCGCAAAAGTAAATTTTAACCCCAATAAAAATGCATTTTCACATTTCAAAAACAAAAAATAAATTGTGAGAAATAGAAAAAAAATTTACTGAAAATCAATAATATTGAAATAGGTAATTATTACTTATTAATCACCTCTACATCTTTTTGACATTTCTGAAAAAAAAAATTGAAAAAAATTACGTTGGCGTTGTTAGGACACCCCTATGTTCAACTTTGAAGCAAAATTTTAGCATGAAGAAATGCATAAAATGGATCGTCTATGAGCTTAACATGTAGAAAAAGATACAAATATTCATTAGAAAGCTGATAAAACTTGTCAAAAATATTTTTTTCTTCATCTATTTTTAAAATTACGTTTTTGATATTTGCACCGCATCACCAATAAAAAAACATTGAATGCAAAATTTTTGGATTTCCACTTTGAAAATCACAACAAAATTTCGCTGGTCACATTGTTTTCATTTATAGAATACCTGAGTATGTGTTAGTAGCCAGATATGACTTTTAGTTTTCGAGATATTAGCTGTTGGAGTGTTGGCGTTATTGGGCAACTGGCATATTTAGGGCACAGTATTTCATGATTTATCATAGAAAAAATAGAAAGGTGAATTAATAGCTGTGTTCCCATACACCAAAGATTTTGCCACCCAGCTAGGAAATATGTTGAATTATAAGAAATTAGATAATGAAACTTGGGATCAATATTACTTCAGGAAGTTATACAATTAATTCACGAGTGCAGAATCAAAGGTGAGGATGATGCAGTATAGCCTGCCTAATCCATGGCATTCATCATAAAATCATAGCTATTGGCGCTAGAGCTGGTCATTACCTTACTCCTCGAGGGTTTTATGCAAATTTCTTGAATAGCTTAAATTGCGTTCCCCAACAAACCACCTCCACATAATCTTGAAAACAATAGGGTCCAGTTGGCTCTTTTAAGTCGAGTTTAATTCGATATATTTCCTTTTCATCTTTTTTTTTTTTTTGGCTTAAAATCTACCTATTCTCGAACATTATTGGTATAAAATCGAGCAAAATTTACCATCAAGCATATTTCATGCAGATAACTTGAAAAGTATGTGTACCTACCTAACTAATTTACCTATTAGTTAATTTTTCAACACTTTTTTGGTGATTTGATGCAAAATCAACTTGATATCTGTGTCAATGATTTCGAGTACTTACTTTCTATTGTATTTTTTAAAAATTTTGTAGCTTATGAAAAACCACCCCAAATCTTCAGATAATCACTGTTCATATTTATTGCAAATATGTATTATATGTGAATTGATATTTAAAATTGATTTGATGGGAAAATCCCTGCACCTGGACTCTCTCACCATTCAAAAATTGAGTTGAGATGACCTCTTAGAAATAAAGCCAACTGTTGTAACACTTCTTTTCTCCAACATTAAAATTTTTTTAAAAACTACTTATAGGTAGTCGTACTAAAGCCTGGAACGATGTCCTTAGTTGTTACAACGACATCGCTTAGAAGTTGTTAACGATACTGTTAGTAACAGGTTTTTCCTATCAGCAAATTATTCAAATCACTTTCTAACAAGTTCATTTGAAGCGATGTCATTAGCATTGCTTTGAGTATTGCTATTGCTATTGCTTTTGGATACTGACTCACACACACAGGCCCGGACCCACCCGCTGGGTTACTGAGAAAATCTCGGAGGGCCGCAATGTATTTGGGCCGATGAGGTAAAAACTGGGCCGCTTAAAAAATTTCTGAATGAATTTTTATGCTCAGTGTACTACACTTTGAAAAAGACGAGAAAAAAATTTGGCTGATTAATTGACGAGTCCAAAATCAGGGGGCTAAAATGGGATATCTCGGTAGACCATGTGTTCTATGGGTCCGGCCCTGCACACACACACACTGCTCATACATGTATGCTGCATACTATTAGAATGTCAGTGTACCTGTTGTAGGTCAGTATGGAAGGGAGAGAAGCCGAACTTATTGGAAAGGTGAGCAACCATTCATGCATTCATACAACAGACAAGGATTTTGTTGGTGATGCTAAGCAATGTGAAAGTGATACTGAGATAATTGTTTTACTTATAAAAAGTGATTGTAACAACACTAACAGGTTTGGGTTTCATTTGGCCATACTGATTAGTGATTAATACTAACAGGTATTGCTTTTAAGCGATGCAATAGTTGTTATAACTACATCACTAACAACATCATTCTGGGCTTTAGTAGGTACACTTTGCTGCACACTTTATCCGTGAGTAGTAATGTGATGTCACCAATGAATAATCAATGTCCATTTTTTTTTTATCAATTTTTGGTCTACTTACTTTGACTACTTCTGAGCTGCAAATCAAATTGATTTTCATATCATTTACATTTTTCAGCAAAAATTAGTCAAAATCAACTTCAACTTTAATGTGCAGAAACAATATATTTTGTGTCAAGTTTTAACTAGGTAGGTACCTACCTACCTATTTCCATTTCGACAAAAAATTGATGAAAAATTTATTCCAATTTTGAAATTGAAAAAAGCTATAGATTACAACAGCAATTTATAACAATTTTGAATAAATTTTCACATCATTTTCATTTCTGAGTGATAATCAGCTTAAAATCAACTAGGTACCTACAACTTTTATGTGCTAAATTAATAATGTCTGTTTTCAAGGAAAAATCAATAAATATTTCACATCAAGTCTTCTCGTTTCATCATTTTGACAAAAAACCAATGAAAAATAGATCCAACTTCTGATTTAAAAGGTTGGCAATTAGACATTATACTTACTACCATTTTGCAACAATTTTGAATCAATTTTTCACATATCTTCATTTGAGAAAAAAAATGGTAAAAAACCGATCCAACTTCAAATTCAAAAAAGGCATCAATTAAGATATCACAAATTTAGAACAGTTTTGCATCAATTTTCACATCATTTTTATGACTTGGTAAAAATTGATCTATAATTGACTTAAACTTCTGTAGTGTAGGTAAGTATGCATAATTGATGTCTATAGAGAAAGAAAAATCAAGGAATATTTGAAGAGTGATATTCCAAAACTCGCTTTGTCCATTTTTATCAAAGTTGGGTTTTCAGTGGTACCGGGTAGATGAAGTATTAACTCACATTCCTACATCATCAACCTACCAAAATGAGGTGTTAAACTCACCTAAATAGCCAATTCACTAGAAATTTAAAAAAAAATAATGTTCCAAAACGCGCTTTGCCCATTTTTATTGAAATTTTTTTCAGCAGTATTTAGTGGATGAAATGTATACCTACACTCCTACATCATAAATCCACCCAAATAAAGTGCTAAACTCGCCTAAAAAGCCAATTTACCAGTTTAACGGGAAACTGTTTTTCCTCTCTCCTGAAAAGTTGTGAAAATGGACAAAGCGAGTTTTGGAATATCACTCTTCACTGATTGAGCGATGGAATTATTGTCATTCCCTCATTCGTTTGTCGTTTGTTATTGAAATACAAAATTTGTTGCTTAATATTCGTTATTTAACACACTTGTTTTTTTTTCTGTTTTGTAGACAAACATTTATATGAGGTTCAATTTTTATGAGATATCTAATCATCAAAAATGGCATAAAATTTGATTGTTTATAGTTACACAAATTGGCAATTCATCCTTTGAAATGGGCATTTACTTATTTTCAAGGAGGTTCGAGTAATGCATGCTCAAAATAAATAAGTAATATAAATACAAAGTTCGTGTCCTCTCTTCCGCTCTCCTCCCTTTCTAATTTCATTGAAAAATGCCAGCACTTTTTTTGAATCTGAATTAGCCATCTACTTACATACTTTGAAGATTGTTATCTTATTTTATTTATGGCTGAGCTTGAGCTTGAAAAAATCTATCTTTGGCGAAAGTGTTAAATGGGCTATAACCATCGAACAAATAATCCAAATTGCACTGGAACGCAAAAGGTCTACATTGATGGTATTTCATGCCACGAAAAGGCAATAAGAGTAAAAATTATAACCAACGGAGGATATAGAAATTGATAAATAGTTTACGTGAGCCAAAAAATAGCCTTATGAATTCCACAGGTGGGGGTTATTCTCGAGTATACGTGAACGATAAAAGGCATAATTTTCTAATGAAAATGCTACACAATGTTACTCGAGGGTTATGCAGTCTGCTTCTTTCGTATTACTTTTCGTTTATTGAAAAAAGAAGTTGGGAGAATGGAGAATATACTTACCTACACGCGCGAAGATGGTTTTCATGAAAAACAATTTGTGGTAAGCAAAGTGTCGAAATATTAAAATTTTGGAGTTTCAAATATTGGGTATAGGTATAGAAAATTTTCAAGTTTGCAGACACATACGTTTAATTCAACCCCTTGAGACCCAGACTGATGAAATTACATAATTCTGCGTCCAAATCGTTTTAAATGAATATTCTCGAAAAAGTATTTTGGAATATACTTATAGAGGCTTTTAGGAGCTCTAAACGTAGGTAAGCAAAACAATTATCAATTCACCAAATTATAAGCAAAAATTCTAGAGTAAAAACATACCTGAAAATACACGACGATTTTACACAGCAGCGTTCCCATAAACCAAGTCTCGGTAACATCCCAAACGACAGTGGGCGGTAAACAAAACAATATCACCATAAAATCAGCGACAGCCAAATTCACGATAAAATAATTCGTCACGTTTCTCATTCCGCGATTTTTATACACAGCTATGCACACTAACGCATTTCCGACTAAACCGACAATAAAGGTTATCACATGCATTGCGATTAGAACCCATTCGAAGGGTGTTGGTATAATATGATCGATAATAAGATCGATGTAATCGTCATCGTTCAAACAGTACTCGTTGGAGCAGTTGGGAGTACCACCGAGAATGGAAGTGATGTAATCAGCATCGAATGTATTTGTGTCATTTATCGAGAACTCGTCGCTGGTGTAGTTCAAGCTGAGGGCGAAGGTGCTGGTGGTGTTTGATGACTCGACGACGTATAATAAGTTGGAGAATGCGATGAGTATGAGGATGATGATTTTTGACATTATTGGAGAGATCGATCCGGGTGATGGGGTTGAGTAGAGTTTCCCCTTGGTTGATCTGAAACAAAAGAGGAATGTTGAAGAATTAGGTTCTAATGTATGTAGACTATAGAGATCTTGATAAGTGCACAACACAATGTTTACATGTAGGTATATTTTTTCAAAAATTGGAAAAAAGTGAAATGAAATCATTCCTAATTATTATCACTGCCCGAAACAAATTCTCCGACCCGATGCGAGAACAAAATGAAATGAAACTGGTGAAAAAGAGATGTTTTTTCTTTGATCACCGCCACCAACGCAAATGGAGCGATATGAACTCAAGTTGAACTTCTAATCATTATCTTATCGATAATACATGTTTGTGGGTTCTTTCACTATCAAATGAAATGCCTTTGGTAATGACTCACACCTACAACAGTATTACGTACGTTATCGAAAAAGGTGACGTTACAACCTGTACCATACCTTCTGTGCTGGTGTACATTTTTTATAAATTATCAGTATCACATTTTGTGAACTTGTAGACAATCATGTATTGTTACGATAAAATGAGTAGGTATTCGATTTTAATCCTTGTCGAGTACATGAAATTGTAGACAAATCGTTTGAATTTCGATTTAAAAAATTTAATGAAGTCAATGTAGGGACAATTTTTTTTTCAAAAATGTGTATTTATCAGTGATTGTTTAAAGGGAATGTAAAATTTACCTAAGTGGAGAAAAATATCAATTTTGCCAACTGATAGGGGAGATTGTTGTACCCCGGACCTGTTGTACCAGGGACCTTTCCCTCACTAACGCCACTTGCGGAATTCGGACCCCACTACGTTTTAAAGCATCACTAGGGTATGCCACAAACTGAACTATAGGCGATAAAGTTTTCATTTGAAAATTTTGCACACGATTATCAAGTTTTAAAACGAAAAGTTACATTTTGCCATGTTTTGTGAACTCATTTTGACCTGTTGTTTATTTGAAATTTGTCAAAGCAATTAGTGCAACGTGTAGCTACACCATCCAAGTGTAAGTACACATATTCACTTTTTGGAAAAATATTGTGTGAAATTTTGTAGAAATTTTTTTCAAAATTTTGGGAGGTCTTGTACCTGGGACCAAATTTTATCGTGTACCACGGACCGCAATTTTTTCATCTAATTTTCACGAATTTTCATACTTTTTCAGATGCCAGGATGCGCTTTACACAGTTTTTACATTGTAGCATCTGAAAACGTTTCAAAATTTATTTGAAATTGGTGGAAATTTGAGGAAAAATCTATGGTCCGTGGTACAACATGACAAACTTATGAAATTAAAAAAAAAAAATTCTGCAAAATTTTATATGATCTTATTGTAAAAAGTAAATATGTATAATGAATGTCTATGATCCATACGTGAACTTTATGCCTTCACGGCCAACTTTTAGGCATTTTCCAGGGTAAATTTCCTTTTGGTCCTTGGTACACGACCCGTTGTACCATGGACCAAAAAAAAGTAACTTTTTCAAAAAATTCTGGAGGGGAGGGGAATGAGTTTTGAACAAATGTGAATATCTCGTTTTTTTTGTAAAAGACCATTCTTTGATGCACCCTATTCACATTTTCAAAAATAATTAATGGGTGGAGTCCATTCCCAAAAAACGAAAAATCGGTCCCTGGTACAACAATCTCCCCTATAATATTCAAACGACTTATGAAAATTTTTATTTTATTTTTTGGATTTTTGGAAGCCTCAAATGTGGACTTCGTTTATTCTAAAACGAGAAACAAATTGGACCAACTAAATTTTGCAAAAGCTGACTTTTTAGGAATGTACTATGCATTTAGGGATTTCAAATGGGACCACTTTTATACAATAACTGAGGTAGATCAGGCAGAGAAATTCTATTGTAGTGTAGTAAATGAAATAATTTCCAACGATGTACCTTATTTCAAGGAAATCAAATCAGGGAATAGACCAAAATATCCACCTTGGTTCAGCCACAATATAATTAAAAAATTAAAGCAGAAAGAGAAGTCAAGGCTACTGTTTATTAAAACTGGTCTGCAGGAGCATCAAGAAAAATTTTAAAAACTCAGAAAAGAGACAAAGAGAATGACTAAAATCACCCTTGAGGACTACAATTCTTGACTTGGACAAAATTACCTATACCACTAATCCACCAAATTTTTGGAGAGAAATGAGTTCAAAGAAATCAGCTAAAAACGACCCTGGTGAATGGTGATAGAATGTATGATATATGCATGGAACAGAGAGACAAGGGGGTGATATTGCTAATTCATTTGCAGAGTTCTTCCAATTGGTTTATGCAAAAGATACTAATAGTGACGACACAGTGAGTATTTCAACCCTCTCGGGAGTACTATGTTTCACAATATCCATTGGACAGTTTAGTGAAAAAGAGGTCAAGTTTGCTATCTCAAAGCTTAAAGCTAAGCGCATGCTACAACCAGATAATGTACCCTCTGATGTCTACAAGGGTGTGGGAGAATTCTTTATCAAACCCCCTTACCTTTATATTTAATCTGATAATTTACCAGAATAAATTTCCAACTGGATGGAAATGCTCAAAAGTCATTCCATGTTCCAAAAAAAAGGCACTCTAGTAGAAGTAGGTAACTAACTATAGACCAATATCATTAATTCCAATCCCAGAAAAACTATTTGAAATGATAGTAGGTATATGGCAGACTATATCCTGAAATTAAAAATCTCATTTTGTTAAACCAGCATGGCTATGTTGAAGGTAGGTCAGTCAACACAAATCTTATCAACTTTGTTGAGTTTTGTCTGAGCTCCCTTGCTGGTGGTGGTCAAGTAGATGCAACCGATTTTAAAAAAGCATTCTACATGGCAGGGGTGCTAACCATAACTGCAAAAAACCGAAAACTGTAACTGAAACCCGAACAAGATCCATAAATTCAGCCATTTTCAAACCCTAACTGAAAACAAAAACCAAAATTTCATAGGTTTAAAAAAAAAACGTAAAAAACCATAACAAGCATAATGAAGCAGCGTGAGTGAAACCAAAACCTAAACCAATATAATTTATTTCAGTTTTCAGTTTGGGTTTTTTCTGTTTTTTTATTATGTACCTACATTTTTTTGCCATTCATTTTTTGCGATTTTTTCACTTTTTTGACTTTTGATTACAAATTCATGCATTAAAAAAATTATATAATTATTGTTCTTGAAAAATATATACTTTTTTAGAATTATTATGAAATTACTATACTTTGTTTCCTGAGATTGAGAAATTTTGAATTGGAGATATATGAAAAAACAAAAATTATGTAAAACTGAAAAAAACCAAAAACTGTAACTGAAACCAAAATTTTTGTAAATAAGATCAAAACCAAAACCGAATCCCGAAATTTTCAATTTCAAAACCAAAACTGAACCAAAAACCAAAAAATGTCAAGGAAAAATTGGAGTGAAACCTTAATTGTAATTAAAATAATTAAGGTTAGCACCCCTGAGGATATACCCCTGTCCATCTGGTGTCCTTCAGGGTTCACACTTGGGTCCCCTATTTTTTCTCCAGTTTGTAAATGAACCTCCCATCTGTGCTGACGATGTAAAAATACATAAGAGAATTTGAACTATAAAGGATGGCCAAGAACTTTAAACAGATTTGGATAGGTTTGGGGAATGGAGTATTAAAAACAAACTTCCCCTGAATGTTTCTAAATTTGCAACAATTATGTACATTTACTTAACTCAAAAAAAAAAAAATTTATAGGATGCGCATAAATACATAGTCAATGGGGAAGAACTTTGTCGCTTAACAACAGTTAGGGACCTGGGTGTAAATCTTGATGTGGGGTTTACCTTCAAGTATCATGTCAATACTGTGTTAGTTAAGGCAAGAAGGATGGCATATTTTGAGGTCAGAAATTCTGCGCACTTCAGGAGGATAAACACGTTTAAAATTTTATATTTCTCATACATAAGATCAATCCTTGAGTTTGGAATGCTAGCCTGGTTTCCTCATACCAAAAAATTTATAAAAGAACTTGAAAAAATTCAAAACAGATTTCTAAAATACAGTGGAACCTCGGTAACTTGAAATCCAAGGGGAAGGGAATGGTCATTCATTAGGCATATAAAGGTTTTCAAGATAATCAGTTTCAAATTATGTAGGTAAGATTTTGAGAGCATTTGAGTTATAGAGGTCTTATGAAATTAATGAATAGAGAGATATGCAAGTGCATAAAAGATGTAAGTAGGTATGTATTGAAATATTTGAGTTACAGAGGTAAACGCCAGACAACATATGACATATACTTAGAGGCTTTCTCACTATTTTTGGCAAAAGTTAAGCTTGGAGTTTGTTACAACTGAGATTGTAAATGCATAAAAGATAGAAGTATGAATTGAAAAATATTCAAGTTATAGAGGTAAATGCTTGACAATGTATGGCTTTCTCGCTATTTTCGGCAAAATTTTAGCTTCGAGTTACACCTGGTTTGTGTAGTCAATTTCAACTTATCCGAGTACCTAAAGTTAACATTGAGAGTTAAGGAGATTTCAAGGAGAACGGAGGTTGGTTCGGCTAATGGAGGTTTTCAAGTTGAAGAGTTTTAAGTTATCGAGGTTCCACTGTATAGGGGAGACTATTGTACCCCGATCGACCATAATGTACCAGGGAACACTTTGCTGGTGTGAAGCGCACAGCGCTCCTGGCGGCGATTTGATGTAACACACATGTGAAGTAGTATTATGAGTCCCACCATATAAAATTTCATAAAAATTGGTGGCCATCTTCATGACAAAAATTGATAAAATGTATTTTATGCATGTAAAAGTAATTATTTTAATGGTTTTGTTAAACCTACTGACAATAAGAGATTGAAATATTTCAAAATTGTTTCACTGTTGCAAGTTAGTACATTATACCAGCTACCGATTAGCGTTCTTGGATAAGCTTGAAAACATCAACTTTTTTCAAAATATTTTTTTTTCCAAATTTTCATGGGGTCTTGTACCTTGGAACAAAGTGACCTAATGTACTACGGAACACCAATTTTTTGCATTTTTTACTACTTTTTTTTAGCTATGCCACGAAGTAAAGCATCAAAAAATGTAAATAGGTACACATTGCTTCAGAAAATTTACCACCAGCACAAATTAGTTTCATTTTTTGACTTTTGAACTTTCAAAAATTCAAATTTTACCCATTTTTTATGAAAAACTCAAAATTTGATGAAATTGAGATTTAAAAACCTCAAATAGTGTTTTTGAAGTCTAAAAACGATAAGCAATAGTTTCGAATAGTTAATCAGAAGCTTCCAAAAAAATGTTAGTGAAAAATTTATTGCGTTTCACAGGGCATTATGTGGTGTTCCTTGGTACATTACCCCAATGTACCACGGAACGAAAATTTTCAATTTTTTGAATGCAAATTGTGGCCATAGTATGTTATGAATGGAATTTTCTATACACGTAATTTATTCCTTTTTAAACGCTCTTTCACACGGGCTAAACAAAAATTACTAAAACTTTGAATTCTCAACGCTGGACACAAAAAACGAAAAATCGTTCCGTGGTACAACACCTTCCCCTACCTATGTTAAAAGACTTTCAAATATTATCCTCATGACTTGACACAAAAAGAACTTTTAGAAGGATTTGAAATCGACTCTTATAGTGGGAGAAAATTATCAACCTTTTGGGAAAAATGAATTTCTGGGCCCCAAAAATCCATTCTAGACAACAAAAATATTCTCCTTGAGCAATTATTACTAAGTAGTAAGTATACATCTAGGATGAAGGTGTCTCCTATGAATAATATTATCATGGGCATCTCAGATGCTTTTCTCAGTAGATGTGCATAGTGCAGATGCTGATATTTTTAGTATGGGTAGGTCAGCAATTAGGAGTGTGGTGAGGAGGGCATGGGAGTAGGGACGGGTGCATTGGGAGTTACTTGTGAGCCACCTTGATATTTTTTTAAGTGTTTTTTTCTTTTGTTTCTGGTTATTTCTCACTTTACTTCATTATTTTTTGTATTTTTTTTTTCTTCTTTCTTTTCAGTTTATATAAAACGATAATTATTTAGTTTTTATTCTCCCTTAGTTATAATCGGTCTCTTCTGAAATTGGCTTCTGGCTGTTGGTGAGACCTATGGGCCATTTTTCCCAAAACAGGCTGGGTAGGAGCTAGAGCGAAAAAACAGACAATTTTTCAAAAAATGTATTTTCTTTAGTACCCAATACCCATATCTTCCTTTCAATGGTTCCTCCGATGCTAAAACCTTTTCCGAGTAAATCTCAGCTCGAAATGAAAATTTCCACTAGGTAGGTACCTACTAAGTAAAATCACATTCTCGTACTTCGTATTGGTACATCAATGCTAAAACTACCAGCAAGTGAAATTAAAAAAAAAGATTTCAACCTTTGAGAAAATCTTCGTCGCAGCTCACTGATGCTAAATGTCGACCTTATACGTATACTAGAGACAGATGCCATGGCATTTTCGATGCTTTTACAATGAAAGCCTAAAACGTCTAACTGCAGTAACAACGCTCCCGAGTAATAAATTAAAACGCTTTTCAGAAAGGCACATCATAAACAGAAGATACATTCGTGAAAATTCGCCCCTTAAATAATTTCCTAGCGCGAATTAATAAGATTATAACATTATACAAAGGAATGATGGTTAATTCTAACGACATCGTATTAACGCGCGGCAAAGCTCGATCTTTTTTACCCATGTATTGCGAACAATACTTGTCAACTACGCGATGAAAACATCGTTATCGCGTCTACTCTACGTGTATTGTGTACTCGTAGTAAGTATATATTGAATGATTTCTTCAACTTGTTTATATTTTTTTTATTCTTCACCCGAGAGAAAAATTTAATTTCATATGGAGAGATTTCCAAAATCTATGGAATCCTTTCAAACTTTGATTGATGTTTTCAGCACCAAACACACTTCTCGACCAAAAAACTTTTTTCTGTCTGTTTTTCCTGGTTTGCTTTTATTATTATTATTATTATTGGATATGTTTTTTTTTTTCATATGGAGTGATTTCAGTCAAATCGTGCTAGTCGTATTTTCGAGTACTCAATAATACTGTCTGCGAGTGAATCTCTAGAGAGAGAATCAAATTTATATAGGCTTTCTATTAAATGTTGAGACGTACGTCAGATTCGAAAGGAAATTTATTGGAAATTACGCCAGATATTCCTTTTTTTTTTTCAAGTGATTGTTTTTCACGCTGCAGGATCATCAATTGGGGAAATTTTCGCAAGTCTATGAGAAAATTTCGTCCGTTGAGTATACCTATTCAAATTTCAAAATTCTCATTGTAATTCGATTTCGAAATATCTCGGTGGAATTTCAACTTTGATGTGTAGTTTTTGAGTTCAAGGTTTGTGGAAGAGAAAAAAAATTGAAAGAAAAATTCATTACCTCGAGTTCATACCTTCGAGACTTTTCGTTGAAATGATCTGAAATAATAATCGAGTAGACATGATTTCAAAACGAACAAACGAGAAAATTTTTCAAATTGTTCCAATTTGCAACGAGCATATCTTCCTTATGCTTCAAAAAGAAAAAAAATCGGTACAATTTCTCATAAATTTATTTTTATCTCGCCCATAGAACCATTTTGAATTGCTCTATTTGAACAATCCGCGAATAAAAAGGCTAACTACGACTATATTACAGCTTTGAGTTTGAAAAAGACCTTCGTTTGGTAATTCGAGCTACCGTAGACGAATAATAACAATAACCACAAAACATTTTAAATCCAATCTCGGCCAGTTATTTTATCACTGACTGATTTCTATAATCGAAACTGATTTTACAGCGTAAAATTTATTTAGTTTTTTAACACCGAAAACTCCAACAACCGATTCAAAGGAAATGAAAACTTTATAGAAATTTATAGACATCGAAGCGTAGGGTACATCACGAGAAAAAAAAATGGTCGACTCGATAGAACCATCTGTTTGACAATGCAGCACGCAGATAGTAAAAACCTCGATAAATTTTTTATTTCTGCTTTAAACCCTAATACGAATAAATGGCTCAGACCACTAAAATGTACACATTGTACGCGTTCTCTATCAGCAATCATAAACATGATGAAGTTTTAATTTTACTCGCAAAATTGTAAGTACGAGTATAAGTAAAATTTACCCATCGCTCGTTAAATTTTCATCTAATAAATGCTAATTTTACCCTACGTTACTAACGCACAGTAAGTTGCTAAATCCACATTAAGACTGACATCCTTAGTGAAAGAAAATTTCACCGCGGGTTGCATTGAAAATGTACCAACTCTCCTGGTCTGGCCATTTTACTTGTATTCAAAAACCATAAATACGCGTAGTCTATATCCTTTTAATAACAGTTGGCTTTGCAGTTTGCAAAATATACGCGAATATTCGTCGCATTCGCGATACGAAAATTTACATGTTTGCGGTGTAGCTGAATAAGCTTATATATGGTGGTGAAATTTCTATGTATTATGAATAATCATAGGTATAGGTGCCTATTATGCGTATGTAACTCGTATAAGCGTAGAATTTCTGATATTTTCAAACTTCAATGCATTAGAGTTACGGTGTGGCGAAGATTTCGGGCGAAATTTTACCATAGAATAGATAACTACTACGTAGAAGTAAACCGAACGTATATTATGGTATGGTGTATGGTAGGCTGTGTTGTATCTTATATGTAGGTACCTACATACATTAACTTGGTTAATATTACATTAATTAAGCAAGTTCTTCGGATCGTGTCAAATGTTTTTAGATCGATGAAGAAATTTTCACTTAATTAAGTTTGTTAGGGATTTCTAACACGTGCGGAATTAGTTTCGGATTAATTAGAATGATTATAGATGGGTGCTTGATGTTGTGCAGTAGGTAGATATTTGAAAACATGGGTATCGAATAATAATTTAATGAAGAGGTACCTATACGTTTGACTGTATTTTGATACTTGCGCCTGTTTGTGTTTTAAATTGGTTTAATTGGGACATTTTTTTTGTGTTGATTCGAAGAAAAAGTGTGTTCTTTATGAGATAGAATATCTAAAAGCTTTGGTTTTGATCTAATTATTCCACGTGAATTTCAAAATTGGCGCTTGAAATTTGACGTGTGTCTGAATAATAAAACCATGATAGGACATTGCACTAAATGCAGAGGACTGCATTCAGAATAATTCTTTTAAATAATTCCCTTTTCATCATTTCATGAAAGAAAACTCACGTGGTCTCCGAAGCTATTTTGATAAATTGATACTCTTCTATTGAGCCTTTCCCAAGTTGGAAAAAAAGTTTTAAAAATGAAATAGATCTCAAAGTTGGCATTTTTTTGTGAATCATTCGCGAACGAATTGAATAATTTTTGGTGAATCATTTGCGAACAAGCCGATTCATTTATGATTTACTTAATTTTTGGTGAAACATTCACGAACGAATTGAATCATTTTTGGTGAATCATTCGCGAACGAATTGAATAATTTTTGGTAAATTATTTGTGAACGAATTGATTCATTTACTTCATTTTCGGTGAATCGTTCACGAATGAATTGATTTGTATAAGTGACTCGTTCGCGAACTAATCGATTAATTTACTTAATTTTTGGTGAATCATTTGCGAACGAATTGAATAATTGTTGGTGAATCATTCGCGAACGAATTGATTCGTATACGTGACTCGTTAGTCGTTCGCGAACGAGTCGATTCGTTTACTCAATTTTTGGAGAATCATTCAAGAACGAATTGAATAATTTTTTGTGAATCGTTCGCGAGGGAATTGAATGATTTTTGGTGATTAATTCGTGAACGAATTGATTAGTATAAGTGACTCGTTCACGAACGAATCGATTCATTTACTCAATTTTTGGTGAATCATTCATGAACGAATTGAATAATTTTTTGTGAATCATTCGCGAACGAATTGAATGATTTATGGTGATTAATTTGTGAACGAATTGATTAGTATAAGTGACTCGTTCACGAATGAATCGATTCATTTACTCAATTTTTGGTGGATCATTCACGAATGAATTGAATAATTGTTGGTGAATCATTCGCGAACGAATTGATTCGTATACGTGACTCGTTAGTCGTTCGCGGACGAGTCGATTCGTTTACTTAATTTTTGGTGAATCATTTGCGAACGAATCGAATAATTTTTGGTGAATCATTCGCGAACAAGTCGATTCATTTATGATATACCTACTTAATTTTTGGTGAAACATTCACGAACGAATTGAATCATTTTTGGTGAATCATTCGCGAACGAATTGAATAATTTTTGGTAAATTATTTGTGAACGAATTGATTCTCATAAGTTACTCGTTCGCGAATGAATCGATTCATTTACTTCATTTTCAGTGAATCGTTCACGAACGAATTGATTCGTATAAGTGACTCGTTCGCGAACCAATCGATTCATTTAATTAATTTTTGGCGAATAATTCATGAACGAATTGAATAATTTTTTGTGAATCATTCGCGAACAAATTGAATGGTTTTTTGGTGATTAATTCGTGAACTAATTGATTAGTATAAGTGACTCGTTCACGAACGAATCGATTCATTTACTTAATTTTTGGTGAATCATTCGCGAACGAATTAAATAATTTTTGGTGAATCATTCGCGAACGAATTGAATAATTTTTGGTGAATCATTCGCGAACGAATTGAATAATTTTTGGTAAACTATTTGTGAACGAATTTATTTGTATAAGTGACTCGTTCGCGAACAAATCGATCCATTTACATAATTTTTGGTGAATCGTTCACAAACGAATTGAATAATTTTTTGTGAATCATTCGCGAACGAATTGAATGATTTATGGTGATTAATTTGTGAACGAATTGATTAGTATAAGTGACTCGTTCACGAATGAATCGATTCATTTACTCAATTTTTGGTGGATCATTCACGAATGAATTGAATAATTGTTGGTGAATCATTCGCGAACGAATTGATTCGTATACGTGACTCGTTAGTCGTTCGCGGACGAGTCGATTCGTTTACTTAATTTTTGGTGAATCATTTGCGAACGAATCGAATAATTTTTGGTGAATCATTCGCGAACAAGTCGATTCATTTATGATATACCTACTTAATTTTTGGTGAAACATTCACGAACGAATTGAATCATTTTTGGTGAATCATTCGCGAACGAATTGAATAATTTTTGGTAAATTATTTGTGAACGAATTGATTCTCATAAGTTACTCGTTCGCGAATGAATCGATTCATTTACTTCATTTTCAGTGAATCGTTCACGAACGAATTGATTCGTATAAGTGACTCGTTCGCGAACCAATCGATTCATTTAATTAATTTTTGGCGAATAATTCATGAACGAATTGAATAATTTTTTGTGAATCATTCGCGAACAAATTGAATGGTTTTTTGGTGATTAATTCGTGAACGAATTGATTAGTATAAGTGACTCGTTCACGAACGAATCGATTCATTTACTTAATTTTTGGTGAATCATTCGCGAACGAATTAAATAATTTTTGGTGAATCATTCGCGAACGAATTGAATAATTTTTGGTGAATCATTCGCGAACGAATTGAATAATTTTTGGTAAACTATTTGTGAACGAATTTATTTGTATAAGTGACTCGTTCGCGAACAAATCGATCCATTTACATAATTTTTGGTGAATCGTTCACAAACGAATTGAATAATTTTTGGTGAATCACTCGTGAACAAATTGAAGGAATTTTGCTGATTCGTTTGCGAACGATTTGATTCGTATAAGTGACTCGTTCGCGAACGAATCGATTCATTTACATAATTTTTGGTGAAACATTCACGAACGAATTGAACAACTTTCGGTGAATCATTCGCGAACGAATTGAATAATTTTTGGTGAATCATTCGCGAATGAATTGCATAATTTTTAGTAAATTATTTGTGAACGAATTGATTCGTATAAGTGACTCGTTCGCGAACGAATCGATTCATTTACATAATTTTTGGTGAATCGTTCACAAACGAATTGAATAATTTTTGGTGAATCACTCGTGTACAAATTGAAGGAATTTTGCTGATTCGTTTGCGAACGATCTGATTCGTATAAGTGACTCGTTCACGAACGAATCGATTCATTTACATAATTTTTGGTGAAACATTCACGAACGAATTGAACAACTTTCGGTGAATCATTCGCGAACGAATTGAATAATTTTTGGTGAATCATTCGCGAATGAATTGAATAATTTTTAGTAAATTATTTGTGAACGAATTGATTCGTATAAGTGATTCGTTCGCGAACGAATCGATTCATTGACCTAGTTTTTGGTGAAACATTCACGAACGAATTCAACAATTCTTGGTGAATCATTCACGAATGAATTGAATAATTTTTGGTGAATCACTCGTGAAGGAATTTTGCTGATTCATTTGCAAACGAATTGATTCGTATAAGTGACTCGTTCGCGAACAAGTCGATTCATTTACTCATTTTTTGGTGAATCATTCACGAACGAATTGAATAATTTTTGGTAAATCATTCGCGAACGAATTGATTCATATTGAAAAATTGATCAATTCGTTCATGAATAATTTCCTCAAATGAAGTAATACTCTCACGAAAAATTCACTCAGAATTGAGTCAATTTATGTATAATCAAGGTCACACTTACTACCTGTCTTCGGGTAATAAGAAATACGAGCACTTCACTCCTCCCCTCCGCCTCACACAGCTGATACCTAGTGGAGTTTTATAACACTCTCAAAAACCATGCAGTAGCTCTCTGCTTTATACTACTGAAAATGTCAACTGGTAAACTGCAACCTTACATGGTGAGTAGGTACCTATCTATCTAACATTTTAACAATAGATATCTATTTTCGCATTTTCATAAAGAATAGCCTGTGAAAAAAAAAAATAAAAAAAGACCTTGCTAAATGATGTATAAACGATCAATGATCATAAAGTATAAAAATAGAAAATGTCACCGAGCGAGTACAATTAAAAAAAAAATAAAGGAGAAATTGTTCAAATTATTCTCAGATTTTCTTAACACGCTACGAATTCTAAAAATAGTGAAAAATGTTACGACGATACCTATTTAGTAAACTTCAACCTTTACTAACCTTGTGAAAAATTTCATTAGTGAACATTAATTTTTTTTTCTTCGGGCGAATAATCTTATATGTATTAGTGCATAAAAGTAGCCAGTTGAAAGTCGGGGGAAAAAGACCAAAGATAAAATTATTATTGTCAAGATGGAAAATGTTTATAATAATTTCATAATAGGATAATCTCAGTGAAAGATTCAAGGATTTGACTCTTTATCTAGTCCTCCTCCTCCCTCCCCATTGGAGCTGAAAAATTATAGGTATTAAGAAAATCACTAGAACAAAATCTATGCAGCTTCTTTTTCGATGGGAATTTTCCATCGATGTGATAAGGAAATACCTACCAAGCCCAACCTTACCTACCCATAGGTAATTGTATTTTGGGAAATAATCATGTAACGAAATGTTAAGCGTTTTTCGATTATTTTTTAATGTTTTGCGCCATTTTTAGTATAGCAGTCTAATGTGTACTCGTACGATAAAATAAGATAATGCAGCACATTTTCAGTGATACCAGTTTCATGCTGGTTTGGATTAGAAATTGACTCGTTTTGTTGGCGATTAAGCTTCAAAAATATTAATTATCGTTGTCGCTGTACGATGCAGCATACGAATAATATGGTTGGCGAGGGTTTGGAAAGTCACCAAAGATAAGCTTTTTTTTATTTTGATCGATACGTAATTCTCGGTTCAAGTTGGCGGATTCGATAATTGCATCGTAAATGAAACATGGTTGCTAAAAACGATTCAATTAAATAAGCAATTTCTCTTATCTAAAAAGCCAACAAATTTAAACGACGAACAAGCTGCTGAAGGCGAAGGAGCTGCATCGTGCATCGCACTCAGTGCACAAAAGCAATTTATGCACCGCATATTACTATTAGTACTACGTGAAAGCGACTGAAAATATCGCGTATTGCGTTATTTTTATTATATCTTCGTTATAGTTTGATGTTTCGTAAAAGCTTTTTAACATGGTGCTGTACCCTTTCCTCGTAAGGATGGCGTAAGAAACTGCTAAAGGGATTTCTAAACGTGATGTGGAACGTTGCATAACATGCAAGATGCAAAATAATTCGTGTTTTAAATCAATTTTCCGTAATAGAATATGGATATGGAACCTATATTCTCGGCTGAAGTCTTATCAAATGAGTTAAATTAATGCACATTTATGTAGCTTCGATAATCTTATGCCGATATTCGAGCCTGACTCGATTTATTTTTGGTTTTATAGTTATTTTTGCTTCATTTTTTTGACCAGAAAAATATACCTATTGAAAATTTTATAGGTACGATGTTTAAAATTGACCACCAATAATTTTTTTATGTTCTTTTGATTGAATAACTGACCCATCCTTTCAAATAATAAAAGATCTATTATATTAATAAACAACTCGTATTCTCCATCGTCAATTAATTTGGTACCAATAAAGAAAACATGTAGAATTCTCTCACAACCCTGACGAAATAATCAACCATTGATCGAACCGACCTATACTTAGTCAGTTTACCACTAACAACTCGATATATGTAGAATCAGGGCTAAAAGGTCCACACCTCTCTATAGTCAAAATGAAATACAATTTGCTCGTGTTTTCAACGCGCTCAAGCTGTATCAAAGCAACTACCGGCACGTAAGCTTGATACGGTAAATTAGCGAAATAAACGGAAATTAACATTGTTGCTGGGTTATTAAGGTTGATACGAGGATTAAAACAGTGTGCCCGCATCGATGCAAAAAATTACACCAAACAGCTAAAGATTAATAGCAAATGCTACCGTGTTGACCTTTTCCTCGTATATCTAGGTGGGTATATTAACGCCTACGCCTAAGTACCTGTAACACTTGTATAATAAAAAGGTTACTCTGTTTGAGTTTATATAAATAGGTTTAATTCGTAAATAGATGAAGGTGCGAAAGGCGAATAAATTAATGAAAGATCGAAATATTGTAACCAGGTACTTCCTGTTTACAGATTTAAACGGCTTGGCTCGTTCTTCTTCCCTGAATATAGGCATGGATTGAATGATGATCCCACTGGGTAATTGTCAGAGGGCCCTTGTAGCTACAAAAAGGTCTACAATAAATTTTAAAAAATGAAAAATTAACCAATGTTTGGTTTCAAACCAGCAAAACTTGTTTTTCTGATAATTTTTTTCGGTTGATTTTGATTCAATAAAATAAATTTGATTTTCTTCAAAATTGTTTACCATATTTTGTGACCAATAAATTGAAAAATCTCAACTTTTCACAATTGAATGATTTTTGGGAAAAATTAATAGCCTAATTGAATCACATAGGAAGGTACCTACTCATAAGAAATATTTAAACAGTATCGGGAGCCAATTTTTGTATGCTCCTGGCGCAGAACCCGCTCGTGTCTTTCATTGAGATATTCCTAATTTAGGAGAAGGGGAGGAATAAATAAAATAGAAAAAGACTGTTCACATATCTGAAGTACAATTTCACCAATTTCAGCTCGAATACCAGAAATGTTCCAGCAAAAGACATGAGCGGATTCTGCGCCAGGAGCATGAAATCGACTCTTGATACTGCTAAAATCATTTCCATTAATATATGAATTGGCAATTTCTGAAATATTGTGACAAATTTTGGAAGGAGAGAAGCAGGGGGTTCTGCGCCAGGAGTCTAACGTGGACCAAAGTTGACTTTTGATCATCATTAGAAATCTTTATGGCACCAGAAGCTTATAAGTAATTGTGTAAGTAAGTAATTGAGATATTTTTGACATGTCCCGGTGAGAGATTGTACCTGATAGAGTGAGCGGGTTCTGCGCCAGGAATGGATAATTGACTTCTGGTGAACACTCAATATTTTTGGAAATCAGAAAAATCAAAGACAAGCAAAGTGGTTAGTTCATGCATTTTTTGGGCAAACACTGATGACATTAAGAAGCCAAGATGCCAGACAGAGCTCCAGACAGCCTTCAGAAACCAGCAGACGGGTCAATGACCTTTGGAGACCACAGAGGGCTCCAGAGGACTTTTGAGAGCCAGACAGTCAGATCGATGACCTTGGGAGGCCAGACAGTACATGAGACAGCCTTCAGAAGCCAGACAGACCGGTCAATGACCTTCGGAGGGCAGACTGAAAGCCAGGCTGAGGCCGTTTTTAGAAGCCAAACAGCCGTCAGAAGCCAGACAGACAGATCAATGACCTTGGAAGGCCAGACAGGACACTAGACAGCCTTCATCGGAAGCCAGCAGACGGGTCAATGACCTTTGGAGAACACACAGGACTCTAGAGGACCTTTGAGAGCCAGACAGTCAGGTCAATGACCTCGGGAGGCCAGACAGCTTACACAAGAGAGTCTTCAGAAGCAAGACAGGCAGGTCAATGACCTTCGGAGGCCAGACTGAAAGCCAGACTGAGACAGTTTTAGAAGCCAAACAGCCTTCAGAAGCCAGACAGACAGATCAATGACCTTGGGCGGCCAGACAGGATACTAGACAGTCTTCAGAAGCCAGACAGACAGGTCAATGACCTTCAGAGGCCAGACTGAAAACCAGACAGCCTCCAGACGCCAGACAGACAATAACCTTTGGAGGCCAGACTGAACGCCAGACAGCCTTCAGAAGCCAGAAGGACAGGTTAATGACCTTCTGAGGCCAGACGTGAAGCCAGTTTCGCAGTAGCCATACAGCTGGAGATGTCAATGAATTTGGGAGGCCAGACAGGACTTCAGACGGCCCTCAAGATCCAGAAAGAGAGGTCAACGACCTAAGGAGATCAGACTAGACTATAGACGACCTCCTGTCATTGGAAGGGGACCATTTTTGAGAGAAAGGTGTTCAAATTTTGAATTTTTAATGACGTTTTATTCCGACTAATTTGAAGGCTCTGAGCACGAAAATAACGTTTATTTTGGATTTCGACTTACAATTTGTGACGTAGACGCAATTTCTCACAGATCCTGTGACTCACGACTCAAATGTTCACCAGATTCGGACTCAGCGACCTCGAGTTAGTCGGAAACTACCGTTTACTCGATTTTTTTGGAAATCAAAAAAGTCCAAGAAATGCAATCTTTGGGGCAAAAAAAACTTTTTGTTGCAAATCGAGTCGAATTTTTAGATAAGGGTTTTTTTGGGACTGCGAATTCATTTCTGGTGTCAGATTTTCACCAGAGCGCACCCTTTTCTTACAATTACCTACGTCAGAAGTTGAGACATGTTTTGAATGGAAAAGTGAGTGGGTTCTGCGCCAGGAATGAGATAATTAACGTCGAGGCATCTTTTGTGACTAAGAAAATGAGCATTATTCTGCACCAGGAATAAAAATTTTATTCTCATAGCTCATTTTTAACTGGATCGATCAAAACTTTTCCAATTTCTTGGCACATGATGAGCATTTCAACGAATCAAAAAAATTTAGTAAGCCAAAGTTTGTGGATACCTATTTTTCTTAATTTTTTTAAATCGGAAATGATACACAGAAAATTAGCACCACCTCATTCCAGAATTTTTCTCCAGTTTATCATACCTTAATTAATGCGAAATATTTTTGAGAAGAAAAATGTTCCCAAAAATACCAGAGCAATTCGTCAACTCCAAAAAACAATACATTAAAGTGTGAAAAATACATTAAATTTTATCCTTCGATTGGAACTTTGAACCCATTTTGTCAGCTTTCAGATTTCAAACAATAAAAACGACCAACTCGAACCCTTCTATTCTGATAAAGCATGCAAAATGCAAATAACAACATTTCCTATCAAGAAAATTACATCTTTTTCCCAACTGTTTTCAAACACAGAAAAAAATGAGCAAAAATAACGACTTCTTATAAATTTTGATAGCCACAAAAAAAAAGAAATACTCATACGCTTATTCATTCTCACGATACAAAAGGCAAAATAGACAATATCCTGCTTTAGAAAAAAATTGGCACCACGTCAATAACCTCAATCTACTTTGTTTAGTCGTCCGCTTCGGACAAATTGCAAAATCCGAAGGAAAAAGATTTATAGGAATTTTATAAGGATGATTCAAATATATCCACGCACACATCACTCGAAAAATTACACCATTACGGTTGATTCTCGATGAAAAAAGGCAAAAGGTTCACGCGTTCGTCAACTCATATGCGATTCCGAGAGCAAAAAAATCTAGATACATATGTCAAATTATAAAATGGCAAACCATTTTTTCAAACAAATTTCGATATATTTTTGAAGAAGAAAAAAAAAGAAGAAGGTAAAATAAAACCCAAATCCTACGCATTGTGTACAGCTAACAATATTTCGAGGATAGAAATCAGCTTATATAAGTATTCGAATGGAAACTGGACAAATTCCTGTATACGAAGATATTCCAACATCTTGGCATTTCGATATGATCCTTTTTGTCCTCGCAGCTGTCTCGTTTGCTTAATTACCTGTATATTTCGACCGAAAACCGAATAAATTAATACCACCGATGGGCCGCGTTCATCGTCCCCAAATGAATCACGTCGAGCTTTCCGCATAAATGTACCTATAAATATTTGCTTTTCGCAGCAAAAGAGAGAGTAAAGCGAAAAAAAAAGACAGCTACGTAAAAAAGTAACTGACAATCGTCGTAAATAAATGTTTGTACTTCGAATTTCACTATACTGTTTGCTCGAACGCGACAATATACAGACGCGACGAAACGAATTTCAAGACATTTCAACGAAATGGCTCGAAGCAGAGAGAGGTAAAAAAGTGGAACATGTTAGTGTAATGAAAAGCAAAGCAGGCAGAAGGCAAAATGTAAACGAAAACCTACGCTTTTAACAATCGTACTACGCGGATTCGCGTTTTTTTTTTCTATTTTTTTTCAAATTTCTAACTGCACAGCTTTGTAGAGAGATAAAGTTGTTAGTGCATAGCAAAACGGAGCAGTGATTTTACAAAGGGAACAGTATAGAGATACACTATGTCGAGTATACATATACATAGTACTCATCGTACTCGTACAAATCGTGTATGGTAGCGAAAAAATTTAACACCATTGTCGCTGTTTAAACAAAAGCTCGCGTGGAGTCCTTTTCCTTTGCCACCCTAAATACTCGATGAGCGAATATATTAGAGCGTGGAATTAGGCTACGTATTGTACATACGAATATATCGCGAGATGTCATGTTAAAAGGTCATGTACCAGAGTTGAACATGAATTATTAATAAATTTCAAGGCGAATATCGTAACGCCTTTGGAGTAGTTGATGTGCGGTTTGTAAAACGCTGAATATCTTAATGAGTTACACGGTGGTAATTAAAACAACCCAGAGAAGGAGAATTTCGCGTCGTCTTGGGTGATTTTGTTCTGTTTTTTGATATCATTTTGAAATTCAAAATTAAAGTGTTAGGTAGGTATGTACTTTTCTTCTGCCTTTTTTTTTTTTTTTTTTTTTTTTTTTGGAACAAATTGATAGGTATCCACTTTATTTAAAAAGCTTTTTCTGGTATAGGTATCTTATAAATTTTTGGCCATTTTTTATTGTTTTTATAATGTCATTTTGATGATTTACGCAATTTTTGCAAAACGTGTCAAAATTTCATGAATTTTCTTTTGACGAATTTTTATTCAAAATTAAGAATATTCGAATATATTTTAATGATCTGTGCAACTTTTGCAAAATTTTTCTCAAATTTAAAGACATTTCATCAAGTTGTGGTCGCATTCAGACGTTTTTATGTCATCGTAATAGGTAATCATGAGCAATGGTTGCGAAGTTTTGCGAAATTTCACTGAAATTTCACCAAATTTTCACAGCACTCCAGTAGGTAATTTCTGTCAACTTGTGATGTTTTTCTGCAATTTTCAACAACTTTTGTTTACATTTTTCAAGTCTCGTTCCTGACTTTTTTCTTACCTTTTTGGTCAAAAAGTGCAAAAAACACATCCATGTTAAAAATAACAAAAAAGGCAGAACATTTCATTCAAAGATGAGAAAAAGAGTGAAAAGTGAAAAAAAAGCAACCCTTTGACAATAATTTTAGCAAAAAGCAAAACTTCTTAGGCTGTTTATTTTTTGAAATTTTTTTCATAAAAACGGTACAATCCTCATTAATTTTTTTCTTAGAACTAAAATTGCTTAGAAATTTGGTAACGAGCAAGAATTTTTGTCAATTTTTAGCAAAACGCGACGATTACTTTTTTGCAAATTTTTGGTCAAAAGTGACTTTTTTGGGACTTCTTTGCGACTTTTTGGTCAAAAATGACTTTTTTGCAACTTTTTGGTCGAAAAACGACTTTTCTGTGACTTTTTGGTCAAAAGTGACTTTTTGCAACTTTTTGGTCAAAAGTGACTTTTTCCATTTTTTTTGGTCAAGAAATGACTTTCTGTGAACATTTTGTTCAAAAATGACATTTCTTCAACTTATTGGTCAAAAAGTGACTCTTCACCAATTTTTTGGTCAAAAAACATTTTTCCAACTTTTTGGTCAAATGACTTTTTTGCAACTTTTTGGCCAAAAGTGACTTTTTCCAACTTTTTAGTCAAAAAATGAATTTTTCCAATTTTTTGGTCAAAACATGGCTGTCTGTCAACTTTTTGTTCAAAAATGACGTTTCTCCAACTTATTGGTCAAAAAGTGATTCTACCAACTTTTTGGTCAAAAAATGACGTTTTACCAAGTTTTTGGTCAAAAGGTGACTTTTTATCAATTTTTTGGTCAAAAAGTGACTTTTCAACTTCTTGGACAAAAAATGACTTTTTTCAAATGTTTGGTCAGAAATGAGAAAATAACTTTCCATCAACTTTTTGGTCATTCAACTTTTTGTGCAAAAATGACATTCCTTCAACTTATTGTTCAAAAAGTGACTTTTTACCAATTTTTTGGTCAAACAGTGACCTCTTTCCAAATTTTTGGTCAAAAAATGACTTGTTATCAATTTTTTGGTCAAAAAGTGACTTTTTACCAACTTTTTGTTCAAACAGTGACTTTTTTTAACTTTTTGGCCAAGATGTGACTTTGTCTGAAAAATTTGGACAAAAAGCTGAACCATCCATATTAATTTAGGAAAAAATCAAGGCTTTTGGCAATTTCGCATATGAAGCGAGACTAGTGCAAATTTTGGGGAAAAAAGTGAGATGCTTGCAATTTTTTGCGCGGACGTGACAATTTTTTCAATTTCTGGCCAGGAAACAATACCTTTTGGAAATTTCGACAGAAGTCGAAATCCGGCATCGTTGAAATTCTGACGATTTTTTACAAAAAATCAACTTGACATAAACAAAATTATAGAAGAAAAAGTAAAATAAAAACAATCAAATATTCAAGAGCTTTGTAGGTACATAAAAATTGAAAGCTAGCAAATCGAAGGACCAACCCCCCTCCCCCCGGACAGATCAGAGAAGATCGAAGGTCAGAAAATCGTAGGACAGAAAATCAAAGGTCAGAAAATCTAAGGTTATCAGAAAATTGAAAGTCAGAAAATTGAGGGAGAACACTGAAGGACAGAAAAAAATCGAAGGATATAAAAAATTGAAGGACAGTAAAATTTGAAGGATGGAATATCAAAGGACAGAAAAATCGGGCAGCAGAACGACCTTGAAAAACAGATGACCTATTGAGGCCAGAAAGTCAGACAAACAACCTTGAGAGAACAAGGCTGGTATAGGTTAGTGATCTTGTTGAGGCCATACAGGCAAATGATCTTGAGAGGGCATATAGAGTACTTATTAGGTGTTCTGGGGGTCCCTTGGTGTCTCAGGGATCCTGGCGATCACCGAGTAACATCATAGGCTACTCTGTTCCTGTTCGATGGTGATTTAGTTCGAAATACCTGATTTTGAATGCATTTCTTTGCAGACAATTTCATTGTTTTTCTTCCTCTCGTTATGACATAGGTACATATTCAAGTTCAATTTATATTCGGTTTATGACCCCGTTTTTTAAAAAAAATCACACCTCCAAACACCTATAAAAAAATTAGATACCTACCTATTCGAAGTTATTGGCCGAATGATGAGCCATTAGGTACAACGAAGCCATCAGCCATCATCACGTAACACGGATGTAGCGAAACACAGATTCATTCTCAAAATGAGAGACCATTTACCTCCGTAGGAAGGTAATAGGATTCCCCTTTTTAAAAAAATAAAAAATAAAACCTCACGTTTACTTTTTGATTGGGTTTATTTAACTCGGTGACCGTTTACACTACCACCAACTTCAGTACTAAACGGCCAAAAAATCTCGTACACGGTGAAAAAAGGAAGAAATAAACCATTAATCATTTTCGAAGAGGTATTATCATTGGCTCGAAGCACGTTCACTTTTTGATATTTTCCATTTAGAGACGTCTATGACGTGGCACATTCACGAGTTGGTTTTTTAAGACTTTTGACAAGTGTTATACGTACTACACATTTACTCGTATACGAAGCCAATTACTATCATAAAGTTACCTTTAAGCACCTCGTCAGTCGTGAGCTTTTATACGGCGACGATGAGAATGACTCATGAATGAGATGAATTCGTTAACGAAGTTATCTCGTAAATGGTGATTGGTGTTACGAGGAGTAAAATGTGCGATTCGCAGCAAGATGTTGCCACGGAAACCATAACATACGTACTTTAGAACGTGTAGGTATTTCGAGGATATGTGTACTATTTGTATCTATGTACATTTACCCTGGTCCCTGTGTACAATATATATATTTCACGATGTACCAACAATTTATTTATTTATTTTGAAGCCATTACAAAAACATATCGATAGCATTTGCGGTTAATCTGATGAAATATATACTTATAATCGATACCTTTTTGTGACATTTCACTGCTAACGTTACACGTGTAGTGTGTACTGTGTACCGCAAAACTATATACGAAACGAACGAGATTCCCCTCCCTGCCTCCAGCCCTGCTGTATGCGACAATTTCACACAACCGAAGCGTACGCGATGGGGATTTATTTTTCGTCGTAATTCGTTTTCGCTATGAAATTGAAATTTTTTACTATTTAATTTCAACGCATAACTAACAACGACTGTAGCAATACATATTCAACGCTGCGGTGGAGAAAAAAAAATATTTTCATTTCTTTGGCGCGTTTTATGAACGCATATATGGTACGAGAGAGGTTAGGTTGTTATTAAATTCAAAGCAAGTGACGTTAAGCGTTGAGGCACATAGGTAGCTGCTGCGGCTTTTTTGCAAGCTCGTATATATTCGAAATTTTGTTAAATGATATTCTCACTACGATTACACCGCATCTAGCAGCACGCGAGTACAATTCTATTTTAATAAAAAGGACATTTTCGCCTCTAAAAGATTACCTACTCGCGAGCACGCAAGCCAGACGAAAATATTTTAGCCATTTTCACACGTATGTAGGTAGGTGATTCTTTTAACATTAAAAATTCCAATTTCAGCCGTACTGCCTACGTAGGCTGTTGAAATGCGAAATACGAACGTATGATGATGTGGAGAGATGGGAAATGAGGGGGTTTAAAAAATGATCTATGTGTGTGGTTGTGGTTGTTTTTTTTAAAAGAAAAAACAACATATGTACTAACGTTGTTCTCTTTATTGAGAATACATACATATTTTCATTGCCACGGTTGAATTTTGAGGTTTTTTTTGAAGGCATTTGCCAGTTTTAATCAATTGACTATTTGTAAGCAATAATTTTTCAAGTTACTGCGTGGTCATTCCATCTCAACTCAACCAAAAAATGCGATCATGAAAGTCACGTCTTTCAATTTCACTCAATTTTTTTTACAATGTCCACCCACCCAGTAAGTAAAAAACCCGCAATCAGTTCGGTCCCAGTCCCCTCAGAGTGGAGTGGGTGGGGGGCTTCAATTATTTTTACATTGTCTCGAGGTTTTTTTCTAAATTTTTCTTTTGGGTTCCTCGGAAACACAAAGTGCCGGGGGTTTTCTCTAATAAGCATATTTATTTACATCTTAAATCTAAGACTAAACCTAAACAAAATGTAACATCTTAATTTATCCCTAATCCTGGATCTAAGATAGGGGGAAGGGGAGGGGGATAGATGGGTTGTCCATCACGACCCATACCCCCTAGGTGGTAGCCAATGGCCTAATCACCTAAGCACGCTTCGTTATTCACACGTGCCCATCAGGTAGAATGCTTAGGAAATGGGATTTTAGGGAGGAGGTTTTGGTGCATGGGGGGGGTCAACAAGTGATGGTCTCCCCTTTGCATTACAAGAGTCTTGGATATGGGTGGACTTTTGTGAGGTGGCTGGTGCACTTGCTAAGGGCTTCTCACTAGCTGCTCACATTGGACTTAAGAATATAAACTAATTATGACTAATTAATTTACGCTGAAAAGTTTAGGAAAGTAGGTATGATTAGTCAAATTGGTCTATTTAGCATATATATGTACAATCGTTATTTACAACTTGAGGTAATGCATTTTGACGGGTTATTTACAGGGCTTCATCAGATTCCTGTTGGGTTGATGATGTCTAGATCAGGATTGAAGCTGTTCCTCCTTTAGGGTGCATACTTTGACAGTGACTGGGTGGTCTTTGAAGCATTCAATAATGGACTGCCTCACTATTGGTCACTGTAGTTTTATGTAGACCAGTGATGCTGCCGATGCTATCGATTGCTAATTGATTAATTTTCTCCATCATCACGATTATTATGATATCACAATACCAACAACTTGCAATCTTTTCTGTAAGAATCATTAGTGTGCAAGAAGAAATTTATGCTAAGAACTGGAGAGGGGTTGATGACTTTTGGAAGTAAACTCCACCCACAATTTTGACATGCACAGTGTCTGATTTTTCACATTTGCTTTTGCGATTCTTGCAGTGTAGAGGGTAAGGGAGGACCGGAAGTGCTCAGGTAGCAAGGGAACTTTATGCCCAAGTGAAGTGGCTACACTTGAGCTGAAGCTCAGTGCAATCTGGCGGATTAATTATTTCTCCAAGCCATGAGCGGATTTGGCTGCCATGTATGCTTTGCAGTTTCCTAGAGTCGTTGAGAGTAATCGCTCCTTTCACAAGATGTTATAGGGAACGCCCATTTGAGCAGAACGACATATTTATATGTGTAGTAAAAGTACCAGGTATCACCTGTTTACATCTCCTATAAGTATGTCTAGTTTAGTTGAATATGAATAAATGGTTGAGACAATTTCTATTGTTATGATTTATTATATGAGATGAATTGAGACGTACGCCCTGCTTGAGAGATTGGAGGGAAGAAAGCCAGACCTTCCCAGAGCAGATGTAGGGAAAGATACCTATCATTCACATAGGTACGAGAACCAAACCTACCCATTCTCTGAACAGCAGAAAAGATCGCAAGTTGTTAGTATTTGTGATATCAAGATACAGTGGAGTCTCGATAACTCAAACTCCGTTAAATCGAAAACTCCAATAACTCGAAGCAAAGTCTGTTTCCCTTCAACTCCCCATAAGACTCAATGTAAAATTCACTTCTTTACCTCGAAGTAACAAGTCCAAAAACTCCGATAACTCAAAGTAAAATTTTTGAAAAAGACAAGAAAAAACATCTGTAAGTCGAACGTTGCCAACGTTTTGCCTCTATAACTCGAATTTCCAGTTGAAAACACTTGTGAATTCGAATCTTATTGATACAAAACTCTTTCACATTCACATATCAGTATCTTCAATGGTACCTATTGTACAATCTCATTCCATACTCCATACTTTAATCTTTTCAACCTGGTATAATACGTGTTTCCATTTCATTCTAGTAAAAAAAAACACTCATCTAATTCAAAACTTCGCTAACTCGAAATATACCAAAATTAACCTCTATAACTCGAACTCCGATAACTCGAAAACTCCAATAACTCGAAGTCAACTCCTTCTCCCTTCAGCTTCGAGTTATCGAGACTCTACTGTAGTTACAATAGCATCGACCTTTTATTCTCCTCATCTGGACTGCTATTCCAATGGTACATTTTGATGCAAACCTCCCAAATTGAGCTTGTAAAGAATGCCTCTGCGCATTGTGCAAACTCGTCTCTTACCTTACCGCTTGTATAATCACATTTGAACGTTATCATCTTCCACACACAATCATGCACAGGGTTGGGTAACCACTAACCACACTTTGAGCGTGCCATTGAATTCTTTGAAAACTTGATTTGGAGGTTTGCATCAAATATTTGTGTGATTTCCAATTGGAATAGCGGTCCAGATAAGGAATAAAAGGTCGATGTGTGATAGCTCATTTATTCAATCAATCAATTTGATCATTGTAATATTTAATATCATCAGCATCCCTGATCCAGACTGCACCCTAGTCTCAGTACCTCCATCTTTTTGATCCCAAGTTGGTCAAATTTGGCAGCAAGTGCTTTCATTGTTGTTACAAAGTCCTTGATTTATGGCTTATCGTTGTACTGTTTGGTGATGGCATGAAGGATTCAATTTACATATTTTTTGAGCTCAACTACTTCACCAACACCAACCTTAGCACCCTTGGACCGCAGAGCATCTTGGTTGCCGAAGGCTTGTCTGAACAGGAGTGCAATGCCCCTGGACATCCTGAAGTCTCAGCTGACACAATGGGCCAAGGCAAATTGTGGGTATTGTCTCATCAGATCATCCTCTATTTCCTGCAGGGTGAAGATCCCATTTGATTAGGTCTCCATTCTCCTCCAGTTGGAGTGTTGGATTCTCTTTTCTAGTTCCTTCTCTGCTTGTTTAAGGACTTTCCCCACCCCAGGAGTGAAACCATCCAAAAAAAAAATGTTGAGTCGACCTTCCCACCCAAACCCGAGTAATGTGCCCATACATGCTCAACATTTTAATTTTCGTTCTTTGGAGGGGGTGGTCCAAACATTTTTAAACTTTCATAGAAAATAGTACTTAGTTAAGTACTGGGTAGGTGGATGTTTAAAATTTGTTTCAAGAAAAAATTTCAATGGGGGGTGGAACTTTTCAAAAATTTGTAGGAAAACGGGGAGGGGCCCTCTGCAACATTTTCTCAGAAATTCAGTGACACCCTAAGGTACAACATATATTTTTTATGGAGCTCAAAAATTGGTGCAGCATGCTGAAAAAATCAAAATCTTGCAAAACACGTGCTGCTTTTTCGTCATTTTTGCAGTGTTCTTTCAAGGTAAGTAGTTAAGTACCTATTTGTAAAGTATTTTCGACCTACCTATAGAGTACACCCTCAAGTCGATTGATTTGAAACTTGGTGTGAATGGTAAAGATACTTAAAACGCTACAAATTTCAGATGAAAATTTCAACTAGGTATAGTTTCACTCATTCTATCCGAAAACAGGAAGGTATAACAGGTTAAAATTTTAAAGCAAGAGGCGTTGCATGCTGAACAAAATTTTCAAGATGATTTTGCCGCTGGGCAAGGAACCATTTTAAATCACTTTCAAGTTCGTCTCAACTCGGATACATATCTTAAGGTCTATTTTCATCACCTCTAACAGGACAGCTTCTTTGATAATAGGTACCTATACCACGGTTTAAAAATATTTATCTGGATGAATTTCAAGCTGTTTACACGATAAAACCGAACGAAACGTAGTAGGCAGACCCTAATTAATTTTTCAAAATAACAATATCCGCAAGCAACATTGAAATAAGATATCAATTTTGAACGAGCCTTCCTCCTTCAACAAGCACTTGTACCAACCTAAGGCTAAGGGTAGCCAGAAATACAACGGTTAACATTTAAATGATTTTCTTTTTCTTTTTTCGGTGCGATGTTAACGGATAAAGAAGTGAAAAGCGACGTCATATTGAACATTTTTCAACGTGATGGTGAATGAGTGACACGAGTAAGCAATTTATAAACTTGATCGAAAAAACGTTCACTTTTTTGTTACGTATAATACAATTTCTTTATCGTGGCGAAATATACAGCGATGCGCGAACGTATATTTTTTTCTCTCCTCTCTACAAAGCACACATATTGCTCCCATCAATATTGCCATTACATATTATGGCATTAATGTCTTCATGAAGAAATACAGCAGAGAATTCAAAAATAGCCACTGTTTGGTTAGAATATATATTGTAGTTCAATTGGACATGTGTCGTTCATCATTCGTCAAAATAATAATATATAAGCAGAGTAAAAATCAGGAGTCGTTTTTACAGGGAGGAAAAAAGAACTAGGTAAGTAGAAATAATTATTAAAGATAGTTTGTCGTAAAACTGTTTCAAGTCACAAAATTTCAAGTGGCGTTTGTGAGATTTTATACTCTGTAAAAAAAAAAGTAAAAAAGAAGAAAAAACTTTTCGTTATGTTGTAATTTAACTCTTTTAATGCTAAATTACCTGGTAGAAGTACCTACAATGAAACTCGCTGAAGAAATTCTAGTTTTTAATCTGGAAAAATTGAAGGACATATATTTTTGTTAAAATTAATTATCTCATTTTAGCTCATTTTAACCTCAAGTCGGTTTAATAACAGACCTTTAGTGGGCGCTAACAGTTACTTTGATGTCGTTTCATTTCGCTGTTTTTTCCCTCATCATTTCGGTGGTAAGACCACAAAATACCCACCTTTTTTCGTGAATCGAAAATGCAAATTATGAAAACGTTTAACGAAATTTTCTACAAAAACATTAGGTATACTTTTTTGACTGGGTTATAAACTTGGAAAAAAAGAAATAAGATATTTTACAGGGATAAAAATACGTAGATAGGACAGACATATAAAAATGTAGGTAACTATATTTCAAAATACACGTACATTTTACTCGGTTGGTACTTTTTTAAAATTAACCTAGGCATATTTTTTATTTTGATAAATTCGTCCCAAATGCACTGTCATGTTTTCTTTTCCATCTTGCATTTTATTTCGGTTGATTTAAAAACAGTGCGAAATTCCTGTTACAGGTGTGCGTTATAAAGATAAGAAACAAACCGAAGCTGAACTATACGAGCGAAAAAAAAAACTCATCAACTATAAATAAAACTTTAAAAAAACAGAGTTGTTAAACATTACAAATCAAATTCGTGTAGAAAAATTTACTCCTATGGTGTGATTTTGGACAACGAACGCGAAAGTGTAGGCTGTTGGCGTGAAATTCTTATGGAAATATTCGAATTTTCCAGTATTATAAATGAATGGCATTTCCTTTTAAAAAATTTGAATATCGGCTATATCATCGAAGCGTACGCGTTCCCGTTCACTTTCCTATCGTGATGGTATTTTTTCTTCGACATCAACGCGAATTTATCTACTTGCCAATGTCTCTCATCCTATGCGACAAATTTGCTGCTATGTTTTTTTTCTTTCTCGCGTACAGTTTTACCCTTGGTTTTTTCCTACACGATGTCGATATGAACGAAGTAATGTAACACGTGACCTGATTTGTAATTTTCGACAGTTTATTAGAATGACATTTTATCAAAAAAAAAAAAAAAAAGAATATTTTTTGGGGTAATAATTTGTATTACGGATGCTGGAGTAGTTTTTAAATTAGCGTAGCGTATTTATTTTATGCTTATAATTAGGTGCAGGAGAGGAAAGTGACAGCTTGATTTTTTTATTGAACCACAAATTATTCTGAGGATTCTAAGAATTTAAAAAAAAAAAAAAATCAGTGAAGAGTTTAAATAATTATATGTCAAACTCTCAAAAATTACTTTTTTACTGAAAAAAATGATCTCCAATTTTGATTTTTAAGTATCATAAAAAGCCAAGTTTTGGAAAATCTTGAACATTTTCAGGGGTTTGAATTTCACCTACGGTGGGTTGCTGGCATTTTTTAAAAATAATATCAAAAGATCCTTCAACATACAGCTCTACCCAAGTGGATTTTCTGATTCTAGCAAATTTTTCAGAGTTTGAAATATACTCATCAAACACTCTGATAAGGTCAGATATCCGAAGTGGTAGAAAAATTATTCTAGGTTCGGACGAAGTAAGTAGGTAGATCAAAAGAAACACAGAAGAATCGAAATCGAAATACAGAAAAATCAAAGGATGTAAATTCGAAGGATCAACAAATTGAATGGTTGAAAAATTGAAGGATGGAAAATCAAAATACAGAAAAATTGAAGAACAGACAAATTAAAAGACAGAAACTTAAAGGATGAAAAATCAAAGGTTTGAACAATCAAAGGCTACATAAATCAAAGGATGTAAAATCAAAGGGTCAACAAATTGAATAATTGAAAAATTGAAGGATTGAAAAATTGAACAATGGAAAATCAAAAGACAGAAAAATTGAAGAACAGCCAAATTAAAGGAAAGAAAAATAAAAAGGTGAAAAATCAAAGGATTGAACAATCAAAAGATCAAAAAATTGAAGAACTGAAGATCGAAATACCAAAATAAAAGGATGAAAAATCAAAATTTTGAACAATCAAAGGTTACAAAAATCAAAGGATGTAAAATTCAAGGAACAACAAATTGAATGATTGAAAAATTGGATGATTGAAAAATTAAAAAAACAAAAAATTGAAGGATTGAAAAATTGAACGATGGAAAATCAAAGGACAGAAAAATAAAAAGGATGATTGAACAATTGAAAGATCAAAACAATCGAAGGATTGAAGGAATGAAAAATCAAAATACCAAAATAAAAGGATGAATAATCAAAGGATTGAACAATCAAATGTTACAAAAATCAAAGGATCAACAAATTGAATAATTGAAAATTGGATGATTAAAAATTTAAAAAATAAAAAATCGAAGGATTGAAAAATTGAAGGATGAAAAATCGAAGGATTGAACAATCAAAAGACCAAAAAATTGAAGGATTGAAAAAATCAAAAGACCAAAAAATCGAAGGATGAAAAATCGAAAAATCAAAGGATTGAACAATTGAAAGACCAAAAAATCGAAGGATGAAAAATCGAAAAATCAAAGGATTGAACAATTGAAAGGCCAAAAAATCGAAGGATTGAAGGATTGAAAAATCAACAGACCAAAAAATCAAAGGATTGAAAAATTGAGGGATGGAAAATCAAAGGATTGAACAATCAATCAAAAGACCAAAAAATCGAAGGATTGAAAGATTGAAAAAATCAAAAGGCCAAAAAATTAAAGGATTAAAAAATTGAAGGATGGAAAATCAGAAGACAAAAAAATTGAAGTACAGACAAATCAATGGACAGAAAAATAAAAGGATGAAAAATCAAAGGATTGAACAATCAAAGGCTACAAAAATTGGAGGATGGAAAATCAAACCAAAGCACTGAAAAATACTTAGAAGAGTTGAAACATCAAAGCATCAAAGGATTGAAAACCGTAAAGTTTGAAACATCAAATGACCAAAAGATTTAAAATCAAAGGATTGTAAAATAAAATGGTTGAAAAATCAAAGGATTCAAAAATCGAAGGACCAAAAAATTCAAGAATGAAAAATTGAAGCATGCAAAATCGAAGGATGAGAATTGAAGGACCAAAAATTGAAGAATTAAAAAATCGAAGGATGTAAAATCAAAGGCCAGAAAAATCAAAAGACAAAAAAATTAAAGGACCAAAAAATCAAAAGGATGGAAAAGATCAAAGGATTGAAAATCAAAGTCTGCAGAAATTGAAGGACAGAAACTCGAATTACCAAAAATATCGAAATTGAAATACAGAAAAATCAAAGGATGTAAAATCGAAAGGTCAACAAAATAAATGGTTGAAAAATTGAAGGATTGGAAAATTAAAAGACCTAAAAAATCGAAGGATTGAAAAATTGAAGGATGGAAAATCAAACGACAGAAAAATAAAAGTCTGAAAAATCAAAAGATTGAATAATCAAAGGCTACAAAAATTGAAGGATGGAAAATCAAACCAAAGCATTGAAAATCGAAAGGTTGAAGCATCAAAGGACCAAAAGATTTAAAATAAAGGATTGAAAAATCGAAGGACCAAAAAATCCAAGAATGCAAAAATTGAAAGATGCAAAATCGAAGGATGAAAATTGAACGACCAAAAATCACATGATTTAAAAAATCGAAGGATGTAAGATCAAAGGACAGGAAAATCAAAAGATAAAAAAACCAAAGGACCAAAAAATCAAAAGATGGAAAAATCAAAGTCTACAGAAATTGAAGGACGGAAACTCCAACTACCAAAAAAATCAAAGCGCAGGATTGAAATATCAAAGTATTGAAAAATCAAAAGATTGAAAATTGGGTCAAATTTTCCTAATGTACTTAGAATAAATTGATTGAACAGTATCTTGGGCAGATTGCGATGGATTCTTTGTCAGACTAATACTAAGAGCTACATGGGTAGGTAGGTAGGTACATGGAAGTCAAAGCTGAAAAAAAATTTAATTAATCTCCGGTAGGTATTTAAAAGAAAGTAATGTATAATTTTAAAATATTGTATCTGACTTTTGAAAGCCTTTTAAAAACTAAAGAAATGACTTTTTTCCCACACATTTTGATCAGTAATTGATGGAGACTTTTAGATCTGAAATCCGATTTTTTAGGACTTGGGCACATTTATTATTTCTATCTGAGATGTGGCATTATTCGTCAAGTAGGTACATAATTTGAAAAAACTAAAGGATCCTAAAGTGGTCTGTTTTTTTCACACGAATTTTTTGAATAACTTCATATAAGTTTAGGTATCAACTTCTCTCCCTAAAAAAAATATATACATCTCAAGTAAGCACATAATAGGTGCCTTAATGCGTCTGTGAAATGTATCGCATCGTTATTACAAATATAACTAGGTATGTAGGTATCGATGGAATCGAATATGCGATGAGAATAATTGAAAATAAAACTCCCTCTTGTGTATTGTGTTTTTCTTCGCACATACCTACCCTTATAGTATGACTGAAATTTCGCATAATATTTGCTACATAAACTGGTAATTTAAGTAGCAGATATTTTTACAATATTACAATTCCTTCGTTTAATATCACACTTTTATGGACAATCCCTACGAGAATGCCAATCGAGTCGAAGCTGAGTGAAATTTTCAATCAGTGTTACGATTGCGGAGACGTGGACGATAAAAATTCAAATATGTTCTCAGTACTGAATGACTCGTACAACGAGCAGCCGAGCACATTATCATTTATTTATAGATGTCTGGGAATTTATTATTTTATCAATTATCGAGCTATTATTATTTCCACACCGTCGTTTATAGGCCCATCAAATTCGAACCACGTTGAAAATAAACTTCTTAAATGGGTGTATTGTAGTATTCTAAAACATGCAAATTTAATAAAGAAAATGACTAGCTGGGAAAAAAATTCCATTACATATCGTCATTGGAAATTAATATCGGAGCTTTTAACTCGATCAGAATGGTAAATAGGTTGAAGGAAATTACTCCAGAAAGCACATGAGGAAGAGTGTTGTTGAATTTTTATAAGAATTTTCTTCGACAAATTACGTCTATAGCCAAAAAGAAAGACAGACTCGAGTTTAATTTATAACCACAGTATAGTCAGAAACGAAAGGTTCTTTTAGGTTCAAAATGAGAGGGAGAGATTGGTATTCGAAGTAGAGTAATTCGCCTTAAGGCTTGTATAAATGAAGTACTTTTACGTAGTAGCGTTAATTTGGTGTTGGTCGTGTCGAAAAGCATCGTTTTTGGCTTACAAACACATAACTGGTAATTTTTATCATTTCGGCTAAAAGCTCGTAGACCTAATACGACTTGGGTGTTGTTTGTGTATCTAACTTCTCTCAATAATGCTTTATTAATGCGGCGACTTGTAAATGTGTTTACATTGTGGCCCGCACACCTTAATAATTCGACTAGTTTACACGTTAACTTATAACATCGAATTGTTTAATAACAAAAGCAAGCTACAATAACATTTGTATACGAATATAGGGCAGTTTAAAGTAGGTACTAGTTGCAATATCGTTTCTTAAGTATATTCGCGGTCTCTCTAACTCCAACTCCATTCCATGTACTGGTACTATATGACAGTGGTATGCAAATGGTTCCACTGGGAGTTGTAAAACGTGTTCAAGTCGCTATCTCTGTGCCAGTTAAAAATTGCTGGTAAACGATGCGATAAATGGAATACGAAATTTCAAATCCACCCACAAAATCGAGAGCTATCGATTTGATTTCCATACAATTACCTATACCAACATTATTTTACATATGGGCCATGGGGTGAGTTCGTTTTTGGGCAAATTTAACCCCATTGATGGTTGGTTACGTAGAATAGAAAAAGTCGTGGGTTTTAATGTGTAGGTATTGTGGGTGTTTGTTACCATATGATATGGGATTTTCAAAAGTTTGACATGATTATAGAAAATTTGGCTACTTTTATTTATTTAACTTTTTTTTTATAAGGCTATGGTACAATAAGTTGGGTCAAACTGCCTTTGACCTCAGATTTTGGTGTTGTGCCAAGTATTTAGTCCGAAAGTTGAAGCAGCCCCCTCTACACACGCTAAAAAACAGGATCATCAACATGTCTCTCTGCCCTCTCGCAGTCATTTGTTTGCCTGGCTTCACAAAGTCACTAACCGACCTGTCCAATTTTCCTAAAGCTTTTTGTTAGCATTTCTGACCTCTATAGGTCATTTTTCTGACCACTTTTCGACCTGTCGGATTTTTCTGTGCTTCGATTTTCCTGTCCTTCAATTGTTTCCATGTTTCGATTTTTTTCTGTCCTTTGATTTGATCCTGTCCTTCGGATTTTGTTGTCCTTCAGTTTCCTGTTTTTTCTGTTCTTTGATTTGGTCCTGTCCTTTGATTTTTCCTGTCCTTTGGTTTTCCTATCCTTCAATTTTCCGGTCTCTTGATTTTTATCCTATATTCTTCGATTTTTTTCTGTTATCAAATTTTTCCTGTCCGTTGATTGTTTTATCCTTCAATTTTTCTTGTCCTTCAATTGTCCCTTTCTGTGCTTCAATTTTCCTATCCATTGATTTGATTGTCCTTCAATTTTCCTGTCCTTCAATTTTTCCTGTGCTTTGATCTTTTTCTGTCCTTTGATTCGATCCTGTCCTTCAGATTTTGTTGTCCTTCAGTTTCCTGTTTTTTCTGTTCTTCAATTTGGTCCTGTCCTTTGATTTTTCCTGTCCTTTGGTTTTTCCTGTCCTTTGGTTTTCCTGTCCTTCAATGTTCCTGTCTCTTGATTTTTATCCTATCCTTTGACTTTTTTCTGTCATTGGTTTTTTCCTGCTCTTTGATTGCTTTAACCTTCAATTTTATTGTCCTTCAATTGTCATTTTTGGTGATTCGATTTTCCTATCCGTTGATTTGCTTGTCCTTCAGTTTTCATGTTCTTCAATTTTTCCCATGCTTTGATCTTTTTCTGTCATTTGATTTGATCTGGGATTGTCCTTTGAATTTTCTTGTTCCTCAGTTTCCTGTTTTTTCTGTTCTTCGATTTGGTCGTGTCCTTGGATTTTTCCTGTCCTTTGGTTTATTTGTCCTTTGGTTTTTCTGTCCTTTGTTTTTCCTGTCCTTCAATGTTCCTGTCTCTTGATTTTCATCCTATTCTTTGATTTTTTTCTGTCATTAGTTTTTTTCCTGCTCTTTGATTGCTTTATCCTTCGATTTTTCCAGTCCTTCAATTGTCACTTTTGGTAATTCGATTTTCCTATCCGTTGATTTGCTTGTCCTTTGGTTTTCATGTTCTTCAATTTTTCCTGTGCTTCAAACTTTTTCTGTCATTTGATTTAATATTGTTTTTTGAATTTTCTTGTCCTTCAATTTCCTCTTTGTTCTGTCCGTCAATTTGGTTCTTTCTTTAATTCTTTCTCGTCCTTTGATTTTTCCTGTCTGTCAATTTTCCAGTCTCTTTATTTTTATCATATCCTTCAATTTTTCTGTCATTTGATTTTTTGCCTGTCATTTGATTGTTTTATCCTTCAATGTTTCTGTCCTTCAATTTTTCTTGTCATTCAATTGTCTCTTTTTCCAAACTTCGATTTTTTGTGTTTTGATTTTTCTGTACTTTGATTTTCCTGTCCTTTAGTTTTCCTGGACTTCGATTTCACCTGTCCTTCAATTTTTCCTGTGCTTCGATTATTCTTTCCTTTGATTTCTTTCCGGTCTTTTGATTTGCCTGTTCTTCTTGATTTTTCTTATGCTTCAATTTTTATCCTATCCTTGATTTTTCTGCCCTTCGACTTGGTCCTGTTGTTTGATTTTTTCTGACCTCTGACTTTTCCTGTCCTTTATTGATTTTCCGGTCTTTAAAATTTTCCTATCCTTTGATTTTCTCCTTCGATTCTTCTGTCCTTCAAGTTTTCCTGCCTTTTGATTTTTTCTATCCTTCTATTTTTCCAGTCCTTCTAAGGCTATGGTACAATAACATGGGCCAAGCTGCCTTTGACCTCAGATGCTTCTCGCATATGAAGTTGATCAACGCTTGCTGATTCAACATACAGTGGAGTCTTGATAACTCAAACTCCATTAACTTGAAAACTCAGGTAACTTGAAGCAAAGTCTGTTTCCCTTCAACTTGCCATAAGACTCTATGTAAAATTCGCTTCTTTAACTCGAAATAAAAAGTCCAAAACCTCCGATAACTCGAAGTAAAATTTTTGAAAAATATAGAAAAAACCTCTGTAAGTCAAATGTTGCCAACGTTTTGCCTCTATAACTCGAATTTCTTGTTGAAAAAACTTTTAAATTCGAATCTAATTGATGCAAACCTCTTTTACAAACACATCGGAGTTACTATTATAAAGTACATAGGTACATTTATGTCCATAAACATGTACATTTCATTCAAATATGTAGGTATAATACGTTTTCCACTTCATTCCATGGTAAAAAACATTCATCCAATTCAAACGAACCTCTAAAACTCAAACTCGGATAACTTGAAAACTCCGATATTTCAAAGTCAACACCTTCTCCCTTCAACTTCGAGTTATTGAGACTCCACTGTATTTTCAATGCTGTCATCTACCATTTCTTGAGTAGGTATAGACTGCTTTTCTCACCAACTTATCAGCAACAAGATTGTTGTGATCATAACAACGAGCACAAACATGTTTTAGTTCAAATTCTTCAAATTTTTTGGACAGTTCAATGCCCTTGAAACACTGTTTTGTGATTAACCGGTTTCTTATTCGAATTCTTCCAGTTATTCTCAATCCATCTGTTTGAATTATGAATGACAGCTGTTATGAGATAAATCGAGTCAGAGAAAACTTTGAGCTTTTTTATTTCATCTTTGAGCGCAAAATACTTTGAACAAACGTAGTCAAATATCTTGGATTACACCTTGATAACCATCTAACATAGAGAGATCAACATTAAAAAACATGTAAGTCCGACTTACGAGGTAAGTACATGAATTTCACCAATTATCAATTTGAAACCCTCGTAAGTCCAAGTTAAAAACCATGTAAGTTGTATGTAAGTATGATGAAAATCTTGTATGCCGTCTCTAGAAACCTCATATGTCCTTCTCAAGCGCTTTAATAAACTAATTATATTTTATCAACCTATAAAATATCATCAGGCCATACCATTAAGACCTCTAAAACATAATAATGCAATCTAAAACTGCAAATAACGAAATATGAATGTTTTAAACGTTTTTTGTGTTCTCCTGAAAAATTTAGGATTTTGGACTTACGTGGTATTTATACCAAGCCATCAATATTCTGAAGAAGAGAACTCACCTCGACAAAAAACTCAAATTGCTTTATTGGCTTCTGGGAACTAATATGCTGAACCAACAAAATAAGATCTTAATATACAAATGTTTATTCAAACTGACTTGGTTGCATGGTATTGAACTATGGGGTTCATCACTGGTGAATCCAATATCCTGATTATTGAAAGATTCCAGAACAAAATTCTAAGATGACTGATAAACACACTATGGCATTTGAAGAACAACAGGATTCTCCAAGATTTGGAAATATGTACCTAGGTCAAAAATGAGAAAAAAAATCAAAATTTTCCCAATTTGACCTAGAAAGCTGAAAGTTAAAAAATACCAGTTGAAAATACCTATTCTATTTTCAACCTGCCAAATTTACTGGAAATGGTTCTAACCCATTCTGAGCAGTTCTAGAGCCTCCAGCAGATTTTTAGAATTTAGAACTTTCAAAAAACTTCATCAAATGAATTTGGTAGTCTTAAATTCACGCTCCACTCCAACTTCAACACGCTATTAAGTTGACTGCTGGCGTGTTTAAGTTATTTTGGAGCCTCCAGCGACCTTTTGAAAATTCTTCCTGGAGCGTCCAGCTAATTTTTGAAACTTGAAATTTCCCAAAATTTCTTCAAAAGCATTTGGAAAGCCCCAAAATTCATTCTGCCAACTTATTTCAACACGTTATGAAATCGATTGTAGGTAGATTTCAAGTCGTTTTGGAGCTTCCAGCAACTTTTTGGAAATGACTGGAGCCTCCAGTAAATTTTTCAAACTTGAAATTACCACAAAATTTCATTAAACTCCATTCGTTGAAATTTTGTAAAAATTTAAAATGTCAAAAACCTGCTGGAGACTCCAGGAATTTTCAAAAAGCCGCTGCAGCCTCCAAATTAATTCAAACCTACCAGCATTTGACTTAATAGCTGGTTGAAATTGGATTGGAGCGTAAATCTCGGATTTCCAACTTCATTTGATGAAATTTTTTGAAAATTTAAAGTTTCAAAAATTAGCTGGAGGCTTTAAAACTGCTCAAAGCGGGTTGAAACAGTTTCCAATCGGTTTAGCAGGTCGAAAATAGGACACATTTCAAATTTCAGCTTTTTATGTCAATTTGCGAGAATTTTGATTTTTTTCTCATTTTTGGGCTAAATTTCAAAAATTTACCAAAAATCAAAAAATGCACTTGAGCACTTGAAATTTTGGCTGGTGATTGCCTAAGTTCTTGTTTTTATTTTTTTTTGTCTAAAAAAATCGAAATGTGAAAAAATACGTAAAAATATACCTACCTATTTATTTCGAAGGTGTGCTAACTGATTTCATTTTAGTTGTTTTAGCACATCTTTGTTTTTAAATTGCCGTGTCCAGGGAGATAGTCTGGACAGAAATGGTAAACTTTCAATTTTTTTACCAAAATGTAGGGTTTAGGGAGTACTTTGAAAGCTCTCCCTAATAAAATGTCTTCAATTTCCATAGAAAAGTTTGGTAGGTATTAACAATAAAAAAAAGTCTTCCAGACTATCAACCCTTTCCCCTCCAAATTCGAATCACCTGAAAATTGCAAAAATGAAAACTCAGACAGCTGTTGTATTGAACATGACAACGTACAACTTAACAGTAGACAAAACCAATTCTTTTGCACATTTGGCGCAAATGTAAGGTAGGTACGTGCCAGCACCAAACACTGGAAATCTACTAAAAAGTCGACGAACTTTTCATTAGATAGGTAGGTACCTACGTATCTATAAGGTGAGGAAACCCCGATCAAACTGTATTAATTTATATTTTGGAACGTCATCGCAAGCACACACAGAAGTAATACTGGCGTTTTTTTGAATCTCCACTTTAAATTTTAATTTGGCAATAAAAACATTCATTAATTTTACACCACGTTTTCACGGCGTCGTAAAATTTTAACAACTTGATTTTGTTTTCTTTCCAGAGAGCGGTATCTATCTACTGTTTTTCCCAGCATTAAAAATGGACAACTCGGTTATTTTACTATTTCACTTTTCGTTTCGCCCTTTAAAGTTGTAAACTTGATCTTGATTCAAATTGAATTGAATTCAATGCGTTTCGCGTGTGTTTGTCGAAAAATGTCACTTATTCAAGAAGAAGATTAGGTATCTCATACAGTGTTTGTCGCGAGCATATGCAAATTCATTTTATTCTTATTTCTTTCTATATAGTTTGAGAAACCCGCAGGAAAATTTCTCATTTTCACTTATCTCATGCCTCATGGTAAGGCAAAATGACTGTACGAGTCATAATTAAATTATCGCGAAGTTTTGACTGATGTAAAGCCGCTTATGCTATAATTTCTCAGCATGTTGACTTGTTGACTGTTATTTTAAAGATGCCGCGCGCGTTAAGGGTTTTGTTGACAAATGCGTTGATTTCGTGCCCTACCCTTCTATATTCCTATCTCCTTTCTTGAATAAACGTCATCGTTATAATTTCCTAGATATACACAATCACCATCCCTTGCGCTTTAAGTAACAGCCATAAATTTTATTCTGTTCTCGAGTACCTACCTACTTGTTCTATATTATACACCTGACTGAAGGAGACGAGAAGTGGTATAAATTCGTAGCGTCTCGAATGACCCGCTTTTGCGCAGACTTCTTGGAGCTCGGACTCGTTTAATTGAAATTTTTATGGAAATAGGTGTCAATTAGTCGAATAACCAAGCGCTCGAGATGTGCGAATTGTCTCAGTATTAAATGCGAATACCTACTTAGCTCGAAGAAAAACCTCGCTTAATTGATTTTTTTACTCGAATTCTTTTATTATAAAACTATGCAGTGGATTTTACAACGCGAAGGGATGTTTAAATGACAATTTGCGGGTATTAGGTATTCTGACATAATTTCACTCGTTTAATTAATAACGAAGTTGTATTTTATAGTTTTTGAAAAATATACCAGCGCAGTAATAATATGAATTTAATAATTACTTATTGGTATTGTCTAACCATTGCAAATTTACTCAAGACGATGAAGAGGTAGCCCTGCCTAATTGTAAAGTAAAAAAAAAATTACATACTCGTTTGACTTTGATGGCCCTTTTGAATCTTTCAAATTAGATATTTAGAAATTTCCCAGATCCGAATTTCTGATCCTGATTCAATTTTTTGATAAATCAAATACTCAAATTCAAATAGCTCAGCGACTCTCGACATTTTGGGCATGGTCTGAATTTGAAAACCAAATTATTTTTCAAGGGTTTCAGAATTCTATGTAAGTAATTTTTTCTCAATTTCATCCCATTTCGAAAATATTTCCTCAATACCTATTTTCGTAATCTTCAACAACTTTAGTTAAGGTGTATTAGCCCGGCATATGACAATAGGAATAATTTCACCCCCCCCCCCCCCAGAGGCGATCTTCTGGGACCCTTTTTTCTTAAAAAGGACATCCTATAAGGAGCATTTTAAAGGCAAACTTGCCAAAAGATTTGGGGAATCCCCCCACCACCGATTTGAAAATTATTAAATCAGCACAATTGAGAAAAATATTGAAAAAAATGCGCAAAATATAATATAAGTAGGTAGTTACCTAGTCTGGAATATGACAATAGGAATAATTGCACCCCCGCCCCCCTCCCTGCTGATCGTCTGGGTCACATTTTCTCTTAAAGTAAACATCCTAACATTTTAAAGCAAACTTGTCAAAGAAAAAACTGGCTTTACCGATAAAATGGTGGCCATTTTTATTTACAGGTCAGCCAAAATGGCTGATTATGACTTCCCACGACTCACACATAATTTTTTGAACCAGACAAAACTAGATTGAAAGAGCAGGTGAAAATTCATCACAAAACAAAATTTCAAGTGCTAAAGAGCGTTTTTCGATTTTTAGAGAATTTTTGAAATTCAAAATTATAGGTGGACCAAAAATGAGAAAAAAATCAAAATTTTTGCAAATCGACCTAGAAAGCTGAAATTTGAAGTGTGCCTTATTTTCGACCTGACAAATCGATTGGAAACGGTTTCAAACTGTTTTGGGTAGTTCTGGAGTCTCTAGCAAATTTTTAAAACTTGAAATTTTCACAAAATCTCATCAAATTTAAATGGAGAGCCGCATTTTATTCCTTAAAATAATTTCATTACGCTACGAAATCGACTTAAGGTGGATTCCAAGTCGATTTGGAGCCTTCGGCGACTTCCTTAAAATTCCTGGAGCCTTCGGCAAATTTGCATTGCTCGAAATTTCCATAAAAATGTCACCGAACAGAATTGAAAATCCGAAATTTATTCAGTACTCCAATTTCAACACGATATCAAGTCGACTACCTGCAGATGAAAGTCATTTTGGAGCCTCCAGCGACTTTTTAAAATTCCTGGAGTTTCCAGCAAGGTTTTGAAATTTTAAATTTTCACAAAATTTTATCAATTGGAGTTTGATGAAATTTTGTGGAAATTTCAAGTTTCAAATATTTACTGGAGGCTCCAGTAATTCCAAAAACGTTACTGGAAGCTCCAAAACGACTTAAAATCACCTGCAATCCATTTCATAGCGAGATGAAATTAGTTTGCAGAATAAATTTCGCGGCTTTCCAAATGCATTTGACGAAATTTTGTGAAATTTCAGGTTTCAAAAATCTACTGGAAGGCTCCAAGAATTTTCAAAAAGTCGTTGGAGGCTCAAAAATGACTTCAACTCGCCAGCAGTCGACTTGATTTCGTGTTGAAGTTGAATTGGAGTGTTATTTCGGATTTCCAACTTCATTTGATGAGATTTTGTAAAAATTTAAAGTTTAAAAAATTTGCTGGAGGCTCCAGAACTACTCAAACCAGTTTGAAACCGTTTTCAGTCGATTTGGCTGGTTGAAAATAGAATATTTCTCAAATTTCAGCTTTCAAGGTCAATTTGAGAAAATTTTGATTTTTTTCTCATTTTTGGTCTAATTAATTCGAATTTCAAAAATTCACCAAAAATCGAAAAATCCTTTTCAGCACTAGAAATTTTGACTTGTGATGAATTTTTACCTGCTTTTTTGATCTAGTTTAGTCCGGTTCAGAAAATATCGTGTGATTCATATGTTGGAAGGCAAAATCTGCGATTTCGGCTAACCTGTCGATCAAAATGGCCGCCATTTTGCTTGTAAGGCCAATTTTTTTTGGTAAGGTTGCTTTAAAATGTTCCTTAACAAGTCTCCTTTAACAAAAAAAAAAAAAGCGCCCCATAGGATCGAGGGGGGTGCAATTATTCCTTCTCAATTCTCAATTAAGCTGATTTAATACCAACTTATGATAATCTTCAATTGGGCTTCGGGGGGGGGGGGATCTAGAAATTTTCATGATACTATCTGTTTTTTAAACACATTATCATTCAATTTTGAGAGCAATTCTATCAACTTTCGATAATTTTCAATAATTTCATGAGTAGGTATCCAAAAGTGCTAATTTTCTTCTCAATAATATTTTTAAAAGGCCCAGGTACTCTAAATAATTTCAATGCAATTTCTAAATATTTCATCGGATGTTTATTCGTGCACCGGACCATACAATGGGTAGAAATACAAACGCAGTCCCTTTTGATATTGAAATTTGCATCCTGAGAGAAAATTTCGCAGAACGAAAATTCAATGCAAATAATATAGGCATCGTATCGCCCCAGATCAATTTATTATTCGAGTTTGTACGTACAAAGTACCTACACACCTACATACATATTTCGAAAATAAATAGGTATCTGCTTACTTGAGAAATGCATTTACTTACCCATCTTACATCTTATAATTTAATTTCAGTCCTTGCTCGAAATACGAGCGAATAGACAGGTATGAAAGTTACTCGTATATATTGATGAATTCGATATACTAGGTACAACATTTTGTATACAAAAAGTTATATCTACTCACCAGACTCTCTTGAGAATTCAGATTAAGTAGGTACCTGCCTTGCGGATGTACAATAATTTTCGTGACTAAAATAGAACGACATTAAGTCTGCGTACAGTGTATTGTGGGGTAATTATCGCGTACCTACTTAAATCAAACAATGAGCCAAGCAAAGCTTTTAAATATGATCGAATCATTTCGCACAATAATGTAACGAATAGACAAGTTTTAGCTCTGAATCATTGTAATTTAGAGATACGTGTTGCAAGTGAATTAATAATTTAGAGTGTGTACGTCAAGAACCGAGATGACGGTAATAAATGTTTTATGTAGATTATTTTCGTATAAGTATACCAATAAGTATGCAAATATTGTATTAGTCAATGTACCCTGGCTCGTATATCTGGAAATACGTACATTATTGTTTGCCATTTAAAACAATCTGCCTATATTACGTACAAGTTATGCTCATAGCTTGTGATCGATTCGTATGGTCGAAATCGTATCCTTATTCATCGACGATATATACGAGTAGTACACGCGGATGTTGTAGATTTGCTTCTGCACATTAATGACATGATGTAAACTAAACAAATTTCCAGTTTCGAGAAATACAAATAGTTAACAATAATTTGTAAACTTCGTGATAAATGAGACCTTGACCTTGATTTAGTAATTTTTTGCGATGAAATTACCTACTTATACTAGGGAACAATGCGTTGAATATGGTGAATGGGTTCATTAATCGATTAGGTACCTACATAATCTCAATTGAGGAAAAGTTTAACGTTTAGGAGACTTTTATGGGTATTAGGAAAGGTCTATAGATAAGAGAAACGATGAATGAAATACGTTTATCTTTTACATGCGATACCCTATCAAAACAGTATCAATAAATGGAGTTGTTTTCATACATAATTTCACCCATTTACCTACATATCTCCCTATCGTAATATCAATTAAGGGAAATGAATTCGTACACGAAGGTGTGTAACTTTATCGTCCAGCATGAATGTTTTGATATTTCGCAGTCGTAATTCTGAGCTTCTGTTTTCAATTTATTATTTCAAATTAAACTGATTGGAAGTTGTAAAATCATCTCAAATGTACATGAACATTGAAATTAAGGTATTTACGTAATAGACATCTGCTTGCAGAGCATTTTGCGATGCGATGGTCGTTTTGTGTATATTGGATAATGAGATGAGCTATATACCGAAATTATTTAGGGTATAGGTAGGTATTATGTTATCTAAACAACAGCTTATTCAGTCGATTTCATTAGGTTATCAGGAAACAGAGTAAACGACGAGGTACGAGTATGCGAAGAGAAGAGAATGGTTAATTGAAAAGTCAATTATTGAGGAATTATGTTCTAGTGCGAGTAAACAAACAGACACCTGTATCAACCTATCCATTACATTAGCACACGAGATGAGGAAGGGTGAAGGAGGGAAGAGATCCCAAATGTACATACGAGAGGGGATTCCGAAGTAATGATATGAACCTGGTCTGAATGTTGTTTGGGTTGCTTGATGACCATTAATTAGGCGTTTAAATATTTTTTCAAGTGATTTAAGAAAGTGTAGGTAGTTATTCATGTTAAATATTTTATAGGCCCACAACTCTTGCTGAATTTCATTTTTCGATAGTTGATGATTTATTTGGACCATTCTTAGTGAAAAAATTAAAATTTGATTAAATTGATAATAAATGATAGGCTGAAATTTTGTTTTTACCATATTTTTGACATGCCGAGTCGATTGGTGATGATTTTAATTCGCTAAAGAGACTCCATCGAATTTTCGGATTCTCCAGTTTTTGAAAAAATGCTGTAAATGAAGTGAAAATGAAATTCGCATTTACCTACCATCTTTGTGGTCCTTAATATATTGATTCTAGGTACATAGGTATTTAAAACATTGGTCTGCTGGTTAACTAAATCCAAAATTTTCAAGTTTTTACATTTTTTTTCAAAAATAAT